>NC_092314.1:23041637-23666637 GCF_036785885.1 Coffea arabica
CGCAATCCAAGCGTCGAACCACCTCGCTAGATCCTTGCGCAAACATGCTACGTGTCTAGAAAAGAGTTGATCGAGGACCGTTTCAGTAATTTGTGCATTGATAAGGGCCCACGCCATGACCCTGTCCGAGTTCCATTGGGCCCTGTCACACGTGCACGAGCCAAGCTCTTCGAGGGTTCCCTCCAACGCCTTGTTCGAATGGTCCAAGACTAACATGGAGTCCATAGGGATATTGAAAGCCTAGAAGGAGACAAGCAAATCATTTACTCCATGATCCAAGCCCATGGAGAGTCAAGCGGGCCTCTAATTGATTGGACAGAGCGTGGTCTTTAGGCCTTAATTATGCTTAGGGTTAGATTAACTACACCCGGCCCATCTCGACACCAAGATGGCCGACCGCTCTTTTAGTGTTTCCTTAGGATTTTAGTAACCTCTAGCCTATAAAAGGGCTTGCATTGTAAGGGTTTTGGACACAAGTTGGATCAATAATGTTTGATTAATTTCGATTCTTCTTGTTAAGAGAGATTCGAGCCTTTTTACTTGCCTTGGCAAGGGTTGTGAGCAATCTTGCGTGTCGTCGTAGATGGTTCTACCTACTTATCCATTAGAGTACTCATATCTGTGGTGTCGTCGTTCTACCGCCTACAATCAAATCGTGTTTTTCGTTTGATTCTAGGTTTCGTAATCCATACGTTGGACCACCTCACTAGATCCTTGGACAAACATACTACGTGTCTCGAAACGAGTTGATCTAGGACTGTATCAGTGATGTAAGCATGGATCAGGGCCTACTCAATGATCCGGTTCGACTTCCATTGGGCCTAGTCACACGTGCACGAGCCAAGGTCTTCAAGGAATCCCTCCAAGGCCTTGTTCGAATGGTCCAAGACCAACATGGAGTCCATTGGGATATTGAAGGCTTAGAAGCAGACAAGCAAATCATCTACACCATGATGCAATCCCATGGAGAGTCAAGCGGGCCTCCAATTGATTGGGCAGAGTGTGGTCTTTAGGCCTTAATGTTGCTTAGGGTTAGATTAATAGTGTAGTAGAAGCATGGGCCGACCCATCTCGACACCAAGATGGCCGACTGCTCTTTTAGAGTTTCCTTAGGGTTTTAGTAACCTCTGGCATATAAAAGGGCTGGCTTTGTAAGGGTTTTAGACACAAGTTGGAACAATAAAGTTTGATTAATTTCGATTCTTAAAGTTAAGAGAGATCGAGCCATTTTACTTGCCTTGGCATGGGTTGTGAGCAATCTTGCGTCTCGTCTTAGATTGTTCTACCTACCTATCCATTAGAGTAATCACCTTGGTGGAGTCGTCGTTCTACCGCCTAAAATCAAATCGTGTCGTCCCGTTTGATTCTAGGTTCCGCAATCCAAGCGTTGGACCACCTCGCTAGATCCTTGGGCAAACGTGCTACGTATCTCGAAACGAGTTGTTCGAGATGTATCCATTAGAGTAATCCCCTCTGTGGAGTCGTCGTTCTACCGCCTATAATTATATCGTGTCGTCGTTTGGTTCTTGGTTCCGCATTCCAAATCATCTGGCGTCTCGTCCACGATTGTTCTACCGACCTATCCATTAGAGTAGTCACCTCTGTGGAGTCATCGTTCTGCTGTCTATAATCAAATCGTGTTGTCCGTTTGATTCTAGGTTCCGCAATCCAAGCGTCGAATCATCTCGCTAGATCCTTGCGCAAACATGCTACGTGTCTCGGAAAGAGTTGATCGAGGACCGTTTCAGTGATTTGTGCATTGATCAGAGCCCACGCCATGACCCTGTCCGAGTTCCATTGGGCCCTGTCACACGTGCACGAGCCAAGCTCTTCGAGGGTTCTCTCCAAGGCCTTGTTCGAATGGTCCAAGACTAACATGGAGTCCATAGGGATATTGAAAGCCTAGAAGGAGACAAGCAAATCATTTACTCCATGATCCAAGCCCATGGAGAGTCAAGCGGGCCTCCAATTGATTGGACAGAGCGTGGTCTTTAGGCCTTAATTATGCTTAGGGTTAGATTAACAACACCCGGCCCATATCGACACCAAGATGGCCGACCGCTCTTTTAGTGTTTCCTTAGGATTTTAGTAACCTCTAGCCTACAAAAGGGCTTGCATTGTAAGGGTTTTGGACACAAGTTGGATCAATAATGTTTGATTAATTTCGATTCTTCTTGTTAAGAGAGATTCGAGCCTTTTTACTTGCCTTGGCAAGGGTTGTGAGCAATCTTGCGTGTCGTCGTAGATGGTTCTGCCTACTTATCCATTAGAGTACTCATATCTGTGGTGTCGCCGTTCTACCGCCTACCATCAAATCGTGTCTTTCGTTTGATTATAGGTTTCGTAATCCATACGTTGGACCACCTCACTAGATCCTTGGTCAAACATACTACGCGTCTCGAAACGAGTTGATCTAGGACCGTATCTGTGATGTAAGCATGGATCAGGGCCCACTCAATGAGCCGGTCCGGCTTCCATTGGGCCTAGTCACACGTGCACGAGCCAAGCTCTTCAAGGAATCCCTCCAAGGCCTTGTTCGAATGGTCCAAGACCAACATGGAGTCCATTGGGATATTGAAGGCTTAGAAGGAGACAAGCAAATCATATACACCATGATGCAATCCCATGGAGAGTCAAACAGGCCTCCAATTGATTGGGCAGATTACGGTCTTTAGGCCTTAATGTTGCTTAGGGTTAGATTAACAGTGTAGTAGAAGCATGGGCCGGCCCATCTCGACACCAAGATGGCTGACTGCTATTTTAGAGTTTCCTTAGGGTTTTAGTAACCTCTGGCATATAAAAGGGCTGGCTTTGTAAGGGTTTTGGACACAAGTTGGAACAATAAAGTTTGATTAATTTCGATTCTTAAAGTTAAGAGAGATCGAGCCATTTTACTTGCCTTGGCATGGGTTGTGAGCAATCTTGCGTCTCGTGTTAGATTGTTCTACCTACCTATCCATTAGAGTAATCACCTCGGTGGAGTCATCGTTCTACCGCCTATAATCAAATCGTGTCGTCCCGTTTGATTCTAGGTTCCGCAATCCAAGCGTCGGACCACCTCGCTAGATCCTTGGGCAAACGTGCAACGTGTCTCGAAACGAGTTGTTCGAGATGTATCCATTCGAGTAATCCCCTCTGTGGAGTCGTCGTTCTACCGCCTATAATTATATCGTGTCGTCGTTTGGTTCTTGGTTTCTGGCGTCTCGTCCACGATTGTTCTACCGACCTATCCATTAGAGTAGTCACCTCTGTGGAGTCATCGTTCTGCCGTCTATAATCAAATCGTGTTGTCCGTTTGATTCTAGGTTCCGCAATCCAAGCGTTGAATCACCTCGCTAGATCCTTGCGCAAACATGCTACATGTCTCGAAAAGAGTTGATCGAGGACCGTTTCCGTGATTTGTGCATTGATCAGGGCCCACGCCATGACCCTGTCCGAGTTCCATTGGGCCCTGTCACACGTGCACGAGCCAAGCTCTTCGAGGGTTCCCTCGAAGGCCTTGTTCGAATGGTCCAAGACTAACATGGAGTCCAAACGGATATTGAAAGCCTAGAAGGAGAAAAGCAAATCATCTACTCCATGATCCAAGCCCATGGAGAGTCAAGCGGGCCTCCAATTGATTGGACAGAGCGTGGTCTTTAGGCCTTAATTATGCTTAGGGTTAGATTAACTACACCCGGCCCATCTCGACACCAAGATGGCCGACCGCTCTTTTAGTGTTTCCTTAGGATTTTAGTAGCCTCTAGCCTATAAAAGGGCTTGAATTGTAAGGGTTTTGGACACAAGTTGGATCAATAAAGTTTGATTAATTTCGATTCTTCTTGTTAAGAGAGATTCGAGCCTTTTTACTTGCCTTGGCAAGGGTTGTGAGCAATCTTGCGTGTCGTCGTAGATGGTTCTACCTACTTATCCATTAGAGTACTCATATCTGTGGTGTCGTCGTTCTACCGCCTACAATCAAATCGTGTCTTTCGTTTGATTCTAGGTTTCGTAATCCATACGTTGGACCACCTCACTAGATCCTTGGACAAACATACTACGTGTCTCGAAACGAGTTGATCTAGGACTGTATCAGTGATGTAAGCATGGATCAGGGCCTACTCAATGATCCGGTTCGACTTCCATTGGGCCTAGTCACACGTGCACGAGCCAAGCTCTTCAAGGAATCCCTCCAAGGCCTTGTTCGAATGGTCCAAGACCAACATGGAGTCCATTGGGATATTGAAGGCTTAGAAGGAGACAAGCAAATCATCTACACCATGATGCAATCCCATGGAGAGTCAAGCGGGCCTCCAATTGATTGGGCAGAGTGTGGTCTTTAGGCCTTAATGTTGCTTAGGGTTAGATTAAAAGTGTAGTAGAAGCATGGGCCGGCCCATCTCGACACCAAGATGGCCGACTGCTCTTTTAGAGTTTCCTTAGGGTTTTAGTAACCTCTGGCATATAAAAGGGCTGGCTTTGTAAGGGTTTTGGACACAAGTTGGAACAATAAAGTTTGATTAATTTCGATTCTTAAAGTTAAGAGAGATCGAGCCATTTTACTTGCCTTGGCATGGGTTGTGAGCAATCTTGCGTCTCGTCTTAGATTGTTCTACCTACCTATCCATTAGAGTAATCACCTCGGTGGAGTCGTCGTTCTACCGCCTATAATCAAATCGTGTCGTCCCGTTTGATTCTAGGTTCCGCAATCCAAGCGTTGGACCACCTCGCTAGATCCTTGGGCAAACGTGCAACGTGTCTTGAAACGAGTTGTTCGAGATGTATCCATTAGAGTAATCCCCTCTGTGGAGTCGTCGTTCTACCGCCTATAATTATATCGTGTCGTCGTTTGGTTCTTGGTTTCTGGCGTCTCGTCCACGATTGTTCTACCGACCTATCCATTAGAGTAGTCACCTCTGTGGAGTCATCGTTCTGCCGTCTATAATCAAACGTGTTATCCGTTTGATTCTAGGTTCCGCAATCCAAGCGTCGAATCACCTCGCTAGATCCTTGCCCAAACATGCTACGTGTCTCGAAAAGAGTTGATTGAGGACCGTTTCAGTGATTTGTGCATTGATCAGGCCCACGCCATGACCCTGTCCGAGTTCCATTGGGCCCTGTCACACGTGCACGAGCCAAGCTCTTCGAGGGTTCCCTCCAAGGCCTTGTTCGAATGGTCCAAGACTAACATGGAGTCCATAGGGATATTGAAAGCCTGGAAGGAGACAAGAAAATCATCTACTCCATGATCCAAGCCCATGGAGAGTCAAGCGGGACTCCAATTGATTGGACAGATCGTGGTCTTTAGGCCTTAATTATGCTTAGGGTTAGATTAACTACACCCGGCCCATCTCGACACCAAGATGGCCGACCGCTCTTTTAGTGTTTCCTTAGGATTTTAGTAACCTCTAACCTATAAAAGGGCTTGCAATGTAAGGGTTTTGGACACAAGTTGGAACAATAAAGTTTGATTAATTTCGATTCTTAAAGTTAAGAGAGATCGAGCCATTTTACTTGCCTTGGCATGGGTTGTGAGCAATCTTGCGTCTCGTCTTAGATTGTTCTACCTACCTATCCATTAGAGTAATCACCTCGGTGGAGTCGTCGTTCTACCGCCTATAATCAAATCGTGTCGTCCCGTTTGATTCTAGGTTCCGCAATCCAAGCGTTGGACCACCTCGCTAGATCCGTGGTCAAACGTGCTACGTGTCTCGAAACGAGTTGTTCGAGATCTATCCATTAGAGTAATCCCATATGTGGAGTCGTCGTTCTACCGCCTATAATTATATCGTGTCGTCATTTGGTTCTAGGTTCCGCATTCCAAATCATCTTGCGTCTCGTCCACGACTGTTCTACCGACCTATCCATTAGAGTAGTCACCTCTGTGGAGTCATCGTTCTGCCGTCTATAATCAAACGTGTTATCCGTTTGATTCTAGGTTCCGCAATCCAAGCGTCGAATCACCTCGCTAGATCCTTGCCCAAACATGCTACGTGTCTCGAAAAGAGTTGATGGAGGACCGTTTCAGTGATTTGTGCATTGATCAGGCCCACGCCATGACCCTGTCCGAGTTCCATTGGGCCCTGTCACACGTGCACGAGCCAAGCTCTTCAAGGGTTCCCTCCAAGGACTTGTTCGAATGGTCCAAGACTAACATGGAGTCCATAGGGATATTGAAAGCCTAGAAGGAGACAAGCAAATCATTTACTCCATGATCCAAGCCCATGGAGAGTCAAGCGGGCCTCCAATTGATTGGACAGATCGTGGTCTTTAGGCCTTAATTATGCTTAGGGTTAGATTAACTACACCCGGCCCATCTCGACACCAAGATGGCCGACCGCTCTTTTAGTGTTTCCTTAGGATTTTAGTAACCTCTAGCCTACAAAAGGGCTTGCATTGTAAGGGTTTTGGACACAAGTTGGATCAATAATGTTTGATTAATTTCGATTCTTCTTGTTAAGAGAGATTCGAGCCTTTTTACTTGCCTTGGCAAGGGTTGTGAGCAATCTTGCGTGTCGTCGTAGATGGTTCTGCCTACTTATCCATTAGAGTACTCATATCTGTGGTGTCGCCGTTCTACCGCCTACCATCAAATCGTGTCTTTCGTTTGATTATAGGTTTCGTAATCCATACGTTGGACCACCTCACTAGATCCTTGGTCAAACATACTACGCGTCTCGAAACGAGTTGATCTAGGACCGTATCTGTGATGTAAGCATGGATCAGGGCCCACTCAATGAGCCGGTCCGGCTTCCATTGGGCCTAGTCACACGTGCACGAGCCAAGCTCTTCAAGGAATCCCTCCAAGGCCTTGTTCGAATGGTCCAAGACCAACATGGAGTCCATTGGGATATTGAAGGCTTAGAAGGAGACAAGCAAATCATATACACCATGATGCAATCCCATGGAGAGTCAAACAGGCCTCCAATTGATTGGGCAGATTACGGTCTTTAGGCCTTAATGTTGCTTAGGGTTAGATTAACAGTGTAGTAGAAGCATGGGCCGGCCCATCTCGACACCAAGATGGCTGACTGCTATTTTAGAGTTTCCTTAGGGTTTTAGTAACCTCTGGCATATAAAAGGGCTGGCTTTGTAAGGGTTTTGGACACAAGTTGGAACAATAAAGTTTGATTAATTTCGATTCTTAAAGTTAAGAGAGATCGAGCCATTTTACTTGCCTTGGCATGGGTTGTGAGCAATCTTGCGTCTCGTGTTAGATTGTTCTACCTACCTATCCATTAGAGTAATCACCTCGGTGGAGTCATCGTTCTACCGCCTATAATCAAATCGTGTCGTCCCGTTTGATTCTAGGTTCCGCAATCCAAGCGTCGGACCACCTCGCTAGATCCTTGGGCAAACGTGCAACGTGTCTCGAAACGAGTTGTTCGAGATGTATCCATTCGAGTAATCCCCTCTGTGGAGTCGTCGTTCTACCGCCTATAATTATATCGTGTCGTCGTTTGGTTCTTGGTTTCTGGCGTCTCGTCCACGATTGTTCTACCGACCTATCCATTAGAGTAGTCACCTCTGTGGAGTCATCGTTCTGCCGTCTATAATCAAATCGTGTTGTCCGTTTGATTCTAGGTTCCGCAATCCAAGCGTTGAATCACCTCGCTAGATCCTTGCGCAAACATGCTACATGTCTCGAAAAGAGTTGATCGAGGACCGTTTCCGTGATTTGTGCATTGATCAGGGCCCACGCCATGACCCTGTCCGAGTTCCATTGGGCCCTGTCACACGTGCACGAGCCAAGCTCTTCGAGGGTTCCCTCGAAGGCCTTGTTCGAATGGTCCAAGACTAACATGGAGTCCAAACGGATATTGAAAGCCTAGAAGGAGAAAAGCAAATCATCTACTCCATGATCCAAGCCCATGGAGAGTCAAGCGGGCCTCCAATTGATTGGACAGAGCGTGGTCTTTAGGCCTTAATTATGCTTAGGGTTAGATTAACTACACCCGGCCCATCTCGACACCAAGATGGCCGACCGCTCTTTTAGTGTTTCCTTAGGATTTTAGTAGCCTCTAGCCTATAAAAGGGCTTGAATTGTAAGGGTTTTGGACACAAGTTGGATCAATAAAGTTTGATTAATTTCGATTCTTCTTGTTAAGAGAGATTCGAGCCTTTTTACTTGCCTTGGCAAGGGTTGTGAGCAATCTTGCGTGTCGTCGTAGATGGTTCTACCTACTTATCCATTAGAGTACTCATATCTGTGGTGTCGTCGTTCTACCGCCTACAATCAAATCGTGTCTTTCGTTTGATTCTAGGTTTCGTAATCCATACGTTGGACCACCTCACTAGATCCTTGGACAAACATACTACGTGTCTCGAAACGAGTTGATCTAGGACTGTATCAGTGATGTAAGCATGGATCAGGGCCTACTCAATGATCCGGTTCGACTTCCATTGGGCCTAGTCACACGTGCACGAGCCAAGCTCTTCAAGGAATCCCTCCAAGGCCTTGTTCGAATGGTCCAAGACCAACATGGAGTCCATTGGGATATTGAAGGCTTAGAAGGAGACAAGCAAATCATCTACACCATGATGCAATCCCATGGAGAGTCAAGCGGGCCTCCAATTGATTGGGCAGAGTGTGGTCTTTAGGCCTTAATGTTGCTTAGGGTTAGATTAAAAGTGTAGTAGAAGCATGGGCCGGCCCATCTCGACACCAAGATGGCCGACTGCTCTTTTAGAGTTTCCTTAGGGTTTTAGTAACCTCTGGCATATAAAAGGGCTGGCTTTGTAAGGGTTTTGGACACAAGTTGGAACAATAAAGTTTGATTAATTTCGATTCTTAAAGTTAAGAGAGATCGAGCCATTTTACTTGCCTTGGCATGGGTTGTGAGCAATCTTGCGTCTCGTCTTAGATTGTTCTACCTACCTATCCATTAGAGTAATCACCTCGGTGGAGTCGTCGTTCTACCGCCTATAATCAAATCGTGTCGTCCCGTTTGATTCTAGGTTCCGCAATCCAAGCGTTGGACCACCTCGCTAGATCCTTGGGCAAACGTGCAACGTGTCTTGAAACGAGTTGTTCGAGATGTATCCATTAGAGTAATCCCCTCTGTGGAGTCGTCGTTCTACCGCCTATAATTATATCGTGTCGTCGTTTGGTTCTTGGTTTCTGGCGTCTCGTCCACGATTGTTCTACCGACCTATCCATTAGAGTAGTCACCTCTGTGGAGTCATCGTTCTGCCGTCTATAATCAAACGTGTTATCCGTTTGATTCTAGGTTCCGCAATCCAAGCGTCGAATCACCTCGCTAGATCCTTGCCCAAACATGCTACGTGTCTCGAAAAGAGTTGATTGAGGACCGTTTCAGTGATTTGTGCATTGATCAGGCCCACGCCATGACCCTGTCCGAGTTCCATTGGGCCCTGTCACACGTGCACGAGCCAAGCTCTTCGAGGGTTCCCTCCAAGGCCTTGTTCGAATGGTCCAAGACTAACATGGAGTCCATAGGGATATTGAAAGCCTGGAAGGAGACAAGAAAATCATCTACTCCATGATCCAAGCCCATGGAGAGTCAAGCGGGCCTCCAATTGATTGGACAGATCGTGGTCTTTAGGCCTTAATTATGCTTAGGGTTAGATTAACTACACCCGGCCCATCTCGACACCAAGATGGCCGACCGCTCTTTTAGTGTTTCCTTAGGATTTTAGTAACTTCTAGCCTATAAAAGGGCTTGCAATGTAAGGGTTTTGGACGAAAGTTGGATCAATAAAGTTTGATTAATTTCGATTCTTCTTGTTAAGAGAGATTCGAGCCTTTTTACTTGCCTTGGCAAGGGTTGTGAGCAATCTTGCGTGTCGTCGTATATGGTTCTACCTACTTATCCATTAGAGTACTCATATCTGTGGTGTCGTCGTTCTACCGCCTACAATCAAATCGTGTCTTTCGTTTGATTCTAGGTTTCGTAGTCCATACGTTGGACCACCTCACTAGATCCTTGGACAAACATACTACGTGTCTCGAAACGAGTTGATCTAGGACCGTATCAGTGATGTAAGCATGGATCAGGGCCCACTCAATGAGCCGGTCCGACTTCCATTGGGCCTAGTCACACGTGCACGAGCCAAGGTCTTCAAGGAATCCCTCCAAGGCCTTGTTCGAATGGTCCGAGACCAACATGGAGTCCATTGGGATATTGAAGGCTTAGAAGGAGACAAGCAAATCATCTACACCATGATGCAATCCCATGGAGAGTCAAGCGGGCCTCCAATTGATTGGGCAGAGTGTGGTCTTTAGGCCTTAATGTTGCTTAGGGTTAGATTAAAAGTGTAGTAGAAGCATGGGCCGGCCCATCTCGACACCAAGATGGCCGACTGCTCTTTTAAAGTTTCCTTAGGGTTTTAGTAACCTCTGGCATATAAAAGGGCTGGCTTTGTAAGGTTTTGGACACAAGTTGGAAAAATAAAGTTTTATTAATTTCGATTCTTAAAGTTAAGAGAGATCGAGCCTTTTTACTTGCCTTGGCATGGGTTGTGAGCAATCTAGCGTCTCGTCTTAGATTGTTCTACCGACCTATCCATTAGAGTAATCATCTCGGTGGAGTCGTCATTCTACCGCCTATAATCAAATCGTGTCGTCCCGTTTGATCCTAGGTTCCGCAATCCAAGCGTTGGACCACCTCGCTAGATCCTTGGGCAAACGTGCTACGTGTCTCGAAACGAGTTGTTCGAGATGTATCCATTAGAGTAATCCCCTCTGTGGAGTCGTCGTTCTACCGCCTATAATTATATCGTGTCGTCGTTTGGTTCAAGGTTCCGCATTCCAAATCATCTGGCGTCTCGTCCACGATTGTTCTACCCACATATCCATTAGCGTAGCCACCTCTGTGGAGTCATCGTTCTACCGTCTATACTGAAATCGTGTTATCCGTTTGATTTTAGGTTCCGCAATCCGAGCGTTGGACCACCTCGCTAGATCCTTACGCAAACATGCTACGTTTCTTGAAAAGAGTTGATCGAGGACCGTATCAGTGATTTGTGCATGGATCAGGGCCCACGCCATGACCCTGTCTGAGTTCCATTGGGCCCAGTCACACGTGCACGAGCCAAGCTCTTCAAGGGTTCCCTCCAAGGACTTGTTCGAATGGTCCAAGACTAACATGGAGTCCATAGGGATATTGAAAGCCTAGAAGGAGACAAGCAAATCATATACTCCATGATCCAAGCCCATGGAGACTCAAGCGGGCCTCCAATTGATTGGACAGAGCGTGGCCTTTAGGCCTTAATTATGCTTAGGGTTAGATTAACGACACCAAGATGGCCGACCGCTCATTTAGAGTTTCCTTAGGATTTTAGTAACCTCTAGCCTATAAAAGGGCTTGCATTGTAAGGGTTTTGGACACAAGTTGGATCAATAATGTTTGATTAATGTCGATTCTTCTTGTTAAGAGAGATTCGAGCCTTTTTACTTGCCTTGGCAATGGTTGTGAGCAATCTTTCGTGTCGTCGTAGATGGTTCTACCTACTTATCCATTAGAGTACTCATATCTGTGGTGTCGTCGTTCTACCGCCTACCATCTAATCGTGTATTTCGTTTGATTCTAGGTTTCGTAATCCATACGTTGGACCACCTCACTAGATCCTTGGACAAACATACTACGTGTCTCGAAACGAGTTGATCTAGGACCGTATCAGTGATGTAAGCATGGATCAGGGCCCACTCAATGAGCCGGTCCGACTTCCATTGGGCCTAGTCACACGTGCACGAGCCAAGGTCTTCAAGGAATCCCTCCAAGGCCTTGTTCGAATGGTCCGAGACCAACATGGAGTCCATTGGGATATTGAAGGCTTAGAAGGAGACAAGCAAATCATCTACACCATGATGCAATCCCATGGAGAGTCAAGCGGGCCTCCAATTGATTGGGCAGAGTGTGGTCTTTAGGCCTTAATGTTGCTTAGGGTTAGATTAAAAGTGTAGTAGAAGCATGGGCCGGCCCATCTCGACACCAAGATGGCCGACTGCTCTTTTAGAGTTTCCTTAGGGTTTTAGTAACCTCTGGCATATAAAAGGGCTGGCTTTGTAAGGTTTTGGACACAAGTTGGAACAATAAAGTTTGATTAATTTCGATTCTTAAAGTTAAGAGAGATCGAGCCATTTTACTTGCCTTGGCATGGGTTGTGAGCAATCTTGCGTCTCGTCTTAGATTGTTCTACCTACCTATCCATTAGAGTAATCACCTCGGTGGAGTCGTCGTTCTACCGCCTATAATCAAATCGTGTCGTCCCGTTTGATTCTAGGTTCCGCAATCCATTCTAGGTTCCGCAATCCAAGCATTGGACCACCTCGCTAGATCCTTGGGCAAACGTGTTACGTGTCTCGAAACGAGTTGTTCGAGATGTATCCATTAGAGTAATCCCCTCTGTGGAGTCGTCGTTCTACCGCCTATAATTATATCGTGTCGTCGTTTGGTTCTTGCTTTCTGGCGTCTCATTCACGATTGTTCTACTGACCTATCCATTAGAGTAGTCACCTCTGTGGAGTCATCGTTCTGCCGTCTATAATCAAATCGTGTTGTCCGTTTGATTCTAGGTTCCGCAATCCAAGCGTCGAATCACCTCGCTAGATCCTTGCGCAAACATGCTACGTGTCTCGAAAAGAGTCGATCGAGGACCGTTTCAGTGATTTGTGCATTGATCAGGGCCCACGTCATGACCCTGTCCGAGTTCCATTGGGCCCAGTCACACGTGCACGAGCCAAGCTCTTCGAGGGTTCCCTCCAAGGCCGTGTTCGAATGGTCCAAGACTAACATGGAGTCCATAGGGATATTGAAAGCCTAGAAGGAGACAAGCAAATCATCTACTCCATGATCCAAGCCCATGGAGAGTCAAGCGGGCCTCCAATTGATTGGACAGAGCGTGGTCTTTAGGCCTTAATTATGCTTAGGGTTAGATTAACTACACCCGGCCCATCTCGACACCAAGATGGCCGACCGCTCTTTTAGTGTTTCCTTAGGATTTTAGTAACCTGTAGCCTATAAAAGGGCTTGCAATGTAAGGGTTTTGGACACAAGTTGGATCAATAAAGTTTGATTAATTTCGATTCTTCTTGTTAAGAGAGATTCGAGCCTTTTTACTTGCCTTGGCAAGGGTTGTGAGCAATCTTGCGTGTCGTCGTAGATGGTTCTACCTACTTATCCATTAGAGTACTCATATCTGTGGTGTCGTCGTTCTACCGCCTACAATCAAATCGTGTCTTTCGTTTGATTCTAGGTTTCGTAATCCATACGTTGGACCACCTCACTAGATCTTTGGACAAACATACTAAGTGTCTCGAAACGAGTTGATCTAGGACCGTATCAATGATGTAAGCATGGATCAGGGCCCACTCAATGAGCCGGTCCGACTTCCATTGGGCCTAGTCACACGTGTAGGAGCCAAACTCTTCAAGGAATCCCTCCGAGCCCTTGTTAGAATGGTCCAAGACCAACATGGAGTCCATTGGGATATTGAAGGCTTAGAAGGAGACAAGCAAATCATCTACACCATGATGCAATCCCATGGAGAGTCAAGCGGGCCTCCAATTGATTGGGCAGAGTGTGGTCTTTTGGCCTTATTGTTGCTTAGGGTTAGATTAAAAGTGTAGTAGAAGCATGGGCCGGCCCATCTCGACACCAAGATGGCCGACTGCTCTTTTAGAGTTTCCTTAGGGTTTTAGTAACCTCTGGCATATAAAAGGGCTGGCTTTGTAAGGTTTTGGACACAAGTTGGAAAAATAAAGTTTGATTAATTTCGATTCTTAAAGTTAAGAGAGATCAACCCTTTTTACCTGCCTTGGCATGGGTTGTGAGCAATCTTGCGTCTCGTCTTAGATTGTTCTACCGACCTATCCATTAGAGTAATCATCTCGGTGGAGTCGTCGTTCTACCGCCTATAATCAAATCGTGTCGTCCCGTTTGATTCTAGGTTCCGCAATCCAAGCGTTGGACCACCTCGCTAGATCCTTGGGCAAACGTGCTACGTGTCTCGAAACTAGTTGTTCGAGATGTATCCATTAGAGTAGTCCCCTCTGTGGAGTCGTTGTTCTACCGCCTATAATTATATCGTGTCGTCGTTTGGTTCTTGGTTCCGCATTCCAAATCATCTGGCGTCTCGTCCACGATTGTTCTACCGACCTATCCATTAGAGTAGTCAACTCTGTGGAGTCATCGTTCTGCCGTCTATAATCAAATCGTGTTGTCCGTTTGATTCTAGGTTCCGCAATCCAAGCGTCGAATCACCTCGCTAGATCCTTGCGCAAACATGCTACGTGTCTCGAAAAGAGTTGATCGAGGACCGTTTCAGTGATTTGTGCATTGATCAGGGCCCACGCCATGACCCTGTCCGAGTTCCATTGGGCCCTGTCACACGTGCACGAGCCAAGCTCTTCGAGGGTTCCCTCCAAGGCCTTGTTCGAATGGTCCAAGACTAACATGGAGTCCATAAGGATATTGAAAGCCTAGAAGGAGACAAGCAAATCATCTACTCCATGATCCAAGCCCATGGAGAGTCAAGCGGGCCTCCAATTGATTGGACAGAGCGTGGTCTTTAGGCCTTAATTATGCTTCGGGTTAGATTAACTACACCCGGCCCATCTCGACACCAAGATGGCCGACCGCTCTTTTAGTATTTTCTTAGGATTTTAGTAACCTCTAGCCTATAAAAGGGCTTGCAATGTAATGGTTTTGGACACAAGTTGGATCAATAATGTTTGATTAATTTCGATTCTTCTTGTTAAGAGAGATTCGAGCCTTTTTACTTGCCTTGGCAAGGGTTGTGAGCAATCTTGCGTGTCGTCGTAGATGGTTCTACCTACTTATCCATTAGAGTACTCATATCTGTGGTGTCGTCGTTCTACCGCCTACAATCAAATCGTGTCTTTCGTTTGATTCTAGGTTTCGTAATCCATACGTTGGACCACCTCACTAGATCCTTGGACAAACATACTACGTGTCTCGAAACGAGTTGATCTATGACCGTATCAGTGATGTAAGCATGGATCAGGGCCCACTCAAAGAGCCGGTCCAACTTCCATTGGGCCTAGTCACACGTGCACGAGCAAAGCTCTTCAAGGAATCCCTCCAAGGCCTTGTTCGAATGGTCCAAGACCAACATGGAGTCCATTGGGATATTGAAGGCTTAGAAGGAGACAAGCAAATCATCTACACCATGATGCAATCCCATGGAGAGTCAAGCGGGCCTCCAATTGATTGGGCAGAGTGTGGTCTTTAGGCCTTAATGTTGCTTAGGGTTAGATTAACAGTGTTGTAGAAGCATGGGCCGGCCCATCTCTACACCAAGATGGCTGACTGCTCTTTTAGAGTTTCCTTACGGTTTTAGTAACCTCTGGCATATAAAAGGGCTGGCTTTGTAAGGGTTTTGGACACAAGTTGGAACAATAAAGTTTGATTAATTTCGATTCTTAAAGTTAAGAGAGATCGAGCCATTTTACTTGCCTTGGCATGGGTTGTGAGCAATCTTGCGTCTCGTCTTAGATTGTTCTACCTACCTATCCATTAGAGTAATCACCTCGGTGGAGTCGTCGTTCTACCGCCTATAATCAAATCGTGTCGTCCCGTTTGATTCTAGGTTCCGCAATCCAAGCGTTGGACCACCTCGCTAGATCCTTGGGCAAACGTGCAACGTGTCTCGAAACGAGTTGTTCGAGATGTATCCATTAGAGTAATCCCCTCTGTGGAGTCGTCGTTCTACCGCCTATAATTATATCGTGTCGTCGTTTGGATCTTGGTTTCTGGCGTCTCGTCCACGATTGTTCTACCGACCTATCCAATAGAGTACTCCCCTCTGTGGAGTCATCGTTCTGCCGTCTATAATCAAATCGTGTTGTCCGTTTGATTGTAGGTTCCGCAATCCAAGCGTCGAATCACCTCGCCAGATCCTTGCGCAAACATGCTACGTGTCTCGAAAAGAGTTGATCGAGGACCGTTTCAGTGATTTGTGCATTGATCAGGGCCCACGCCATGACCCTGTCCGAGTTCCATTGGGCCCTGTCACACGTGCACGAGCCAAGCTCTTCGAGAGTTCCTTCCAAGGCCTTGTTCGAATGGTCCAAGACTAACATGGTGTCCATAGGGATATTGAAAGCCTAGAAGGAGACAAGCAAATCATCTACTCCATGATCCAAGCCCATGGAGAGTCAAGCTGGCCTCCAATTGATTGGACAGAGCGTGGTCTTTAGGCCTTAATTATGCTTAGGGTTAGATTAACTACACCCGGCCCATCTCGACACCAAGATGGCCGACCGCTCTTTTAGTGTTTCCTTAGGATTTTAGTAACCTCTAACCTATAAAAGGGCTTGCAATGTAAGGGTTTTGGACACAAGTTGGAACAATAAAGTTTGATTAATTTCGATTCTTAAAGTTAAGAGAGATCGAGCCATTTTACTTGCCTTGGCATGGGTTGTGAGCAATCTTGCGTCTCGTCTTAGATTGTTCTACCTACCTATCCATTAGAGTAATCACCTCGGTGGAGTCGTCGTTCTACCGCCTATAATCAAATCGTGTCGTCCCGTTTGATTCTAGGTTCCGCAATCCAAGCGTTGGACCACCTCGCTAGATCCGTGGTCAAACGTGCTACGTGTCTCGAAACGAGTTGTTCGAGATCTATCCATTAGAGTAATCCCATCTGTGGAGTCGTCGTTCTACCGCCTATAATTATATCGTGTCGTCATTTGGTTCTAGGTTCCGCATTCCAAATCATCTTGCGTCTCGTCCACGACTGTTCTACCGACCTATCCATTAGAGTAGTCACCTCTGTGGAGTCATCGTTCTGCCGTCTATAATCTAATCGTGTTGTCCTTTTGATTCTACGTTCCGCAATCCGAGCGTTGGACCACCTCGCTAGATCCTTGCGCAAACATGCTACGTGTCTCGAAAAGAGTTGATCGAGGACCGTATCAGTGATTTGTGCATGGATCAGGGCCCACGCCATGACCCTGTCCGAGTTCCGTTGGGCCCAGTCACACGTGCACGAGCCAAGCTCTTCAAGGGTTCCCTCCAAGGACTTGTTCGAATGGTCCAAGACTAACATGGAGTCCATAGGGATATTGAAAGCCTAGAAGGAGACAAGCAAATCATTTACTCCATGATCCAAGCCCATGGAGAGTCAAGCGGGCCTCCAATTGATTGGACAGAGCGTGGTCTTTAGGCCTTAATTATGCTTAGGGTTAGATTAACTACACCCGGCCCATCTCGACACCAAGATGGCCGACCGCTCTTTTAGTGTTTCCTTAGGATTTTAGTAACCTCTAGCCTATAAAAGGGCTTGCATTGTAAGGGTTTTGGACACAAGTTGGATCAATAATGTTTGATTAATTTCGATTCTTCTTGTTAAGAGAGATTCGAGCCTTTTTACTTGCCTTGGCAAGGGTTGTGAGCAATCTTGCGTGTCGTCGTAGATGGTTCTACCTACTTATCCATTAGAGTACTCATATCTGTGGTATCGTCGTTCTACCGCCTACAATCAAATCGTGTCTTTCGTTTGATTATAGGTTTCGTAATCCATACGTTGGACCACCTCACTAGATCCTTGGACAAACATACTACGCGTCTTGAAACGAGTTGATCTAGGACCGTATCAGTGATGTAAGCATGGATCAGGGCCCACTCAATGAGCCGGTCCGACTTCCATTAGGCCTAGTCACACGTGCACGAGCCAAGCTCTTCAAGGAATCCCTCCAAGGCCTTGTTCGAATGGTCCAAGACCAACATGGAGTCCATTGGGATATTGAAGGCTTAGAAGGAGACAAGCAAATCATCTACACCATGATGCAATCCCATGGAGAGTCAAACGGGCCTCCAATTGATTGGGCAGAGTGTGGTCTTTAGGCCTTAATGTTGCTTAGGGTTAGATTAACAGTGTAGTAGAAGCATGGGCCGGCCCATCTCGACACCAAGATGGCCGACTGCTCTTTTAGAGTTTCCTTAGTGTTTTAGTAACCTCTGGCATATAAAAGGGCTGGCTTTGTAAGGGTTTTGGACACAAGTTGGAACAATAAAGTTTGATTAATTTCGATTCTTAAAGTTAAGAGAGATCGAGCCATTTTACTTGCCTTGGCATGGGTTGTGAGCAATCTTGCGTCTCGTCTTAGATTGTTCTACCTACCTATCCATTAGAGTAATCACCTCGGTGGAGTCGTCGTTCTACCGCCTATAATCAAATCGTGTCGTCCCGTTTGATTCTAGGTTCCGCAATCCAAGCGTTGGACCACCTCGCCAGATCCTTGGGCAAATGTGCTACGTGTCTCGAAACGAGTTGTTCGAGATGTATCCATTAGAGTAATCCCCTCTGTGGAGTCGTCGTTCTACCGCCTATAATTATATCGTGTCGTCGTTTGGTTCTTGGTTTCTGGCGTCTCGTCCACGATTGTTCTACCGACCTATCCAATAGAGTAGTCACCTCTGTGGAGTCATCGTTCTGCCGTCTATAATCAAATCGTGTTGTCCGTTTGATGGTAGGTTCCGCAATCCAAGCGTCGAATCACCTCGCTAGATCCTTGCGCAAACATGCTACGTGTCTCGAAAAGAGTTGATCGAGGACCGTTTCAGTGATTTGTGCATTGATCAGGGCCCACGCCATGACCCTGTCCGAGTTCCATTGGGCCCTGTCACACGTGCACGAGCCAAGCTCTTCGAGAGTTCCCTCCAAGGCCTTGTTCGAATGGTCCAAGACTAACATGGAGTCCATAAGGATATTGAAAGCCTAGAAGGAGACAAGCAAGTCATCTACTCCATGATCCAAGCCCATGGAGAGTCAAGCGGGCCTCCAATTGATTGGACAGAGCGTGGTCTTTAGGCCTTAATTATGCTTAGGGTTAGATTAACTACACCCGGCCCATCTCGACACCAAGATGGCCGACCGCTCTTTTAGTGTTTCCTTAGGATTTTAGTAACCTCTAACCTATAAAAGGGCTTGCAATGTAAGGGTTTTGGACACAAGTTGGAACAATAAAGTTTGATTAATTTCGATTCTTAAAGTTAAGAGAGATCGAGCCATTTTACTTGCCTTGGCATGGGTTGTGAGCAATCTTGCGTCTCGTCTTAGATTGTTCTACCTACCTATCCATTAGAGTAATCACCTCGGTGGAGTCGTCGTTCTACCGCCTATAATCAAATCGTGTCGTCCCGTTTGATTCTAGGTTCCGCAATCCAAGCGTTGGACCACCTCGCTAGATCCGTGGTCAAACGTGCTACGTGTCTCGAAACGAGTTGTTCGAGATCTATCCATTAGAGTAATCCCATCTGTGGAGTCGTCGTTCTACCGCCTATAATTATATCGTGTCGTCATTTGGTTCTAGGTTCCGCATTCCAAATCATCTTGCGTCTCGTCCACGACTGTTCTACCGACCTATCCATTAGAGTAGTCACCTCTGTGGAGTCATCGTTCTGCCGTCTATAATCAAATCGTGTTGTCCGTTTGATTCTACGTTCCGCAATCCAAGCGTCGAATCACCTCGCTAGATCCTTGCGCAAACATGCTACGTGTCTCGAAAAGAGTTGATCGAGGACCGTATCAGTGATTTGTGCATGGATCAGGGCCCACGCCATGACCCTGTCCGAGTTCCGTTGGGCCCAGTCACACGTGCACGAGCCAAGCTCTTCAAGGGTTCCCTCCAAGGACTTGTTCGAATGGTCCAAGACTAACATGGAGTCCATAGGGATATTGAAAGCCTAGAAGGAGACAAGCAAATCATTTACTCCATGATCCAAGCCCATGGAGAGTCAAGCGGGCCTCCAATTGATTGGACAGAGCGTGGTCTTTAGGCCTTAATTATGCTTAGGGTTAGATTAACTACACCCGGCCCATCTCGACACCAAGATGGCCGACCGCTCTTTTAGTGTTTCCTTAGGATTTTAGTAACCTCTAGCCTATAAAAGGGCTTGCATTGTAAGGGTTTTGGACACAAGTTGGATCAATAATGTTTGATTAATTTCGATTC
The DNA here is from genome assembly GCF_036785885.1 of Coffea arabica. Lineage (NCBI taxonomy): Eukaryota > Viridiplantae > Streptophyta > Magnoliopsida > Gentianales > Rubiaceae > Coffea > Coffea arabica. The sequence continues at coordinate 23,061,559 of NC_092314.1, forward strand.
TTCTTGTTAAGAGAGATTCGAGCCTTTTTACTTGCCTTGGCAAGGGTTGTGAGCAATCTTGCGTGTCGTCGTAGATGGTTCTACCTACTTACCCATTAGAGTACTCATTTCTGTGGTATCGTCGTTCTACCGCCTACAATCAAATCGTGTCTTTCGTTTGATTATAGGTTTCGTAATCCATACGTTGGACCACCTCACTAGATCCTTGGACAAACATACTACGCGTCTCGAAACGAGTTGATCTAGGACCGTATCAGTGATGTAAGCATGGATCAGGGCCCACTCAATGAGCCGGTCCGACTTCCATTGGGCCTAGTCACACGTGCACGAGCCAAGGTCTTCAAGGAATCCCTCCAAGGCCTTGTTCGAATGGTCCAAGACCAACATGGAGTCCATTGGGATATTGAAGGCTTAGAAGGAGACAAGCAAATCATCTACACCATGATGCAATCCCATGGAGAGTCAAGCGGGCCTCCAATTGATTGGGCAGAGTGTGGTCTTTAGGCCTTAATGTTGCTTAGGGTTAGATTAATAGTGTAGTAGAAGCATGGGCCGACCCATCTCGACACCAAGATGGCCGACTGCTCTTTTAGAGTTTCCTTAGGGTTTTAGTAACCTCTGGCATATAAAAGGGCTGGCTTTGTAAGGGTTTTAGACACAAGTTGGAACAATAAAGTTTGATTAATTTCGATTCTTAAAGTTAAGAGAGATCGAGCCATTTTACTTGCCTTGGCATGGGTTGTGAGCAATCTTGCGTCTCGTCTTAGATTGTTCTACCTACCTATCCACAAATCGTGTCGTCCCGTTTGATTCTAGGTTCCGCAATCCAAGCGTTGGACCACCTCGCTAGATCCTTGGGCAAACGTGCTACGTATCTCGAAACGAGTTGTTCGAGATGTATCCATTAGAGTAATCCCCTCTGTGGAGTCGTCGTTCTACCGCCTATAATTATATCGTGTCGTCGTTTGGTTCTTGGTTCCGCATTCCAAATCATCTGGCGTCTCGTCCACGATTGTTCTACCAACCTATCCATTAGAGTAGTCACCTCTGTGGAGTCATCGTTCTGCTGTCTATAATCAAATCGTGTTGTCCGTTTGATTCTAGGTTCCGCAATCCAAGCATCGAATCATCTCGCTAGATCCTTGCGCAAACATGCTACGTGTCTCGAAAAGAGTTGATCGAGGACCGTTTCAGTGATTTGTGCATTGATCAGAGCCCACGCCATGACCCTGTCCGAGTTCCATTGGGCCCTGTCACACGTGCACGAGCCAAGCTCTTCGAGGGTTCCCTCCAAGGCCTTGTTCGAATGGTCCAAGACTAACATGGAGTCCATAGGGATATTGAAAGCCTATAAGGAGACAAGCAAATCATTTACTCCATGATCCAAGCCCATGGAGAGTCAAGCGGGCCTCCAATTGATTGGACAGAGCGTGGTCTTTAGGCCTTAATTATGCTTAGGGTTAGATTAACTACACCCGGCCCATCTCGACACCAAGATGGCCGACCGCTCTTTTAGTGTTTCCTTAGGATTTTAGTAACCTCTAGCCTATAAAAGGGCTTGCATTGTAAGGGTTTTGGACACAAGTTGGATCAATAATGTTTGATTAATTTCGATTCTTCTTGTTAAGAGAGATTCGAGCCTTTTTACTTGCCTTGGCAAGGGTTGTGAGCAATCTTGCGTGTCGTCGTAGATGGTTCTGCCCACTTATCCATTAGAGTACTCATATCTGTGGTGTCGCCGTTCTACCGCCTACCATCAAATCGTGTATTTCGTTTGATTATAGGTTTCGTAATCCATACGTTGGACCACCTCACTAGATCCTTGGACAAACATACTACGCGTCTCGAAACGAGTTGATCTAGGACCGTATCTGTGATGTAAGCATGGATCAGGGCCCACTCAATGAGCCGGTCCGGCTTCCATTGGGCCTAGTCACACGTGCACGAGCCAAGCTCTTCAAGGAATCCCTCCAAGGCCTTGTTCGAATGGTCCAAGACCAACATGGAGTCCATTGGGATATTGAAGGCTTAGAAGGAGACAACCAAATCATCTACACCATGATGCAATCCCATGGAGAGTCAAACAGGCCTCCAATTGATTGGGCAGAGTGTGGTCTTTAGGCCTTAATGTTGCTTAGGGTTAGATTAACAGTGTAGTAGAAGCATGGGCCGGCCCATCTCGACACCAAGATGGCTGACTGCTCTTTTAGAGTTTCCTTAGGGTTTTAGTAACCTCTGGCATATAAAAGGGCTGGCTTTGTAAGGGTTTTGGACACAAGTTGGAACAATAAAGTTTGATTAATTTCGATTCTTAAAGTTAAGAGAGATCGAGCCATTTTACTTGCCTTGGCATGGGTTGTGAGCAATCTTGCGTCTCGTGTTAGATTGTTCTACCTACCTATCCATTAGAGTAATCACCTCGGTGGAGTCGTCGTTCTACCGCCTATAATCAAATCGTGTCGTCCCGTTTGATTCTAGGTTCCGCAATCCAAGCGTTGGACCACCTCGCTAGATCCTTGGGCAAACGTGCAACGTGTCTCGAAACGAGTTGTTCGAGATGTATCCATTCGAGTAATCCCCTCTGTGGAGTCGTCGTTCTACCGCCTATAATTATATCGTGTCGTCGTTTGGTTCTTGGTTTCTGGCGTCTCGTCCACGATTGTTCTACCGACCTATCCATTAGAGTAGTCACCTCTGTGGAGTCATCGTTCTGCCGTCTATAATCAAATCGTGTTGTCCGTTTGATTCTACGTTCCGCAATCCAAGCGTCGAATCACCTCGCTAGATCCTTGCGCAAACATGCTACGTGTCTCGAAAAGAGTTGATCGAGGACCGTTTCCGTGATTTGTGCATTGATCAGGGCCCACGCCATGACCCTGTCTGAGTTCCATTGGGCCCTGTCACACGTGCACGAGCCAAGCTCTTCGAGGGTTCCCTCCAAGGCCTTGTTCGAATGGTCCAAGACTAACATGGAGTCCAAACGGATATTGAAAGCCTGGAAGGAGACAAGCAAATCATCTACTCCATGATCCAAGCCCATGGAGAGTCAAGCGGGCCTCCAATTGATTGGACAGAGCGTGGTCTTTAGGCCTTAATTATGCTTAGGGTTAGATTAACTACACCCGGCCCATCTCGACACCAAGATGGCCGACCGCTCTTTTAGTGTTTCCTTAGGATTTTAGTAACCTGTAGCCTATAAAAGGGCTTGAATTGTAAGGGTTTTGGACACAAGTTGGATCAATAATGTTTGATTAATTTCGATTCTTCTTGTTAAGAGAGATTCGAGCCTTTTTACTTGCCTTGGCAAGGGTTGTGAGCAATCTTGCGTGTCGTCGTAGATGGTTCTACCTACTTATCCATTAGAGTACTCATATCTGTGGTGTCGTCGTTCTACCGCCTACAATCAAATCGTGTCTTTCGTTTGATTCTAGGTTTCGTAATCCATACGTTGGACCACCTCATTAGATCCTTGGACAAACATACTACGTGTCTCGAAACGAGTTGATCTAGGACCGTATCAGTGATGTAAGCATGGATCAGGGCCCACTCAATGAGCCGGTCCGACTTCCATTGGGCCTAGTCACACGTGCACGAGCCAAGGTCTTCAAGGAATCCCTCCAAGGCCTTGTTCGAATAGTCCGAGACCAACATGGAGTCCATTGGGATATTGAAGACTTAGAAGGAGACAAGCAAATCATCTACACCATGATGCAATCCCATGGAGAGTCAAGCGGGCCTCCAATTGATTGGGCAGAGTGTGGTCTTTAGGCCTTAATGTTGCTTAGGGTTAGATTAAAAGTGTAGTAGAAGCATGGGCCGGCCCATCTCGACACCAAGATGGCCGACTGCTCTTTTAGAGTTTCCTTAGGGTTTTAGTAACCTCTGGCATATAAAAGGGCTGGCTTTGTAAGGTTTTGGACACAAGTTGGAACAATAAAGTTTGATTAATTTCGATTCTTAAAGTTAAGAGAGATCGAGCCATTTTACTTGCCTTGGCATGGGTTGTGAGCAATCTTGCGTCTCGTCTTAGATTGTTCTACCTACCTATCCATTAGAGTAATCACCTCGGTGGAGTCGTCGTTCTACCGCCTATAATCAAATCGTGTCGTCCCGTTTGATTCTAGGTTCCGCAATCCATTCTAGGTTCCGCAATCCAAGCATTGGACCACCTCGCTAGATCCTTGGGCAAACGTGCTACGTGTCTCGAAACGAGTTGTTCGAGATGTATCCATTAGAGTAATCCCCTCTGTGGAGTCGTCGTTCTACCGCCTATAATTATATCGTGTCGTCGTTTGGTTCTTGCTTTCTGGCGTCTCATCCACGATTGTTCTACCGACCTATCCATTAGAGTAGTCACCTCTGTGGAGTTATCGTTCTGCCGTCTATAATCAAATCGTGTTGTCCGTTTGATTCTAGGTTCCGCAATCCAAGCGTCGAATCACCTCGCTAGATCCTTGCGCAAACATGCTACGTGTCTCGAAAAGAGTCGATCGAGGACCGTTTCAGTGATTTGTGCATTGATCAGGGCCCACGCCATGACCCTGTCCGAGTTCCATTGGGCCCTGTCACACGTGCACGAGCCAAGCTCTTCGAGGGTTCCCTCCAAGGCCTTGTTCGAATGGTCCAAGACTAACATGGAGTCCATAGGGATATTGAAAGCCTAGAAGGAGACAAGCAAATCATCTACTCCATGATCCAAGCCCATGGAGAGTCAAGCGGGCCTCCAATTGATTGGACAGAGCGTGGTCTTTAGGCCTTAATTATGCTTAGGGTTAGATTAACTACACCCGGCCCATCTCGACACCAAGATGGCCGACCGCTCTTTTAGTGTTTCCTTAGGATTTTAGTAACCTGTAGCCTATAAAAGGGCTTGCAATGTAAGGGTTTTGGACACAAGTTGGATCAATAAAGTTTGATTAATTTCGATTCTTCTTGTTAAGAGAGATTCGAGCCTTTTTACTTGCCTTGGCAAGGGTTGTGAGCAATCTTGCGTGTCGTCGTAGATGGTTCTACCTACTTATCCATTAGAGTACTCATATCTGTGGTGTCGTCGTTCTACCGCCTACAATCAAATCGTGTCTTTCGTTTGATTCTAGGTTTCGTAATCCATACGTTGGACCACCTCACTAGATCCTTGGACAAACATACTACGTGTCTCGAAACGAGTTGATCTAGGACCGTATCAGTGATGTAAGCATGGATAAGGGCCCACTCAATGAGCCGGTCCGACTTCCATTGGGCCTAGTCACACGTGTAGGAGCCAAACTCTTCAAGGAATCCCTCCAAGCCCTTGTTCGAATGGTCCAAGACCAACATGGAGTCCATTGGGATATTGAAGGCTTAGAAGGAGACAAGCAAATCATCTACACCATGATGCAATCCCATGGAGAGTCAAGCGGGCCTCCAATTGATTGGGCAGAGTGTGGTCTTTAGGCCTTAATGTTGCTTAGGGTTAGATTAAAAGTGTAGTAGAAGCATGGGCCGGCCCATCTCGACACCAAGATGGCCGACTGCTCTTTTAGAGTTTCCTTAGGGTTTTAGTAACCTCTGGCATATAAAAGGGCTGGCTTTGTAAGGGTTTTGGACACAAGTTGGAACAATAAAGTTTGATTAATTTCGATTCTTAAAGTTAAGAGAGATCGAGCCATTTTACTTGCCTTGGCATGGGTTGTGAGCAATCTTGCGTCTCGTGTTAGATTGTTCTACCTACCTATCCATTAGAGTAATCACCTCGGTGGAGTCGTCGTTCTACCGCCTATAATCAAATCGTGTCGTCCCGTTTGATTCTAGGTTCCGCAATCCAAGCGTTGGACCACCTCGCTAGATCCTTGGGCAAACGTGCTACGTGTCTCGAAACGAGTTGTTCGAGATGTATCCATTAGAGTAATCCCCTCTGTGGAGTCGTCGTTCTACCGCCTATAATTATATCGTGTCGTCGTTTGGTTCTTGGTTCCGCATTCCAAATCATCTGGCGTCTCGTCCACGATTGTTCTACCGACCTATCCATTAGAGTAGTCACCTCTGTGGAGTCATCGTTCTGCCGTCTATAATCAAATCGCGTTGTCCGTTTGATTCTAGGTTCCGCAATCCAAGCGTCGAATCACCTCGGTAGATCCTTGCGTAAACATGCTACGTGTCTCGAAAAGAGTTGATCGAGGACCGTTTCAGTGATTTGTGCATTGATCAGGGCCCACGCCATGACCCTGTCCGAGTTCCATTGGGCCCTGTCACACGTGCACGAGCCAAGCTCTTCGAGGGTTCCCTCCAAGGCCTTGTTCGAATGGTCCAAGACTAACATGGAGTCCATAAGGATATTGAAAGCCTAGAAAGAGACAAGCAAATCATCTACTCCATGATCCAAGCCCATGGAGAGTCAAGCGGGCCTCCAATTGATTGGACAGAGCGTGGTCTATAGGCCTTAATTATGCTTCGGGTTAGATTAACTACACCCGGCCCATCTCGACACCAAGATGGCCGACCGCTCTTTTAGTATTTCCTTAGGATTTTAGTAACCTCTAGCCTATAAAAGGGCTTGCAATGTAATGGTTTTGGACACAAGTTGGATGAATAAAGTTTGATTAATTTCGATTCTTCTTGTTAAGAGAGATTCGAGCCTTTTTACTTGCCTTGGCAAGGGTTGTGAGCAATCTTGCGTGTCGTCGTAGATGGTTCTACCTACTTATCCATTAGAGTACTCATATCTGTGGTGTCGTCGTTCTACCGCCTACAATCAAATCGTGTCTTTCGTTTGATTCTAGGTTTCGTAATCCATACATTGGACCACCTCACTAGATCCTTGGACAAACATACTACGTGTCTCGAAACGAGTTGATCTATGACCGTATCTGTGATGTAAGCATGGATCAGGGCCCACTCAAAGAGCCGGTCCAACTTCCATTGGGCCTAGTCACACGTGCACGAGCAAAGCTCTTCAAGGAATCCCTCCAAGGCCTTGTTCGAATGGTCCAAGACCAACATGGAGTCCATTGGGATATTGAAGGCTTAGAAGGAGACAAGCAAATCATCTACACCATGATGCAATCCCATGGAGAGTCAAGCGGGCCTCCAATTGATTGGGCAGAGTGTGGTCTTTAGGCCTTAATGTTGCTTAGGGTTAGATTAACAGTGTTGTAGAAGCATGGGCCGGCCCATCTCGACACCAAGATGGCTGACTGCACTTTTAGAGTTTCCTTACGGTTTTAGTAACCTCTGGCATATAAAAGGGCTGGCTTTGTAAGGGTTTTGGACACAAGTTGGAACAATAAAGTTTGATTAATTTCGATTCTTAAAGTTAAGAGAGATCGAGCCATTTTACTTGCCTTGGCATGGGTTGTGAGCAATCTTGCGTCTCGTCTTAGATTGTTCTACCTACCTATCCATTAGAGTAATCACCTCGGTGGAGTCGTCGTTCTACCGCCTATAATCAAATCGTGTCGTCCCGTTTGATTCTAGGTTCCGCAATCCAAGCGTTGGACCACCTCGCTAGATCCTTGGGCAAACGTGCAACGTGTCTCGAAACGAGTTGTTCGAGATGTATCCATTAGAGTAATCCCCTCTGTGGAGTCGTCGTTCTACCGCCTATAATTATATCGTGTCGTCGTTTGGATCTTGGTTTCTGGCGTCTCGTCCACGATTGTTCTACCGACCTATCCAATAGAGTACTCCCCTCTGTGGAGTCATCGTTCTGCCGTCTATAATCAAATCGTGTTGTCCGTTTGATTGTAGGTTCCGCAATCCAAGCGTCGAATCACCTCGCCAGATCCTTGCGCAAACATGCTACGTGTCTCGAAAAGAGTTGATCGAGGACCGTTTCAGTGATTTGTGCATTGATCAGGGCCCACGCCATGACCCTGTCCGAGTTCCATTGGGCCCTGTCACACGTGCACGAGCCAAGCTCTTCGAGAGTTCCCTCCAAGGCCTTGTTCGAATGGTCCAAGACTAACATGGTGTCCATAGGGATATTGAAAGCCTAGAAGGAGACAAGCAAATCATCTACTCCATGATCCAAGCCCATGGAGAGTCAAGCTGGCCTCCAATTGATTGGACAGAGCGTGGTCTTTAGGCCTTAATTATGCTTAGGGTTAGATTAACTACACCCGGCCCATCTCGACACCAAGATGGCCGACCGCTCTTTTAGTGTTTCCTTAGGATTTTAGTAACCTCTAACCTATAAAAGGGCTTGCAATGTAAGGGTTTTGGACACAAGTTGGAACAATAAAGTTTGATTAATTTCGATTCTTAAAGTTAAGAGAGATCGAGCCATTTTACTTGCCTTGGCATGGGTTGTGAGCAATCTTGCGTCTCGTCTTAGATTGTTCTACCTACCTATCCATTAGAGTAATCACCTCGGTGGAGTCGTCGTTCTACCGCCTATAATCAAATCGTGTCGTCCCGTTTGATTCTAGGTTCCGCAATCCAAGCGTTGGACCACCTCGCTAGATCCGTGGTCAAACGTGCTACGTGTCTCGAAACGAGTTGTTCGAGATCTATCCATTAGAGTAATCCCATCTGTGGAGTCGTCGTTCTACCGCCTATAATTATATCGTGTCGTCATTTGGTTCTAGGTTCCGCATTCCAAATCATCTTGCGTCTCGTCCACGACTGTTCTACCGACCTATCCATTAGAGTAGTCACCTCTGTGGAGTCATCGTTCTGCCGTCTATAATCTAATCGTGTTGTCCTTTTGATTCTACGTTCCGCAATCCGAGCGTTGGACCACCTCGCTAGATCCTTGCGCAAACATGCTACGTGTCTCGAAAAGAGTTGATCGAGGACCGTATCAGTGATTTGTGCATGGATCAGGGCCCACGCCATGACCCTGTCCGAGTTCCGTTGGGCCCAGTCACACGTGCACGAGCCAAGCTCTTCAAGGGTTCCCTCCAAGGACTTGTTCGAATGGTCCAAGACTAACATGGAGTCCATAGGGATATTGAAAGCCTAGAAGGAGACAAGCAAATCATTTACTCCATGATCCAAGCCCATGGAGAGTCAAGCGGGCCTCCAATTGATTGGACAGAGCGTGGTCTTTAGGCCTTAATTATGCTTAGGGTTAGATTAACTACACCCGGCCCATCTCGACACCAAGATGGCCGACCGCTCTTTTAGTGTTTCCTTAGGATTTTAGTAACCTCTAGCCTATAAAAGGGCTTGCATTGTAAGGGTTTTGGACACAAGTTGGATCAATAATGTTTGATTAATTTCGATTCTTCTTGTTAAGAGAGATTCGAGCCTTTTTACTTGCCTTGGCAAGGGTTGTGAGCAATCTTGCGTGTCGTCGTAGATGGTTCTACCTACTTATCCATTAGAGTACTCATATCTGTGGTATCGTCGTTCTACCGCCTACAATCAAATCGTGTCTTTCGTTTGATTATAGGTTTCGTAATCCATACGTTGGACCACCTCACTAGATCCTTGGACAAACATACTACGCGTCTTGAAACGAGTTGATCTAGGACCGTATCAGTGATGTAAGCATGGATCAGGGCCCACTCAATGAGCCGGTCCGACTTCCATTAGGCCTAGTCACACGTGCACGAGCCAAGCTCTTCAAGGAATCCCTCCAAGGCCTTGTTCGAATGGTCCAAGACCAACATGGAGTCCATTGGGATATTGAAGGCTTAGAAGGAGACAAGCAAATCATCTACACCATGATGCAATCCCATGGAGAGTCAAACAGGCCTCCAATTGATTGGGCAGATTGTGGTCTTTAGGCCTTAATGTTGCTTAGGGTTAGATTAACAGTGTAGTAGAAGCATGGGCCGGCCCATCTCGACACCAAGATGGCTGACTGCTATTTTAGAGTTTCCTTAGGGTTTTAGTAACCTCTGGCATATAAAAGGGCTGGCTTTGTAAGGGTTTTGGACACAAGTTGGAACAATAAAGTTTGATTAATTTCGATTCTTAAAGTTAAGAGAGATCGAGCCATTTTACTTGCCTTGGCATGGGTTGTGAGCAATCTTGCGTCTCGTGTTAGATTGTTCTACCTACCTATCCATTAGAGTAATCACCTCGGTGGAGTCGTCGTTCTACCGCCTATAATCAAATCGTGTCGTCCCGTTTGATTCTAGGTTCCGCAATCCAAGCGTCGGACCACCTCGCTAGATCCTTGGGCAAACGTGCAACGTGTCTCGAAACGAGTTGTTCGAGATGTATCCATTCGAGTAATCCCCTCTGTGGAGTCGTCGTTCTACCGCCTATAATTATATCGTGTCGTCGTTTGGTTCTTGGTTTCTGGCGTCTCGTCCACGATTGTTCTACCGACCTATCCATTAGAGTAGTCACCTCTGTGGAGTCATCGTTCTGCCGTCTATAATCAAATCGTGTTGTCCGTTTGATTCTAGGTTTCGCAATCCAAGCGTCGAACCACCTCGCTAGATCCTTGCGCAAACATGCTACGTGTCTAGAAAAGAGTTGATCGAGGACCGTTTCAGTAATTTGTGCATTGATAAGGGCCCACGCCATGACCCTGTCCGAGTTCCATTGGGCCCTGTCACACGTGCACGAGCCAAGCTCTTCGAGGGTTCCCTCCAACGCCTTGTTCGAATGGTCCAAGACTAACATGGAGTCCATAGGGATATTGAAAGCCTAGAAGGAGACAAGCAAATCATTTACTCCATGATCCAAGCCCATGGAGTGTCAAGCGGGCCTCTAATTGATTGGACAGAGCGTGGTCTTTAGGCCTTAATTATGCTTAGGGTTAGATTAACTACACCCGGCCCATCTCGACACCAAGATGGGCGACCGCTCTTTTAGTGTTTCCTTAGGATTTTAGTAACCTCTAGCCTATAAAAGGGCTTGCATTGTAAGGGTTTTGGACACAAGTTGGATCAATAATGTTTGATTAATTTCGATTCTTCTTGTTAAGAGAGATTCGAGCCTTTTTACTTGCCTTGGCAAGGGTTGTGAGCAATCTTGCGTGTCGTCGTAGATGGTTCTACCTACTTATCCATTAGAGTACTCATATCTGTGGTGTCGTCGTTCTACCGCCTACAATCAAATCGTGTTTTTCGTTTGATTCTAGGTTTCGTAATCCATACGTTGGACCACCTCACTAGATCCTTGGACAAACATACTACGTGTCTCGAAACGAGTTGATCTAGGACTGTATCAGTGATGTAAGCATGGATCAGGGCCTACTCAATGATCCGGTTCGACTTCCATTGGGCCTAGTCACACGTGCACGAGCCAAGGTCTTCAAGGAATCCCTCCAAGGCCTTGTTCGAATGGTCCAAGACCAACATGGAGTCCATTGGGATATTGAAGGCTTAGAAGGAGACAAGCAAATCATCTACACCGTGATGCAATCCCATGGAGAGTCAAGCGGGCCTCCAATTGATTGGGCAGAGTGTGGTCTTTAGGCCTTAATGTTGCTTAGGGTTAGATTAATAGTGTAGTAGAAGCATGGGCCGACCCATCTCGACACCAAGATGGCCGACTGCTCTTTTAGAGTTTCCTTAGGGTTTTAGTAACCTCTGGCATATAAAAGGGCTGGCTTTGTAAGTGTTTTAGACACAAGTTGGAACAATAAAGTTTGATTAATTTCGATTCTTAAAGTTAAGAGAGATCGAGCCATTTTACTTGCCTTGGCATGGGTTGTGAGCAATCTTGCGTCTCGTCTTAGATTGTTCTACCTACCTATCCATTAGAGTAATCACCTTGGTGGAGTCGTCGTTCTACCGCCTAAAATCAAATCGTGTCGTCCCGTTTGATTCTAGGTTCCGCAATCCAAGCGTTGGACCACCTCGCTAGATCCTTGGGCAAACGTGCTACGTATCTCGAAACGAGTTGTTCGAGATGTATCCATTAGAGTAATCCCCTCTGTGGAGTCGTCGTTCTACCGCCTATAATTATATCGTGTCGTCGTTTGGTTCTTGGTTCCGCATTCCAAATCATCTGGCGTCTCGTCCACGATTGTTCTACCGACCTATCCATTAGAGTAGTCACCTCTGTGGAGTCATCGTTCTGCTGTCTATAATCAAATCGTGTTGTCCGTTTGATTCTAGGTTCCGCAATCCAAGCGTCGAATCATCTCGCTAGATCCTTGCGCAAACATGCTACGTGTCTCGGAAAGAGTTGATCGAGGACCGTTTCAGTGATTTGTGCATTGATCAGAGCCCACGCCATGACCCTGTCCGAGTTCCATTGGGCCCTGTCACACGTGCACGAGCCAAGCTCTTCGAGGGTTCTCTCCAAGGCCTTGTTCGAATGGTCCAAGACTAACATGGAGTCCATAGGGATATTGAAAGCCTAGAAGGAGACAAGCAAATCATTTACTCCATGATCCAAGCCCATGGAGAGTCAAGCGGGCCTCCAATTGATTGGACAGAGCGTGGTCTTTAGGCCTTAATTATGCTTAGGGTTAGATTAACTACACCCGGCCCATATCGACACCAAGATGGCCGACCGCTCTTTTAGTGTTTCCTTAGGATTTTAGTAACCTCTAGCCTACAAAAGGGCTTGCATTGTAAGGGTTTTGGACACAAGTTGGATCAATAATGTTTGATTAATTTCGATTCTTCTTGTTAAGAGAGATTCGAGCCTTTTTACTTGCCTTGGCAAGGGTTGTGAGCAATCTTGCGTGTCGTCGTAGATGGTTCTGCCTACTTATCCATTAGAGTACTCATATCTGTGGTGTCGCCGTTCTACCGCCTACCATCAAATCGTGTATTTCGTTTGATTATAGGTTTCGTAATCCATACGTTGGACCACCTCACTAGATCCTTGGTCAAACATACTACGCGTCTCGAAACGAGTTGATCTAGGACCGTATCTGTGATGTAAGCATGGATCAGGGCCCACTCAATGAGCCGGTCCGGCTTCCATTGGGCCTAGTCACACGTGCACGAGCCAAGCTCTTCAAGGAATCCCTCCAAGGCCTTGTTCGAATGGTCCAAGACCAACATGGAGTCCATTGGGATATTGAAGGCTTAGAAGGAGACAAGCAAATCATGTACACCATGATGCAATCCCATGGAGAGTCAAACAGGCCTCCAATTGATTGGGCAGATTACGGTCTTTAGGCCTTAATGTTGCTTAGGGTTAGATTAACAGTGTAGTAGAAGCATGGGCCGGCCCATCTCGACACCAAGATGGCTGACTGCTATTTTAGAGTTTCCTTAGGGTTTTAGTAACCTCTGGCATATAAAAGGGCTGGCTTTGTAAGGGTTTTGGACACAAGTTGGAACAATAAAGTTTGATTAATTTCGATTCTTAAAGTTAAGAGAGATCGAGCCATTTTACTTGCCTTGGCATGGGTTGTGAGCAATCTTGCGTCTCGTGTTAGATTGTTCTACCTACCTATCCATTAGAGTAATCACCTCGGTGGAGTCATCGTTCTACCGCCTATAATCAAATCGTGTCGTCCCGTTTGATTCTAGGTTCCGCAATCCAAGCGTCGGACCACCTCGCTAGATCCTTGGGCAAACGTGCAACGTGTCTCGAAACGAGTTGTTCGAGATGTATCCATTCGAGTAATCCCCTCTGTGGAGTCGTCGTTCTACCGCCTATAATTATATCGTGTCGTCGTTTGGTTCTTGGTTTCTGGCGTCTCGTCCACGATTGTTCTACCGACCTATCCATTAGAGTAGTCACCTCTGTGGAGTCATCGTTCTGCCGTCTATAATCAAATCGTGTTGTCCGTTTGATTCTAGGTTCCGCAATCCAAGCGTCGAATCACCTCGCTAGATCCTTGCGCAAACATGCTACATGTCTCGAAAAGAGTTGATCGAGGACCGTTTCCGTGATTTGTGCATTGATCAGGGCCCACGCCATGACCCTGTCCGAGTTCCATTGGGCCCTGTCACACGTGCACGAGCCAAGCTCTTCGAGGGTTCCCTCGAAGGCCTTGTTCGAATGGTCCAAGACTAACATGGAGTCCAAACGGATATTGAAAGCCTAGAAGGAGAAAAGCAAATCATCTACTCCATGATCCAAGCCCATGGAGAGTCAAGCGGGCCTCCAATTGATTGGACAGAGCGTGGTCTTTAGGCCTTAATTATGCTTAGGGTTAGATTAACTACACCCGGCCCATCGCGACACCAAGATGGCCGACCGCTCATTTAGTGTTTCCTTAGGATTTTAGTAGCCTCTAGCCTATAAAAGGGCTTGAATTGTAAGGGTTTTGGACACAAGTTGGATCAATAAAGTTTGATTAATTTCGATTCTTCTTGTTAAGAGAGATTCGAGCCTTTTTACTTGCCTTGGCAAGGGTTGTGAGCAATCTTGCGTGTCGTCGTAGATGGTTCTACCTACTTATCCATTAGAGTACTCATATCTGTGGTGTCGTCGTTCTACCGCCTACAATCAAATCGTGTCTTTCGTTTGATTCTAGGTTTCGTAATCCATACGTTGGACCACCTCACTAGATCCTTGGACAAACATACTACGTGTCTCGAAACGAGTTGATCTAGGACCGTATCAGTGATGTAAGCATGGATCAGGGCCTACTCAATGATCCGGTTCGACTTCCATTGGGCCTAGTCACACGTGCACGAGCCAAGCTCTTCAAGGAATCCCTCCAAGGCCTTGTTCGAATGGTCCAAGACCAACACGGAGTCCATTGGGATATTGAAGGCTTAGAAGGAGACAAGCAAATCATCTACACCATGATGCAATCCCATGGAGAGTCAAGCGGGCCTCCAATTGATTGGGCAGAGTGTGGTCTTTAGGCCTTAATGTTGCTTAGGGTTAGATTAAAAGTGTAGTAGAAGCATGGGCCGGCCCATCTCGACACCAAGATGGCCGACTGCTCTTTTAGAGTTTCCTTAGGGTTTTAGTAACCTCTGGCATATAAAAGGGCTGGCTTTGTAAGGGTTTTGGACACAAGTTGGAACAATAAAGTTTGATTAATTTCGATTCTTAAAGTTAAGAGAGATCGAGCCATTTTACTTGCCTTGGCATGGGTTGTGAGCAATCTTGCGTCTCGTCTTAGATTGTTCTACCTACCTATCCATTAGAGTAATCACCTCGGTGGAGTCGTCGTTCTACCGCCTATAATCAAATCGTGTCGTCCCGTTTGATTCTAGGTTCCGCAATCCAAGCGTTGGACCACCTCGCTAGATCCTTGGGCAAACGTGCAACGTGTCTTGAAACGAGTTGTTCGAGATGTATCCATTAGAGTAATCCCCTCTGTGGAGTCGTCGTTCTACCGCCTATAATTATATCGTGTCGTCGTTTGGTTCTTGGTTTCTGGCGTCTCGTCCACGATTGTTCTACCGACCTATCCATTAGAGTAGTCACCTCTGTGGAGTCATCGTTCTGCCGTCTATAATCAAACGTGTTATCCGTTTGATTCTAGGTTCCGCAATCCAAGCGTCGAATCACCTCGCTAGATCCTTGCCCAAACATGCTACGTGTCTCGAAAAGAGTTGATTGAGGACCGTTTCAGTGATTTGTGCATTGATCAGGCCCACGCCATGACCCTGTCCGAGTTCCATTGGGCCCTGTCACACGTGCACGAGCCAAGCTCTTCGAGGGTTCCCTCCAAGGCCTTGTTCGAATGGTCCAAGACTAACATGGAGTCCATAGGGATATTGAAAGCCTGGAAGGAGACAAGAAAATCATCTACTCCATGATCCAAGCCCATGGAGAGTCAAGCGGGCCTCCAATTGATTGGACAGATCGTGGTCTTTAGGCCTTAATGATGCTTAGGGTTAGATTAACTACACCCGGCCCATCTCGACACCAAGATGGCCGACCGCTCTTTTAGTGTTTCCTTAGGATTTTAGTAACTTCTAGCCTATAAAAGGGCTTGCAATGTAAGGGTTTTGGACACAAGTTGGATCAATAAAGTTTGATTAATTTCGATTCTTCTTGTTAAGAGAGATTCGAGCCTTTTTACTTGCCTTGGCAAGGGTTGTGAGCAATCTTGCGTGTCGTCGTAGATGGTTCTACCTACTTATCCATTAGAGTACTCATATCTGTGGTGTCGTCGTTCTACCGCCTACAATCAAATCGTGTCTTTCGTTTGATTCTAGGTTTCGTAGTCCATACGTTGGACCACCTCACTAGATCCTTGGACAAACATACTACGTGTCTCGAAACGAGTTGATCTAGGACCGTATCAGTGATGTAAGCATGGATCAGGGCCTACTCAATGATCCCGTTCGACTTCCATTGGGCCTAGTCACACGTGCACGAGCCAAGGTCTTCCAGGAATCCCTCCAAGGCCTTGTTCGAATGGTCCAAGACCAACATGGAGTCCATTGGGATATTGAAGGCTTTGAAGGAGACAAGCAAATCATCTACACCATGATGCAATCCCATGGAGAGTCAAGCGGGCCTCCAATTGATTGGACAGAGTGTGGTCTTTAGGCCTTAATGTTGCTTAGGGTTAGATTAAAAGTGTAGTAGAAGCATGGGCCGGCCCATCTCGACACCAAGATGGCCGACTGCTCTTTTAAAGTTTCCTTAGGGTTTTAGTAACCTCTGGCATATAAAAGGGCTGGCTTTGTAAGGTTTTGGACACAAGTTGGAAAAATAAAGTTTTATTAATTTCGATTCTTAAAGTTAAGAGAGATCGAGCCTTTTTACTTGCCTTGGCATGGGTTGTGAGCAATCTAGCGTCTCGTCTTAGATTGTTCTACCGACCTATCCATTAGAGTAATCATCTCGGTGGAGTCGTCATTCTACCGCCTATAATCAAATCGTGTCGTCCCGTTTGATCCTAGGTTCCGCAATCCAAGCGTTGGACCACCTCGCTAGATCCTTGGGCAAACGTGCTACGTGTCTCGAAACGAGTTGTTCGAGATGTATCCATTAGAGTAATCCCCTCTGTGGAGTCGTCGTTCTACCGCCTATAATTATATCGTGTCGTCGTTTGGTTCAAGGTTCCGCATTCCAAATCATCTGGCGTCTCGTCCACGATTGTTCTACCCACATATCCATTAGCGTAGCCACCTCTGTGGAGTCATCGTTCTACCGTCTATACTGAAATCGTGTTATCCGTTTGATTTTAGGTTCCGCAATCCGAGCGTTGGACCACCTCGCTAGATCCTTACGCAAACATGCTACATTTCTTGAAAAGAGTTGATCGAGGACCGTATCAGTGATTTGTGCATGGATCAGGGCCCACGCCATGACCCTGTCTGAGTTCCATTGGGCCCAGTCACACGTGCACGAGCCAAGCTCTTCAAGGGTTCCCTCCAAGGACTTGTTCGAATGGTCCAAGACTAACATGGAGTCCATAGGGATATTGAAAGCCTAGAAGGAGACAAGCAAATCATATACTCCATGATCCAAGCCCATGGAGACTCAAGCGGGCCTCCAATTGATTGGACAGAGCGTGGCCTTTAGGCCTTAATTATGCTTAGGGTTAGATTAACGACACCAAGATGGCCGACCGCTCATTTAGAGTTTCCTTAGGATTTTAGTAACCTCTAGCCTATAAAAGGGCTTGCATTGTAAGGGTTTTGGACACAAGTTGGATCAATAATGTTTGATTAATGTCGATTCTTCTTGTTAAGAGAGATTCGAGCCTTTTTACTTGCCTTGGCAAGGGTTGTGAGCAATCTTTCGTGTCGTCGTAGATGGTTCTACCTACTTATCCATTAGAGTACTCATATCTGTGGTGTCGTCGTTCTACCGCCTACCATCTAATCGTGTATTTCGTTTGATTATAGGTTTCGTAATCCATACGTTGGACCACCTCACTAGATCCTTAGACAAACATACTACGCGTCTCGAAATGAGTTGATCTAGGACCGTATCAGTGATGTAAGCATGGATCAGGGCCCACTCAATGAGCCGGTCCGACTTCCATTGGGCCTACTCACACGTGCACGAGCCAAGCTCTTCAAGGAATCCCTCCAAGGCCTTGTTTGAATGGTCCAAGACCAACATGGAGTCCATTGGGATATTGAAGGCTTAGAAGGAGACAAGCAAATCATCTACACCATGATGCAATCCCATGGAGAGTCAAACGGGCCTCCAATTGATTGGGCAGAGTGTGGTCTTTAGGCCTTAATGTTGCTTAGGGATAGATTAACAGGGTAGTAGAAGCATGGGCCGGCCCATCTCGACACCAAGATGGCCGACTGCTCTTTTAGAGTTTCCTTAGTGTTTTAGTAACCTCTGGCATATAAAAGGGCTGGCTTTGTAAGGGTTTTGGACACAAGTTGGAACAATAAAGTTTGATTAATTTCGATTCTTAAAGTTAAGAGAGATCGAGCCATTTTACTTGCCTTGGCATGGGTTGTGAGCAATCTTGCGTCTCGTCTTAGATTGTTCTACCTACCTATCCATTAGAGTAATCACCTCGGTGGAGTCGTCGTTCTACCGCCTATAATCAAATCGTGTCGTCCCGTTTGATTCTAGGTTCCGCAATCCAAGCGTTGGACCACCTCGCCAGATCCTTGGGCAAATGTGCTACGTGTCTCGAAACGAGTTGTTCGAGATGTATCCATTAGAGTAATCCCCTCTGTGGAGTCGTCGTTCTACCGCCTATAATTATATCGTGTCGTCGTTTGGTTCCAGGTTCCGCATTCCAAATCATCTGGCGTCTCGTCCACGATTGTTCTACCTACCTATCCATTAGCGTAGCCACCTCTGTGGAGTCATCGTTCTACCGTCTATTCTGAAATCGTGTTATCCGTTTGATTTTAGGTTCCGCAAACCGAGCGTTGGACCACCTCTCTAGATCCTTGCGCAAACTTCCTACGTTTCTCGAAAAGTGTTGATCGAGGACCGTATCAGTGATTTGTGCATGGATTAGGGCCCACGCCATGACCCTGTCCGAGTTCCATTGGGCCCAGTCACACGTGCACGAGCCAAGCTCTTCGAGGGTTCCCTCCAAGGCCTTGTTCGAATGGTCCAAGACTAACATGGAGTCCATAGGGATATTGAAAGCCTAGAAGGAGACAAGCAAATCATTTACTCCATGATCCAAGCCCATGGAGAGTCAAGCGGGCCTCCAATTGATTGGACAGAGCGTGGTCTTTAGGCCTTAATTATGCTTAGGGTTAGATTAACTACACCCGGCCCATCTCGACACCAAGATGGCCGACCGCTCTTTTAGTGTTTCCTTAGGATTTTAGTAACCTCTAGCCTATAAAAGGGCTTGCAATGTAAGGGTTTTGGACACAAGTTGGATCAATAAAGTTTGATTAATTTCGATTCTTCTTGTTAAGAGAGATTCGAGGATTTTTACTTGCCTTGGCAAGGGTTGTGAGCAATCTTGCGTATCGTCGTAGATGGT
This sequence comes from Coffea arabica, assembly GCF_036785885.1. Lineage (NCBI taxonomy): Eukaryota > Viridiplantae > Streptophyta > Magnoliopsida > Gentianales > Rubiaceae > Coffea > Coffea arabica. The sequence continues at coordinate 23,080,751 of NC_092314.1, forward strand.
TCAACCAACTTGTCCATTAGAGTACTCATATCTGTGGTGTCGTCGTTCTACCGCCTACAATCAAATCGTGCCTTTCGTTTGATTCTTGGTTTCGTAATCCAAGCGTTGGACCATCTCGCTAGATCCTTGGGCAAACATGCTACGTGTCACGAAACGAGTTGATCTAGGACCGTATCAATGATGTAAGCATGGATCAGGGCCCACTCAATGATCCGGTCCGAGTTCCATTGGGCCTAGTCACACGTGCACGAGCCAAGCTCTTCATGGAATCCCTCCAAGGCCTTGTTCGAATGGTCCAAGACCAACATGGAGTCCATTGGGATATTGAAGGCTTAGAAGGAGACAAGCAAATCATCTACACCATGATGCAAGCCCATGGAGAGTCAAGCGGGCCTCCAATTGATTGGGCAGAGTGTGGTCTTTAGGCCTTAATGTTGCTTAGGGTTAGATTAACTGTGTAGTAGAAGCATGGGCCGGCACATCTCGACATCAAGATGGCCGACTGCCCTTTTAGATTTTCCTTAGGGTTTTAGTAATCTCTAGCCTGTAAAAGGGCTGGCTTTGTAAGGGTTTTGGACACAAGTTAGAACAATGAAGTTTGATTAATTTCGATTCTTAAAGTTAAGAGAGATCGAGCCTTTTTACTTGCCTTGGCATGGGTTGTGAGCAATCTTGCGTCTCGTCTTAGATTGTTCTACCGACCTATCCATTAGAGTAATCACCTCGGTGGAGTCGTCGTTCTACCGCCTATAATCAAATCGCGTCGTCCCGTTTGATTCTAGGTTCCGCAATCCAAGCGTTGGACCACCTCGCTAGATCCTTGGGCAAACGTGCTACGTGTCTCGAAACGAGTTGTTCGAGATGTATCCATTAGAGTAATCCCCTCTGTGGAGTCGTCGTTCTACCGCCTATAATTATATCGTGTCGTCGTTTGGTTCTAGGTTCCGCATTCCAAATCATCTTGCGTCTCGTCCACGACTGTTCTACCGACCTATCCATTAGAGTAGTCACCTCTGTGGAGTCATCGTTCTGCCGTCTATAATCTAATCGTGTTGTCCTTTTGATTCTACGTTCCGCAATCCGACCGTTGGACCACCTCGCTAGATCCATGCGCAAACATGCTACGTGTCTCGAAAAGAGTTGATCGAGGACCGTATCAGTGATTTGTGCATGGATCAGGGCCCACGCCATGACCCTGTCCGAGTTCCATTGGGCCCAGTCACACGTGCACGAGCCAAGCTCTTCAAGGGTTCCCTCCGAGGCCTTGTTCGAATGGTCCAAGACTAACATGGAGTCCATAGGGATATTGAATGCCTAGAAGGAGACAAGCAAATCATCTACTGCATGATCCAAGCCCATGGAGAGTCAAGCGGGCCTCCAATTGATTGGACAGAGCGTGGTCTTTAGGCCTTAATTTTGCTTAGGGTTAGATTAAATACACCCGGCCCATCTCGACACCAAGATGGCCGACTGATCTTTTAGGGTTTCCTTTGGATTTTAGTAACCTCTAGCCTATAAAAGGGCTTGCGTTGTAAGGGTTTTGGACACAAGTAGGATCAATAAAGTTTGATTAATTTCGACTCTTCTTGTTAAGAGAGATTCGAGCCTTTTTACTTGCCTTGGCAAGGGTTGTGAGCAATCTTGCGTATCGTCGTAGATGGTACAACCCACTTGTCCATTAGAGTACTCATATCTGTGGTGTCGTCGTTCTACCGCCTACAATCAAATCGTGCCTTTCGTTTGATTCTTGGTTTCGTAATCCAAGCGTTGGACCATCTCGCTAGATCCTTGGGCAAACATGCTACGTGTCACGAAACGAGTTGATCTAGGACCGTATCAATGATGTAAGCATGGATCAGGGCCCACTCAATGATCCGGTCCGAGTTCCATTGGGCCTAGTCACACGTGCACGAGCCAAGCTCTTCATGGAATCCCTCCAAGGCCTTGTTCGAATGGTCCAAGACCAACATGGAGTCCATTGGGATATTGAAGGCTTAGAAGGAGACAAGCAAATCATCTACACCATGATGCAAGCCCATGGAGAGTCAAGCGGGCCTCCAATTGATTGGGCAGAGTGTGGTCTTTAGGCCTTAATGTTGCTTAGGGTTAGATTAACTGTGTAGTAGAAGCATGGGCCGGCACATCTCGACATCAAGATGGCCGACTGCCCTTTTAGATTTTCCTTAGGGTTTTAGTAACCTCTAGCCTGTAAAAGGGCTGGCTTTGTAAGGGTTTTGGACACAAGTTAGAACAATGAAGTTTGATTAATTTCGATTCTTAAAGTTAAGAGAGATCGAGCCTTTTTACTTGCCTTGGCATGGGTTGTGAGCAATCTTGCGTCTCGTCTTAGATTGTTCTACCGACCTATCCATTAGAGTAATCACCTCGGTGGAGTCGTCGTTCTACCGCCTATAATCAAATCGCGTCGTCCCGTTTGATTCTAGGTTCCGCAATCCAAGCGTTGGACCACCTCGCTAGATCCTTGGGCAAACGTGCTACGTGTCTCGAAACGAGTTGTTCGAGATGTATCCATTAGAGTAATCCCCTCTGTGGAGTCGTCGTTCTACCGCCTATAATTATATCGTGTCGTCGTTTGGTTCTAGGTTCCGCATTCCAAATCATCTTGCGTCTCGTCCACGACTGTTCTACCGACCTATCCATTAGAGTAGTCACCTCTGTGGAGTCATCGTTCTGCCGTCTATAATCTAATCGTGTTGTCCTTTTGATTCTACGTTCCGCAATCCGACCGTTGGACCACCTCGCTAGATCCATGTGCAAACATGCTACGTGTCTCGAAAAGAGTTGATCGAGGACCGTATCAGTGATTTGTGCATGGATCAGGGCCCACGCCATGACCCTGTCCGAGTTCCATTGGGCCCAGTCACACGTGCACGAGCCAAGCTCTTCAAGGGTTCCCTCCGAGGCCTTGTTCGAATGGTCCAAGACTAACATGGAGTCCATAGGGATATTGAATGCCTAGAAGGAGACAAGCAAATTATCTACTGCATGATCCAAGCCCATGGAGAGTCAAGCGGGCCTCCAATTGATTGGACAGAGCGTGGTCTTTAGGCCTTAATTTTGCTTAGGGTTAGATTAACTGTGTAGTAGAAGCATGGGCCGGCACATCTCGACATCAAGATGGCCGACTGCCCTTTTAGATTTTCCTTAGGGTTTTAGTAACCTCTAGCCTGTAAAAGGGCTGGCTTTGTAAGGGTTTATTGAATGCCTAGAAGGAGACAAGCAAATCATCTACTGCATGATCCAAGCCCATGGAGAGTCAAGCGGGCCTCCAATTGATTGGACAGAGCGTGGTCTTTAGGCCTTAATTTTGCTTAGGGTTAGATTAAATACACCCGGCCCATCTCGACACCAAGATGGCCGACTGATCTTTTAGGGTTTCCTTTGGATTTTAGTAACCTCTAGCCTATAAAAGGGCTTGCATTGTAAGGGTTTTGGACACAAGTAGGATCAATAAAGTTTGATTAATTTCGACTCTTCTTGTTAAGAGAGATTCGAGCCTTTTTACTTGCCTTGGCAAGGGTTGTGAGCAATCTTGCGTATCGTCGTAGATGGTTCAACCAACTTGTCCATTAGAGTACTCATATCTGTGGTGTCGTCGTTCTACCGCCTACAATCAAATCGTGCCTTTCGTTTGATTCTTGGTTTCGTAATCCAAGCGTTGGACCATCTCGCTAGATCCTTGGGCAAACATGGTACGTGTCACGAAACGAGTTGATCTAGGACCGTATCAATGATGTAAGCATGGATCAGGGCCCACCCAATGATCCGGTCCGAGTTCCATTGGGCCTAGTCACACGTGCACGAGCCAAGCTCTTCATGGAATCCCTCCAAGGCCTTGTTCGAATGGTCCAAGACCAACATGGAGTCCATTGGGATATTGAAGGCTTAGAAGGAGACAAGCAAATCATCTACACCATGATGCAAGCCCATGGAGAGTCAGGCGGGCCTCCAATTGATTGGGCAGAGTGTGGTCTTTAGGCCTTAATGTTGCTTAGGGTTAGATTAACTGTGTAGTAGAAGCATGGGCCGGCACATCTCGACATCAAGATGGCCGACTGCCCTTTTAGATTTTCCTTAGGGTTTTAGTAACCTCTAGCCTGTAAAAGGGCTGGCTTTGTAAGGGTTTTGGACACAAGTTAGAACAATGAAGTTTGATTAATTTCGATTCTTAAAGTTAAGAGAGATCGAGCCTTTTTACTTGCCTTGGCATGGGTTGTGAGCAATCTTGCGTCTCGTCTTAGATTGTTCTACCGACCTATCCATTAGAGTAATCACCTCGGTGGAGTCGTCGTTCTACCGCCTATAATCAAATCGCGTCGTCCCGTTTGATTCTAGGTTCCGCAATCCAAGCGTTGGACCACCTCGCTAGATCCTTGGGCAAACGTGCTACGTGTCTCGAAACGAGTTGTTCGAGATGTATCCATTAGAGTAATCCCCTCTGTGGAGTCGTCGTTCTACCGCCTATAATTATATCGTGTCGTCGTTTGGTTCTAGGTTCCGCATTCCAAATCATCTTGCGGTCTCGTCCACGACTGTTCTACCGACCTATCCATTAGAGTAGTCACCTCTGTGGAGTCATCGTTCTGCCGTCTATAATCTAATCGTGTTGTCCTTTTGATTCTACGTTCCGCAATCCGAGCGTTGGACCACCTCGCTAGATCCTTGCGCAAACATGCTACGTGTCTCGAAAAGAGTTGATCGAGGACCGTATCAGTGATTTGTGCATGGATCAGGGCCCACGCCATGACCCTGTCCGAGTTCCATTGGGCCCAGTCACACGTGCACGAGCCAAGCTCTTCAAGGGTTCCCTCCGAGGCCTTGTTCGAATGGTCCAAGACTAACATGGAGTCCATAGGGATATTGAATGCCTAGAAGGAGACAAGCAAATCATCTACTGCATGATCCAAGCCCATAGAGAGTCAAGCGGGCCTCCAATTGATTGGACAGAGCGTGGTCTTTAGGCCTTAATTTTGCTTAGGGTTAGATTAAATACACCCGGCCCATCTCGACACCAAGATGGCCGACTGATCTTTTAGGGTTTCCTTTGGATTTTAGTAACCTCTAGCCTATAAAAGGGCTTGCATTGTAAGGGTTTTGGACACAAGTAGGATCAATAAAGTTTGATTAATTTCGACTCTTCTTGTTAAGAGAGATTCGAGCCTTTTTACTTGCCTTGGCAAGGGTTGTGAGCAATCTTGCGTATCGTCGTAGATGGTTCAACCAACTTGTCCATTAGAGTACTCATATCTGTGGTGTCGTCGTTCTACCGCCTACAATCAAATCGTGCCTTTCGTTTGATTCTTGGTTTCGTAATCCAAGCGTTGGACCATCTCGCTAGATCCTTGGGCAAACATGGTACGTGTCACGAAACGAGTTGATCTAGGACCGTATCAATGATGTAAGCATGGATCAGGGCCCACCCAATGATCCGGTCCGAGTTCCATTGGGCCTAGTCACACGTGCACGAGCCAAGCTCTTCATGGAATCCCTCCAAGGCCTTGTTCGAATGGTCCAAGACCAACATGGAGTCCATTGGGATATTGAAGGCTTAGAAGGAGACAAGCAAATCATCTACACCATGATGCAAGCCCATGGAGAGTCAGGCGGGCCTCCAATTGATTGGGCAGAGTGTGGTCTTTAGGCCTTAATGTTGCTTAGGGTTAGATTAACTGTGTAGTAGAAGCATGGGCCGGCACATCTCGACATCAAGATGGCCGACTGCCCTTTTAGATTTTCCTTAGGGTTTTAGTAACCTCTAGCCTGTAAAAGGGCTGGCTTTGTAAGGGTTTTGGACACAAGTTAGAACAATGAAGTTTGATTAATTTCGATTCTTAAAGTTAAGAGAGATCGAGCCTTTTTACTTGCCTTGGCATGGGTTGTGAGCAATCTTGCGTCTCGTCTTAGATTGTTCTACCGACCTATCCATTAGAGTAATCACCTCGGTGGAGTCGTCGTTCTACCGCCTATAATCAAATCGCGTCGTCCCGTTTGATTCTAGGTTCCGCAATCCAAGCGTTGGACCACCTCGCTAGATCCTTGGGCAAACGTGCTACGTGTCTCGAAACGAGTTGTTCGAGATGTATCCATTAGAGTAATCCCCTCTGTGGAGTCGTCGTTCTACCGCCTATAATTATATCGTGTCGTCGTTTGGTTCTAGGTTCCGCATTCCAAATCATCTTGCGGTCTCGTCCACGACTGTTCTACCGACCTATCCATTAGAGTAGTCACCTCTGTGGAGTCATCGTTCTGCCGTCTATAATCTAATCGTGTTGTCCTTTTGATTCTACGTTCCGCAATCCGAGCGTTGGACCACCTCGCTAGATCCTTGCGCAAACATGCTACGTGTCTCGAAAAGAGTTGATCGAGGACCGTATCAGTGATTTGTGCATGGATCAGGGCCCACGCCATGACCCTGTCCGAGTTCCATTGGGCCCAGTCACACGTGCACGAGCCAAGCTCTTCAAGGGTTCCCTCCGAGGCCTTGTTCGAATGGTCCAAGACTAACATGGAGTCCATAGGGATATTGAATGCCTAGAAGGAGACAAGCAAATCATCTACTGCATGATCCAAGCCCATAGAGAGTCAAGCGGGCCTCCAATTGATTGGACAGAGCGTGGTCTTTAGGCCTTAATTTTGCTTAGGGTTAGATTAAATACACCCGGCCCATCTCGACACCAAGATGGCCGACTGATCTTTTAGGGTTTCCTTTGGATTTTAGTAACCTCTAGCCTATAAAAGGGCTTGCATTGTAAGGGTTTTGGACACAAGTAGGATCAATAAAGTTTGATTAATTTCGACTCTTCTTGTTAAGAGAGATTCGAGCCTTTTTACTTGCCTTGGCAAGGGTTGTGAGCAATCTTGCGTATCGTCGTAGATGGTTCAACCAACTTGTCCATTAGAGTACTCATATCTGTGGTGTCGTCGTTCTACCGCCTACAATCAAATCGTGCCTTTCGTTTGATTCTTGGTTTCGTAATCCAAGCGTTGGACCATCTCGCTAGATCCTTGGGCAAACATGGTACGTGTCACGAAACGAGTTGATCTAGGACCGTATCAATGATGTAAGCATGGATCAGGGCCCACCCAATGATCCGGTCCGAGTTCCATTGGGCCTAGTCACACGTGCACGAGCCAAGCTCTTCATGGAATCCCTCCAAGGCCTTGTTCGAATGGTCCAAGACCAACATGGAGTCCATTGGGATATTGAAGGCTTAGAAGGAGACAAGCAAATCATCTACACCATGATGCAAGCCCATGGAGAGTCAGGCGGGCCTCCAATTGATTGGGCAGAGTGTGGTCTTTAGGCCTTAATGTTGCTTAGGGTTAGATTAACTGTGTAGTAGAAGCATGGGCCGGCACATCTCGACATCAAGATGGCCGACTGCCCTTTTAGATTTTCCTTAGGGTTTTAGTAACCTCTAGCCTGTAAAAGGGCTGGCTTTGTAAGGGTTTTGGACACAAGTTAGAACAATGAAGTTTGATTAATTTCGATTCTTAAAGTTAAGAGAGATCGAGCCTTTTTACTTGCCTTGGCATGGGTTGTGAGCAATCTTGCGTCTCGTCTTAGATTGTTCTACCGACCTATCCATTAGAGTAATCACCTCGGTGGAGTCGTCGTTCTACCGCCTATAATCAAATCGCGTCGTCCCGTTTGATTCTAGGTTCCGCAATCCAAGCGTTGGACCACCTCGCTAGATCCTTGGGCAAACGTGCTACGTGTCTCGAAACGAGTTGTTCGAGATGTATCCATTAGAGTAATCCCCTCTGTGGAGTCGTCGTTCTACCGCCTATAATTATATCGTGTCGTCGTTTGGTTCTAGGTTCCGCATTCCAAATCATCTTGCGGTCTCGTCCACGACTGTTCTACCGACCTATCCATTAGAGTAGTCACCTCTGTGGAGTCATCGTTCTGCCGTCTATAATCTAATCGTGTTGTCCTTTTGATTCTACGTTCCGCAATCCGAGCGTTGGACCACCTCGCTAGATCCTTGCGCAAACATGCTACGTGTCTCGAAAAGAGTTGATCGAGGACCGTATCAGTGATTTGTGCATGGATCAGGGCCCACGCCATGACCCTGTCCGAGTTCCATTGGGCCCAGTCACACGTGCACGAGCCAAGCTCTTCAAGGGTTCCCTCCGAGGCCTTGTTCGAATGGTCCAAGACTAACATGGAGTCCATAGGGATATTGAATGCCTAGAAGGAGACAAGCAAATCATCTACTGCATGATCCAAGCCCATAGAGAGTCAAGCGGGCCTCCAATTGATTGGACAGAGCGTGGTCTTTAGGCCTTAATTTTGCTTAGGGTTAGATTAAATACACCCGGCCCATCTCGACACCAAGATGGCCGACTGATCTTTTAGGGTTTCCTTTGGATTTTAGTAACCTCTAGCCTATAAAAGGGCTTGCATTGTAAGGGTTTTGGACACAAGTAGGATCAATAAAGTTTGATTAATTTCGACTCTTCTTGTTAAGAGAGATTCGAGCCTTTTTACTTGCCTTGGCAAGGGTTGTGAGCAATCTTGCGTATCGTCGTAGATGGTTCAACCAACTTGTCCATTAGAGTACTCATATCTGTGGTGTCGTCGTTCTACCGCCTACAATCAAATCGTGCCTTTCGTTTGATTCTTGGTTTCGTAATCCAAGCGTTGGACCATCTCGCTAGATCCTTGGGCAAACATGGTACGTGTCACGAAACGAGTTGATCTAGGACCGTATCAATGATGTAAGCATGGATCAGGGCCCACCCAATGATCCGGTCCGAGTTCCATTGGGCCTAGTCACACGTGCACGAGCCAAGCTCTTCATGGAATCCCTCCAAGGCCTTGTTCGAATGGTCCAAGACCAACATGGAGTCCATTGGGATATTGAAGGCTTAGAAGGAGACAAGCAAATCATCTACACCATGATGCAAGCCCATGGAGAGTCAGGCGGGCCTCCAATTGATTGGGCAGAGTGTGGTCTTTAGGCCTTAATGTTGCTTAGGGTTAGATTAACTGTGTAGTAGAAGCATGGGCCGGCACATCTCGACATCAAGATGGCCGACTGCCCTTTTAGATTTTCCTTAGGGTTTTAGTAACCTCTAGCCTGTAAAAGGGCTGGCTTTGTAAGGGTTTTGGACACAAGTTAGAACAATGAAGTTTGATTAATTTCGATTCTTAAAGTTAAGAGAGATCGAGCCTTTTTACTTGCCTTGGCATGGGTTGTGAGCAATCTTGCGTCTCGTCTTAGATTGTTCTACCGACCTATCCATTAGAGTAATCACCTCGGTGGAGTCGTCGTTCTACCGCCTATAATCAAATCGCGTCGTCCCGTTTGATTCTAGGTTCCGCAATCCAAGCGTTGGACCACCTCGCTAGATCCTTGGGCAAACGTGCTACGTGTCTCGAAACGAGTTGTTCGAGATGTATCCATTAGAGTAATCCCCTCTGTGGAGTCGTCGTTCTACCGCCTATAATTATATCGTGTCGTCGTTTGGTTCTAGGTTCCGCATTCCAAATCATCTTGCGTCTCGTCCACGACTGTTCTACCGACCTATCCATTAGAGTAGCCACCTCTGTGGAGTCATCGTTCTGCCGTCTATAATCTAATCGTGTTGTCCTTTTGATTCTACGTTCCGCAATCCGAGCGTTGGACCACCTCGCTAGATCCTTGCGCAAACATGCTACGTGTCTCGAAAAGAGTTGATCGAGGACCGTATCAGTGATTTGTGCATGGATCAGGGCCCACGCCATGACCCTGTCCGAGTTCCATTGGGCCCAGTCACACGTGCACGAGCCAAGCTCTTCAAGGGTTCCCTCCGAGGCCTTGTTCGAATGGTCCAAGACTAACATGGAGTCCATAGGGATATTGAATGCCTAGAAGGAGACAAGCAAATCATCTACTGCATGATCCAAGCCCATGGAGAGTCAAGCGGGCCTCCAATTGATTGGACAGAGCGTGGTCTTTAGGCCTTAATTTTGCTTAGGGTTAGATTAAATACACCCGGCCCATCTCGACACCAAGATGGCCGACTGATCTTTTAGGGTTTCCTTTGGATTTTAGTAACCTCTAGCCTATAAAAGGGCTTGCATTGTAAGGGTTTTGGACACAAGTAGGATCAATAAAGTTTGATTAATTTCGACTCTTCTTGTTAAGAGAGATTCGAGCCTTTTTACTTGCCTTGGCAAGGGTTGTGAGCAATCTTGCGTATCGTCGTAGATGGTTCAACCAACTTGTCCATTAGAGTACTCATATCTGTGGTGTCGTCGTTCTACCGCCTACAATCAAATCGTGCCTTTCGTTTGATTCTTGGTTTCGTAATCCAAGCGTTGGACCATCTCGCTAGATCCTTGGGCAAACATGGTACGTGTCACGAAACGAGTTGATCTAGGACCGTATCAATGATGTAAGCATGGATCAGGGCCCACCCAATGATCCGGTCCGAGTTCCATTGGGCCTAGTCACACGTGCACGAGCCAAGCTCTTCATGGAATCCCTCCAAGGCCTTGTTCGAATGGTCCAAGACCAACATGGAGTCCATTGGGATATTGAAGGCTTAGAAGGAGACAAGCAAATCATCTACACCATGATGCAAGCCCATGGAGAGTCAGGCGGGCCTCCAATTGATTGGGCAGAGTGTGGTCTTTAGGCCTTAATGTTGCTTAGGGTTAGATTAACTGTGTAGTAGAAGCATGGGCCGGCACATCTCGACATCAAGATGGCCGACTGCCCTTTTAGATTTTCCTTAGGGTTTTAGTAACCTCTAGCCTGTAAAAGGGCTGGCTTTGTAAGGGTTTTGGACACAAGTTAGAACAATGAAGTTTGATTAATTTCGATTCTTAAAGTTAAGAGAGATCGAGCCTTTTTACTTGCCTTGGCATGGGTTGTGAGCAATCTTGCGTCTCGTCTTAGATTGTTCTACCGACCTATCCATTAGAGTAATCACCTCGGTGGAGTCGTCGTTCTACCGCCTATAATCAAATCGCGTCGTCCCGTTTGATTCTAGGTTCCGCAATCCAAGCGTTGGACCACCTCGCTAGATCCTTTGTTAAACGTGCTACGTGTCTCGAAACGAGTTGTTCGAGATGTATCCATTAGAGTAATCCCCTCTGTGGAGTCGTCGTTCTACCGCCTATAATTATATCGTGTCGTCGTTTGGTTCTAGGTTCCGCATTCCAAATCATCTTGCGTCTCGTCCACGACTGTTCTACCGACCTATCCATTAGAGTAGCCACCTCTGTGGAGTCATCGTTCTGCCGTCTATAATCTAATCGTGTTGTCCTTTTGATTCTACGTTCCGCAATCCGAGCGTTGGACCACCTCGCTAGATCCTTGCGCAAACATGCTACGTGTCTCGAAAAGAGTTGATCGAGGGCCGTATCAGTGATTTGTGCATGGATCAGGGCCCATGCCATGACCCTGTCCGAGTTCCATTGGGCCCAGTCACACGTGCACGAGCCAAGCTCTTCAAGGGTTCCCTCCGAGGCCTTGTTCGAATGGTCCAAGACTAACATGGAGTCCATAGGGATATTGAATGCCTAGAAGGAGACATGCAAATCATCTACTGCATGATCCAAGCCCATGGAGAGTCAAGCGGGCCTCCAATTGATTGGACAGAGCGTGGTCTTTAGGCCTTAATTTTGCTTAGGGTTAGATTAAATACACCCGGCCCATCTCGACACCAAGATGGCCGACTGATCTTTTAGGGTTTCCTTTGGATTTTAGTAGCCTCTAGCCTATAAAAGGGCTTGCATTGTAAGGGTTTTGGACACAAGTAGGATCAATAAAGTTTGATTAATTTCGACTCTTCTTGTTAAGAGAGATTCGAGCCTTTTTACTTGCCTTGGCAAGGGTTGTGAGCAATCTTGCGTATCGTCGTAGATGGTTCAACCAACTTGTCCATTAGAGTACTCATATCTGTGGTGTCGTCGTTCTACCGCCTACAATCAAATCGTGTCTTTCGTTTGATTCTTGGTTTCGTAATCCAAGCGTTGGACCATCTCGCTAGATCCTTGGGCAAACATGGTACGTGTCACGAAACGAGTTGATCTAGGACCGTATCAATGATGTAAGCATGGATCAGGTACCACCCAATGATCCGGTCCGAGTTCCATTGGGCCTAGTCACACGTGCACGAGCCGAGCTCTTCATGGAATCCCTCCAAGGCCTTGTTCGAATGGTCCAAGACCAACATGGAGTCCATTGGGATATTGAAGGCTTAGAAGGAGACAAGCAAATCATCTACACCATGATGCAAGCCCATGGAGAGTCAGGCGGGCCTCCAATTGATTGGGCAGAGTGTGGTCTTTAGGCCTTAATGTTGCTTAGGGTTAGATTAACTGTATAGTAGAAGCATGGGCCGGCACATCTCGACATCAAGATGGCCGACTGCCCTTTTAGATTTTCCTTAGGGTTTTAGTAACCTCTAGCCTGTAAAAGGGCTGGCTTTGTAAGGGTTTTGGACACAAGTTAGAACAATGAAGTTTGATTAATTTCGATTCTTAAAGTTAAGAGAGATCGAGCCTTTTTACTTGCCTTGGCATGGGTTGTGAGCAATCTTGCGTCTCGTCTTAGATTGTTCTACCGACCTATCCATTAGAGTAATCACCTCGGTGGAGTCGTCGTTCTACCGCCTATAATCAAATCGCGTCGTCCCGTTTGATTCTAGGTTCCGCAATCCAAGCGTTGGACCACCTCGCTAGATCCTTTGTTAAACGTGCTACGTGTCTCGAAACTAGTTGTTCGAGATGTATCCATTAGAGTAATCCCCTCTGTGGAGTCGTCGTTCTACCGCCTATAATTATATCGTGTCGTCGTTTGGTTCTAGGTTCCGCATTCCAAATCATCTTGCGTCTCGTCCACGACTGTTCTACCGACCTATCCATTAGAGTAGCCACCTCCGTGGAGTCATCGTTCTGCCGTCTATAATCTAATCGTGTTGTCCTTTTGATTCTACGTTCCGCAATCCGAGCGTTGGACCACCTCGCTAGATCCTTGCGCAAACATGCTACGTGTCTCGAAAAGAGTTGATCGAGGGCCGTATCAGTGATTTGTGCATGGATCAGGGCCCATGCCATGACCCTGTCCGAGTTCCATTGGGCCCAGTCACACGTGCACGAGCCAAGCTCTTCAAGGGTTCCCTCCGAGGCCTTGTTCGAATGGTCCAAGACTAACATGGAGTCCATAGGGATATTGAATGCCTAGAAGGAGACATGCAAATCATCTACTGCATGATCCAAGCCCATGGAGAGTCAAGCGGGCCTCCAATTGATTGGACAGAGCGTGGTCTTTAGGCCTTAATTTTGCTTAGGGTTAGATTAAATACACCCGGCCCATCTCGACACCAAGATGGCCGACTGATCTTTTAGGGTTTCCTTTGGATTTTAGTAGCCTCTAGCCTATAAAAGGGCTTGCATTGTAAGGGTTTTGGACACAAGTAGGATCAATAAAGTTTCATTAATTTCGACTCTTCTTGTTAAGAGAGATTCGAGCCTTTTTACTTGCCTTGGCAAGGGTTGTGAGCAATCTTGCGTATCGTCGTAGATGGTTCAACCAACTTGTCCATTAGAGTACTCATATCTGTGGTGTCGTCGTTCTACCGCCTACAATCAAATCGTGCCTTTCGTTTGATTCTTGGTCTCGTAATCCAAGCGTTGGACCATCTCGCTAGATCCTTGGGCAAACATGCTACGTGTCACGAAACGAGTTGATCTAGGACCGTATCAATGATGTAAGCATGGATCAGGGCCCACTCAATGATCCGGTCCGAGTTCCATTGGGCCTAGTCACACGTGCACGAGCCAAGCTCTTCATGGAATCCCTCCAAGGCCTTGTTCGAATGGTCCAAGACCAACATGGAGTCCATTGGGATATTGAAGGCTTAGAAGGAGACAAGCAAATCATCTACACCATGATGCAAGCCCATGGAGAGTCAAGCGGGCCTCCAATTGATTGGGCAGAGTGTGGTCTTTAGGCCTTAATGTTGCTTAGGGTTAGATTAACTGTGTAGTAGAAGCATGGGCCGGCACATCTCGACATCAAGATGGCCGACTGCCCTTTTAGATTTTCCTTAGGGTTTTAGTAACCTCTAGCCTGTAAAAGGGCTGGCTTTGTAAGGGTTTTGGACACAAGTTAGAACAATGAAGTTTGATTAATTTCGATTCTTAAAGTTAAGAGAGATCGAGCCTTTTTACTTGCCTTGGCATGTGTTGTGAGCAATCTTGCGTCTCGTCTTAGATTGTTCTACCGACCTATCCATTAGAGTAATCACCTCGGTGGAGTCGTCGTTCTACCGCCTATAATCAAATCGCGTCGTCCCGTTTGATTCTAGGTTCCGCAATCCAAGCGTTGGACCACCTCGCTAGATCCTTGGGCAAACGTGCTACGTGTCTCGAAACGAGTTGTTCGAGATGTATCCATTAGAGTAATCCCCTCTGTGGAGTCGTCGTTCTACCGCCTATAATTATATCGTGTCGTCGTTTGGTTCTAGGTTCCGCATTCCAAATCATCTTGCGTCTCGTCCACGACTGTTCTACCGACCTATCCATTAGAGTAGTCACCTCCGTGGAGTCATCGTTCTGCCGTCTATAATCTAATCGTGTTGTCCTTTTGATTCTACGTTCCGCAATCCGAGCGTTGGACCACCTCGCTAGATCCTTGCGCAAACATGCTACGTGTCTCGAAAAGAGTTGATCGAGGACCGTATCAGTGATTTGTGCATGGATCAGGGCCCACGCCATGACCCTGTCCGAGTTCCATTGGGCCCAGTCACACGTGCACGAGCCAAGCTCTTCAAGGGTTCCCTCCGAGGCCTTGTTCGAATGGTCCAAGACTAACATGGAGTCCATAGGGATATTGAATGCCTAGAAGGAGACAAGCAAATCATCTACTGCATGATCCAAGCCCATGGAGAGTCAAGCGGGCCTCCAATTGATTGGACAGAGCGTGGTCTTTAGGCCTTAATTTTGCTTAGGGTTAGATTAAATACACCCGGCCCATCTCGACACCAAGATGGCCGACTGATCTTTTAGGGTTTCCTTTGGATTTTAGTAACCTCTAGCCTATAAAAGGGCTTGCATTGTAAGGGTTTTGGACACAAGTAGGATCAATAAAGTTTGATTAATTTCGACTCTTCTTGTTAAGAGAGATTCGAGCCTTTTTACTTGCCTTGGCAAGGGTTGTGAGCAATCTTGCGTATCGTCGTAGATGGTTCAACCAACTTGTCCATTAGAGTACTCATATCTGTGGTGTCGTCGTTCTACCGCCTACAATCAAATCGTGCCTTTCGTTTGATTCTTGGTTTCGTAATCCAAGCGTTGGACCATCTCGCTAGATCCTTGGGCAAACATGGTACGTGTCACGAAACGAGTTGATCTAGGACCGTATCAATGATGTAAGCATGGATCAGGGCCCACCCAATGATCCGGTCCGAGTTCCATTGGGCCTAGTCACACGTGCACGAGCCAAGCTCTTCATGGAATCCCTCCAAGGCCTTGTTCGAATGGTCCAAGACCAACATGGAGTCCATTGGGATATTGAAGGCTTAGAAGGAGACAAGCAAATCATCTACACCATGATGCAAGCCCATGGAGAGTCAGGCGGGCCTCCAATTGATTGGGCAGAGTGTGGTCTTTAGGCCTTAATGTTGCTTAGGGTTAGATTAACTGTGTAGTAGAAGCATGGGCCGGCACATCTCGACATCAAGATGGCCGACTGCCCTTTTAGATTTTCCTTAGGGTTTTAGTAACCTCTAGCCTGTAAAAGGGCTGGCTTTGTAAGGGTTTTGGACACAAGTTAGAACAATGAAGTTTGATTAATTTCGATTCTTAAAGTTAAGAGAGATCGAGCCTTTTTACTTGCCTTGGCATGGGTTGTGAGCAATCTTGCGTCTCGTCTTAGATTGTTCTACCGACCTATCCATTAGAGTAATCACCTCGGTGGAGTCGTCGTTCTACCGCCTATAATCAAATCGCGTCGTCCCGTTTGATTCTAGGTTCCGCAATCCAAGCGTTGGACCACCTCGCTAGATCCTTTGTTAAACGTGCTACGTGTCTCGAAACTAGTTGTTCGAGATGTATCCATTAGAGTAATCCCCTCTGTGGAGTCGTCGTTCTACCGCCTATAATTATATCGTGTCGTCGTTTGGTTCTAGGTTCCGCATTCCAAATCATCTTGCGTCTCGTCCACGACTGTTCTACCGACCTATCCATTAGAGTAGCCACCTCCGTGGAGTCATCGTTCTGCCGTCTATAATCTAATCGTGTTGTCCTTTTGATTCTACGTTCCGCAATCCGAGCGTTGGACCACCTCGCTAGATCCTTGCGCAAACATGCTACGTGTCTCGAAAAGAGTTGATCGAGGACCGTATCAGTGATTTGTGCATGGATCAGGGCCCACGCCATGACCCTGTCCGAGTTCCATTGGGCCCAGTCACACGTGCACGAGCCAAGCTCTTCAAGGGTTCCCTCCGAGGCCTTGTTCGAATGGTCCAAGACTAACATGGAGTCCATAGGGATATTGAATGCCTAGAAGGAGACATGCAAATCATCTACTGCATGATCCAAGCCCATGGAGAGTCAAGCGGGCCTCCAATTGATTGGACAGAGCGTGGTCTTTAGGCCTTAATTTTGCTTAGGGTTAGATTAAATACACCCGGCCCATCTCGACACCAAGATGGCCGACTGATCTTTTAGGGTTTCCTTTGGATTTTAGTAGCCTCTAGCCTATAAAAGGGCTTGCATTGTAAGGGTTTTGGACACAAGTAGGATCAATAAAGTTTGATTAATTTCGACTCTTCTTGTTAAGAGAGATTCGAGCCTTTTTACTTGCCTTGGCAAGGGTTGTGAGCAATCTTGCGTATCGTCGTAGATGGTTCAACCAACTTGTCCATTAGAGTACTCATATCTGTGGTGTCGTCGTTCTACCGCCTACAATCAAATCGTGCCTTTCGTTTGATTCTTGGTTTCGTAATCCAAGCGTTGGACCATCTCGCTAGATCCTTGGGCAAACATGGTACGTGTCACGAAACGAGTTGATCTAGGACCGTATCAATGATGTAAGCATGGATCAGGGCCCACCCAATGATCCGGTCCGAGTTCCATTGGGCCTAGTCACACGTGCACGAGCCAAGCTCTTCATGGAATCCCTCCAAGGCCTTGTTCGAATGGTCCAAGACCAACATGGAGTCCATTGGGATATTGAAGGCTTAGAAGGAGACAAGCAAATCATCTACACCATGATGCAAGCCCATGGAGAGTCAGGCGGGCCTCCAATTGATTGGGCAGAGTGTGGTCTTTAGGCCTTAATGTTGCTTAGGGTTAGATTAACTGTGTAGTAGAAGCATGGGCCGGCACATCTCGACATCAAGATGGCCGACTGCCCTTTTAGATTTTCCTTAGGGTTTTAGTAACCTCTAGCCTGTAAAAGGGCTGGCTTTGTAAGGGTTTTGGACACAAGTTAGAACAATGAAGTTTGATTAATTTCGATTCTTAAAGTTAAGAGAGATCGAGCCTTTTTACTTGCCTTGGCATGGGTTGTGAGCAATCTTGCGTCTCGTCTTAGATTGTTCTACCGACCTATCCATTAGAGTAATCACCTCGGTGGAGTCGTCGTTCTACCGCCTATAATCAAATCGCGTCGTCCCGTTTGATTCTAGGTTCCGCAATCCAAGCGTTGGACCACCTCGCTAGATCCTTTGTTAAACGTGCTACGTGTCTCGAAACGAGTTGTTCGAGATGTATCCATTAGAGTAATCCCCTCTGTGGAGTCGTCGTTCTACCGCCTATAATTATATCGTGTCGTCGTTTGGTTCTAGGTTCCGCATTCCAAATCATCTTGCGTCTCGTCCACGACTGTTCTACCGACCTATCCATTAGAGTAGCCACCTCCGTGGAGTCATCGTTCTGCCGTCTATAATCTAATCGTGTTGTCCTTTTGATTCTACGTTCCGCAATCCGAGCGTTGGACCACCTCGCTAGATCCTTGCGCAAACATGCTACGTGTCTCGAAAAGAGTTGATCGAGGGCCGTATCAGTGATTTGTGCATGGATCAGGGCCCATGCCATGACCCTGTCCGAGTTCCATTGGGCCCAGTCACACGTGCACGAGCCAAGCTCTTCAAGGGTTCCCTCCGAGGCCTTGTTCGAATGGTCCAAGACTAACATGGAGTCCATAGGGATATTGAATGCCTAGAAGGAGACATGCAAATCATCTACTGCATGATCCAAGCCCATGGAGAGTCAAGCGGGCCTCCAATTGATTGGACAGAGCGTGGTCTTTAGGCCTTAATTTTGCTTAGGGTTAGATTAAATACACCCGGCCCATCTCGACACCAAGATGGCCGACTGATCTTTTAGGGTTTCCTTTGGATTTTAGTAGCCTCTAGCCTATAAAAGGGCTTGCATTGTAAGGGTTTTGGACACAAGTAGGATCAATAAAGTTTGATTAATTTCGACTCTTCTTGTTAAGAGAGATTCGAGCCTTTTTACTTGCCTTGGCAAGGGTTGTGAGCAATCTTGCGTATCGTCGTAGATGGTTCAACCAACTTGTCCATTAGAGTACTCATATCTGTGGTGTCGTCGTTCTACCGCCTACAATCAAATCGTGTCTTTCGTTTGATTCTTGGTTTCGTAATCCAAGCGTTGGACCATCTCGCTAGATCCTTGGGCAAACATGGTACGTGTCACGAAACGAGTTGATCTAGGACCGTATCAATGATGTAAGCATGGATCAGGGCCCACCCAATGATCCGGTCCGAGTTCCATTGGGCCTAGTCACACGTGCACGAGCCGAGCTCTTCATGGAATCCCTCCAAGGCCTTGTTCGAATGGTCCAAGACCAACATGGAGTCCATTGGGATATTGAAGGCTTAGAAGGAGACAAGCAAATCATCTACACCATGATGCAAGCCCATGGAGAGTCAGGCGGGCCTCCAATTGATTGGGCAGAGTGTGGTCTTTAGGCCTTAATGTTGCTTAGGGTTAGATTAACTGTATAGTAGAAGCATGGGCCGGCACATCTCGACATCAAGATGGCCGACTGCCCTTTTAGATTTTCCTTAGGGTTTTAGTAACCTCTAGCCTGTAAAAGGGCTGGCTTTGTAAGGGTTTTGGACACAAGTTAGAACAATGAAGTTTGATTAATTTCGATTCTTAAAGTTAAGAGAGATCGAGCCTTTTTACTTGCCTTGGCATGGGTTGTGAGCAATCTTGCGTCTCGTCTTAGATTGTTCTACCGACCTATCCATTAGAGTAATCACCTCGGTGGAGTCGTCGTTCTACCGCCTATAATCAAATCGCGTCGTCCCGTTTGATTCTAGGTTCCGCAATCCAAGCGTTGGACCACCTCGCTAGATCCTTTGTTAAACGTGCTACGTGTCTCGAAACTAGTTGTTCGAGATGTATCCATTAGAGTAATCCCCTCTGTGGAGTCGTCGTTCTACCGCCTATAATTATATCGTGTCGTCGTTTGGTTCTAGGTTCCGCATTCCAAATCATCTTGCGTCTCGTCCACGACTGTTCTACCGACCTATCCATTAGAGTAGCCACCTCCGTGGAGTCATCGTTCTGCCGTCTATAATCTAATCGTGTTGTCCTTTTGATTCTACGTTCCGCAATCCGAGCGTTGGACCACCTCGCTAGATCCTTGCGCAAACATGCTACGTGTCTCGAAAAGAGTTGATCGAGGACCGTATCAGTGATTTGTGCATGGATCAGGGCCCACGCCATGACCCTGTCCGAGTTCCATTGGGCCCAGTCACACGTGCACGAGCCAAGCTCTTCAAGGGTTCCCTCCGAGGCCTTGTTCGAATGGTCCAAGACTAACATGGAGTCCATAGGGATATTGAATGCCTAGAAGGAGACAAGCAAATCATCTACTGCATGATCCAAGCCCATGGAGAGTCAAGCGGGCCTCCAATTGATTGGACAGAGCGTGGTCTTTAGGCCTTAATTTTGCTTAGGGTTAGATTAAATACACCCGGCCCATCTCGACACCAAGATGGCCGACTGATCTTTTAGGGTTTCCTTTGGATTTTAGTAACCTCTAGCCTATAAAAGGGCTTGCATTGTAAGGGTTTTGGACACAAGTAGGATCAATAAAGTTTCATTAATTTCGACTCTTCTTGTTAAGAGAGATTCGAGCCTTTTTACTTGCCTTGGCAAGGGTTGTGAGCAATCTTGCGTATCGTCGTAGATGGTTCAACCAACTTGTCCATTAGAGTACTCATATCTGTGGTGTCGTCGTTCTACCGCCTACAATCAAATCGTGCCTTTCGTTTGATTCTTGGTCTCGTAATCCAAGCGTTGGACCATCTCGCTAGATCCTTGGGCAAACATGCTACGTGTCACGAAACGAGTTGATCTAGGACCGTATCAATGATGTAAGCATGGATCAGGGCCCACTCAATGATCCGGTCCGAGTTCCATTGGGCCTAGTCACACGTGCACGAGCCAAGCTCTTCATGGAATCCCTCCAAGGCCTTGTTCGAATGGTCCAAGACCAACATGGAGTCCATTGGGATATTGAAGGCTTAGAAGGAGACAAGCAAATCATCTACACCATGATGCAAGCCCATGGAGAGTCAAGCGGGCCTCCAATTGATTGGGCAGAGTGTGGTCTTTAGGCCTTAATGTTGCTTAGGGTTAGATTAACTGTGTAGTAGAAGCATGGGCCGGCACATCTCGACATCAAGATGGCCGACTGCCCTTTTAGATTTTCCTTAGGGTTTTAGTAACCTCTAGCCTGTAAAAGGGCTGGCTTTGTAAGGGTTTTGGACACAAGTTAGAACAATGAAGTTTGATTAATTTCGATTCTTAAAGTTAAGAGAGATCGAGCCTTTTTACTTGCCTTGGCATGTGTTGTGAGCAATCTTGCGTCTCGTCTTAGATTGTTCTACCGACCTATCCATTAGAGTAATCACCTCGGTGGAGTCGTCGTTCTACCGCCTATAATCAAATCGCGTCGTCCCGTTTGATTCTAGGTTCCGCAATCCAAGCGTTGGACCACCTCGCTAGATCCTTGGGCAAACGTGCTACGTGTCTCGAAACGAGTTGTTCGAGATGTATCCATTAGAGTAATCCCCTCTGTGGAGTCGTCGTTCTACCGCCTATAATTATATCGTGTCGTCGTTTGGTTCTAGGTTCCGCATTCCAAATCATCTTGCGTCTCGTCCACGACTGTTCTACCGACCTATCCATTAGAGTAGTCACCTCTGTGGAGTCATCGTTCTGCCGTCTATAATCTAATCGTGTTGTCCTTTTGATTCTACGTTCCGCAATCCGAGCGTTGGACCACCTCGCTAGATCCTTGCGCAAACATGCTACGTGTCTCGAAAAGAGTTGATCGAGGACCGTATCAGTGATTTGTGCATGGATCAGGGCCCACGCCATGACCCTGTCCGAGTTCCATTGGGCCCAGTCACACGTGCACGAGCCAAGCTCTTCAAGGGTTCCCTCCGAGGCCTTGTTCGAATGGTCCAAGACTAACATGGAGTCCATAGGGATATTGAATGCCTAGAAGGAGACAAGCAAATCATCTACTGCATGATCCAAGCCCATGGAGAGTCAAGCGGGCCTCCAATTGATTGGACAGAGCGTGGTCTTTAGGCCTTAATTTTGCTTAGGGTTAGATTAAATACACCCGGCCCATCTCGACACCAAGATGGCCGACTGATCTTTTAGGGTTTCCTTTGGATTTTAGTAACCTCTAGCCTATAAAAGGGCTTGCATTGTAAGGGTTTTGGACACAAGTAGGATCAATAAAGTTTGATTAATTTCGACTCTTCTTGTTAAGAGAGATTCGAGCCTTTTTACTTGCCTTGGCAAGGGTTGTGAGCAATCTTGCGTATCGTCGTAGATGGTTCAACCAACTTGTCCATTAGAGTACTCATATCTGTGGTGTCGTCGTTCTACCGCCTACAATCAAATCGTGCCTTTCGTTTGATTCTTGGTTTCGTAATCCAAGCGTTGGACCATCTCGCTAGATCCTTGGGCAAACATGCTACGTGTCACGAAACGAGTTGATCTAGGACCGTATCAATGATGTAAGCATGGATCAGGGCCCACCCAATGATCCGGTCCGAGTTCCATTGGGCCTAGTCACACGTGCACGAGCCAAGCTCTTCATGGAATCCCTCCAAGGCCTTGTTCGAATGGTCCAAGACCAACATGGAGTCCATTGGGATATTGAAGGCTTAGAAGGAGACAAGCAAATCATCTACACCATGATGCAAGCCCATGGAGAGTCAGGCGGGCCTCCAATTGATTGGGCAGAGTGTGGTCTTTAGGCCTTAATGTTGCTTAGGGTTAGATTAACTGTGTAGTAGAAGCATGGGCCGGCACATCTCGACATCAAGATGGCCGACTGCCCTTTTAGATTTTCCTTAGGGTTTTAGTAACCTCTAGCCTGTAAAAGGGCTGGCTTTGTAAGGGTTTTGGACACAAGTTAGAACAATGAAGTTTGATTAATTTCGATTCTTAAAGTTAAGAGAGATCGAGCCTTTTTACTTGCCTTGGCATGGGTTGTGAGCAATCTTGCGTCTCGTCTTAGATTGTTCTACCGACCTATCCATTAGAGTAATCACCTCGGTGGAGTCGTCGTTCTACCGCCTATAATCAAATCGCGTCGTCCCGTTTGATTCTAGGTTCCGCAATCCAAGCGTTGGACCACCTCGCTAGATCCTTTGTTAAACGTGCTACGTGTCTCGAAACTAGTTGTTCGAGATGTATCCATTAGAGTAATCCCCTCTGTGGAGTCGTCGTTCTACCGCCTATAATTATATCGTGTCGTCGTTTGGTTCTAGGTTCCGCATTCCAAATCATCTTGCGTCTCGTCCACGACTGTTCTACCGACCTATCCATTAGAGTAGCCACCTCCGTGGAGTCATCGTTCTGCCGTCTATAATCTAATCGTGTTGTCCTTTTGATTCTACGTTCCGCAATCCGACCGTTGGACCACCTCGCTAGATCCTTGCGCAAACATGCTACGTGTCTCGAAAAGAGTTGATCGAGGACCGTATCAGTGATTTGTGCATGGATCAGGGCCCACGCCATGACCCTGTCCGAGTTCCATTGGGCCCAGTCACACGTGCACGAGCCAAGCTCTTCAAGGGTTCCCTCCGAGGCCTTGTTCGAATGGTCCAAGACTAACATGGAGTCCATAGGGATATTGAATGCCTAGAAGGAGACAAGCAAATCATCTACTCCATGATCCAAGCCCATGGAGCGTCAAGCGGGCCTCCAATTGATTGGACAGAGCGTGGTCTTTAGGCCTTAATTTTGCTTAGGGTTAGATTAAATACACCCGGCCCATCTCGACACCAAGATGGCCGACTGATCTTTTAGGGTTTCCTTTGGATTTTAGTAACCTCTAGCCTATAAAAGGGCTTGCATTGTAAGGGTTTTGGACACAAGTAGGATCAATAAAGTTTCATTAATTTCGACTCTTCTTGTTAAGAGAGATTCGAGCCTTTTTACTTGCCTTGGCAAGGGTTGTGAGCAATCTTGCGTATCGTCGTAGATGGTTCAACCAACTTGTCCATTAGAGTACTCATATCTGTGGTGTCGTCGTTCTACCGCCTACAATCAAATCGTGCCTTTCGTTTGATTCTTGGTCTCGTAATCCAAGCGTTGGACCATCTCGCTAGATCCTTGGGCAAACATGCTACGTGTCACGAAACGAGTTGATCTAGGACCGTATCAATGATGTAAGCATGGATCAGGGCCCACTCAATGATCCGGTCCGAGTTCCATTGGGCCTAGTCACACGTGCACGAGCCAAGCTCTTCATGGAATCCCTCCAAGGCCTTGTTCGAATGGTCCAAGACCAACATGGAGTCCATTGGGATATTGAAGGCTTAGAAGGAGACAAGCAAATCATCTACACCATGATGCAAGCCCATGGAGAGTCAAGCGGGCCTCCAATTGATTGGGCAGAGTGTGGTCTTTAGGCCTTAATGTTGCTTAGGGTTAGATTAACTGTGTAGTAGAAGCATGGGCCGGCACATCTCGACATCAAGATGGCCGACTGCCCTTTTAGATTTTCCTTAGGGTTTTAGTAACCTCTAGCCTGTAAAAGGGCTGGCTTTGTAAGGGTTTTGGACACAAGTTAGAACAATGAAGTTTGATTAATTTCGATTCTTAAAGTTAAGAGAGATCGAGCCTTTTTACTTGCCTTGGCATGGGTTGTGAGCAATCTTGCGTCTCGTCTTAGATTGTTCTACCGACCTATCCATTAGAGTAATCACCTCGGTGGAGTCGTCGTTCTACCGCCTATAATCAAATCGCGTCGTCCCGTTTGATTCTAGGTTCCGCAATCCAAGCGTTGGACCACCTCGCTAGATCCTTGGGCAAACGTGCTACGTGTCTCGAAACGAGTTGTTCGAGATGTATCCATTAGAGTAATCCCCTCTGTGGAGTCGTCGTTCTACCGCCTATAATTATATCGTGTCGTCGTTTGGTTCTAGGTTCCGCATTCCAAATCATCTTGCGTCTCGTCCACGACTGTTCTACCGACCTATCCATTAGAGTAGTCACCTCTGTGGAGTCATCGTTCTGCCGTCTATAATCTAATCGTGTTGTCCTTTTGATTCTACGTTCCGCAATCCGAGCGTTGGACCACCTCGCTAGATCCTTGCGCAAACATGCTACGTGTCTCGAAAAGAGTTGATCGAGGACCGTATCAGTGATTTGTGCATGGATCAGGGCCCACGCCATGACCCTGTCCGAGTTCCATTGGGCCCAGTCACACGTGCACGAGCCAAGCTCTTCAAGGGTTCCCTCCGAGGCCTTGTTCGAATGGTCCAAGACTAACATGGAGTCCATAGGGATATTGAATGCCTAGAAGGAGACAAGCAAATCATCTACTCCATGATCCAAGCCCATGGAGCGTCAAGCGGGCCTCCAATTGATTGGACAGAGCGTGGTCTTTAGGCCTTAATTTTGCTTAGGGTTAGATTAAATACACCCGGCCCATCTCGACACCAAGATGGCCGACTGATCTTTTAGGGTTTCCTTTGGATTTTAGTAACCTCTAGCCTATAAAAGGGCTTGCATTGTAAGGGTTTTGGACACAAGTAGGATCAATAAAGTTTGATTAATTTCGACTCTTCTTGTTAAGAGAGATTCGAGCCTTTTTACTTGCCTTGGCAAGGGTTGTGAGCAATCTTGCGTATCGTCGTAGATGGTTCAACCAACTTGTCCATTAGAGTACTCATATCTGTGGTGTCGTCGTTCTACCGCCTACAATCAAATCGTGCCTTTCGTTTGATTCTTGGTTTCGTAATCCAAGCGTTGGACCATCTCGCTAGATCCTTGGGCAAACATGCTACGTGTCACGAAACGAGTTGATCTAGGACCGTATCAATGATGTAAGCATGGATCAGGGCCCACCCAATGATCCGGTCCGAGTTCCATTGGGCCTAGTCACACGTGCACGAGCCAAGCTCTTCATGGAATCCCTCCAAGGCCTTGTTCGAATGGTCCAAGACCAACATGGAGTCCATTGGGATATTGAAGGCTTAGAAGGAGACAAGCAAATCATCTACACCATGATGCAAGCCCATGGAGAGTCAGGCGGGCCTCCAATTGATTGGGCAGAGTGTGGTCTTTAGGCCTTAATGTTGCTTAGGGTTAGATTAACTGTGTAGTAGAAGCATGGGCCGGCACATCTCGACATCAAGATGGCCGACTGCCCTTTTAGATTTTCCTTAGGGTTTTAGTAACCTCTAGCCTGTAAAAGGGCTGGCTTTGTAAGGGTTTTGGACACAAGTTAGAACAATGAAGTTTGATTAATTTCGATTCTTAAAGTTAAGAGAGATCGAGCCTTTTTACTTGCCTTGGCATGGGTTGTGAGCAATCTTGCGTCTCGTCTTAGATTGTTCTACCGACCTATCCATTAGAGTAATCACCTCGGTGGAGTCGTCGTTCTACCGCCTATAATCAAATCGCGTCGTCCCGTTTGATTCTAGGTTCCGCAATCCAAGCGTTGGACCACCTCGCTAGATCCTTTGTTAAACGTGCTACGTGTCTCGAAACTAGTTGTTCGAGATGTATCCATTAGAGTAATCCCCTCTGTGGAGTCGTCGTTCTACCGCCTATAATTATATCGTGTCGTCGTTTGGTTCTAGGTTCCGCATTCCAAATCATCTTGCGTCTCGTCCACGACTGTTCTACCGACCTATCCATTAGAGTAGCCACCTCCGTGGAGTCATCGTTCTGCCGTCTATAATCTAATCGTGTTGTCCTTTTGATTCTACGTTCCGCAATCCGACCGTTGGACCACCTCGCTAGATCCTTGCGCAAACATGCTACGTGTCTCGAAAAGAGTTGATCGAGGACCGTATCAGTGATTTGTGCATGGATCAGGGCCCACGCCATGACCCTGTCCGAGTTCCATTGGGCCCAGTCACACGTGCACGAGCCAAGCTCTTCAAGGGTTCCCTCCGAGGCCTTGTTCGAATGGTCCAAGACTAACATGGAGTCCATAGGGATATTGAATGCCTAGAAGGAGACAAGCAAATCATCTACTCCATGATCCAAGCCCATGGAGCGTCAAGCGGGCCTCCAATTGATTGGACAGAGCGTGGTCTTTAGGCCTTAATTTTGCTTAGGGTTAGATTAAATACACCCGGCCCATCTCGACACCAAGATGGCCGACTGATCTTTTAGGGTTTCCTTTGGATTTTAGTAACCTCTAGCCTATAAAAGGGCTTGCATTGTAAGGGTTTTGGACACAAGTAGGATCAATAAAGTTTCATTAATTTCGACTCTTCTTGTTAAGAGAGATTCGAGCCTTTTTACTTGCCTTGGCAAGGGTTGTGAGCAATCTTGCGTATCGTCGTAGATGGTTCAACCAACTTGTCCATTAGAGTACTCATATCTGTGGTGTCGTCGTTCTACCGCCTACAATCAAATCGTGCCTTTCGTTTGATTCTTGGTCTCGTAATCCAAGCGTTGGACCATCTCGCTAGATCCTTGGGCAAACATGCTACGTGTCACGAAACGAGTTGATCTAGGACCGTATCAATGATGTAAGCATGGATCAGGGCCCACTCAATGATCCGGTCCGAGTTCCATTGGGCCTAGTCACACGTGCACGAGCCAAGCTCTTCATGGAATCCCTCCAAGGCCTTGTTCGAATGGTCCAAGACCAACATGGAGTCCATTGGGATATTGAAGGCTTAGAAGGAGACAAGCAAATCATCTACACCATGATGCAAGCCCATGGAGAGTCAAGCGGGCCTCCAATTGATTGGGCAGAGTGTGGTCTTTAGGCCTTAATGTTGCTTAGGGTTAGATTAACTGTGTAGTAGAAGCATGGGCCGGCACATCTCGACATCAAGATGGCCGACTGCCCTTTTAGATTTTCCTTAGGGTTTTAGTAACCTCTAGCCTGTAAAAGGGCTGGCTTTGTAAGGGTTTTGGACACAAGTTAGAACAATGAAGTTTGATTAATTTCGATTCTTAAAGTTAAGAGAGATCGAGCCTTTTTACTTGCCTTGGCATGGGTTGTGAGCAATCTTGCG
Organism: Coffea arabica; assembly: GCF_036785885.1. Taxonomy (NCBI): domain Eukaryota; kingdom Viridiplantae; phylum Streptophyta; class Magnoliopsida; order Gentianales; family Rubiaceae; genus Coffea; species Coffea arabica. Next base: position 23,108,273 of record NC_092314.1, read on the forward strand.
TCTCGTCTTAGATTGTTCTACCGACCTATCCATTAGAGTAATCACCTCGGTGGAGTCGTCGTTCTACCGCCTATAATCAAATCGCGTCGTCCCGTTTGATTCTAGGTTCCGCAATCCAAGCGTTGGACCACCTCGCTAGATCCTTGGGCAAACGTGCTACGTGTCTCGAAACGAGTTGTTCGAGATGTATCCATTAGAGTAATCCCCTCTGTGGAGTCGTCGTTCTACCGCCTATAATTATATCGTGTCGTCGTTTGGTTCTAGGTTCCGCATTCCAAATCATCTTGCCGTCTCGTCCACGACTGTTCTACCGACCTATCCATTAGAGTAGTCACCTCTGTGGAGTCATCGTTCTGCCGTCTATAATCTAATCGTGTTGTCCTTTTGATTCTACGTTCCGCAATCCGAGCGTTGGACCACCTCGCTAGATCCTTGCGCAAACATGCTACGTGTCTCGAAAAGAGTTGATCGAGGACCGTATCAGTGATTTGTGCATGGATCAGGGCCCACGCCATGACCCTGTCCGAGTTCCATTGGGCCCAGTCACACGTGCACGAGCCAAGCTCTTCAAGGGTTCCCTCCGAGGCCTTGTTCGAATGGTCCAAGACTAACATGGAGTCCATAGGGATATTGAATGCCTAGAAGGAGACAAGCAAATCATCTACTCCATGATCCAAGCCCATGGAGAGTCAAGCGGGCCTCCAATTGATTGGACAGAGCGTGGTCTTTAGGCCTTAATTTTGCTTAGGGTTAGATTAAATACACCCGGCCCATCTCGACACCAAGATGGCCGACTGATCTTTTAGGGTTTCCTTTGGATTTTAGTAACCTCTAGCCTATAAAAGGGCTTGCATTGTAAGGGTTTTGGACACAAGTAGGATCAATAAAGTTTCATTAATTTCGACTCTTCTTGTTAAGAGAGATTCGAGCCTTTTTACTTGCCTTGGCAAGGGTTGTGAGCAATCTTGCGTATCGTCGTAGATGGTTCAACCAACTTGTCCATTAGAGTACTCATATCTGTGGTGTCGTCGTTCTACCGCCTACAATCAAATCGTGCCTTTCGTTTGATTCTTGGTCTCGTAATCCAAGCGTTGGACCATCTCGCTAGATCCTTGGGCAAACATGCTACGTGTCACGAAACGAGTTGATCTAGGACCGTATCAATGATGTAAGCATGGATCAGGGCCCACTCAATGATCCGGTCCGAGTTCCATTGGGCCTAGTCACACGTGCACGAGCCAAGCTCTTCATGGAATCCCTCCAAGGCCTTGTTCGAATGGTCCAAGACCAACATGGAGTCCATTGGGATATTGAAGGCTTAGAAGGAGACAAGCAAATCATCTACACCATGATGCAAGCCCATGGAGAGTCAAGCGGGCCTCCAATTGATTGGGCAGAGTGTGGTCTTTAGGCCTTAATGTTGCTTAGGGTTAGATTAACTGTGTAGTAGAAGCATGGGCCGGCACATCTCGACATCAAGATGGCCGACTGCCCTTTTAGATTTTCCTTAGGGTTTTAGTAACCTCTAGCCTGTAAAAGGGCTGGCTTTGTAAGGGTTTTGGACACAAGTTAGAACAATGAAGTTTGATTAATTTCGATTCTTAAAGTTAAGAGAGATCGAGCCTTTTTACTTGCCTTGGCATGGGTTGTGAGCAATCTTGCGTCTCGTCTTAGATTGTTCTACCGACCTATCCATTAGAGTAATCACCTCGGTGGAGTCGTCGTTCTACCGCCTATAATCAAATCGCGTCGTCCCGTTTGATTCTAGGTTCCGCAATCCAAGCGTTGGACCACCTCGCTAGATCCTTTGTTAAACGTGCTACGTGTCTCGAAACTAGTTGTTCGAGATGTATCCATTAGAGTAATCCCCTCTGTGGAGTCGTCGTTCTACCGCCTATAATTATATCGTGTCGTCGTTTGGTTCTAGGTTCCGCATTCCAAATCATCTTGCGTCTCGTCCACGACTGTTCTACCGACCTATCCATTAGAGTAGCCACCTCCGTGGAGTCATCGTTCTGCCGTCTATAATCTAATCGTGTTGTCCTTTTGATTCTACGTTCCGCAATCCGAGCGTTGGACCACCTCGCTAGATCCTTGCGCAAACATGCTACGTGTCTCGAAAAGAGTTGATCGAGGACCGTATCAGTGATTTGTGCATGGATCAGGGCCCACGCCATGACCCTGTCCGAGTTCCATTGGGCCCAGTCACACGTGCACGAGCCAAGCTCTTCAAGGGTTCCCTCCGAGGCCTTGTTCGAATGGTCCAAGACTAACATGGAGTCCATAGGGATATTGAATGCCTAGAAGGAGACAAGCAAATCATCTACTCCATGATCCAAGCCCATGGAGCGTCAAGCGGGCCTCCAATTGATTGGACAGAGCGTGGTCTTTAGGCCTTAATTTTGCTTAGGGTTAGATTAAATACACCCGGCCCATCTCGACACCAAGATGGCCGACTGATCTTTTAGGGTTTCCTTTGGATTTTAGTAACCTCTAGCCTATAAAAGGGCTTGCATTGTAAGGGTTTTGGACACAAGTAGGATCAATAAAGTTTCATTAATTTCGACTCTTCTTGTTAAGAGAGATTCGAGCCTTTTTACTTGCCTTGGCAAGGGTTGTGAGCAATCTTGCGTATCGTCGTAGATGGTTCAACCAACTTGTCCATTAGAGTACTCATATCTGTGGTGTCGTCGTTCTACCGCCTACAATCAAATCGTGCCTTTCGTTTGATTCTTGGTTTCGTAATCCAAGCGTTGGACCATCTCGCTAGATCCTTGGGCAAACATGCTACGTGTCACGAAACGAGTTGATCTAGGACCGTATCAATGATGTAAGCATGGATCAGGGCCCACCCAATGATCCGGTCCGAGTTCCATTGGGCCTAGTCACACGTGCACGAGCCAAGCTCTTCATGGAATCCCTCCAAGGCCTTGTTCGAATGGTCCAAGACCAACATGGAGTCCATTGGGATATTGAAGGCTTAGAAGGAGACAAGCAAATCATCTACACCATGATGCAAGCCCATGGAGAGTCAGGCGGGCCTCCAATTGATTGGGCAGAGTGTGGTCTTTAGGCCTTAATGTTGCTTAGGGTTAGATTAACTGTGTAGTAGAAGCATGGGCCGGCACATCTCGACATCAAGATGGCCGACTGCCCTTTTAGATTTTCCTTAGGGTTTTAGTAACCTCTAGCCTGTAAAAGGGCTGGCTTTGTAAGGGTTTTGGACACAAGTTAGAACAATGAAGTTTGATTAATTTCGATTCTTAAAGTTAAGAGAGATCGAGCCTTTTTACTTGCCTTGGCATGTGTTGTGAGCAATCTTGCGTCTCGTCTTAGATTGTTCTACCGACCTATCCATTAGAGTAATCACCTCGGTGGAGTCGTCGTTCTACCGCCTATAATCAAATCGCGTCGTCCCGTTTGATTCTAGGTTCCGCAATCCAAGCGTTGGACCACCTCGCTAGATCCTTGGGCAAACGTGCTACGTGTCTCGAAACGAGTTGTTCGAGATGTATCCATTAGAGTAATCCCCTCTGTGGAGTCGTCGTTCTACCGCCTATAATTATATCGTGTCGTCGTTTGGTTCTAGGTTCCGCATTCCAAATCATCTTGCCGTCTCGTCCACGACTGTTCTACCGACCTATCCATTAGAGTAGTCACCTCTGTGGAGTCATCGTTCTGCCGTCTATAATCTAATCGTGTTGTCCTTTTGATTCTACGTTCCGCAATCCGAGCGTTGGACCACCTCGCTAGATCCTTGCGCAAACATGCTACGTGTCTCGAAAAGAGTTGATCGAGGACCGTATCAGTGATTTGTGCATGGATCAGGGCCCACGCCATGACCCTGTCCGAGTTCCATTGGGCCCAGTCACACGTGCACGAGCCAAGCTCTTCAAGGGTTCCCTCCGAGGCCTTGTTCGAATGGTCCAAGACTAACATGGAGTCCATAGGGATATTGAATGCCTAGAAGGAGACAAGCAAATCATCTACTGCATGATCCAAGCCCATAGAGAGTCAAGCGGGCCTCCAATTGATTGGACAGAGCGTGGTCTTTAGGCCTTAATTTTGCTTAGGGTTAGATTAAATACACCCGGCCCATCTCGACACCAAGATGGCCGACTGATCTTTTAGGGTTTCCTTTGGATTTTAGTAACCTCTAGCCTATAAAAGGGCTTGCATTGTAAGGGTTTTGGACACAAGTAGGATCAATAAAGTTTGATTAATTTCGACTCTTCTTGTTAAGAGAGATTCGAGCCTTTTTACTTGCCTTGGCAAGGGTTGTGAGCAATCTTGCGTATCGTCGTAGATGGTTCAACCAACTTGTCCATTAGAGTACTCATATCTGTGGTGTCGTCGTTCTACCGCCTACAATCAAATCGTGCCTTTCGTTTGATTCTTGGTTTCGTAATCCAAGCGTTGGACCATCTCGCTAGATCCTTGGGCAAACATGCTACGTGTCACGAAACGAGTTGATCTAGGACCGTATCAATGATGTAAGCATGGATCAGGGCCCACCTAATGATCCGGTCCGAGTTCCATTGGGCCTAGTCACACGTGCACGAGCCAAGCTCTTCATGGAATCCCTCCAAGGCCTTGTTCGAATGGTCCAAGACCAACATGGAGTCCATTGGGATATTGAAGGCTTAGAAGGAGACAAGCAAATCATCTACACCATGATGCAAGCCCATGGAGAGTCAGGCGGGCCTCCAATTGATTGGGCAGAGTGTGGTCTTTAGGCCTTAATGTTGCTTAGGGTTAGATTAACTGTGTAGTAGAAGCATGGGCCGGCACATCTCGACATCAAGATGGCCGACTGCCCTTTTAGATTTTCCTTAGGGTTTTAGTAACCTCTAGCCTGTAAAAGGGCTGGCTTTGTAAGGGTTTTGGACACAAGTTAGAACAATGAAGTTTGATTAATTTCGATTCTTAAAGTTAAGAGAGATCGAGCCTTTTTACTTGCCTTGGCATGGGTTGTGAGCAATCTTGCGTCTCGTCTTAGATTGTTCTACCGACCTATCCATTAGAGTAATCACCTCGGTGGAGTCGTCGTTCTACCGCCTATAATCAAATCGCGTCGTCCCGTTTGATTCTAGGTTCCGCAATCCAAGCGTTGGACCACCTCGCTAGATCCTTGGGCAAACGTGCTACGTGTCTCGAAACGAGTTGTTCGAGATGTATCCATTAGAGTAATCCCCTCTGTGGAGTCGTCGTTCTACCGCCTATAATTATATCGTGTCGTCGTTTGGTTCTAGGTTCCGCATTCCAAATCATCTTGCGTCTCGTCCACGACTGTTCTACCGACCTATCCATTAGAGTAGTCACCTCTGTGGAGTCATCGTTATGCCGTCTATAATCTAATCGTGTTGTCCTTTTGATTCTACGTTCCGCAATCCGAGCGTTGGACCACCTCGCTAGATCCTTGCGCAAACATGCTACGTGTCTCGAAAAGAGTTGATCGAGGACCGTATCAGTGATTTGTGCATGGATCAGGGCCCACGCCATGACCCTGTCCGAGTTCCATTGGGCCCAGTCACACGTGCACGAGCCAAGCTCTTCAAGGGTTCCCTCCGAGGCCTTGTTCGAATGGTCCAAGACTAACATGGAGTCCATAGGGATATTGAATGCCTAGAAGGAGACAAGCAAATCATCTACTCCCTGATCCAAGCCCATGGAGAGTCAAGCGGGCCTCCAATTGATTGGACAGAGCGTGGTCTTTAGGCCTTAATTTTGCTTAGGGTTAGATTAAATACACCCGGCCCATCTCGACACCAAGATGGCCGACTGATCTTTTAGGGTTTCCTTTGGATTTTAGTAACCTCTAGCCTATAAAAGGGCTTGCATTGTAAGGGTTTTGGACACAAGTAGGATCAATAAAGTTTCATTAATTTCGACTCTTCTTGTTAAGAGAGATTCGAGCCTTTTTACTTGCCTTGGCAAGGGTTGTGAGCAATCTTGCGTATCGTCGTAGATGGTTCAACCAACTTGTCCATTAGAGTACTCATATCTGTGGTGTCGTCGTTCTACCGCCTACAATCAAATCGTGTCTTTCGTTTGATTCTTGGTCTCGTAATCCAAGCGTTGGACCATCTCGCTAGATCCTTGGGCAAACATGCTACGTGTCACGAAACGAGTTGATCTAGGACCGTATCAATGATGTAAGCATGGATCAGGGCCCACTCAATGATCCGGTCCGAGTTCCATTGGGCCTAGTCACACGTGCACGAGCCAAGCTCTTCATGGAATCCCTCCAAGGCCTTGTTCGAATGGTCCAAGACCAACATGGAGTCCATTGGGATATTGAAGGCTTAGAAGGAGACAAGCAAATCATCTACACCATGATGCAAGCCCATGGAGAGTCAAGCGGGCCTCCAATTGATTGGGCAGAGTGTGGTCTTTAGGCCTTAATGTTGCTTAGGGTTAGATTAACTGTGTAGTAGAAGCATGGGCCGGCACATCTCGACATCAAGATGGCCGACTACCCTTTTAGATTTTCCTTAGGGTTTTAGTAACCTCTAGCCTGTAAAAGGGCTGGCTTTGTAAGGGTTTTGGACACAAGTTAGAACAATGAAGTTTGATTAATTTCGATTCTTAAAGTTAAGAGAGATCGAGCCTTTTTACTTGCCTTGGCATGGGTTGTGAGCAATCTTGCGTCTCGTCTTAGATTGTTCTACCGACCTATCCATTAGAGTAATCACCTCGGTGGAGTCGTCGTTCTACCGCCTATAATCAAATCGCGTCGTCCCGTTTGATTCTAGGTTCCGCAATCCAAGCGTTGGACCACCTCGCTAGATCCTTGGGCAAACGTGCTACGTGTCTCGAAACGAGTTGTTCGAGATGTATCCATTAGAGTAATCCCCTCTGTGGAGTCGTCGTTCTACCGCCTATAATTATATCGTGTCGTCGTTTGGTTCTAGGTTCCGCATTCCAAATCATCTTGCGTCTCGTCCACGACTGTTCTACCGACCTATCCATTAGAGTAGTCACCTCTGTGGAGTCATCGTTATGCCGTCTATAATCTAATCGTGTTGTCCTTTTGATTCTACGTTCCGCAGTTGGACCACCTCGCTAGATCCTTGCGCAAACATGCTACGTGTCTCGAAAAGAGTTGATCGAGGACCGTATCAGTGATTTGTGCATGGATCAGGGCCCACGCCATGACCCTGTCCGAGTTCCATTGGGCCCAGTCACACGTGCACGAGCCAAGCTCTTCAAGGGTTCCCTCCGAGGCCTTGTTCGAATGGTCCAAGACTAACATGGAGTCCATAGGGATATTGAATGCCTAGAAGGAGACAAGCAAATCATCTACTCCATGATCCTAGCCCATGGAGAGTCAAGCGGGCCTCCAATTGATTGGACAGAGCGTGGTCTTTAGGCCTTAATTTTGCTTAGGGTTAGATTAAATACACCCGGCCCATCTCGACACCAAGATGGCCGACTGATCTTTTAGGGTTTCCTTTGGATTTTAGTAACCTCTAGCCTATAAAAGGGCTTGCATTGTAAGGGTTTTGGACACAAGTAGGATCAATAAAGTTTCATTAATTTCGACTCTTCTTGTTAAGAGAGATTCGAGCCTTTTTACTTGCCTTGGCAAGGGTTGTGAGCAATCTTGCGTATCGTCGTAGATGGTTCAACCAACTTGTCCATTAGAGTACTCATATCTGTGGTGTCGTCGTTCTACCGCCTACAATCAAATCGTGCCTTTCGTTTGATTCTTGGTCTCGTAATCCAAGCGTTGGACCATCTCGCTAGATCCTTGGGCAAACATGCTACGTGTCACGAAACGAGTTGATCTAGGACCGTATCAATGATGTAAGCATGGATCAGGGCCCACTCAATGATCCGGTCCGAGTTCCATTGGGCCTAGTCACACGTGCACGAGCCAAGCTCTTCATGGAATCCCTCCAAGGCCTTGTTCGAATGGTCCAAGACCAACATGGAGTCCATTGGGATATTGAAGGCTTAGAAGGAGACAAGCAAATCATCTACACCATGATGCAAGCCCATGGAGAGTCAAGCGGGCCTCCAATTGATTGGGCAGAGTGTGGTCTTTAGGCCTTAATGTTGCTTAGGGTTAGATTAACTGTGTAGTAGAAGCATGGGCCGGCACATCTCGACATCAAGATGGCCGACTGCCCTTTTAGATTTTCCTTAGGGTTTTAGTAACCTCTAGCCTGTAAAAGGGCTGGCTTTGTAAGGGTTTTGGACACAAGTTAGAACAATGAAGTTTGATTAATTTCGATTCTTAAAGTTAAGAGAGATCGAGCCTTTTTACTTGCCTTGGCATGGGTTGTGAGCAATCTTGCGTCTCGTCTTAGATTGTTCTACCGACCTATCCATTAGAGTAATCACCTCGGTGGAGTCGTCGTTCTACCGCCTATAATCAAATCGCGTCGTCCCGTTTGATTCTAGGTTCCGCAATCCAAGCGTTGGACCACCTCGCTAGATCCTTGGGCAAACGTGCTACGTGTCTCGAAACGAGTTGTTCGAGATGTATCCATTAGAGTAATCCCCTCTGTGGAGTCGTCGTTCTACCGCCTATAATTATATCGTGTCGTCGTTTGGTTCTAGGTTCCGCATTCCAAATCATCTTGCGTCTCGTCCACGACTGTTCTACCGACCTATCCATTAGAGTAGTCACCTCTGTGGAGTCATCGTTCTGCCGTCTATAATCTAATCGTGTTGTCCTTTTGATTCTACGTTCCGCAATCCGAGCGTTGGACCACCTCGCTAGATCCTTGCGCAAACATGCTACGTGTCTCGAAAAGAGTTGATCGAGGACCGTATCAGTGATTTGTGCATGGATCAGGGCCCACGCCATGACCCTGTCCGAGTTCCATTGGGCCCAGTCACACGTGCACGAGCCAAGCTCTTCAAGGGTTCCCTCCGAGGCCTTGTTCGAATGGTCCAAGACTAACATGGAGTCCATAGGGATATTGAATGCCTAGAAGGAGACAAGCAAATCATCTACTCCATGATCCAAGCCCATGGAGAGTCAAGCGGGCCTCCAATTGATTGGACAGAGCGTGGTCTTTAGGCCTTAATTTTGCTTAGGGTTAGATTAAATACACCCGGCCCATCTCGACACCAAGATGGCCGACTGATCTTTTAGGGTTTCCTTTGGATTTTAGTAACCTCTAGCCTATAAAAGGGCTTGCATTGTAAGGGTTTTGGACACAAGTAGGATCAATAAAGTTTCATTAATTTCGACTCTTCTTGTTAAGAGAGATTCGAGCCTTTTTACTTGCCTTGGCAAGGGTTGTGAGCAATCTTGCGTATCGTCGTAGATGGTTCAACCAACTTGTCCATTAGAGTACTCATATCTGTGGTGTCGTCGTTCTACCGCCTACAATCAAATCGTGCCTTTCGTTTGATTCTTGGTCTCGTAATCCAAGCGTTGGACCATCTCGCTAGATCCTTGGGCAAACATGCTACGTGTCACGAAACGAGTTGATCTAGGACCGTATCAATGATGTAAGCATGGATCAGGGCCCACTCAATGATCCGGTCCGAGTTCCATTGGGCCTAGTCACACGTGCACGAGCCAAGCTCTTCATGGAATCCCTCCAAGGCCTTGTTCGAATGGTCCAAGACCAACATGGAGTCCATTGGGATATTGAAGGCTTAGAAGGAGACAAGCAAATCATCTACACCATGATGCAAGCCCATGGAGAGTCAAGCGGGCCTCCAATTGATTGGGCAGAGTGTGGTCTTTAGGCCTTAATGTTGCTTAGGGTTAGATTAACTGTGTAGTAGAAGCATGGGCCGGCACATCTCGACATCAAGATGGCCGACTGCCCTTTTAGATTTTCCTTAGGGTTTTAGTAACCTCTAGCCTGTAAAAGGGCTGGCTTTGTAAGGGTTTTGGACACAAGTTAGAACAATGAAGTTTGATTAATTTCGATTCTTAAAGTTAAGAGAGATCGAGCCTTTTTACTTGCCTTGGCATGGGTTGTGAGCAATCTTGCGTCTCGTCTTAGATTGTTCTACCGACCTATCCATTAGAGTAATCACCTCGGTGGAGTCGTCGTTCTACCGCCTATAATCAAATCGCGTCGTCCCGTTTGATTCTAGGTTCCGCAATCCAAGCGTTGGACCACCTCGCTAGATCCTTGGGCAAACGTGCTACGTGTCTCGAAACGAGTTGTTCGAGATGTATCCATTAGAGTAATCCCCTCTGTGGAGTCGTCGTTCTACCGCCTATAATTATATCGTGTCGTCGTTTGGTTCTAGGTTCCGCATTCCAAATCATCTTGCGTCTCGTCCACGACTGTTCTACCGACCTATCCATTAGAGTAGTCACCTCTGTGGAGTCATCGTTCTGCCGTCTATAATCTAATCGTGTTGTCCTTTTGATTCTACGTTCCGCAATCCGAGCGTTGGACCACCTCGCTAGATCCTTGCGCAAACATGCTACGTGTCTCGAAAAGAGTTGATCGAGGACCGTATCAGTGATTTGTGCATGGATCAGGGCCCACGCCATGACCCTGTCCGAGTTCCATTGGGCCCAGTCACACGTGCACGAGCCAAGCTCTTCAAGGGTTCCCTCCGAGGCCTTGTTCGAATGGTCCAAGACTAACATGGAGTCCATAGGGATATTGAATGCCTAGAAGGAGACAAGCAAATCATCTACTCCATGATCCAAGCCCATGGAGAGTCAAGCGGGCCTCCAATTGATTGGACAGAGCGTGGTCTTTAGGCCTTAATTTTGCTTAGGGTTAGATTAAATACACCCGGCCCATCTCGACACCAAGATGGCCGACTGATCTTTTAGGGTTTCCTTTGGATTTTAGTAACCTCTAGCCTATAAAAGGGCTTGCATTGTAAGGGTTTTGGACACAAGTAGGATCAATAAAGTTTCATTAATTTCGACTCTTCTTGTTAAGAGAGATTCGAGCCTTTTTACTTGCCTTGGCAAGGGTTGTGAGCAATCTTGCGTATCGTCGTAGATGGTTCAACCAACTTGTCCATTAGAGTACTCATATCTGTGGTGTCGTCGTTCTACCGCCTACAATCAAATCGTGCCTTTCGTTTGATTCTTGGTCTCGTAATCCAAGCGTTGGACCATCTCGCTAGATCCTTGGGCAAACATGCTACGTGTCACGAAACGAGTTGATCTAGGACCGTATCAATGATGTAAGCATGGATCAGGGCCCACTCAATGATCCGGTCCGAGTTCCATTGGGCCTAGTCACACGTGCACGAGCCAAGCTCTTCATGGAATCCCTCCAAGGCCTTGTTCGAATGGTCCAAGACCAACATGGAGTCCATTGGGATATTGAAGGCTTAGAAGGAGACAAGCAAATCATCTACACCATGATGCAAGCCCATGGAGAGTCAAGCGGGCCTCCAATTGATTGGGCAGAGTGTGGTCTTTAGGCCTTAATGTTGCTTAGGGTTAGATTAACTGTGTAGTAGAAGCATGGGCCGGCACATCTCGACATCAAGATGGCCGACTGCCCTTTTAGATTTTCCTTAGGGTTTTAGTAACCTCTAGCCTGTAAAAGGGCTGGCTTTGTAAGGGTTTTGGACACAAGTTAGAACAATGAAGTTTGATTAATTTCGATTCTTAAAGTTAAGAGAGATCGAGCCTTTTTACTTGCCTTGGCATGGGTTGTGAGCAATCTTGCGTCTCGTCTTAGATTGTTCTACCGACCTATCCATTAGAGTAATCACCTCGGTGGAGTCGTCGTTCTACCGCCTATAATCAAATCGCGTCGTCCCGTTTGATTCTAGGTTCCGCAATCCAAGCGTTGGACCACCTCGCTAGATCCTTGGGCAAACGTGCTACGTGTCTCGAAACGAGTTGTTCGAGATGTATCCATTAGAGTAATCCCCTCTGTGGAGTCGTCGTTCTACCGCCTATAATTATATCGTGTCGTCGTTTGGTTCTAGGTTCCGCATTCCAAATCATCTTGCGTCTCGTCCACGACTGTTCTACCGACCTATCCATTAGAGTAGTCACCTCTGTGGAGTCATCGTTCTGCCGTCTATAATCTAATCGTGTTGTCCTTTTGATTCTACGTTCCGCAATCCGAGCGTTGGACCACCTCGCTAGATCCTTGCGCAAACATGCTACGTGTCTCGAAAAGAGTTGATCGAGGACCGTATCAGTGATTTGTGCATGGATCAGGGCCCACGCCATGACCCTGTCCGAGTTCCATTGGGCCCAGTCACACGTGCACGAGCCAAGCTCTTCAAGGGTTCCCTCCGAGGCCTTGTTCGAATGGTCCAAGACTAACATGGAGTCCATAGGGATATTGAATGCCTAGAAGGAGACAAGCAAATCATCTACTCCATGATCCAAGCCCATGGAGAGTCAAGCGGGCCTCCAATTGATTGGACAGAGCGTGGTCTTTAGGCCTTAATTTTGCTTAGGGTTAGATTAAATACACCCGGCCCATCTCGACACCAAGATGGCCGACTGATCTTTTAGGGTTTCCTTTGGATTTTAGTAACCTCTAGCCTATAAAAGGGCTTGCATTGTAAGGGTTTTGGACACAAGTAGGATCAATAAAGTTTCATTAATTTCGACTCTTCTTGTTAAGAGAGATTCGAGCCTTTTTACTTGCCTTGGCAAGGGTTGTGAGCAATCTTGCGTATCGTCGTAGATGGTTCAACCAACTTGTCCATTAGAGTACTCATATCTGTGGTGTCGTCGTTCTACCGCCTACAATCAAATCGTGCCTTTCGTTTGATTCTTGGTCTCGTAATCCAAGCGTTGGACCATCTCGCTAGATCCTTGGGCAAACATGCTACGTGTCACGAAACGAGTTGATCTAGGACCGTATCAATGATGTAAGCATGGATCAGGGCCCACTCAATGATCCGGTCCGAGTTCCATTGGGCCTAGTCACACGTGCACGAGCCAAGCTCTTCATGGAATCCCTCCAAGGCCTTGTTCGAATGGTCCAAGACCAACATGGAGTCCATTGGGATATTGAAGGCTTAGAAGGAGACAAGCAAATCATCTACACCATGATGCAAGCCCATGGAGAGTCAAGCGGGCCTCCAATTGATTGGGCAGAGTGTGGTCTTTAGGCCTTAATGTTGCTTAGGGTTAGATTAACTGTGTAGTAGAAGCATGGGCCGGCACATCTCGACATCAAGATGGCCGACTGCCCTTTTAGATTTTCCTTAGGGTTTTAGTAACCTCTAGCCTGTAAAAGGGCTGGCTTTGTAAGGGTTTTGGACACAAGTTAGAACAATGAAGTTTGATTAATTTCGATTCTTAAAGTTAAGAGAGATCGAGCCTTTTTACTTGCCTTGGCATGGGTTGTGAGCAATCTTGCGTCTCGTCTTAGATTGTTCTACCGACCTATCCATTAGAGTAATCACCTCGGTGGAGTCGTCGTTCTACCGCCTATAATCAAATCGCGTCGTCCCGTTTGATTCTAGGTTCCGCAATCCAAGCGTTGGACCACCTCGCTAGATCCTTGGGCAAACGTGCTACGTGTCTCGAAACGAGTTGTTCGAGATGTATCCATTAGAGTAATCCCCTCTGTGGAGTCGTCGTTCTACCGCCTATAATTATATCGTGTCGTCGTTTGGTTCTAGGTTCCGCATTCCAAATCATCTTGCGTCTCGTCCACGACTGTTCTACCGACCTATCCATTAGAGTAGTCACCTCTGTGGAGTCATCGTTCTGCCGTCTATAATCTAATCGTGTTGTCCTTTTGATTCTACGTTCCGCAATCCGAGCGTTGGACCACCTCGCTAGATCCTTGCGCAAACATGCTACGTGTCTCGAAAAGAGTTGATCGAGGACCGTATCAGTGATTTGTGCATGGATCAGGGCCCACGCCATGACCCTGTCCGAGTTCCATTGGGCCCAGTCACACGTGCACGAGCCAAGCTCTTCAAGGGTTCCCTCCGAGGCCTTGTTCGAATGGTCCAAGACTAACATGGAGTCCATAGGGATATTGAATGCCTAGAAGGAGACAAGCAAATCATCTACTCCATGATCCAAGCCCATGGAGAGTCAAGCGGGCCTCCAATTGATTGGACAGAGCGTGGTCTTTAGGCCTTAATTTTGCTTAGGGTTAGATTAAATACACCCGGCCCATCTCGACACCAAGATGGCCGACTGATCTTTTAGGGTTTCCTTTGGATTTTAGTAACCTCTAGCCTATAAAAGGGCTTGCATTGTAAGGGTTTTGGACACAAGTAGGATCAATAAAGTTTCATTAATTTCGACTCTTCTTGTTAAGAGAGATTCGAGCCTTTTTACTTGCCTTGGCAAGGGTTGTGAGCAATCTTGCGTATCGTCGTAGATGGTTCAACCAACTTGTCCATTAGAGTACTCATATCTGTGGTGTCGTCGTTCTACCGCCTACAATCAAATCGTGCCTTTCGTTTGATTCTTGGTCTCGTAATCCAAGCGTTGGACCATCTCGCTAGATCCTTGGGCAAACATGCTACGTGTCACGAAACGAGTTGATCTAGGACCGTATCAATGATGTAAGCATGGATCAGGGCCCACTCAATGATCCGGTCCGAGTTCCATTGGGCCTAGTCACACGTGCACGAGCCAAGCTCTTCATGGAATCCCTCCAAGGCCTTGTTCGAATGGTCCAAGACCAACATGGAGTCCATTGGGATATTGAAGGCTTAGAAGGAGACAAGCAAATCATCTACACCATGATGCAAGCCCATGGAGAGTCAAGCGGGCCTCCAATTGATTGGGCAGAGTGTGGTCTTTAGGCCTTAATGTTGCTTAGGGTTAGATTAACTGTGTAGTAGAAGCATGGGCCGGCACATCTCGACATCAAGATGGCCGACTGCCCTTTTAGATTTTCCTTAGGGTTTTAGTAACCTCTAGCCTGTAAAAGGGCTGGCTTTGTAAGGGTTTTGGACACAAGTTAGAACAATGAAGTTTGATTAATTTCGATTCTTAAAGTTAAGAGAGATCGAGCCTTTTTACTTGCCTTGGCATGGGTTGTGAGCAATCTTGCGTCTCGTCTTAGATTGTTCTACCGACCTATCCATTAGAGTAATCACCTCGGTGGAGTCGTCGTTCTACCGCCTATAATCAAATCGCGTCGTCCCGTTTGATTCTAGGTTCCGCAATCCAAGCGTTGGACCACCTCGCTAGATCCTTGGGCAAACGTGCTACGTGTCTCGAAACGAGTTGTTCGAGATGTATCCATTAGAGTAATCCCCTCTGTGGAGTCGTCGTTCTACCGCCTATAATTATATCGTGTCGTCGTTTGGTTCTAGGTTCCGCATTCCAAATCATCTTGCGTCTCGTCCACGACTGTTCTACCGACCTATCCATTAGAGTAGTCACCTCTGTGGAGTCATCGTTCTGCCGTCTATAATCTAATCGTGTTGTCCTTTTGATTCTACGTTCCGCAATCCGAGCGTTGGACCACCTCGCTAGATCCTTGCGCAAACATGCTACGTGTCTCGAAAAGAGTTGATCGAGGACCGTATCAGTGATTTGTGCATGGATCAGGGCCCACGCCATGACCCTGTCCGAGTTCCATTGGGCCCAGTCACACGTGCACGAGCCAAGCTCTTCAAGGGTTCCCTCCGAGGCCTTGTTCGAATGGTCCAAGACTAACATGGAGTCCATAGGGATATTGAATGCCTAGAAGGAGACAAGCAAATCATCTACTCCATGATCCAAGCCCATGGAGAGTCAAGCGGGCCTCCAATTGATTGGACAGAGCGTGGTCTTTAGGCCTTAATTTTGCTTAGGGTTAGATTAAATACACCCGGCCCATCTCGACACCAAGATGGCCGACTGATCTTTTAGGGTTTCCTTTGGATTTTAGTAACCTCTAGCCTATAAAAGGGCTTGCATTGTAAGGGTTTTGGACACAAGTAGGATCAATAAAGTTTCATTAATTTCGACTCTTCTTGTTAAGAGAGATTCGAGCCTTTTTACTTGCCTTGGCAAGGGTTGTGAGCAATCTTGCGTATCGTCGTAGATGGTTCAACCAACTTGTCCATTAGAGTACTCATATCTGTGGTGTCGTCGTTCTACCGCCTACAATCAAATCGTGCCTTTCGTTTGATTCTTGGTCTCGTAATCCAAGCGTTGGACCATCTCGCTAGATCCTTGGGCAAACATGCTACGTGTCACGAAACGAGTTGATCTAGGACCGTATCAATGATGTAAGCATGGATCAGGGCCCACTCAATGATCCGGTCCGAGTTCCATTGGGCCTAGTCACACGTGCACGAGCCAAGCTCTTCATGGAATCCCTCCAAGGCCTTGTTCGAATGGTCCAAGACCAACATGGAGTCCATTGGGATATTGAAGGCTTAGAAGGAGACAAGCAAATCATCTACACCATGATGCAAGCCCATGGAGAGTCAAGCGGGCCTCCAATTGATTGGGCAGAGTGTGGTCTTTAGGCCTTAATGTTGCTTAGGGTTAGATTAACTGTGTAGTAGAAGCATGGGCCGGCACATCTCGACATCAAGATGGCCGACTGCCCTTTTAGATTTTCCTTAGGGTTTTAGTAACCTCTAGCCTGTAAAAGGGCTGGCTTTGTAAGGGTTTTGGACACAAGTTAGAACAATGAAGTTTGATTAATTTCGATTCTTAAAGTTAAGAGAGATCGAGCCTTTTTACTTGCCTTGGCATGGGTTGTGAGCAATCTTGCGTCTCGTCTTAGATTGTTCTACCGACCTATCCATTAGAGTAATCACCTCGGTGGAGTCGTCGTTCTACCGCCTATAATCAAATCGCGTCGTCCCGTTTGATTCTAGGTTCCGCAATCCAAGCGTTGGACCACCTCGCTAGATCCTTGGGCAAACGTGCTACGTGTCTCGAAACGAGTTGTTCGAGATGTATCCATTAGAGTAATCCCCTCTGTGGAGTCGTCGTTCTACCGCCTATAATTATATCGTGTCGTCGTTTGGTTCTAGGTTCCGCATTCCAAATCATCTTGCGTCTCGTCCACGACTGTTCTACCGACCTATCCATTAGAGTAGTCACCTCTGTGGAGTCATCGTTCTGCCGTCTATAATCTAATCGTGTTGTCCTTTTGATTCTACGTTCCGCAATCCGAGCGTTGGACCACCTCGCTAGATCCTTGCGCAAACATGCTACGTGTCTCGAAAAGAGTTGATCGAGGACCGTATCAGTGATTTGTGCATGGATCAGGGCCCACGCCATGACCCTGTCCGAGTTCCATTGGGCCCAGTCACACGTGCACGAGCCAAGCTCTTCAAGGGTTCCCTCCGAGGCCTTGTTCGAATGGTCCAAGACTAACATGGAGTCCATAGGGATATTGAATGCCTAGAAGGAGACAAGCAAATCATCTACTCCATGATCCAAGCCCATGGAGAGTCAAGCGGGCCTCCAATTGATTGGACAGAGCGTGGTCTTTAGGCCTTAATTTTGCTTAGGGTTAGATTAAATACACCCGGCCCATCTCGACACCAAGATGGCCGACTGATCTTTTAGGGTTTCCTTTGGATTTTAGTAACCTCTAGCCTATAAAAGGGCTTGCATTGTAAGGGTTTTGGACACAAGTAGGATCAATAAAGTTTCATTAATTTCGACTCTTCTTGTTAAGAGAGATTCGAGCCTTTTTACTTGCCTTGGCAAGGGTTGTGAGCAATCTTGCGTATCGTCGTAGATGGTTCAACCAACTTGTCCATTAGAGTACTCATATCTGTGGTGTCGTCGTTCTACCGCCTACAATCAAATCGTGCCTTTCGTTTGATTCTTGGTCTCGTAATCCAAGCGTTGGACCATCTCGCTAGATCCTTGGGCAAACATGCTACGTGTCACGAAACGAGTTGATCTAGGACCGTATCAATGATGTAAGCATGGATCAGGGCCCACTCAATGATCCGGTCCGAGTTCCATTGGGCCTAGTCACACGTGCACGAGCCAAGCTCTTCATGGAATCCCTCCAAGGCCTTGTTCGAATGGTCCAAGACCAACATGGAGTCCATTGGGATATTGAAGGCTTAGAAGGAGACAAGCAAATCATCTACACCATGATGCAAGCCCATGGAGAGTCAAGCGGGCCTCCAATTGATTGGGCAGAGTGTGGTCTTTAGGCCTTAATGTTGCTTAGGGTTAGATTAACTGTGTAGTAGAAGCATGGGCCGGCACATCTCGACATCAAGATGGCCGACTGCCCTTTTAGATTTTCCTTAGGGTTTTAGTAACCTCTAGCCTGTAAAAGGGCTGGCTTTGTAAGGGTTTTGGACACAAGTTAGAACAATGAAGTTTGATTAATTTCGATTCTTAAAGTTAAGAGAGATCGAGCCTTTTTACTTGCCTTGGCATGGGTTGTGAGCAATCTTGCGTCTCGTCTTAGATTGTTCTACCGACCTATCCATTAGAGTAATCACCTCGGTGGAGTCGTCGTTCTACCGCCTATAATCAAATCGCGTCGTCCCGTTTGATTCTAGGTTCCGCAATCCAAGCGTTGGACCACCTCGCTAGATCCTTGGGCAAACGTGCTACGTGTCTCGAAACGAGTTGTTCGAGATGTATCCATTAGAGTAATCCCCTCTGTGGAGTCGTCGTTCTACCGCCTATAATTATATCGTGTCGTCGTTTGGTTCTAGGTTCCGCATTCCAAATCATCTTGCGTCTCGTCCACGACTGTTCTACCGACCTATCCATTAGAGTAGTCACCTCTGTGGAGTCATCGTTCTGCCGTCTATAATCTAATCGTGTTGTCCTTTTGATTCTACGTTCCGCAATCCGAGCGTTGGACCACCTCGCTAGATCCTTGCGCAAACATGCTACGTGTCTCGAAAAGAGTTGATCGAGGACCGTATCAGTGATTTGTGCATGGATCAGGGCCCACGCCATGACCCTGTCCGAGTTCCATTGGGCCCAGTCACACGTGCACGAGCCAAGCTCTTCAAGGGTTCCCTCCGAGGCCTTGTTCGAATGGTCCAAGACTAACATGGAGTCCATAGGGATATTGAATGCCTAGAAGGAGACAAGCAAATCATCTACTCCATGATCCAAGCCCATGGAGAGTCAAGCGGGCCTCCAATTGATTGGACAGAGCGTGGTCTTTAGGCCTTAATTTTGCTTAGGGTTAGATTAAATACACCCGGCCCATCTCGACACCAAGATGGCCGACTGATCTTTTAGGGTTTCCTTTGGATTTTAGTAACCTCTAGCCTATAAAAGGGCTTGCATTGTAAGGGTTTTGGACACAAGTAGGATCAATAAAGTTTGATTAATTTCGACTCTTCTTGTTAAGAGAGATTCGAGCCTTTTTACTTGCCTTGGCAAGGGTTGTGAGCAATCTTGCGTATCGTCGTAGATGGTTCAACCAACTTGTCCATTAGAGTACTCATATCTGTGGTGTCGTCGTTCTACCGCCTACAATCAAATCGTGCCTTTCGTTTGATTCTTGGTCTCGTAATCCAAGCGTTGGACCATCTCGCTAGATCCTTGGGCAAACATGCTACGTGTCACGAAACGAGTTGATCTAGGACCGTATCAATGATGTAAGCATGGATCAGGGCCCACTCAATGATCCGGTCCGAGTTCCATTGGGCCTAGTCACACGTGCACGAGCCAAGCTCTTCATGGAATCCCTCCAAGGCCTTGTTCGAATGGTCCAAGACCAACATGGAGTCCATTGGGATATTGAAGGCTTAGAAGGAGACAAGCAAATCATCTACACCATGATGCAAGCCCATGGAGAGTCAAGCGGGCCTCCAATTGATTGGGCAGAGTGTGGTCTTTAGGCCTTAATGTTGCTTAGGGTTAGATTAACTGTGTAGTAGAAGCATGGGCCGGCACATCTCGACATCAAGATGGCCGACTGCCCTTTTAGATTTTCCTTAGGGTTTTAGTAACCTCTAGCCTGTAAAAGGGCTGGCTTTGTAAGGGTTTTGGACACAAGTTAGAACAATGAAGTTTGATTAATTTCGATTCTTAAAGTTAAGAGAGATCGAGCCTTTTTACTTGCCTTGGCATGGGTTGTGAGCAATCTTGCGTCTCGTCTTAGATTGTTCTACCGACCTATCCATTAGAGTAATCACCTCGGTGGAGTCGTCGTTCTACCGCCTATAATCAAATCGCGTCGTCCCGTTTGATTCTAGGTTCCGCAATCCAAGCGTTGGACCACCTCGCTAGATCCTTGGGCAAACGTGCTACGTGTCTCGAAACGAGTTGTTCGAGATGTATCCATTAGAGTAATCCCCTCTGTGGAGTCGTCGTTCTACCGCCTATAATTATATCGTGTCGTCGTTTGGTTCTAGGTTCCGCATTCCAAATCATCTTGCGTCTCGTCCACGACTGTTCTACCGACCTATCCATTAGAGTAGTCACCTCTGTGGAGTCATCGTTCTGCCGTCTATAATCTAATCGTGTTGTCCTTTTGATTCTACGTTCCGCAATCCGAGCGTTGGACCACCTCGCTAGATCCTTGCGCAAACATGCTACGTGTCTCGAAAAGAGTTGATCGAGGACCGTATCAGTGATTTGTGCATGGATCAGGGCCCACGCCATGACCCTGTCCGAGTTCCATTGGGCCCAGTCACACGTGCACGAGCCAAGCTCTTCAAGGGTTCCCTCCGAGGCCTTGTTCGAATGGTCCAAGACTAACATGGAGTCCATAGGGATATTGAATGCCTAGAAGGAGACAAGCAAATCATCTACTCCATGATCCAAGCCCATGGAGAGTCAAGCGGGCCTCCAATTGATTGGACAGAGCGTGGTCTTTAGGCCTTAATTTTGCTTAGGGTTAGATTAAATACACCCGGCCCATCTCGACACCAAGATGGCCGACTGATCTTTTAGGGTTTCCTTTGGATTTTAGTAACCTCTAGCCTATAAAAGGGCTTGCATTGTAAGGGTTTTGGACACAAGTAGGATCAATAAAGTTTGATTAATTTCGACTCTTCTTGTTAAGAGAGATTCGAGCCTTTTTACTTGCCTTGGCAAGGGTTGTGAGCAATCTTGCGTATCGTCGTAGATGGTTCAACCAACTTGTCCATTAGAGTACTCATATCTGTGGTGTCGTCGTTCTACCGCCTACAATCAAATCGTGCCTTTCGTTTGATTCTTGGTCTCGTAATCCAAGCGTTGGACCATCTCGCTAGATCCTTGGGCAAACATGCTACGTGTCACGAAACGAGTTGATCTAGGACCGTATCAATGATGTAAGCATGGATCAGGGCCCACTCAATGATCCGGTCCGAGTTCCATTGGGCCTAGTCACACGTGCACGAGCCAAGCTCTTCATGGAATCCCTCCAAGGCCTTGTTCGAATGGTCCAAGACCAACATGGAGTCCATTGGGATATTGAAGGCTTAGAAGGAGACAAGCAAATCATCTACACCATGATGCAAGCCCATGGAGAGTCAAGCGGGCCTCCAATTGATTGGGCAGAGTGTGGTCTTTAGGCCTTAATGTTGCTTAGGGTTAGATTAACTGTGTAGTAGAAGCATGGGCCGGCACATCTCGACATCAAGATGGCCGACTGCCCTTTTAGATTTTCCTTAGGGTTTTAGTAACCTCTAGCCTGTAAAAGGGCTGGCTTTGTAAGGGTTTTGGACACAAGTTAGAACAATGAAGTTTGATTAATTTCGATTCTTAAAGTTAAGAGAGATCGAGCCTTTTTACTTGCCTTGGCATGGGTTGTGAGCAATCTTGCGTCTCGTCTTAGATTGTTCTACCGACCTATCCATTAGAGTAATCACCTCGGTGGAGTCGTCGTTCTACCGCCTATAATCAAATCGCGTCGTCCCGTTTGATTCTAGGTTCCGCAATCCAAGCGTTGGACCACCTCGCTAGATCCTTGGGCAAACGTGCTACGTGTCTCGAAACGAGTTGTTCGAGATGTATCCATTAGAGTAATCCCCTCTGTGGAGTCGTCGTTCTACCGCCTATAATTATATCGTGTCGTCGTTTGGTTCTAGGTTCCGCATTCCAAATCATCTTGCGTCTCGTCCACGACTGTTCTACCGACCTATCCATTAGAGTAGTCACCTCTGTGGAGTCATCGTTCTGCCGTCTATAATCTAATCGTGTTGTCCTTTTGATTCTACGTTCCGCAATCCGAGCGTTGGACCACCTCGCTAGATCCTTGCGCAAACATGCTACGTGTCTCGAAAAGAGTTGATCGAGGACCGTATCAGTGATTTGTGCATGGATCAGGGCCCACGCCATGACCCTGTCCGAGTTCCATTGGGCCCAGTCACACGTGCACGAGCCAAGCTCTTCAAGGGTTCCCTCCGAGGCCTTGTTCGAATGGTCCAAGACTAACATGGAGTCCATAGGGATATTGAATGCCTAGAAGGAGACAAGCAAATCATCTACTCCATGATCCAAGCCCATGGAGAGTCAAGCGGGCCTCCAATTGATTGGACAGAGCGTGGTCTTTAGGCCTTAATTTTGCTTAGGGTTAGATTAAATACACCCGGCCCATCTCGACACCAAGATGGCCGACTGATCTTTTAGGGTTTCCTTTGGATTTTAGTAACCTCTAGCCTATAAAAGGGCTTGCATTGTAAGGGTTTTGGACACAAGTAGGATCAATAAAGTTTCATTAATTTCGACTCTTCTTGTTAAGAGAGATTCGAGCCTTTTTACTTGCCTTGGCAAGGGTTGTGAGCAATCTTGCGTATCGTCGTAGATGGTTCAACCAACTTGTCCATTAGAGTACTCATATCTGTGGTGTCGTCGTTCTACCGCCTACAATCAAATCGTGCCTTTCGTTTGATTCTTGGTCTCGTAATCCAAGCGTTGGACCATCTCGCTAGATCCTTGGGCAAACATGCTACGTGTCACGAAACGAGTTGATCTAGGACCGTATCAATGATGTAAGCATGGATCAGGGCCCACTCAATGATCCGGTCCGAGTTCCATTGGGCCTAGTCACACGTGCACGAGCCAAGCTCTTCATGGAATCCCTCCAAGGCCTTGTTCGAATGGTCCAAGACCAACATGGAGTCCATTGGGATATTGAAGGCTTAGAAGGAGACAAGCAAATCATCTACACCATGATGCAAGCCCATGGAGAGTCAAGCGGGCCTCCAATTGATTGGGCAGAGTGTGGTCTTTAGGCCTTAATGTTGCTTAGGGTTAGATTAACTGTGTAGTAGAAGCATGGGCCGGCACATCTCGACATCAAGATGGCCGACTGCCCTTTTAGATTTTCCTTAGGGTTTTAGTAACCTCTAGCCTGTAAAAGGGCTGGCTTTGTAAGGGTTTTGGACACAAGTTAGAACAATGAAGTTTGATTAATTTCGATTCTTAAAGTTAAGAGAGATCGAGCCTTTTTACTTGCCTTGGCATGGGTTGTGAGCAATCTTGCGTCTCGTCTTAGATTGTTCTACCGACCTATCCATTAGAGTAATCACCTCGGTGGAGTCGTCGTTCTACCGCCTATAATCAAATCGCGTCGTCCCGTTTGATTCTAGGTTCCGCAATCCAAGCGTTGGACCACCTCGCTAGATCCTTGGGCAAACGTGCTACGTGTCTCGAAACGAGTTGTTCGAGATGTATCCATTAGAGTAATCCCCTCTGTGGAGTCGTCGTTCTACCGCCTATAATTATATCGTGTCGTCGTTTGGTTCTAGGTTCCGCATTCCAAATCATCTTGCGTCTCGTCCACGACTGTTCTACCGACCTATCCATTAGAGTAGTCACCTCTGTGGAGTCATCGTTCTGCCGTCTATAATCTAATCGTGTTGTCCTTTTGATTCTACGTTCCGCAATCCGAGCGTTGGACCACCTCGCTAGATCCTTGCGCAAACATGCTACGTGTCTCGAAAAGAGTTGATCGAGGACCGTATCAGTGATTTGTGCATGGATCAGGGCCCACGCCATGACCCTGTCCGAGTTCCATTGGGCCCAGTCACACGTGCACGAGCCAAGCTCTTCAAGGGTTCCCTCCGAGGCCTTGTTCGAATGGTCCAAGACTAACATGGAGTCCATAGGGATATTGAATGCCTAGAAGGAGACAAGCAAATCATCTACTCCATGATCCAAGCCCATGGAGAGTCAAGCGGGCCTCCAATTGATTGGACAGAGCGTGGTCTTTAGGCCTTAATTTTGCTTAGGGTTAGATTAAATACACCCGGCCCATCTCGACACCAAGATGGCCGACTGATCTTTTAGGGTTTCCTTTGGATTTTAGTAACCTCTAGCCTATAAAAGGGCTTGCATTGTAAGGGTTTTGGACACAAGTAGGATCAATAAAGTTTCATTAATTTCGACTCTTCTTGTTAAGAGAGATTCGAGCCTTTTTACTTGCCTTGGCAAGGGTTGTGAGCAATCTTGCGTATCGTCGTAGATGGTTCAACCAACTTGTCCATTAGAGTACTCATATCTGTGGTGTCGTCGTTCTACCGCCTACAATCAAATCGTGCCTTTCGTTTGATTCTTGGTCTCGTAATCCAAGCGTTGGACCATCTCGCTAGATCCTTGGGCAAACATGCTACGTGTCACGAAACGAGTTGATCTAGGACCGTATCAATGATGTAAGCATGGATCAGGGCCCACTCAATGATCCGGTCCGAGTTCCATTGGGCCTAGTCACACGTGCACGAGCCAAGCTCTTCATGGAATCCCTCCAAGGCCTTGTTCGAATGGTCCAAGACCAACATGGAGTCCATTGGGATATTGAAGGCTTAGAAGGAGACAAGCAAATCATCTACACCATGATGCAAGCCCATGGAGAGTCA
Organism: Coffea arabica; assembly: GCF_036785885.1. NCBI lineage: Eukaryota > Viridiplantae > Streptophyta > Magnoliopsida > Gentianales > Rubiaceae > Coffea > Coffea arabica. The sequence goes on from NC_092314.1 coordinate 23,132,906, forward strand.
AGCGGGCCTCCAATTGATTGGGCAGAGTGTGGTCTTTAGGCCTTAATGTTGCTTAGGGTTAGATTAACTGTGTAGTAGAAGCATGGGCCGGCACATCTCGACATCAAGATGGCCGACTGCCCTTTTAGATTTTCCTTAGGGTTTTAGTAACCTCTAGCCTGTAAAAGGGCTGGCTTTGTAAGGGTTTTGGACACAAGTTAGAACAATGAAGTTTGATTAATTTCGATTCTTAAAGTTAAGAGAGATCGAGCCTTTTTACTTGCCTTGGCATGGGTTGTGAGCAATCTTGCGTCTCGTCTTAGATTGTTCTACCGACCTATCCATTAGAGTAATCACCTCGGTGGAGTCGTCGTTCTACCGCCTATAATCAAATCGCGTCGTCCCGTTTGATTCTAGGTTCCGCAATCCAAGCGTTGGACCACCTCGCTAGATCCTTGGGCAAACGTGCTACGTGTCTCGAAACGAGTTGTTCGAGATGTATCCATTAGAGTAATCCCCTCTGTGGAGTCGTCGTTCTACCGCCTATAATTATATCGTGTCGTCGTTTGGTTCTAGGTTCCGCATTCCAAATCATCTTGCGTCTCGTCCACGACTGTTCTACCGACCTATCCATTAGAGTAGTCACCTCTGTGGAGTCATCGTTCTGCCGTCTATAATCTAATCGTGTTGTCCTTTTGATTCTACGTTCCGCAATCCGAGCGTTGGACCACCTCGCTAGATCCTTGCGCAAACATGCTACGTGTCTCGAAAAGAGTTGATCGAGGACCGTATCAGTGATTTGTGCATGGATCAGGGCCCACGCCATGACCCTGTCCGAGTTCCATTGGGCCCAGTCACACGTGCACGAGCCAAGCTCTTCAAGGGTTCCCTCCGAGGCCTTGTTCGAATGGTCCAAGACTAACATGGAGTCCATAGGGATATTGAATGCCTAGAAGGAGACAAGCAAATCATCTACTCCATGATCCAAGCCCATGGAGAGTCAAGCGGGCCTCCAATTGATTGGACAGAGCGTGGTCTTTAGGCCTTAATTTTGCTTAGGGTTAGATTAAATACACCCGGCCCATCTCGACACCAAGATGGCCGACTGATCTTTTAGGGTTTCCTTTGGATTTTAGTAACCTCTAGCCTATAAAAGGGCTTGCATTGTAAGGGTTTTGGACACAAGTAGGATCAATAAAGTTTCATTAATTTCGACTCTTCTTGTTAAGAGAGATTCGAGCCTTTTTACTTGCCTTGGCAAGGGTTGTGAGCAATCTTGCGTATCGTCGTAGATGGTTCAACCAACTTGTCCATTAGAGTACTCATATCTGTGGTGTCGTCGTTCTACCGCCTACAATCAAATCGTGCCTTTCGTTTGATTCTTGGTCTCGTAATCCAAGCGTTGGACCATCTCGCTAGATCCTTGGGCAAACATGCTACGTGTCACGAAACGAGTTGATCTAGGACCGTATCAATGATGTAAGCATGGATCAGGGCCCACTCAATGATCCGGTCCGAGTTCCATTGGGCCTAGTCACACGTGCACGAGCCAAGCTCTTCATGGAATCCCTCCAAGGCCTTGTTCGAATGGTCCAAGACCAACATGGAGTCCATTGGGATATTGAAGGCTTAGAAGGAGACAAGCAAATCATCTACACCATGATGCAAGCCCATGGAGAGTCAAGCGGGCCTCCAATTGATTGGGCAGAGTGTGGTCTTTAGGCCTTAATGTTGCTTAGGGTTAGATTAACTGTGTAGTAGAAGCATGGGCCGGCACATCTCGACATCAAGATGGCCGACTGCCCTTTTAGATTTTCCTTAGGGTTTTAGTAACCTCTAGCCTGTAAAAGGGCTGGCTTTGTAAGGGTTTTGGACACAAGTTAGAACAATGAAGTTTGATTAATTTCGATTCTTAAAGTTAAGAGAGATCGAGCCTTTTTACTTGCCTTGGCATGGGTTGTGAGCAATCTTGCGTCTCGTCTTAGATTGTTCTACCGACCTATCCATTAGAGTAATCACCTCGGTGGAGTCGTCGTTCTACCGCCTATAATCAAATCGCGTCGTCCCGTTTGATTCTAGGTTCCGCAATCCAAGCGTTGGACCACCTCGCTAGATCCTTGGGCAAACGTGCTACGTGTCTCGAAACGAGTTGTTCGAGATGTATCCATTAGAGTAATCCCCTCTGTGGAGTCGTCGTTCTACCGCCTATAATTATATCGTGTCGTCGTTTGGTTCTAGGTTCCGCATTCCAAATCATCTTGCGTCTCGTCCACGACTGTTCTACCGACCTATCCATTAGAGTAGTCACCTCTGTGGAGTCATCGTTCTGCCGTCTATAATCTAATCGTGTTGTCCTTTTGATTCTACGTTCCGCAATCCGAGCGTTGGACCACCTCGCTAGATCCTTGCGCAAACATGCTACGTGTCTCGAAAAGAGTTGATCGAGGACCGTATCAGTGATTTGTGCATGGATCAGGGCCCACGCCATGACCCTGTCCGAGTTCCATTGGGCCCAGTCACACGTGCACGAGCCAAGCTCTTCAAGGGTTCCCTCCGAGGCCTTGTTCGAATGGTCCAAGACTAACATGGAGTCCATAGGGATATTGAATGCCTAGAAGGAGACAAGCAAATCATCTACTCCATGATCCAAGCCCATGGAGAGTCAAGCGGGCCTCCAATTGATTGGACAGAGCGTGGTCTTTAGGCCTTAATTTTGCTTAGGGTTAGATTAAATACACCCGGCCCATCTCGACACCAAGATGGCCGACTGATCTTTTAGGGTTTCCTTTGGATTTTAGTAACCTCTAGCCTATAAAAGGGCTTGCATTGTAAGGGTTTTGGACACAAGTAGGATCAATAAAGTTTCATTAATTTCGACTCTTCTTGTTAAGAGAGATTCGAGCCTTTTTACTTGCCTTGGCAAGGGTTGTGAGCAATCTTGCGTATCGTCGTAGATGGTTCAACCAACTTGTCCATTAGAGTACTCATATCTGTGGTGTCGTCGTTCTACCGCCTACAATCAAATCGTGCCTTTCGTTTGATTCTTGGTCTCGTAATCCAAGCGTTGGACCATCTCGCTAGATCCTTGGGCAAACATGCTACGTGTCACGAAACGAGTTGATCTAGGACCGTATCAATGATGTAAGCATGGATCAGGGCCCACTCAATGATCCGGTCCGAGTTCCATTGGGCCTAGTCACACGTGCACGAGCCAAGCTCTTCATGGAATCCCTCCAAGGCCTTGTTCGAATGGTCCAAGACCAACATGGAGTCCATTGGGATATTGAAGGCTTAGAAGGAGACAAGCAAATCATCTACACCATGATGCAAGCCCATGGAGAGTCAAGCGGGCCTCCAATTGATTGGGCAGAGTGTGGTCTTTAGGCCTTAATGTTGCTTAGGGTTAGATTAACTGTGTAGTAGAAGCATGGGCCGGCACATCTCGACATCAAGATGGCCGACTGCCCTTTTAGATTTTCCTTAGGGTTTTAGTAACCTCTAGCCTGTAAAAGGGCTGGCTTTGTAAGGGTTTTGGACACAAGTTAGAACAATGAAGTTTGATTAATTTCGATTCTTAAAGTTAAGAGAGATCGAGCCTTTTTACTTGCCTTGGCATGGGTTGTGAGCAATCTTGCGTCTCGTCTTAGATTGTTCTACCGACCTATCCATTAGAGTAATCACCTCGGTGGAGTCGTCGTTCTACCGCCTATAATCAAATCGCGTCGTCCCGTTTGATTCTAGGTTCCGCAATCCAAGCGTTGGACCACCTCGCTAGATCCTTGGGCAAACGTGCTACGTGTCTCGAAACGAGTTGTTCGAGATGTATCCATTAGAGTAATCCCCTCTGTGGAGTCGTCGTTCTACCGCCTATAATTATATCGTGTCGTCGTTTGGTTCTAGGTTCCGCATTCCAAATCATCTTGCGTCTCGTCCACGACTGTTCTACCGACCTATCCATTAGAGTAGTCACCTCTGTGGAGTCATCGTTCTGCCGTCTATAATCTAATCGTGTTGTCCTTTTGATTCTACGTTCCGCAATCCGAGCGTTGGACCACCTCGCTAGATCCTTGCGCAAACATGCTACGTGTCTCGAAAAGAGTTGATCGAGGACCGTATCAGTGATTTGTGCATGGATCAGGGCCCACGCCATGACCCTGTCCGAGTTCCATTGGGCCCAGTCACACGTGCACGAGCCAAGCTCTTCAAGGGTTCCCTCCGAGGCCTTGTTCGAATGGTCCAAGACTAACATGGAGTCCATAGGGATATTGAATGCCTAGAAGGAGACAAGCAAATCATCTACTCCATGATCCAAGCCCATGGAGAGTCAAGCGGGCCTCCAATTGATTGGACAGAGCGTGGTCTTTAGGCCTTAATTTTGCTTAGGGTTAGATTAAATACACCCGGCCCATCTCGACACCAAGATGGCCGACTGATCTTTTAGGGTTTCCTTTGGATTTTAGTAACCTCTAGCCTATAAAAGGGCTTGCATTGTAAGGGTTTTGGACACAAGTAGGATCAATAAAGTTTCATTAATTTCGACTCTTCTTGTTAAGAGAGATTCGAGCCTTTTTACTTGCCTTGGCAAGGGTTGTGAGCAATCTTGCGTATCGTCGTAGATGGTTCAACCAACTTGTCCATTAGAGTACTCATATCTGTGGTGTCGTCGTTCTACCGCCTACAATCAAATCGTGCCTTTCGTTTGATTCTTGGTCTCGTAATCCAAGCGTTGGACCATCTCGCTAGATCCTTGGGCAAACATGCTACGTGTCACGAAACGAGTTGATCTAGGACCGTATCAATGATGTAAGCATGGATCAGGGCCCACTCAATGATCCGGTCCGAGTTCCATTGGGCCTAGTCACACGTGCACGAGCCAAGCTCTTCATGGAATCCCTCCAAGGCCTTGTTCGAATGGTCCAAGACCAACATGGAGTCCATTGGGATATTGAAGGCTTAGAAGGAGACAAGCAAATCATCTACACCATGATGCAAGCCCATGGAGAGTCAAGCGGGCCTCCAATTGATTGGGCAGAGTGTGGTCTTTAGGCCTTAATGTTGCTTAGGGTTAGATTAACTGTGTAGTAGAAGCATGGGCCGGCACATCTCGACATCAAGATGGCCGACTGCCCTTTTAGATTTTCCTTAGGGTTTTAGTAACCTCTAGCCTGTAAAAGGGCTGGCTTTGTAAGGGTTTTGGACACAAGTTAGAACAATGAAGTTTGATTAATTTCGATTCTTAAAGTTAAGAGAGATCGAGCCTTTTTACTTGCCTTGGCATGGGTTGTGAGCAATCTTGCGTCTCGTCTTAGATTGTTCTACCGACCTATCCATTAGAGTAATCACCTCGGTGGAGTCGTCGTTCTACCGCCTATAATCAAATCGCGTCGTCCCGTTTGATTCTAGGTTCCGCAATCCAAGCGTTGGACCACCTCGCTAGATCCTTGGGCAAACGTGCTACGTGTCTCGAAACGAGTTGTTCGAGATGTATCCATTAGAGTAATCCCCTCTGTGGAGTCGTCGTTCTACCGCCTATAATTATATCGTGTCGTCGTTTGGTTCTAGGTTCCGCATTCCAAATCATCTTGCGTCTCGTCCACGACTGTTCTACCGACCTATCCATTAGAGTAGTCACCTCTGTGGAGTCATCGTTCTGCCGTCTATAATCTAATCGTGTTGTCCTTTTGATTCTACGTTCCGCAATCCGAGCGTTGGACCACCTCGCTAGATCCTTGCGCAAACATGCTACGTGTCTCGAAAAGAGTTGATCGAGGACCGTATCAGTGATTTGTGCATGGATCAGGGCCCACGCCATGACCCTGTCCGAGTTCCATTGGGCCCAGTCACACGTGCACGAGCCAAGCTCTTCAAGGGTTCCCTCCGAGGCCTTGTTCGAATGGTCCAAGACTAACATGGAGTCCATAGGGATATTGAATGCCTAGAAGGAGACAAGCAAATCATCTACTCCATGATCCAAGCCCATGGAGAGTCAAGCGGGCCTCCAATTGATTGGACAGAGCGTGGTCTTTAGGCCTTAATTTTGCTTAGGGTTAGATTAAATACACCCGGCCCATCTCGACACCAAGATGGCCGACTGATCTTTTAGGGTTTCCTTTGGATTTTAGTAACCTCTAGCCTATAAAAGGGCTTGCATTGTAAGGGTTTTGGACACAAGTAGGATCAATAAAGTTTCATTAATTTCGACTCTTCTTGTTAAGAGAGATTCGAGCCTTTTTACTTGCCTTGGCAAGGGTTGTGAGCAATCTTGCGTATCGTCGTAGATGGTTCAACCAACTTGTCCATTAGAGTACTCATATCTGTGGTGTCGTCGTTCTACCGCCTACAATCAAATCGTGCCTTTCGTTTGATTCTTGGTCTCGTAATCCAAGCGTTGGACCATCTCGCTAGATCCTTGGGCAAACATGCTACGTGTCACGAAACGAGTTGATCTAGGACCGTATCAATGATGTAAGCATGGATCAGGGCCCACTCAATGATCCGGTCCGAGTTCCATTGGGCCTAGTCACACGTGCACGAGCCAAGCTCTTCATGGAATCCCTCCAAGGCCTTGTTCGAATGGTCCAAGACCAACATGGAGTCCATTGGGATATTGAAGGCTTAGAAGGAGACAAGCAAATCATCTACACCATGATGCAAGCCCATGGAGAGTCAAGCGGGCCTCCAATTGATTGGGCAGAGTGTGGTCTTTAGGCCTTAATGTTGCTTAGGGTTAGATTAACTGTGTAGTAGAAGCATGGGCCGGCACATCTCGACATCAAGATGGCCGACTGCCCTTTTAGATTTTCCTTAGGGTTTTAGTAACCTCTAGCCTGTAAAAGGGCTGGCTTTGTAAGGGTTTTGGACACAAGTTAGAACAATGAAGTTTGATTAATTTCGATTCTTAAAGTTAAGAGAGATCGAGCCTTTTTACTTGCCTTGGCATGGGTTGTGAGCAATCTTGCGTCTCGTCTTAGATTGTTCTACCGACCTATCCATTAGAGTAATCACCTCGGTGGAGTCGTCGTTCTACCGCCTATAATCAAATCGCGTCGTCCCGTTTGATTCTAGGTTCCGCAATCCAAGCGTTGGACCACCTCGCTAGATCCTTGGGCAAACGTGCTACGTGTCTCGAAACGAGTTGTTCGAGATGTATCCATTAGAGTAATCCCCTCTGTGGAGTCGTCGTTCTACCGCCTATAATTATATCGTGTCGTCGTTTGGTTCTAGGTTCCGCATTCCAAATCATCTTGCGTCTCGTCCACGACTGTTCTACCGACCTATCCATTAGAGTAGTCACCTCTGTGGAGTCATCGTTCTGCCGTCTATAATCTAATCGTGTTGTCCTTTTGATTCTACGTTCCGCAATCCGAGCGTTGGACCACCTCGCTAGATCCTTGCGCAAACATGCTACGTGTCTCGAAAAGAGTTGATCGAGGACCGTATCAGTGATTTGTGCATGGATCAGGGCCCACGCCATGACCCTGTCCGAGTTCCATTGGGCCCAGTCACACGTGCACGAGCCAAGCTCTTCAAGGGTTCCCTCCGAGGCCTTGTTCGAATGGTCCAAGACTAACATGGAGTCCATAGGGATATTGAATGCCTAGAAGGAGACAAGCAAATCATCTACTCCATGATCCAAGCCCATGGAGAGTCAAGCGGGCCTCCAATTGATTGGACAGAGCGTGGTCTTTAGGCCTTAATTTTGCTTAGGGTTAGATTAAATACACCCGGCCCATCTCGACACCAAGATGGCCGACTGATCTTTTAGGGTTTCCTTTGGATTTTAGTAACCTCTAGCCTATAAAAGGGCTTGCATTGTAAGGGTTTTGGACACAAGTAGGATCAATAAAGTTTCATTAATTTCGACTCTTCTTGTTAAGAGAGATTCGAGCCTTTTTACTTGCCTTGGCAAGGGTTGTGAGCAATCTTGCGTATCGTCGTAGATGGTTCAACCAACTTGTCCATTAGAGTACTCATATCTGTGGTGTCGTCGTTCTACCGCCTACAATCAAATCGTGCCTTTCGTTTGATTCTTGGTCTCGTAATCCAAGCGTTGGACCATCTCGCTAGATCCTTGGGCAAACATGCTACGTGTCACGAAACGAGTTGATCTAGGACCGTATCAATGATGTAAGCATGGATCAGGGCCCACTCAATGATCCGGTCCGAGTTCCATTGGGCCTAGTCACACGTGCACGAGCCAAGCTCTTCATGGAATCCCTCCAAGGCCTTGTTCGAATGGTCCAAGACCAACATGGAGTCCATTGGGATATTGAAGGCTTAGAAGGAGACAAGCAAATCATCTACACCATGATGCAAGCCCATGGAGAGTCAAGCGGGCCTCCAATTGATTGGGCAGAGTGTGGTCTTTAGGCCTTAATGTTGCTTAGGGTTAGATTAACTGTGTAGTAGAAGCATGGGCCGGCACATCTCGACATCAAGATGGCCGACTGCCCTTTTAGATTTTCCTTAGGGTTTTAGTAACCTCTAGCCTGTAAAAGGGCTGGCTTTGTAAGGGTTTTGGACACAAGTTAGAACAATGAAGTTTGATTAATTTCGATTCTTAAAGTTAAGAGAGATCGAGCCTTTTTACTTGCCTTGGCATGGGTTGTGAGCAATCTTGCGTCTCGTCTTAGATTGTTCTACCGACCTATCCATTAGAGTAATCACCTCGGTGGAGTCGTCGTTCTACCGCCTATAATCAAATCGCGTCGTCCCGTTTGATTCTAGGTTCCGCAATCCAAGCGTTGGACCACCTCGCTAGATCCTTGGGCAAACGTGCTACGTGTCTCGAAACGAGTTGTTCGAGATGTATCCATTAGAGTAATCCCCTCTGTGGAGTCGTCGTTCTACCGCCTATAATTATATCGTGTCGTCGTTTGGTTCTAGGTTCCGCATTCCAAATCATCTTGCGTCTCGTCCACGACTGTTCTACCGACCTATCCATTAGAGTAGTCACCTCTGTGGAGTCATCGTTCTGCCGTCTATAATCTAATCGTGTTGTCCTTTTGATTCTACGTTCCGCAATCCGAGCGTTGGACCACCTCGCTAGATCCTTGCGCAAACATGCTACGTGTCTCGAAAAGAGTTGATCGAGGACCGTATCAGTGATTTGTGCATGGATCAGGGCCCACGCCATGACCCTGTCCGAGTTCCATTGGGCCCAGTCACACGTGCACGAGCCAAGCTCTTCAAGGGTTCCCTCCGAGGCCTTGTTCGAATGGTCCAAGACTAACATGGAGTCCATAGGGATATTGAATGCCTAGAAGGAGACAAGCAAATCATCTACTCCATGATCCAAGCCCATGGAGAGTCAAGCGGGCCTCCAATTGATTGGACAGAGCGTGGTCTTTAGGCCTTAATTTTGCTTAGGGTTAGATTAAATACACCCGGCCCATCTCGACACCAAGATGGCCGACTGATCTTTTAGGGTTTCCTTTGGATTTTAGTAACCTCTAGCCTATAAAAGGGCTTGCATTGTAAGGGTTTTGGACACAAGTAGGATCAATAAAGTTTCATTAATTTCGACTCTTCTTGTTAAGAGAGATTCGAGCCTTTTTACTTGCCCGCCTATAATCAAATCGCGTCGTCCCGTTTGATTCTAGGTTCCGCAATCCAAGCGTTGGACCACCTCGCTAGATCCTTGGGCAAACGTGCTACGTGTCTCGAAACGAGTTGTTCGAGATGTATCCATTAGAGTAATCCCCTCTGTGGAGTCGTCGTTCTACCGCCTATAATTATATCGTGTCGTCGTTTGGTTCTAGGTTCCGCATTCCAAATCATCTTGCGTCTCGTCCACGACTGTTCTACCGACCTATCCATTAGAGTAGTCACCTCTGTGGAGTCATCGTTCTGCCGTCTATAATCTAATCGTGTTGTCCTTTTGATTCTACGTTCCGCAATCCGAGCGTTGGACCACCTCGCTAGATCCTTGCGCAAACATGCTACGTGTCTCGAAAAGAGTTGATCGAGGACCGTATCAGTGATTTGTGCATGGATCAGGGCCCACGCCATGACCCTGTCCGAGTTCCATTGGGCCCAGTCACACGTGCACGAGCCAAGCTCTTCAAGGGTTCCCTCCGAGGCCTTGTTCGAATGGTCCAAGACTAACATGGAGTCCATAGGGATATTGAATGCCTAGAAGGAGACAAGCAAATCATCTACTCCATGATCCAAGCCCATGGAGAGTCAAGCGGGCCTCCAATTGATTGGACAGAGCGTGGTCTTTAGGCCTTAATTTTGCTTAGGGTTAGATTAAATACACCCGGCCCATCTCGACACCAAGATGGCCGACTGATCTTTTAGGGTTTCCTTTGGATTTTAGTAACCTCTAGCCTATAAAAGGGCTTGCATTGTAAGGGTTTTGGACACAAGTAGGATCAATAAAGTTTCATTAATTTCGACTCTTCTTGTTAAGAGAGATTCGAGCCTTTTTACTTGCCTTGGCAAGGGTTGTGAGCAATCTTGCGTATCGTCGTAGATGGTTCAACCAACTTGTCCATTAGAGTACTCATATCTGTGGTGTCGTCGTTCTACCGCCTACAATCAAATCGTGCCTTTCGTTTGATTCTTGGTCTCGTAATCCAAGCGTTGGACCATCTCGCTAGATCCTTGGGCAAACATGCTACGTGTCACGAAACGAGTTGATCTAGGACCGTATCAATGATGTAAGCATGGATCAGGGCCCACTCAATGATCCGGTCCGAGTTCCATTGGGCCTAGTCACACGTGCACGAGCCAAGCTCTTCATGGAATCCCTCCAAGGCCTTGTTCGAATGGTCCAAGACCAACATGGAGTCCATTGGGATATTGAAGGCTTAGAAGGAGACAAGCAAATCATCTACACCATGATGCAAGCCCATGGAGAGTCAAGCGGGCCTCCAATTGATTGGGCAGAGTGTGGTCTTTAGGCCTTAATGTTGCTTAGGGTTAGATTAACTGTGTAGTAGAAGCATGGGCCGGCACATCTCGACATCAAGATGGCCGACTGCCCTTTTAGATTTTCCTTAGGGTTTTAGTAACCTCTAGCCTGTAAAAGGGCTGGCTTTGTAAGGGTTTTGGACACAAGTTAGAACAATGAAGTTTGATTAATTTCGATTCTTAAAGTTAAGAGAGATCGAGCCTTTTTACTTGCCTTGGCATGGGTTGTGAGCAATCTTGCGTCTCGTCTTAGATTGTTCTACCGACCTATCCATTAGAGTAATCACCTCGGTGGAGTCGTCGTTCTACCGCCTATAATCAAATCGCGTCGTCCCGTTTGATTCTAGGTTCCGCAATCCAAGCGTTGGACCACCTCGCTAGATCCTTGGGCAAACGTGCTACGTGTCTCGAAACGAGTTGTTCGAGATGTATCCATTAGAGTAATCCCCTCTGTGGAGTCGTCGTTCTACCGCCTATAATTATATCGTGTCGTCGTTTGGTTCTAGGTTCCGCATTCCAAATCATCTTGCGTCTCGTCCACGACTGTTCTACCGACCTATCCATTAGAGTAGTCACCTCTGTGGAGTCATCGTTCTGCCGTCTATAATCTAATCGTGTTGTCCTTTTGATTCTACGTTCCGCAATCCGAGCGTTGGACCACCTCGCTAGATCCTTGCGCAAACATGCTACGTGTCTCGAAAAGAGTTGATCGAGGACCGTATCAGTGATTTGTGCATGGATCAGGGCCCACGCCATGACCCTGTCCGAGTTCCATTGGGCCCAGTCACACGTGCACGAGCCAAGCTCTTCAAGGGTTCCCTCCGAGGCCTTGTTCGAATGGTCCAAGACTAACATGGAGTCCATAGGGATATTGAATGCCTAGAAGGAGACAAGCAAATCATCTACTCCATGATCCAAGCCCATGGAGAGTCAAGCGGGCCTCCAATTGATTGGACAGAGCGTGGTCTTTAGGCCTTAATTTTGCTTAGGGTTAGATTAAATACACCCGGCCCATCTCGACACCAAGATGGCCGACTGATCTTTTAGGGTTTCCTTTGGATTTTAGTAACCTCTAGCCTATAAAAGGGCTTGCATTGTAAGGGTTTTGGACACAAGTAGGATCAATAAAGTTTGATTAATTTCGACTCTTCTTGTTAAGAGAGATTCGAGCCTTTTTACTTGCCTTGGCAAGGGTTGTGAGCAATCTTGCGTATCGTCGTAGATGGTTCAACCAACTTGTCCATTAGAGTACTCATATCTGTGGTGTCGTCGTTCTACCGCCTACAATCAAATCGTGCCTTTCGTTTGATTCTTGGTCTCGTAATCCAAGCGTTGGACCATCTCGCTAGATCCTTGGGCAAACATGCTACGTGTCACGAAACGAGTTGATCTAGGACCGTATCAATGATGTAAGCATGGATCAGGGCCCACTCAATGATCCGGTCCGAGTTCCATTGGGCCTAGTCACACGTGCACGAGCCAAGCTCTTCATGGAATCCCTCCAAGGCCTTGTTCGAATGGTCCAAGACCAACATGGAGTCCATTGGGATATTGAAGGCTTAGAAGGAGACAAGCAAATCATCTACACCATGATGCAAGCCCATGGAGAGTCAAGCGGGCCTCCAATTGATTGGGCAGAGTGTGGTCTTTAGGCCTTAATGTTGCTTAGGGTTAGATTAACTGTGTAGTAGAAGCATGGGCCGGCACATCTCGACATCAAGATGGCCGACTGCCCTTTTAGATTTTCCTTAGGGTTTTAGTAACCTCTAGCCTGTAAAAGGGCTGGCTTTGTAAGGGTTTTGGACACAAGTTAGAACAATGAAGTTTGATTAATTTCGATTCTTAAAGTTAAGAGAGATCGAGCCTTTTTACTTGCCTTGGCATGGGTTGTGAGCAATCTTGCGTCTCGTCTTAGATTGTTCTACCGACCTATCCATTAGAGTAATCACCTCGGTGGAGTCGTCGTTCTACCGCCTATAATCAAATCGCGTCGTCCCGTTTGATTCTAGGTTCCGCAATCCAAGCGTTGGACCACCTCGCTAGATCCTTGGGCAAACGTGCTACGTGTCTCGAAACGAGTTGTTCGAGATGTATCCATTAGAGTAATCCCCTCTGTGGAGTCGTCGTTCTACCGCCTATAATTATATCGTGTCGTCGTTTGGTTCTAGGTTCCGCATTCCAAATCATCTTGCGTCTCGTCCACGACTGTTCTACCGACCTATCCATTAGAGTAGTCACCTCTGTGGAGTCATCGTTCTGCCGTCTATAATCTAATCGTGTTGTCCTTTTGATTCTACGTTCCGCAATCCGAGCGTTGGACCACCTCGCTAGATCCTTGCGCAAACATGCTACGTGTCTCGAAAAGAGTTGATCGAGGACCGTATCAGTGATTTGTGCATGGATCAGGGCCCACGCCATGACCCTGTCCGAGTTCCATTGGGCCCAGTCACACGTGCACGAGCCAAGCTCTTCAAGGGTTCCCTCCGAGGCCTTGTTCGAATGGTCCAAGACTAACATGGAGTCCATAGGGATATTGAATGCCTAGAAGGAGACAAGCAAATCATCTACTGCATGATCCAAGCCCATGGAGAGTCAAGCGGGCCTCCAATTGATTGGACAGAGCGTGGTCTTTAGGCCTTAATTTTGCTTAGGGTTAGATTAAATACACCCGGCCCATCTCGACACCAAGATGGCCGACTGATCTTTTAGGGTTTCCTTTGGATTTTAGTAACCTCTAGCCTATAAAAGGGCTTGCATTGTAAGGGTTTTGGACACAAGTAGGATCAATAAAGTTGCATTAATTTCGACTCTTCTTGTTAAGAGAGATTCGAGCCTTTTTACTTGCCTTGGCAAGGGTTGTGAGCAATCTTGCGTATCGTCGTAGATGGTTCAACCAACTTGTCCATTAGAGTACTCATATCTGTGGTGTCGTCGTTCTACCGCCTACAATCAAATCGTGCCTTTCGTTTGATTCTTGGTCTCGTAATCCAAGCGTTGGACCATCTCGCTAGATCCTTGGGCAAACATGCTACGTGTCACGAAACGAGTTGATCTAGGACCGTATCAATGATGTAAGCATGGATCAGGGCCCACTCAATGATCCGGTCCGAGTTCCATTGGGCCTAGTCACACGTGCACGAGCCAAGCTCTTCATGGAATCCCTCCAAGGCCTTGTTCGAATGGTCCAAGACCAACATGGAGTCCATTGGGATATTGAAGGCTTAGAAGGAGACAAGCAAATCATCTACACCATGATGCAAGCCCATGGAGAGTCAAGCGGGCCTCCAATTGATTGGGCAGAGTGTGGTCTTTAGGCCTTAATGTTGCTTAGGGTTAGATTAACTGTGTAGTAGAAGCATGGGCCGGCACATCTCGACATCAAGATGGCCGACTGCCCTTTTAGATTTTCCTTAGGGTTTTAGTAACCTCTAGCCTGTAAAAGGGCTGGCTTTGTAAGGGTTTTGGACACAAGTTAGAACAATGAAGTTTGATTAATTTCGATTCTTAAAGTTAAGAGAGATCGAGCCTTTTTACTTGCCTTGGCATGGGTAGTGAGCAATCTTGCGTCTCGTCTTAGATTGTTCTACCGACCTATCCATTAGAGTAATCACCTCGGTGGAGTCGTCGTTCTACCGCCTATAATCAAATCGCGTCGTCCCGTTTGATTCTAGTTTCCGTAATCCAAGCGTTGGACCACCTCGCTAGATCCTTGGGCAAACGTCCTACGTGTCTCGAAACGAGTTGTTCGAGAAGTATCCATTAGAGTAATCCCCTCTGTGGAGTCGTCGTTCTACCGCATAAAATTATATCGTGTCGTCGTTTGGTTCTAAGTTCCGCATTCCAAATCATCTTGCGTGTGTCGTCCACGATTGTTCTACTGACCTATCTATTTGAGTAGTCACCTCTGTGGAGTCATCGTTGTGCCGTCTATAATCAAATCGTGTTGTCCGTTTGATTCCAGGTTCCGCAATCCGAGCGTTGGACCACCTCGCTAGATCCTTGCGCAAACATGCTACGTGTCTCGAAAAGAGTTGATCGAGGACCGTATCAGTGATTTGTGCATGGATCAGGGCCCACGCCATGACCCTGTCCGAGTTCCATTGGGCCCAGTTACAAGTGCACGAGCCAAGCTTTTCAAGGGTTCCCTCCATGGCCTTGTTCGAATGGTCGAAGACTAACATGGAGTCCAAGGGGATATTGAAAGCCTAGATGGGGACAAGCAAATCATCTACTCCATGATCCAAGCCCATGGAGAGTCAAGCGGGCCTCCAATTGATTGGACAGAGCGTGGTCTTTAGGCCTTAATTTTGCTTAGGGTTAGATTAACTACACCCGGCCCATCTCAACACCAAGATGGCCGACTGCTCTTTTAGGGTTTCCTTAGGATTTTAGTAACCTTTAGCCTATAAAAGGGCTTGCATTGTAAGGGTTTTGGACACAAGTAGGATCAATAAAGTTTGATTAATTTCGACTCTTCTTCTTAAGAGAGATTCGAGCATTTTTACTTGCCTTGGCTAGGGTTGTGAGCAATCTTGCGGCTCGTCGTAGATGGTTCAACCGGATTGTCCATTAGAGTACTCATATCTGTGGTGTCGTCGTTCCACCGCCTACAATCAAATCGTGTCTTTCGTTTGATTCTATGTTTCGTAATCCAAGCGTTGGACCATCTCTCTAGATCCTTGGGCAAACATGCTACGTGTCACGAAACGAGTTGATCTAGGACCGTATCAATGATGTAAGCATGGATCAGGGCCCACTCAATGATCCGGTCCGAGTTCCATTGGGCCTAGTCACACGTGCACGAGCCAAGCTCATCATGGAATCCCTCCAAGGCCTTGTTCGAATGGTCCAAGACCAACATGGTGTCCATTGGGATATTGAAGGCTTAGAAGGAGACAAGCAAATCATCTACACCATGATGCAAGCCCATGGAGAGTCAGGCGGGCCTCCAATTGATTGGGCAGAGTGTGGTCTTTAGGCCTTAATGTTGCATAGGGTTAGATTAACTGTGTAGTAGAAGCATGGGCCGGCACATCTCGACATCAAGATGGCCGACTGCCCTTTTAGATTTTCCTTAGGGTTTTAGTAACCTCTAGCCTGTAAAAGGGCTGGCTTTGTAAGGGTTTTGGACACAAGTTAGAACAATGAAGTTTGATTAATTTCGATTCTTAAAGTTAAGAGAGATCGAGCCTTTTTACTTGCCTTGGCATGGGTTGTGAGCAATCTTGCGTCTCGTCTTAGATTGTTCTACCGACCTATCCATTAGAGTAATCACCTCGGTGGAGTCGTCGTTCTACCGCCTATAATCAAATCGCGTCGTCCCGTTTGATTCTAGGTTCCGCAATCCAAGCGTTGGACCACCTCGCTAGATCCTTGGGCAAACGTGCTACGTGTCTCGAAACGAGTTGTTCGAGATGTATCCATTAGAGTAATCCCCTCTGTGGAGTCGTCGTTCTACCGCCTATAATTATATCGTGTCGTCGTTTGGTTCTAGGTTCCGCATTCCAAATCATCTTGCGTCTCGTCCACGACTGTTCTACCGACCTATCCATTAGAGTAGTCACCTCTGTGGAGTCATCGTTCTGCCGTCTATAATCTAATCGTGTTGTCCTTTTGATTCTACGTTCCGCAATCCGAGCGTTGGACCACCTCGCTAGATCCTTGCGCAAACATGCTACGTGTCTCGAAAAGAGTTGATCGAGGACCGTATCAGTGATTTGTGCATGGATCAGGGCCCACGCCATGACCCTGTCCGAGTTCCATTGGGCCCAGTCACACGTGCACGAGCCAAGCTCTTCAAGGGTTCCCTCCGAGGCCTTGTTCGAATGGTCCAAAACTAACATGGAGTCCATAGGGATATTGAATGCCTAGAAGGAGACAAGCAAATCATCTACTCCATGATCCAAGCCCATGGAGAGTCAAGCGGGCCTCCAATTGATTGGACAGAGCGTGGTCTTTAGGCCTTAATTTTGCTTAGGGTTAGATTAAATACACCCGGCCCATCTCGACACCAAGATGGCCGACTGATCTTTTAGGGTTTCCTTTGGATTTTAGTAACCTCTAGCCTATAAAAGGGCTTGCATTGTAAGGGTTTTGGACACAAGTAGGATCAATAAAGTTTCATTAATTTCGACTCTTCTTGTTAAGAGAGATTCGAGCCTTTTTACTTGCCTTGGCAAGGGTTGTGAGCAATCTTGCGTATCGTCGTAGATGGTTCAACCAACTTGTCCATTAGAGTACTCATATCTGTGGTGTCGTCGTTCTACCGCCTACAATCAAATCGTGCCTTTCGTTTGATTCTTGGTCTCGTAATCCAAGCGTTGGACCATCTCGCTAGATCCTTGGGCAAACATGCTCGTGTCACGAAACGAGTTGATCTAGGACCGTATCAATGATGTAAGCATGGATCAGGGCCCACTCAATGATCCGGTCCGAGTTCCATTGGGCCTAGTCACACGTGCACGAGCCAAGCTCTTCATGGAATCCCTCCAAGGCCTTGTTCGAATGGTCCAAGACCAACATGGAGTCCATTGGGATATTGAAGGCTTAGAAGGAGACAAGCAAATCATCTACACCATGATGCAAGCCCATGGAGAGTCAAGCGGGCCTCCAATTGATTGGGCAGAGTGTGGTCTTTAGGCCTTAATGTTGCTTAGGGTTAGATTAACTGTGTAGTAGAAGCATGGGCCGGCACATCTCGACATCAAGATGGCCGACTGCCCTTTTAGATTTTCCTTAGGGTTTTAGTAACCTCTAGCCTGTAAAAGGGCTGGCTTTGTAAGGGTTTTGGACACAAGTTAGAACAATGAAGTTTGATTAATTTCGATTCTTAAAGTTAAGAGAGATCGAGCCTTTTTACTTGCCTTGGCATGGGTAGTGAGCAATCTTGCGTCTCGTCTTAGATTGTTCTACCGACCTATCCATTAGAGTAATCACCTCGGTGGAGTCGTCGTTCTACCGCCTATAATCAAATCGCGTCGTCCCGTTTGATTCTAGTTTCCGTAATCCAAGCGTTGGACCACCTCGCTAGATCCTTGGGCAAACGTCCTACGTGTCTCGAAACGAGTTGTTCGAGAAGTATCCATTAGAGTAATCCCCTCTGTGGAGTCGTCGTTCTACCGCATAAAATTATATCGTGTCGTCGTTTGGTTCTAAGTTCCGCATTCCAAATCATCTTGCGTGTGTCGTCCACGATTGTTCTACTGACCTATCTATTTGAGTAGTCACCTCTGTGGAGTCATCGTTGTGCCGTCTATAATCAAATCGTGTTGTCCGTTTGATTCCAGGTTCCGCAATCCGAGCGTTGGACCACCTCGCTAGATCCTTGCGCAAACATGCTACGTGTCTCGAAAAGAGTTGATCGAGGACCGTATCAGTGATTTGTGCATGGATCAGGGCCCACGCCATGACCCTGTCCGAGTTCCATTGGGCCCAGTTACAAGTGCACGAGCCAAGCTTTTCAAGGGTTCCCTCCATGGCCTTGTTCGAATGGTCGAAGACTAACATGGAGTCCAAGGGGATATTGAAAGCCTAGATGGGGACAAGCAAATCATCTACTCCATGATCCAAGCCCATGGAGAGTCAAGCGGGCCTCCAATTGATTGGACAGAGCGTGGTCTTTAGGCCTTAATTTTGCTTAGGGTTAGATTAACTACACCCGGCCCATCTCAACACCAAGATGGCCGACTGCTCTTTTAGGGTTTCCTTAGGATTTTAGTAACCTTTAGCCTATAAAAGGGCTTGCATTGTAAGGGTTTTGGACACAAGTAGGATCAATAAAGTTTGATTAATTTCGACTCTTCTTCTTAAGAGAGATTCGAGCATTTTTACTTGCCTTGGCTAGGGTTGTGAGCAATCTTGCGGCTCGTCGTAGATGGTTCAACCGGATTGTCCATTAGAGTACTCATATCTGTGGTGTCGTCGTTCCACCGCCTACAATCAAATCGTGTCTTTCGTTTGATTCTATGTTTCGTAATCCAAGCGTTGGACCATCTCTCTAGATCCTTGGGCAAACATGCTACGTGTCACGAAACGAGTTGATCTAGGACCGTATCAATGATGTAAGCATGGATCAGGGCCCACTCAATGATCCGGTCCGAGTTCCATTGGGCCTAGTCACACGTGCACGAGCCAAGCTCATCATGGAATCCCTCCAAGGCCTTGTTCGAATGGTCCAAGACCAACATGGTGTCCATTGGGATATTGAAGGCTTAGAAGGAGACAAGCAAATCATCTACACCATGATGCAAGCCCATGGAGAGTCAGGCGGGCCTCCAATTGATTGGGCAGAGTGTGGTCTTTAGGCCTTAATGTTGCATAGGGTTAGATTAACTGTGTAGTAGAAGCATGGGCCGGCACATCTCGACATCAAGATGGCCGACTGCCCTTTTAGATTTTCCTTAGGGTTTTAGTAACCTCTAGCCTGTAAAAGGGCTGGCTTTGTAAGGGTTTTGGACACAAGTTAGAACAATGAAGTTTGATTAATTTCGATTCTTAAAGTTAAGAGAGATCGAGCCTTTTTACTTGCCTTGGCATGGGTTGTGAGCAATCTTGCGTCTCGTCTTAGATTGTTCTACCGACCTATCCATTAGAGTAATCACCTCGGTGGAGTCGTCGTTCTACCGCCTATAATCAAATCGCGTCGTCCCGTTTGATTCTAGGTTCCGCAATCCAAGCGTTGGACCACCTCGCTAGATCCTTGGGCAAACGTGCTACGTGTCTCGAAACGAGTTGTTCGAGATGTATCCATTAGAGTAATCCCCTCTGTGGAGTCGTCGTTCTACCGCCTATAATTATATCGTGTCGTCGTTTGGTTCTAGGTTCCGCATTCCAAATCATCTTGCGTCTCGTCCACGACTGTTCTACCGACCTATCCATTAGAGTAGTCACCTCTGTGGAGTCATCGTTCTGCCGTCTATAATCTAATCGTGTTGTCCTTTTGATTCTACGTTCCGCAATCCGAGCGTTGGACCACCTCGCTAGATCCTTGCGCAAACATGCTACGTGTCTCGAAAAGAGTTGATCGAGGACCGTATCAGTGATTTGTGCATGGATCAGGGCCCACGCCATGACCCTGTCCGAGTTCCATTGGGCCCAGTCACACGTGCACGAGCCAAGCTCTTCAAGGGTTCCCTCCGAGGCCTTGTTCGAATGGTCCAAAACTAACATGGAGTCCATAGGGATATTGAATGCCTAGAAGGAGACAAGCAAATCATCTACTCCATGATCCAAGCCCATGGAGAGTCAAGCGGGCCTCCAATTGATTGGACAGAGCGTGGTCTTTAGGCCTTAATTTTGCTTAGGGTTAGATTAAATACACCCGGCCCATCTCGACACCAAGATGGCCGACTGATCTTTTAGGGTTTCCTTTGGATTTTAGTAACCTCTAGCCTATAAAAGGGCTTGCATTGTAAGGGTTTTGGACACAAGTAGGATCAATAAAGTTTGATTAATTTCGACTCTTCTTGTTAAGAGAGATTCGAGCCTTTTTGCTTGCCTTGGCAAGGGTTGTGAGCAATCTTGCGTATCGTCGTAGATGGTTCAACCAACTTGTCCATTAGAGTACTCATATCTGTGGTGTCGTCGTTCTACCGCCTACAATCAAATCGTGCCTTTCGTTTGATTCTTGGTTTCGTAATCCAAGCGTTGGACCATCTCGCTAGATCCTTGGGCAAACATGCTACGTGTCACGAAACGAGTTGACCTAGGACCGTATCAATGATGTAAGCATGGATCAGGGCCCACTCAATGATCCGGTCCGAGTTCCATTGGGCCTATTCACACGTGCACGAGCCAAGCTCTTGAAGGAATCCCTCCAAGGCCTTGTTCGAATGGTCCAAGACCAACATGGAGTCCATTGGGATATTGAAGGCTTAGAAGGAGACAAGCAAATCATCTACACCATGATGCAAGCCCATGGAGAGTCAAGCGGGCCTCCAATTGATTGGGGAGTGTGGTCTTTAGGCCTTAATGTTGCTTAGGGTTAGATTAACTGTGTAGTAGAAGCATGGGCCGGCACATCTCGACATCAAGATGGCCGACTGCCCTTTTAGATTTTCCTTAGGGTTTTAGTAACCTCTAGCCTGTAAAAGGGCTGGCTTTGTAAGGGTTTTGGACACAAGTTAGAACAATGAAGTTTGATTAATTTCGATTCTTAAAGTTAAGAGAGATCGAGCCTTTTTACTTGCCTTGGCATGGGTAGTGAGCAATCTTGCGTCTCGTCTTAGATTGTTCTACCGACCTATCCATTAGAGTAATCACCTCGGTGGAGTCGTCGTTCTACCGCCTATAATCAAATCGTGTCGTCCCGTTTGATTCTAGTTTCCGTAATCCAAGCGTTGGACCACCTCGCTAGATCCTTGGGCAAACGTCCTACGTGTCTCGAAACGAGTTGTTCGAGAAGTATCCATTAGAGTAATCCCCTCTGTGGAGTCGTCGTTCTACCGCATAAAATTATATCGTGTCGTCGTTTGGTTCTAAGTTCCGCATTCCAAATCATCTTGCGTGTGTCGTCCACGATTGTTCTACTGACCTATCTATTTGAGTAGTCACCTCTGTGGAGTCATCGTTGTGCCGTCTATAATCAAATCGTGTTGTCCGTTTGATTCCAGGTTCCGCAATCCGAGCGTTGGACCACCTCGCTAGATCCTTGAGCAAACATGCTACGTGTCTCGAAAAGTGTTTATCGAGGACCGTATCAGTGATTTGTGCATGGATCAGGGCCCACGCCATGACCCTGTCCGAGTTCCATTGGGCCCAGTTACAAGTGCACGAGCCAAGCTTTTCAAGGGTTCCCTCCATGGCCTTGTTCGAATGGTCGAAGACTAACATGGAGTCCAAGGGGATATTGAAAGCCTAGATGGGGACAAGCAAATCATCTACTCCATGATCCAAGCCCATGGAGAGTCAAGCGGGCCTCCAATTGATTGGACAGAGCGTGGTCTTTAGGCCTTAATTTTGCTTAGGGTTAGATTAACTACACCCGGCCCATCTCAACACCAAGATGGCCGACTGCTCTTTTAGGGTTTCCTTAGGATTTTAGTAACCTTTAGCCTATAAAAGGGCTTGCATTGTAAGGGTTTTGGACACAAGTAGGATCAATAAAGTTTGATTAATTTCGACTCTTCTTGTTAAGAGAGATTCGAGCCTTTTTACTTGCCTTGGCAAGGGTTGTGAGCAATCTTGCGTATCGTCGTAGATGGTTCAACCAACTTGTCCATTAGAGTACTCATATCTGTGGTGTCGTCGTTCTACCGCCTACAATCAAATCGTGCCTTTCGTTTGATTCTTGGTCTCGTAATCCAAGCGTTGGACCATCTCGCTAGATCCTTGGGCAAACATGCTCGTGTCACGAAACGAGTTGATCTAGGACCGTATCAATGATGTAAGCATGGATCAGGGCCCACTCAATGATCCGGTCCGAGTTCCATTGGGCCTAGTCACACGTGCACGAGCCAAGCTCTTCATGGAATCCCTCCAAGGCCTTGTTCGAATGGTCCAAGACCAACATGGAGTCCATTGGGATATTGAAGGCTTAGAAGGAGACAAGCAAATCATCTACACCATGATGCAAGCCCATGGAGAGTCAAGCGGGCCTCCAATTGATTGGGCAGAGTGTGGTCTTTAGGCCTTAATGTTGCTTAGGGTTAGATTAACTGTGTAGTAGAAGCATGGGCCGGCACATCTCGACATCAAGATGGCCGACTGCCCTTTTAGATTTTCCTTAGGGTTTTAGTAACCTCTAGCCTGTAAAAGGGCTGGCTTTGTAAGGGTTTTGGACACAAGTTAGAACAATGAAGTTTGATTAATTTCGATTCTTAAAGTTAAGAGAGATCGAGCCTTTTTACTTGCCTTGGCATGGGTAGTGAGCAATCTTGCGTCTCGTCTTAGATTGTTCTACCGACCTATCCATTAGAGTAATCACCTCGGTGGAGTCGTCGTTCTACCGCCTATAATCAAATCGCGTCGTCCCGTTTGATTCTAGTTTCCGTAATCCAAGCGTTGGACCACCTCGCTAGATCCTTGGGCAAACGTCCTACGTGTCTCGAAACGAGTTGTTCGAGAAGTATCCATTAGAGTAATCCCCTCTGTGGAGTCGTCGTTCTACCGCATAAAATTATATCGTGTCGTCGTTTGGTTCTAAGTTCCGCATTCCAAATCATCTTGCGTGTGTCGTCCACGATTGTTCTACTGACCTATCTATTTGAGTAGTCACCTCTGTGGAGTCATCGTTGTGCCGTCTATAATCAAATCGTGTTGTCCGTTTGATTCCAGGTTCCGCAATCCGAGCGTTGGACCACCTCGCTAGATCCTTGCGCAAACATGCTACGTGTCTCGAAAAGAGTTGATCGAGGACCGTATCAGTGATTTGTGCATGGATCAGGGCCCACGCCATGACCCTGTCCGAGTTCCATTGGGCCCAGTTACAAGTGCACGAGCCAAGCTTTTCAAGGGTTCCCTCCATGGCCTTGTTCGAATGGTCGAAGACTAACATGGAGTCCAAGGGGATATTGAAAGCCTAGATGGGGACAAGCAAATCATCTACTCCATGATCCAAGCCCATGGAGAGTCAAGCGGGCCTCCAATTGATTGGACAGAGCGTGGTCTTTAGGCCTTAATTTTGCTTAGGGTTAGATTAACTACACCCGGCCCATCTCAACACCAAGATGGCCGACTGCTCTTTTAGGGTTTCCTTAGGATTTTAGTAACCTTTAGCCTATAAAAGGGCTTGCATTGTAAGGGTTTTGGACACAAGTAGGATCAATAAAGTTTGATTAATTTCGACTCTTCTTCTTAAGAGAGATTCGAGCATTTTTACTTGCCTTGGCTAGGGTTGTGAGCAATCTTGCGGCTCGTCGTAGATGGTTCAACCGGATTGTCCATTAGAGTACTCATATCTGTGGTGTCGTCGTTCCACCGCCTACAATCAAATCGTGTCTTTCGTTTGATTCTATGTTTCGTAATCCAAGCGTTGGACCATCTCTCTAGATCCTTGGGCAAACATGCTACGTGTCACGAAACGAGTTGATCTAGGACCGTATCAATGATGTAAGCATGGATCAGGGCCCACTCAATGATCCGGTCCGAGTTCCATTGGGCCTAGTCACACGTGCACGAGCCAAGCTCATCATGGAATCCCTCCAAGGCCTTGTTCGAATGGTCCAAGACCAACATGGTGTCCATTGGGATATTGAAGGCTTAGAAGGAGACAAGCAAATCATCTACACCATGATGCAAGCCCATGGAGAGTCAGGCGGGCCTCCAATTGATTGGGCAGAGTGTGGTCTTTAGGCCTTAATGTTGCATAGGGTTAGATTAACTGTGTAGTAGAAGCATGGGCCGGCACATCTCGACATCAAGATGGCCGACTGCCCTTTTAGATTTTCCTTAGGGTTTTAGTAACCTCTAGCCTGTAAAAGGGCTGGCTTTGTAAGGGTTTTGGACACAAGTTAGAACAATGAAGTTTGATTAATTTCGATTCTTAAAGTTAAGAGAGATCGAGCCTTTTTACTTGCCTTGGCATGGGTTGTGAGCAATCTTGCGTCTCGTCTTAGATTGTTCTACCGACCTATCCATTAGAGTAATCACCTCGGTGGAGTCGTCGTTCTACCGCCTATAATCAAATCGCGTCGTCCCGTTTGATTCTAGGTTCCGCAATCCAAGCGTTGGACCACCTCGCTAGATCCTTGGGCAAACGTGCTACGTGTCTCGAAACGAGTTGTTCGAGATGTATCCATTAGAGTAATCCCCTCTGTGGAGTCGTCGTTCTACCGCCTATAATTATATCGTGTCGTCGTTTGGTTCTAGGTTCCGCATTCCAAATCATCTTGCGTCTCGTCCACGACTGTTCTACCGACCTATCCATTAGAGTAGTCACCTCTGTGGAGTCATCGTTCTGCCGTCTATAATCTAATCGTGTTGTCCTTTTGATTCTACGTTCCGCAATCCGAGCGTTGGACCACCTCGCTAGATCCTTGCGCAAACATGCTACGTGTCTCGAAAAGAGTTGATCGAGGACCGTATCAGTGATTTGTGCATGGATCAGGGCCCACGCCATGACCCTGTCCGAGTTCCATTGGGCCCAGTCACACGTGCACGAGCCAAGCTCTTCAAGGGTTCCCTCCGAGGCCTTGTTCGAATGGTCCAAAACTAACATGGAGTCCATAGGGATATTGAATGCCTAGAAGGAGACAAGCAAATCATCTACTCCATGATCCAAGCCCATGGAGAGTCAAGCGGGCCTCCAATTGATTGGACAGAGCGTGGTCTTTAGGCCTTAATTTTGCTTAGGGTTAGATTAAATACACCCGGCCCATCTCGACACCAAGATGGCCGACTGATCTTTTAGGGTTTCCTTTGGATTTTAGTAACCTCTAGCCTATAAAAGGGCTTGCATTGTAAGGGTTTTGGACACAAGTAGGATCAATAAAGTTTGATTAATTTCGACTCTTCTTGTTAAGAGAGATTCGAGCCTTTTTGCTTGCCTTGGCAAGGGTTGTGAGCAATCTTGCGTATCGTCGTAGATGGTTCAACCAACTTGTCCATTAGAGTACTCATATCTGTGGTGTCGTCGTTCTACCGCCTACAATCAAATCGTGCCTTTCGTTTGATTCTTGGTTTCGTAATCCAAGCGTTGGACCATCTCGCTAGATCCTTGGGCAAACATGCTACGTGTCACGAAACGAGTTGACCTAGGACCGTATCAATGATGTAAGCATGGATCAGGGCCCACTCAATGATCCGGTCCGAGTTCCATTGGGCCTATTCACACGTGCACGAGCCAAGCTCTTGAAGGAATCCCTCCAAGGCCTTGTTCGAATGGTCCAAGACCAACATGGAGTCCATTGGGATATTGAAGGCTTAGAAGGAGACAAGCAAATCATCTACACCATGATGCAAGCCCATGGAGAGTCAAGCGGGCCTCCAATTGATTGGGGAGTGTGGTCTTTAGGCCTTAATGTTGCTTAGGGTTAGATTAACTGTGTAGTAGAAGCATGGGCCGGCACATCTCGACATCAAGATGGCCGACTGCCCTTTTAGATTTTCCTTAGGGTTTTAGTAACCTCTAGCCTGTAAAAGGGCTGGCTTTGTAAGGGTTTTGGACACAAGTTAGAACAATGAAGTTTGATTAATTTCGATTCTTAAAGTTAAGAGAGATCGAGCCTTTTTACTTGCCTTGGCATGGGTAGTGAGCAATCTTGCGTCTCGTCTTAGATTGTTCTACCGACCTATCCATTAGAGTAATCACCTCGGTGGAGTCGTCGTTCTACCGCCTATAATCAAATCGTGTCGTCCCGTTTGATTCTAGTTTCCGTAATCCAAGCGTTGGACCACCTCGCTAGATCCTTGGGCAAACGTCCTACGTGTCTCGAAACGAGTTGTTCGAGAAGTATCCATTAGAGTAATCCCCTCTGTGGAGTCGTCGTTCTACCGCATAAAATTATATCGTGTCGTCGTTTGGTTCTAAGTTCCGCATTCCAAATCATCTTGCGTGTGTCGTCCACGATTGTTCTACTGACCTATCTATTTGAGTAGTCACCTCTGTGGAGTCATCGTTGTGCCGTCTATAATCAAATCGTGTTGTCCGTTTGATTCCAGGTTCCGCAATCCGAGCGTTGGACCACCTCGCTAGATCCTTGCGCAAACATGCTACGTGTCTCGAAAAGTGTTTATCGAGGACCGTATCAGTGATTTGTGCATGGATCAGGGCCCACGCCATGACCCTGTCCGAGTTCCATTGGGCCCAGTTACAAGTGCACGAGCCAAGCTTTTCAAGGGTTCCCTCCATGGCCTTGTTCGAATGGTCGAAGACTAACATGGAGTCCAAGGGGATATTGAAAGCCTAGATGGGGACAAGCAAATCATCTACTCCATGATCCAAGCCCATGGAGAGTCAAGCGGGCCTCCAATTGATTGGACAGAGCGTGGTCTTTAGGCCTTAATTTTGCTTAGGGTTAGATTAACTACACCCGGCCCATCTCAACACCAAGATGGCCGACTGCTCTTTTAGGGTTTCCTTAGGATTTTAGTAACCTTTAGCCTATAAAAGGGCTTGCATTGTAAGGGTTTTGGACACAAGTAGGATCAATAAAGTTTGATTAATTTCGACTCTTCTTCTTAAGAGAGATTCGAGCATTTTTACTTGCCTTGGCTAGGGTTGTGAGCAATCTTGCGGCTCGTCGTAGATGGTTCAACCGGATTGTCCATTAGAGTACTCATATCTGTGGTGTCGTCGTTCCACCGCCTACAATCAAATCGTGTCTTTCGTTTGATTCTATGTTTCGTAATCCAAGCGTTGGACCATCTCTCTAGATCCTTGGGCAAACATGCTACGTGTCACGAAACGAGTTGATCTAGGACCGTATCAATGATGTAAGCATGGATCAGGGCCCACTCAATGATCCGGTCCGAGTTCCATTGGGCCTAGTCACACGTGCACGAGCCAAGCTCATCATGGAATCCCTCCAAGGCCTTGTTCGAATGGTCCAAGACCAACATGGTGTCCATTGGGATATTGAAGGCTTAGAAGGAGACAAGCAAATCATCTACACCATGATGCAAGCCCATGGAGAGTCAGGCGGGCCTCCAATTGATTGGGCAGAGTGTGGTCTTTAGGCCTTAATGTTGCATAGGGTTAGATTAACTGTGTAGTAGAAGCATGGGCCGGCACATCTCGACATCAAGATGGCCGACTGCCCTTTTAGATTTTCCTTAGGGTTTTAGTAACCTCTAGCCTGTAAAAGGGCTGGCTTTGTAAGGGTTTTGGACACAAGTTAGAACAATGAAGTTTGATTAATTTCGATTCTTAAAGTTAAGAGAGATCGAGCCTTTTTACTTGCCTTGGCATGGGTTGTGAGCAATCTTGCGTCTCGTCTTAGATTGTTCTACCGACCTATCCATTAGAGTAATCACCTCGGTGGAGTCGTCGTTCTACCGCCTATAATCAAATCGCGTCGTCCCGTTTGATTCTAGGTTCCGCAATCCAAGCGTTGGACCACCTCGCTAGATCCTTGGGTAAACGTGCTACGTGTCTCGAAACGAGTTGTTCGAGATGTATCCATTAGAGTAATCCCCTCTGTGGAGTCGTCGTTCTACCGCCTATAATTATATCGTGTCGTCGTTTGGTTCTAGGTTCCGCATTCCAAATCATCTTGCGTGTGTGTCGTCCACGATTGTTCTACTGACCTATCCATTTGAGTAGTCACCTCTGTGGAGTCATCGCTGTGCCGTCTATAATCAAATCGTGTTGTCCGTCTGATTCCAGGTTCCGCAATCCGGGCGTTGGACCACCTCACTAGATCCTTGCGGAAACATGCTACGTGTCTCGAAAAGTGTTTATCAAGGACCGTATCAGTGATTTGTGCATGGATCAGGGCCCACGCCATGACCCTGTCCGAGTTCCATTGGGCCCAGTTACACGTGCACGAGCCAAGCTCTTCAAGGGTTCCCTCCATGGCCTTGTTCGAATGGTCGAAGACTAACATGGAGTCCAAGGGGATATTGAAAGCCTAGATGGGGACAAGCAAATCATCTACTCCATGATCCAAGCCCATGGAGAGTCAAGCGGGCCTCCAATTGATTGGACAGAGCGTGGTCTTTAGGCCTTAATTTTGCTTAGGGTTAGATTAACTACACCCGGCCCATCTCAACACCAAGATGGCCGACTGCTCTTTTAGGGTTTCCTTAGGATTTTAGTAACCTTTAGCCTATAAAAGGGCTTGCATTGTAAGGGTTTTGGACACAAGTAGGATCAATAAAGTTTGATTAATTTCGACTCTTCTTCTTAAGAGAGATTCGAGCCTTTTTACTTGCCTTGGCTAGGGTTGTAAGCAATCTTGCGGCTCGTCGTAGATGGTTCAACCGGATTGTCCATTAGAGTACTCATATCTGTGGTGTCGTCGTTCCACCGCCTACAATCAAATCGTGTCTTTCGTTTGATTCTAGGTTTCGTAATCCAAGCGTTGGACCATCTCTCTAGATCCTTGGGCAAACATGCTACGTGTCACGAAACGAGTTGATCTAGGACCGTATCAATGATGTAAGCATGGATCAGGGCCCACTCAATGATCCGGTCCGAGTTCCATTGGGCCTAGTCACACGTGCACGAGCCAAGCTCTTCATGGAATCCCTCCAAGGCCTTGTTCGAATGGTCCAAGACCAACATGGAGTCCATTGGGATATTGAAGGCTTAGAAGGAGACAAGCAAATCATCTACACCATGATGCAAGCCCATGGAGAGTCAAGCGGGCCTCCAATTGATTGGGCAGAGTGTGGTCTTTAGGCCTTAATGTTGCTTAGGGTTAGATTAACTGTGTAGTAGAAGCATGGGCCGGCACATCTCGACATCAAGATGGCCGACTGCCCTTTTAGATTTTCCTTAGGGTTTTAGTAACCTCTAGCCTGTAAAAGGGCTGGCTTTGTAAGGGTTTTGGACACAAGTTAGAACAATGAAGTTTGATTAATTTCGATTCTTAAAGTTAAGAGAGATCGAGCCTTTTTACTTGCCTTGGCATGGGTAGTGAGCAATCTTGCGTCTCGTCTTAGATTGTTCTACCGACCTATCCATTAGAGTAATCACCTCGGTGGAGTCGTCGTTCTACCGCCTATAATCAAATCGTGTCGTCCCGTTTGATTCTAGTTTCCGTAATCCAAGCGTTGGACCACCTCGCTAGATCCTTGGGCAAACGTCCTACGTGTCTCGAAACGAGTTGTTCGAGAAGTATCCATTAGAGTAATCCCCTCTGTGGAGTCGTCGTTCTACCGCATAAAATTATATCGTGTCGTCGTTTGGTTCTAAGTTCCGCATTCCAAATCATCTTGCGTGTGTCGTCCACGATTGTTCTACTGACCTATCTATTTGAGTAGTCACCTCTGTGGAGTCATCGTTGTGCCGTCTATAATCAAATCGTGTTGTCCGTTTGATTCCAGGTTCCGCAATCCGAGCGTTGGACCACCTCGCTAGATCCTTGCGCAAACATGCTACGTGTCTCGAAAAGTGTTTATCGAGGACCGTATCAGTGATTTGTGCATGGATCAGGGCCCACGCCATGACCCTGTCCGAGTTCCATTGGGCCCAGTTACAAGTGCACGAGCCAAGCTTTTCAAGGGTTCCCTCCATGGCCTTGTTCGAATGGTCGAAGACTAACATGGAGTCCAAGGGGATATTGAAAGCCTAGATGGGGACAAGCAAATCATCTACTCCATGATCCAAGCCCATGGAGAGTCAAGCGGGCCTCCAATTGATTGGACAGAGCGTGGTCTTTAGGCCTTAATTTTGCTTAGGGTTAGATTAACTACACCCGGCCCATCTCAACACCAAGATGGCCGACTGCTCTTTTAGGGTTTCCTTAGGATTTTAGTAACCTTTAGCCTATAAAAGGGCTTGCATTGTAAGGGTTTTGGACACAAGTAGGATCAATAAAGTTTGATTAATTTCGACTCTTCTTCTTAAGAGAGATTCGAGCATTTTTACTTGCCTTGGCTAGGGTTGTGAGCAATCTTGCGGCTCGTCGTAGATGGTTCAACCGGATTGTCCATTAGAGTACTCATATCTGTGGTGTCGTCGTTCCACCGCCTACAATCAAATCGTGTCTTTCGTTTGATTCTATGTTTCGTAATCCAAGCGTTGGACCATCTCTCTAGATCCTTGGGCAAACATGCTACGTGTCACGAAACGAGTTGATCTAGGACCGTATCAATGATGTAAGCATGGATCAGGGCCCACTCAATGATCCGGTCCGAGTTCCATTGGGCCTAGTCACACGTGCACGAGCCAAGCTCATCATGGAATCCCTCCAAGGCCTTGTTCGAATGGTCCAAGACCAACATGGTGTCCATTGGGATATTGAAGGCTTAGAAGGAGACAAGCAAATCATCTACACCATGATGCAAGCCCATGGAGAGTCAGGCGGGCCTCCAATTGATTGGGCAGAGTGTGGTCTTTAGGCCTTAATGTTGCATAGGGTTAGATTAACTGTGTAGTAGAAGCATGGGCCGGCACATCTCGACATCAAGATGGCCGACTGCCCTTTTAGATTTTCCTTAGGGTTTTAGTAACCTCTAGCCTGTAAAAGGGCTGGCTTTGTAAGGGTTTTGGACACAAGTTAGAACAATGAAGTTTGATTAATTTCGATTCTTAAAGTTAAGAGAGATCGAGCCTTTTTACTTGCCTTGGCATGGGTTGTGAGCAATCTTGCGTCTCGTCTTAGATTGTTCTACCGACCTATCCATTAGAGTAATCACCTCGGTGGAGTCGTCGTTCTACCGCCTATAATCAAATCGCGTCGTCCCGTTTGATTCTAGGTTCCGCAATCCAAGCGTTGGACCACCTCGCTAGATCCTTGGGTAAACGTGCTACGTGTCTCGAAACGAGTTGTTCGAGATGTATCCATTAGAGTAATCCCCTCTGTGGAGTCGTCGTTCTACCGCCTATAATTATATCGTGTCGTCGTTTGGTTCTAGGTTCCGCATTCCAAATCATCTTGCGTGTGTGTCGTCCACGATTGTTCTACTGACCTATCCATTTGAGTAGTCACCTCTGTGGAGTCATCGCTGTGCCGTCTATAATCAAATCGTGTTGTCCGTCTGATTCCAGGTTCCGCAATCCGGGCGTTGGACCACCTCACTAGATCCTTGCGGAAACATGCTACGTGTCTCGAAAAGTGTTTATCAAGGACCGTATCAGTGATTTGTGCATGGATCAGGGCCCACGCCATGACCCTGTCCGAGTTCCATTGGGCCCAGTTACACGTGCACGAGCCAAGCTCTTCAAGGGTTCCCTCCATGGCCTTGTTCGAATGGTCGAAGACTAACATGGAGTCCAAGGGGATATTGAAAGCCTAGATGGGGACAAGCAAATCATCTACTCCATGATCCAAGCCCATGGAGAGTCAAGCGGGCCTCCAATTGATTGGACAGAGCGTGGTCTTTAGGCCTTAATTTTGCTTAGGGTTAGATTAACTACACCCGGCCCATCTCAACACCAAGATGGCCGACTGCTCTTTTAGGGTTTCCTTAGGATTTTAGTAACCTTTAGCCTATAAAAGGGCTTGCATTGTAAGGGTTTTGGACACAAGTAGGATCAATAAAGTTTGATTAATTTCGACTCTTCTTCTTAAGAGAGATTCGAGCCTTTTTACTTGCCTTGGCTAGGGTTGTAAGCAATCTTGCGGCTCGTCGTAGATGGTTCAACCGGATTGTCCATTAGAGTACTCATATCTGTGGTGTCGTCGTTCCACCGCCTACAATCAAATCGTGTCTTTCGTTTGATTCTAGGTTTCGTAATCCAAGCGTTGGACCATCTCTCTAGATCCTTGGGCAAACATGCTACGTGTCACGAAACGAGTTGATCTAGGACCGTATCAATGATGTAAGCATGGATCAGGGCCCACTCAATGATCCGGTCCGAGTTCCATTGGGCCTAGTCACACGTGCACGAGCCAAGCTCTTCATGGAATCCCTCCAAGGCCTTGTTCGAATGGTCCAAGACCAACATGGAGTCCATTGGGATATTGAAGGCTTAGAAGGAGACAAGCAAATCATCTACACCATGATGCAAGCCCATGGAGAGTCAAGCGGGCCTCCAATTGATTGGGCAGAGTGTGGTCTTTAGGCCTTAATGTTGCTTAGGGTTAGATTAACTGTGTAGTAGAAGCATGGGCCGGCACATCTCGACATCAAGATGGCCGACTGCCCTTTTAGATTTTCCTTAGGGTTTTAGTAACCTCTAGCCTGTAAAAGGGCTGGCTTTGTAAGGGTTTTGGACACAAGTTAGAACAATGAAGTTTGATTAATTTCGATTCTTAAAGTTAAGAGAGATCGAGCCTTTTTACTTGCCTTGGCATGGGTTGTGAGCAATCTTGCGTCTCGTCTTAGATTGTTCTACCGACCTATCCATTAGAGTAATCACCTCGGTGGAGTCGTCGTTCTACCGCCTATAATCAAATCGCGTCGTCCCGTTTGATTCTAGGTTCCGCAATCCAAGCGTTGGACCACCTCGCTAGATCCTTGGGCAAACGTGCTACGTGTCTCGAAACGAGTTGTTCGAGATGTATCCATTAGAGTAATCCCCTCTGTGGAGTCGTCGTTCTACCGCCTATAATTATATCGTGTCGTCGTTTGGTTCTAGGTTCCGCATTCCAAATCATCTTGCGTCTCGTCCACGACTGTTCTACCGACCTATCCATTAGAGTAGTCACCTCTGTGGAGTCATCGTTCTGCCGTCTATAATCTAATCGTGTTGTCCTTTTGATTCTACGTTCCGCAATCCGAGCGTTGGACCACCTCGCTAGATCCTTGCGCAAACATGCTACGTGTCTCGAAAAGAGTTGATCGAGGACCGTATCAGTGATTTGTGCATGGATCAGGGCCCACGCCATGACCCTGTCCGAGTTCCATTGGGCCCAGTCACACGTGCACGAGCCAAGCTCTTCAAGGGTTCCCTCCGAGGCCTTGTTCGAATGGTCCAAAACTAACATGGAGTCCATAGGGATATTGAATGCCTAGAAGGAGACAAGCAAATCATCTACTCCATGATCCAAGCCCATGGAGAGTCAAGCGGGCCTCCAATTGATTGGACAGAGCGTGGTCTTTAGGCCTTAATTTTGCTTAGGGTTAGATTAAATACACCCGGCCCATCTCGACACCAAGATGGCCGACTGATCTTTTAGGGATTCCTTTGGATTTTAGTAACCTCTAGCCTATAAAAGGGCTAGCATTGTAAGGGTTTTGGACACAAGTAGGATCAATAAAGTTTCATTAATTTCGACTCTTCTTGTTAAGAGAGATTCGAGCCTTTTTACTTGCCTTGGCAAGGGTTGTGAGCAATCTTGCGTATCGTCGTAGATGGTTCAACCAACTTGTCCATTAGAGTACTCATATCTGTGGTGTCGTCGTTCTACCGCCTACAATCAAATCGTGCCTTTCGTTTGATTCTTGGTTTCGTAATCCAAGCGTTGGACCACCTCGCTAGATCCTTGGGCAAACGTCCTACGTGTCTCGAAACGAGTTGTTCGAGAAGTATCCATTAGAGTAATCCCCTCTGTGGAGTCGTCGTTCTACCGCCTATAATTATATCGTGTCGTCGTTTGGTTCTAGGTTCCGCATTCCAAATCATCTTGCGTGTCGTCCACGATTGTTCTACTGACCTATCCATTTGAGTAGTCACCTCTGTGGAGTCATCGTTGTGCGTCTATAATCAAATCGTGTTGTCCGTTTGATTCCAGGTTCCGCAATCTGAGCGTTGGACCACCTCGCTAGATCCTTGCGCAAACATGCTACGTGTCTCGAAAAGTGTTTATCGAGGACCGTATCAGTGATTTGTGCATGGATCAGGGCCCACGCCATGACCCTGTCCGAGTTCCATTGGGCCCAGTTACACGTGCACGAGCCAAGCTCTTCAAGGGTTCCCTCCATGGCCTTGTTCGAATGGTCGAAGACTAACATGGAGTCCAAGGGGATATTGAAAGCCTAGATGGGGACAAGCAAATCATCTACTCCATGATCCAAGCCCATGGAGAGTCAAGCGGGCCTCCAATTGATTGGACAGAGCGTGGTCTTTAGGCCTTAATTTTGCTTAGGGTTAGATTAACTACACCCGGCCCATCTCAACACCAAGATGGCCGACTGCTCTTTTAGGGTTTCCTTAGGATTTTAGTAACCTGTAGCCTATAAAAGGGCTTGCATTGTAAGGGTTTTGGACACAAGTAGGATCAATAAAGTTTGATTAATTTCGACTCTTCTTCTTAAGAGAGATTCGAGCCTTTTTACTTGCCTTGGCTAGGGTTGTGAGCAATCTTGCGGCTCGTCGTAGATGGTTCAACCGGATTGTCCATTAGAGTACTCATATCTGTGGTGTCGTCGTTCCACCGCCTACAATCAAATCGTGTCTTTCATTTGATTCTAGGTTCCGCAATCCAAGCGTTGGACCACCTCGCTAGATCCTTGGGTAAACGTGCTACGTGTCTCGAAACGAGTTGTTCGAGATGTATCCATTAGAGTAATCCCCTCTGTGGAGTCGTCGTTCTACCGCCTATAATTATATCGTGTCGTCGTTTGGTTCTAGGTTCCGCATTCCAAATCATCTTGCGTCTCGTCCACGACTGTTCTACCGACCTATCCATTAGAGTAGTCACCTCAGTGGGGTCATCGTTCTGCCGTCTATAATCTTATCGTGTTGTCCTTTTGATTCTACGTTCCGCAATCCGAGCGTTGGACCACCTCGCTAGATCCTTGCGCAAACATGCTACGTGTCTCGAAAAGAGTTGATCGAGGACCGTATCAGTGATTTGTGCATGGATCAGGGCCCACGCCATGACCCTGTCCGAGTTCCATTGGGCCCAGTCACACGTGCACGAGCCAAGCTCTTCAAGGGTTCCCTCCGAGGCCTTGTTCGAATGGTCCAAGACTAACATGGAGTCCATAGGGATATTGAATGCCTAGAAGGAGACAAGCAAATCATCTACTCCATGATCCAAGCCCATGGAGAGTCAAGCGGGCCTCCAATTGATTGGACAGAGCGTGGTCTTTAGGCCTTAATTTTGCTTAGGGTTAGATTAACTACACCCGGCCCATCTCGACACCAAGATGGCCGACTGCTCTTTTAGGGTTTCCTTAGGATTTTAGTAACCTCTAGCCTATAAAAGGGCTTGCATTGTAAGGGTTTTGGACACAAGTAGGATCAATAAAGTTTGATTAATTTCGACTCTTCTTGTTAAGAGAGATTCGAGCCTTTTTGCTTGCCTTGGCAAGGGTTGTGAGCAATCTTGCGTATCGTCGTAGATGGTTCAACCAACTTGTCCATTAGAGTACTCATATCTGTGGTGTCGTCGTTCTACCGCCTACAATCAAATCGTGCCTTTCGTTTGATTCTTGGTTTCGTAATCCAAGCGTTGGACCATCTCGCTAGATCCTTGGGCAAACATGCTACGTGTCACGAAACGAGTTGACCTAGGACCGTATCAATGATGTAAGCATGGATCAGGGCCCACTCAATGATCCGGTCCGAGTTCCATTGGGCCTAGTCACACGTGCACGAGCCAAGCTCTTGAAGGAATCCCTCCAAGGCCTTGTTCGAATGGTCCAAGACCAACATGGAGTCCATTGGGATATTGAAGGCTTAGAAGGAGACAAGCAAATCATCTACACCATGATGCAAGCCCATGGAGAGTCAAGCGGGCCTCCAATTGATTGGGCAGAGTGTGGTCTTTAGGCCTTAATGTTGCTTAGGGTTAGATTAACTGTGTAGTAGAAGCATGGGCCGGCACATCTCGACATCAAGATGGCCGACTGCCCTTTTAGATTTTCCTTAGGGTTTTAGTAACCTCTAGCCTGTAAAAGGGCTGGCTTTGTAAGGGTTTTGGACACAAGTTAGAACAATGAAGTTTGATTAATTTCGATTCTTAAAGTTAAGAGAGATCGAGCCTTTTTACTTGCCTTGGCATGGGTAGTGAGCAATCTTGCGTCTCGTCTTAGATTGTTCTACCGACCTATCCATTAGAGTAATCACCTCGGTGGAGTCGTCGTTCTACCGCCTATAATCAAATCGTGTCGTCCCGTTTGATTCTAGTTTCCGTAATCCAAGCGTTGGACCACCTCGCTAGATCCTTGGGCAAACGTCCTACGTGTCTCGAAACGAGTTGTTCGAGAAGTATCCATTAGAGTAATCCCCTCTGTGGAGTCGTCGTTCTACCGCATAAAATTATATCGTGTCGTCGTTTGGTTCTAAGTTCCGCATTCCAAATCATCTTGCGTGTGTCGTCCACGATTGTTCTACTGACCTATCCATTTGAGTAGTCACCTCTGTGGAGTCATCGTTGTGCCGTCTATAATCAAATCGTGTTGTCCGTTTGATTCCAGGTTCCGCAATCCGAGCGTTGGACCACCTCGCTAGATCCTTGCGCAAACATGCTACGTGTCTCGAAAAGTGTTTATCGAGGACCGTATCAGTGATTTGTGCATGGATCAGGGCCCACGCCATGACCCTGTCCGAGTTCCATTGGGCCCAGTTACAAGTGCACGAGCCAAGCTTTTCAAGGGTTCCCTCCATGGCCTTGTTCGAATGGTCGAAGACTAACATGGAGTCCAAGGGGATATTGAAAGCCTAGATGGGGACAAGCAAATCATCTACTCCATGATCCAAGCCCATGGAGAGTCAAGCGGGCCTCCAATTGATTGGACAGAGCGTGGTCTTTAGGCCTTAATTTTGCTTAGGGTTAGATTAACTACACCCGGCCCATCTCAACACCAAGATGGCCGACTGCTCTTTTAGGGTTTCCTTAGGATTTTAGTAACCTTTAGCCTATAAAAGGGCTTGCATTGTAAGGGTTTTGGACACAAGTAGGATCAATAAAGTTTGATTAATTTCGACTCTTCTTCTTAAGAGAGATTCGAGCATTTTTACTTGCCTTGGCTAGGGTTGTGAGCAATCTTGCGGCTCGTCGTAGATGGTTCAACCGGATTGTCCATTAGAGTACTCATATCTGTGGTGTCGTCGTTCCACCGCCTACAATCAAATCGTGTCTTTCGTTTGATTCTATGTTTCGTAATCCAAGCGTTGGACCATCTCTCTAGATCCTTGGGCAAACATGCTACGTGTCACGAAACGAGTTGATCTAGGACCGTATCAATGATGTAAGCATGGATCAGGGCCCACTCAATGATCCGGTCCGAGTTCCATTGGGCCTAGTCACACGTGCACGAGCCAAGCTCATCATGGAATCCCTCCAAGGCCTTGTTCGAATGGTCCAAGACCAACATGGTGTCCATTGGGATATTGAAGGCTTAGAAGGAGACAAGCAAATCATCTACACCATGATGCAAGCCCATGGAGAGTCAGGCGGGCCTCCAATTGATTGGGCAGAGTGTGGTCTTTAGGCCTTAATGTTGCATAGGGTTAGATTAACTGTGTAGTAGAAGCATGGGCCGGCATATCTCGACATCAAGATGGCCGACTGCCCTTTTAGATTTTCCTTAGGGTTTTAGTAACCTCTAGCCTGTAAAAGGGCTGGCTTTGTAAGGGTTTTGGACACAAGTTAGAACAATGAAGTTTGATTAATTTCGATTCTTAAAGTTAAGAGAGATCGAGCCTTTTTACTTGCCTTGGCATGGGTTGTGAGCAATCTTGCGTCTCGTCTTAGATTGTTCTACCGACCTATCCATTAGAGTAATCACCTCGGTGGAGTCGTCGTTCTACCGCCTATAATCAAATCGCGTCGTCCCGTTTGATTCTAGGTTCCGCAATCCAAGCGTTGGACCACCTCGCTAGATCCTTGGGTAAACGTGCTACGTGTCTCGAAACGAGTTGTTCGAGATGTATCCATTAGAGTAATCCCCTCTGTGGAGTCGTCGTTCTACCGCCTATAATTATATCGTGTCGTCGTTTGGTTCTAGGTTCCGCATTCCAAATCATCTTGCGTGTGTGTCGTCCACGATTGTTCTACTGACCTATCCATTTGAGTAGTCACCTCTGTGGAGTCATCGCTGTGCCGTCTATAATCAAATCGTGTTGTCCGTCTGATTCCAGGTTCCGCAATCCGGGCGTTGGACCACCTCACTAGATCCTTGCGGAAACATGCTACGTGTCTCGAAAAGTGTTTATCAAGGACCGTATCAGTGATTTGTGCATGGATCAGGGCCCACGCCATGACCCTGTCCGAGTTCCATTGGGCCCAGTTACACGTGCACGAGCCAAGCTCTTCAAGGGTTCCCTCCATGGCCTTGTTCGAATGGTCGAAGACTAACATGGAGTCCAAGGGGATATTGAAAGCCTAGATGGGGACAAGCAAATCATCTACTCCATGATCCAAGCCCATGGAGAGTCAAGCGGGCCTCCAATTGATTGGACAGAGCGTGGTCTTTAGGCCTTAATTTTGCTTAGGGTTAGATTAACTACACCCGGCCCATCTCAACACCAAGATGGCCGACTGCTCTTTTAGGGTTTCCTTAGGATTTTAGTAACCTTTAGCCTATAAAAGGGCTTGCATTGTAAGGGTTTTGGACACAAGTAGGATCAATAAAGTTTGATTAATTTCGACTCTTCTTCTTAAGAGAGATTCGAGCCTTTTTACTTGCCTTGGCTAGGGTTGTAAGCAATCTTGCGGCTCGTCGTAGATGGTTCAACCGGATTGTCCATTAGAGTACTCATATCTGTGGTGTCGTCGTTCCACCGCCTACAATCAAATCGTGTCTTTCGTTTGATTCTAGGTTTCGTAATCCAAGCGTTGGACCATCTCTCTAGATCCTTGGGCAAACATGCTACGTGTCACGAAACGAGTTGATCTAGGACCGTATCAATGATGTAAGCATGGATCAGGGCCCACTCAATGATCCGGTCCGAGTTCCATTGGGCCTAGTCACACGTGCACGAGCCAAGCTCTTCATGGAATCCCTCCAAGGCCTTGTTCGAATGGTCCAAGACCAACATGGAGTCCATTGGGATATTGAAGGCTTAGAAGGAGACAAGCAAATCATCTACACCATGATGCAAGCCCATGGAGAGTCAAGCGGGCCTCCAATTGATTGGGCAGAGTGTGGTCTTTAGGCCTTAATGTTGCTTAGGGTTAGATTAACTGTGTAGTAGAAGCATGGGCCGGCACATCTCGACATCAAGATGGCCGACTGCCCTTTTAGATTTTCCTTAGGGTTTTAGTAACCTCTAGCCTGTAAAAGGGCTGGCTTTGTAAGGGTTTTGGACACAAGTTAGAACAATGAAGTTTGATTAATTTCGATTCTTAAAGTTAAGAGAGATCGAGCCTTTTTACTTGCCTTGGCATGGGTTGTGAGCAATCTTGCGTCTCGTCTTAGATTGTTCTACCGACCTATCCATTAGAGTAATCACCTCGGTGGAGTCGTCGTTCTACCGCCTATAATCAAATCGCGTCGTCCCGTTTGATTCTAGGTTCCGCAATCCAAGCGTTGGACCACCTCGCTAGATCCTTGGGCAAACGTGCTACGTGTCTCGAAACGAGTTGTTCGAGATGTATCCATTAGAGTAATCCCCTCTGTGGAGTCGTCGTTCTACCGCCTATAATTATATCGTGTCGTCGTTTGGTTCTAGGTTCCGCATTCCAAATCATCTTGCGTCTCGTCCACGACTGTTCTACCGACCTATCCATTAGAGTAGTCACCTCTGTGGAGTCATCGTTCTGCCGTCTATAATCTAATCGTGTTGTCCTTTTGATTCTACGTTCCGCAATCCGAGCGTTGGACCACCTCGCTAGATCCTTGCGCAAACATGCTACGTGTCTCGAAAAGAGTTGATCGAGGACCGTATCAGTGATTTGTGCATGGATCAGGGCCCACGCCATGACCCTGTCCGAGTTCCATTGGGCCCAGTCACACGTGCACGAGCCAAGCTCTTCAAGGGTTCCCTCCGAGGCCTTGTTCGAATGGTCCAAAACTAACATGGAGTCCATAGGGATATTGAATGCCTAGAAGGAGACAAGCAAATCATCTACTCCATGATCC
This sequence comes from Coffea arabica, assembly GCF_036785885.1. Classification (NCBI taxonomy): domain Eukaryota; kingdom Viridiplantae; phylum Streptophyta; class Magnoliopsida; order Gentianales; family Rubiaceae; genus Coffea; species Coffea arabica. The sequence goes on from NC_092314.1 coordinate 23,173,265, forward strand.
AAGCCCATGGAGAGTCAAGCGGGCCTCCAATTGATTGGACAGAGCGTGGTCTTTAGGCCTTAATTTTGCTTAGGGTTAGATTAAATACACCCGGCCCATCTCGACACCAAGATGGCCGACTGATCTTTTAGGGATTCCTTTGGATTTTAGTAACCTCTAGCCTATAAAAGGGCTAGCATTGTAAGGGTTTTGGACACAAGTAGGATCAATAAAGTTTCATTAATTTCGACTCTTCTTGTTAAGAGAGATTCGAGCCTTTTTACTTGCCTTGGCAAGGGTTGTGAGCAATCTTGCGTATCGTCGTAGATGGTTCAACCAACTTGTCCATTAGAGTACTCATATCTGTGGTGTCGTCGTTCTACCGCCTACAATCAAATCGTGCCTTTCGTTTGATTCTTGGTTTCGTAATCCAAGCGTTGGACCACCTCGCTAGATCCTTGGGCAAACGTCCTACGTGTCTCGAAACGAGTTGTTCGAGAAGTATCCATTAGAGTAATCCCCTCTGTGGAGTCGTCGTTCTACCGCCTATAATTATATCGTGTCGTCGTTTGGTTCTAGGTTCCGCATTCCAAATCATCTTGCGTGTCGTCCACGATTGTTCTACTGACCTATCCATTTGAGTAGTCACCTCTGTGGAGTCATCGTTGTGCGTCTATAATCAAATCGTGTTGTCCGTTTGATTCCAGGTTCCGCAATCTGAGCGTTGGACCACCTCGCTAGATCCTTGCGCAAACATGCTACGTGTCTCGAAAAGTGTTTATCGAGGACCGTATCAGTGATTTGTGCATGGATCAGGGCCCACGCCATGACCCTGTCCGAGTTCCATTGGGCCCAGTTACACGTGCACGAGCCAAGCTCTTCAAGGGTTCCCTCCATGGCCTTGTTCGAATGGTCGAAGACTAACATGGAGTCCAAGGGGATATTGAAAGCCTAGATGGGGACAAGCAAATCATCTACTCCATGATCCAAGCCCATGGAGAGTCAAGCGGGCCTCCAATTGATTGGACAGAGCGTGGTCTTTAGGCCTTAATTTTGCTTAGGGTTAGATTAACTACACCCGGCCCATCTCAACACCAAGATGGCCGACTGCTCTTTTAGGGTTTCCTTAGGATTTTAGTAACCTGTAGCCTATAAAAGGGCTTGCATTGTAAGGGTTTTGGACACAAGTAGGATCAATAAAGTGTGATTAATTTCGACTCTTCTTCTTAAGAGAGATTCGAGCCTTTTTACTTGCCTTGGCTAGGGTTGTGAGCAATCTTGCGGCTCGTCGTAGATGGTTCAACCGGATTGTCCATTAGAGTACTCATATCTGTGGTGTCGTCGTTCCACCGCCTACAATCAAATCGTGTCTTTCATTTGATTCTAGGTTCCGCAATCCAAGCGTTGGACCACCTCGCTAGATCCTTGGGTAAACGTGCTACGTGTCTCGAAACGAGTTGTTCGAGATGTATCCATTAGAGTAATCCCCTCTGTGGAGTCGTCGTTCTACCGCCTATAATTATATCGTGTCGTCGTTTGGTTCTAGGTTCCGCATTCCAAATCATCTTGCGTCTCGTCCACGACTGTTCTACCGACCTATCCATTAGAGTAGTCACCTCAGTGGGGTCATCGTTCTGCCGTCTATAATCTTATCGTGTTGTCCTTTTGATTCTACGTTCCGCAATCCGAGCGTTGGACCACCTCGCTAGATCCTTGCGCAAACATGCTACGTGTCTCGAAAAGTGTTTATCGAGGACCGTATCAGTGATTTGTGCATGGATCAGGGCCCACGCCATGACCCTGTCCGAGTTCCATTGGGCCCAGTCACACGTGCACGAGCCAAGCTCTTCAAGGGTTCCCTCCGAGGCCTTGTTCGAATGGTCCAAGACTAACATGGAGTCCATAGGGATATTGAATGCCTAGAAGGAGACAAGCAAATCATCTACTCCATGATCCAAGCCCATGGAGAGTCAAGCGGGCCTCCAATTGATTGGACAGAGCGTGGTCTTTAGGCCTTAATTTTGCTTAGGGTTAGATTAAATACACCCGGCCCATCTCGACACCAAGATGGCCGACTGATCTTTTAGGGTTTCCTTTGGATTTTAGTAACCTCTAGCCTATAAAAGGGCTTGCATTGTAAGGGTTTTGGACACAAGTAGGATCAATAAAGTTTGATTAATTTCGACTCTTCTTGTTAAGAGAGATTCGAGCCTTTTTGCTTGCCTTGGCAAGGGTTGTGAGCAATCTTGCGTATCGTCGTAGATGGTTCAACCAACTTGTCCATTAGAGTACTCATATCTGTGGTGTCGTCGTTCTACCGCCTACAATCAAATCGTGCCTTTCGTTTGATTCTTGGTTTCGTAATCCAAGCGTTGGACCATCTCGCTAGATCCTTGGGCAAACATACTACGTGTCACGAAACGAGTTGACCTAGGACCGTATCAATGATGTAAGCATGGATCAGGGCCCACTCAATGATCCGGTCCGAGTTCCATTGGGCCTAGTCACACGTGCACGAGCCAAGCTCTTCATGGAATCCCTCCAAGGCCTTGTTCGAATGGTCCAAGACCAACATGGAGTCCATTGGGATATTGAAGGCTTAGAAGGAGACAAGCAAATCATCAACACCATGATTCAAGCCCATGGAGAGTCAAACGGGCCTCCAATTGATTGGGCAGAGTGTGGTCTTTAGGCCTTAATGTTGCTTAGGGTTAGATTAACTGTGTAGTAGAAGCATGGGCCGGCACATCTCGACATCAAGATGGCCGACTGCCCTTTTAGATTTTCCTTAGTGTTTTAGTAACCTCTAGCCTGTAAAAGGGCTGGCTTTGTAAGGGTTTTGGACACAAGTTAGAACAATGAAGTTTGATTAATTTCGATTCTTAAAGTTAAGAGAGATCGAGCCTTTTTACTTGCCTTGGCATGGGTAGTGAGCAATCTTGCGTCTCGTCTTAGATTGTTCTACCGACCTATCATTTAGAGTAATCACGTCGGTGGAGTCGTCGTTCTACCGCCTATAATTAAATCGTGTCGTCCCGTTTGATTCTAGTTTCCGCAATCCAAGCGTTGGACCACCTCGCTAGATCCTTGGGCAAACGTCCTACGTGTCTCGAAACGAGTTGTTCGAGAAGTATCCATTAGAGTAATCCCCTCTGTGGAGTCGTCGTTCTACCGCCTATAATTATATCGTGTCGTCGTTTGGTTCTAGGTTCCGCATTCCAAATCATCTTGCGTGTCGTCCACGATTGTTCTACTGACCTATCCATTTGAGTAGTCACCTCTGTGGAGTCATCGTTGTGCCGTCTATAATCAAATCGTGTTGTCCGTTTGATTCCAGGTTCCGCAATCTGAGCGTTGGACCACCTCGCTAGATCCTTGCGCAAACATGCTACGTGTCTCGAAAAGTGTTTATCGAGGACCGTATCAGTGATTTGTGCATGGATCAGGGCCCACGCCATGACCCTGTCCGAGTTCCATTGGGCCCAGTTACACGTGCACGAGCCAAGCTCTTCAAGGGTTCCCTCCATGGCCTTGTTCGAATGGTCGAAGACTAACATGGAGTCCAAGGGGATATTGAAAGCCTAGATGGGGACAAGCAAATCATCTACTCCATGATCCAAGCCCATGGAGAGTCAAGCGGGCCTCCAATTGATTGGACAGAGCGTGGTCTTTAGGCCTTAATTTTGCTTAGGGTTAGATTAACTACACCCGGCCCATCTCAACACCAAGATGGCCGACTGCTCTTTTAGGGTTTCCTTAGGATTTTAGTAACCTGTAGCCTATAAAAGGGCTTGCATTGTAAGGGTTTTGGACACAAGTAGGATCAATAAAGTTTGATTAATTTCGACTCTTCTTCTTAAGAGAGATTCGAGCCTTTTTACTTGCCTTGGCTAGGGTTGTGAGCAATCTTGCGGCTCGTCGTAGATGGTTCAACCGGATTGTCCATTAGAGTACTCATATCTGTGGTGTCGTCGTTCCACCGCCTACAATCAAATCGTGTCTTTCATTTGATTCTAGGTTTCGTAATCCAAGCGTTGGACCATCTCTCTAGATCCTTGGGCAAACATGCTACGTGTCACGAAACGAGTTGATCTAGGACCGTATCAATGATGTAAGCATGGATCAGGGCCCACTCAATGATCCGGTCCGAGTTCCATTGGGCCTAGTCACACGTGCACGAGCCAAGCTCATCATGGAATCCCTCCAAGGCCTTGTTCGAATGGTGCAAGACCAACATGGTGTCCATTGGGATATTGAAGGCTTAGAAGGAGACAAGCAAATCATCTACACCATGATGCAAGCCCATGGAGAGTCAGGCGGGCCTCCAATTGATTGGGCAGAGTGTGGTCTTTAGGCCTTAATGTTGCATAGGGTTAGAATAACTGTGTAGTAGAAGCATGGGCCGGCACATCTCGACATCAAGATGGCCGACTGCCCTTTTAGATTTTCCTTAGGGTTTTAGTAACCTCTAGCCTGTAAAAGGGCTGGCTTTGTAAGGGTTTTGGACACAAGTTAGAACAATGAAGTTTGATTAATTTCGATTCTTAAAGTTAAGAGAGATCGAGCCTTTTTACTTGCCTTGGCTTGGGTTGTGAGCAATCTTGCGTCTCGTCTTAGATTGTTCTACCGACCTATCCATTAGAGTAATCACCTCGGTGGAGTCGTCGTTCTACCGCCTATAATCAAATCGCGTCGTCCCGTTTGATTCTAGGTTCCGCAATCCAAGCGTTGGACCACCTCGCTAGATCCTTGGGCAAACGTGCTACGTGTCTCGAAACGAGTTGTTCGAGATGTATCCATTAGAGTAATCCCCTCTGTGGAGTCGTCGTTCTACCGCCTATAATTATATCGTGTCGTCGTTTGGTTCTAGGTTCCGCATTCCAAATCATCTTGCGTGTCGTCCACGATTGTTCTACTGACCTATCCATTTGAGAAGTCACCTCTGTGGAGTCATCGTTGTGCCGTCTATAATCAAATCGTGTTGTCCGTTTGATTCCAGGTTCCGCAATCCGGGCGTTGGACCACCTCACTAGATCCTTGCGCAAACATGCTACGTGTCTCGAAAAGTGTTTATCGAGGACCGTATCAGTGATTTGTGCATGGATCAGGGCCCACGCCATGACCCTGTCCGAGTTCCATTGGGCCCAGTTACACGTGCACGAGCCAAGCTCTTCAAGGGTTCCCTCCATGGCCTTGTTCGAATAGTCTCCATTAGAGTACTCATATCTGTGGTGTCGTCGTTCTGCCGCCTACAATCAAATCGTGTCTTTCGTTTGATTCTAGGTTTCGTAATCCAAGCGTTGGACCACCTCGCTAGATCCTTGGGCAAACATGCTTCGTGTCACGAAACGAGTTGATCTAGGACCGTATCAGTGATGTATAGCATCGATCAGGGCCCCCTCAATGATCCGGTCCGACTTCCATTGGGCCTAGTCACACGTGCACGAGCCAAGCTCTTGAAGGAATCCCTCCAAGGCCTTGTTCGAATGGTCCAAGACCAACATGGAGTCCATTGGGATATTGAAGGCTTAGAAGGAGACAAGCAAATCATCTACACCATGATTCGATCCCATGGAGAGTCAGGCGGGCCTCCAATTGATTGGGCAGAGTGTGGTCTTTAGGCCTTAATGTTGCATAGGGTTAGATTAACTGTGTAGTAGAAGCATGGGCCGGCATATCTCGACATCAAGATGGCCGACTGCCCTTTTAGATTTTCCTTAGGGTTTTAGTAACCTCTAGCCTGTAAAAGGGCTGGCTTTGTAAGGGTTTTGGACACAAGTTAGAACAATGAAGTTTGATTAATTTCGATTCTTAAAGTTAAGAGAGATCGAGCCTTTTTACTTGCCTTGGCATGGGTTGTGAGCAATCTTGCGTCTCGTCTTAGATTGTTCTACCGACCTATCCATTAGAGTAATCACCTCGGTGGAGTCGTCGTTCTACCGCCTATAATCAAATCGCGTCGTCCCGTTTGATTCTAGGTTCCGCAATCCAAGCGTTGGACCACCTCGCTAGATCCTTGGGTAAACGTGCTACGTGTCTCGAAACGAGTTGTTCGAGATGTATCCATTAGAGTAATCCCCTCTGTGGAGTCGTCGTTCTACCGCCTATAATTATATCGTGTCGTCGTTTGGTTCTAGGTTCCGCATTCCAAATCATCTTGCGTGTGTGTCGTCCACGATTGTTCTACTGACCTATCCATTTGAGTAGTCACCTCTGTGGAGTCATCGCTGTGCCGTCTATAATCAAATCGTGTTGTCCGTCTGATTCCAGGTTCCGCAATCCGGGCGTTGGACCACCTCACTAGATCCTTGCGGAAACATGCTACGTGTCTCGAAAAGTGTTTATCAAGGACCGTATCAGTGATTTGTGCATGGATCAGGGCCCACGCCATGACCCTGTCCGAGTTCCATTGGGCCCAGTTACACGTGCACGAGCCAAGCTCTTCAAGGGTTCCCTCCATGGCCTTGTTCGAATGGTCGAAGACTAACATGGAGTCCAAGGGGATATTGAAAGCCTAGATGGGGACAAGCAAATCATCTACTCCATGATCCAAGCCCATGGAGAGTCAAGCGGGCCTCCAATTGATTGGACAGAGCGTGGTCTTTAGGCCTTAATTTTGCTTAGGGTTAGATTAACTACACCCGGCCCATCTCAACACCAAGATGGCCGACTGCTCTTTTAGGGTTTCCTTAGGATTTTAGTAACCTTTAGCCTATAAAAGGGCTTGCATTGTAAGGGTTTTGGACACAAGTAGGATCAATAAAGTTTGATTAATTTCGACTCTTCTTCTTAAGAGAGATTCGAGCCTTTTTACTTGCCTTGGCTAGGGTTGTAAGCAATCTTGCGGCTCGTCGTAGATGGTTCAACCGGATTGTCCATTAGAGTACTCATATCTGTGGTGTCGTCGTTCCACCGCCTACAATCAAATCGTGTCTTTCGTTTGATTCTAGGTTTCGTAATCCAAGCGTTGGACCATCTCTCTAGATCCTTGGGCAAACATGCTACGTGTCACGAAACGAGTTGATCTAGGACCGTATCAATGATGTAAGCATGGATCAGGGCCCACTCAATGATCCGGTCCGAGTTCCATTGGGCCTAGTCACACGTGCACGAGCCAAGCTCTTCATGGAATCCCTCCAAGGCCTTGTTCGAATGGTCCAAGACCAACATGGAGTCCATTGGGATATTGAAGGCTTAGAAGGAGACAAGCAAATCATCTACACCATGATGCAAGCCCATGGAGAGTCAAGCGGGCCTCCAATTGATTGGGCAGAGTGTGGTCTTTAGGCCTTAATGTTGCTTAGGGTTAGATTAACTGTGTAGTAGAAGCATGGGCCGGCACATCTCGACATCAAGATGGCCGACTGCCCTTTTAGATTTTCCTTAGGGTTTTAGTAACCTCTAGCCTGTAAAAGGGCTGGCTTTGTAAGGGTTTTGGACACAAGTTAGAACAATGAAGTTTGATTAATTTCGATTCTTAAAGTTAAGAGAGATCGAGCCTTTTTACTTGCCTTGGCATGGGTTGTGAGCAATCTTGCGTCTCGTCTTAGATTGTTCTACCGACCTATCCATTAGAGTAATCACCTCGGTGGAGTCGTCGTTCTACCGCCTATAATCAAATCGCGTCGTCCCGTTTGATTCTAGGTTCCGCAATCCAAGCGTTGGACCACCTCGCTAGATCCTTGGGCAAACGTGCTACGTGTCTCGAAACGAGTTGTTCGAGATGTATCCATTAGAGTAATCCCCTCTGTGGAGTCGTCGTTCTACCGCCTATAATTATATCGTGTCGTCGTTTGGTTCTAGGTTCCGCATTCCAAATCATCTTGCGTCTCGTCCACGACTGTTCTACCGACCTATCCATTAGAGTAGTCACCTCTGTGGAGTCATCGTTCTGCCGTCTATAATCTAATCGTGTTGTCCTTTTGATTCTACGTTCCGCAATCCGAGCGTTGGACCACCTCGCTAGATCCTTGCGCAAACATGCTACGTGTCTCGAAAAGAGTTGATCGAGGACCGTATCAGTGATTTGTGCATGGATCAGGGCCCACGCCATGACCCTGTCCGAGTTCCATTGGGCCCAGTCACACGTGCACGAGCCAAGCTCTTCAAGGGTTCCCTCCGAGGCCTTGTTCGAATGGTCCAAAACTAACATGGAGTCCATAGGGATATTGAATGCCTAGAAGGAGACAAGCAAATCATCTACTCCATGATCCAAGCCCATGGAGAGTCAAGCGGGCCTCCAATTGATTGGACAGAGCGTGGTCTTTAGGCCTTAATTTTGCTTAGGGTTAGATTAAATACACCCGGCCCATCTCGACACCAAGATGGCCGACTGATCTTTTAGGGATTCCTTTGGATTTTAGTAACCTCTAGCCTATAAAAGGGCTAGCATTGTAAGGGTTTTGGACACAAGTAGGATCAATAAAGTTTCATTAATTTCGACTCTTCTTGTTAAGAGAGATTCGAGCCTTTTTACTTGCCTTGGCAAGGGTTGTGAGCAATCTTGCGTATCGTCGTAGATGGTTCAACCAACTTGTCCATTAGAGTACTCATATCTGTGGTGTCGTCGTTCTACCGCCTACAATCAAATCGTGCCTTTCGTTTGATTCTTGGTTTCGTAATCCAAGCGTTGGACCACCTCGCTAGATCCTTGGGCAAACGTCCTACGTGTCTCGAAACGAGTTGTTCGAGAAGTATCCATTAGAGTAATCCCCTCTGTGGAGTCGTCGTTCTACCGCCTATAATTATATCGTGTCGTCGTTTGGTTCTAGGTTCCGCATTCCAAATCATCTTGCGTGTCGTCCACGATTGTTCTACTGACCTATCCATTTGAGTAGTCACCTCTGTGGAGTCATCGTTGTGCGTCTATAATCAAATCGTGTTGTCCGTTTGATTCCAGGTTCCGCAATCTGAGCGTTGGACCACCTCGCTAGATCCTTGCGCAAACATGCTACGTGTCTCGAAAAGTGTTTATCGAGGACCGTATCAGTGATTTGTGCATGGATCAGGGCCCACGCCATGACCCTGTCCGAGTTCCATTGGGCCCAGTTACACGTGCACGAGCCAAGCTCTTCAAGGGTTCCCTCCATGGCCTTGTTCGAATGGTCGAAGACTAACATGGAGTCCAAGGGGATATTGAAAGCCTAGATGGGGACAAGCAAATCATCTACTCCATGATCCAAGCCCATGGAGAGTCAAGCGGGCCTCCAATTGATTGGACAGAGCGTGGTCTTTAGGCCTTAATTTTGCTTAGGGTTAGATTAACTACACCCGGCCCATCTCAACACCAAGATGGCCGACTGCTCTTTTAGGGTTTCCTTAGGATTTTAGTAACCTGTAGCCTATAAAAGGGCTTGCATTGTAAGGGTTTTGGACACAAGTAGGATCAATAAAGTGTGATTAATTTCGACTCTTCTTCTTAAGAGAGATTCGAGCCTTTTTACTTGCCTTGGCTAGGGTTGTGAGCAATCTTGCGGCTCGTCGTAGATGGTTCAACCGGATTGTCCATTAGAGTACTCATATCTGTGGTGTCGTCGTTCCACCGCCTACAATCAAATCGTGTCTTTCATTTGATTCTAGGTTCCGCAATCCAAGCGTTGGACCACCTCGCTAGATCCTTGGGTAAACGTGCTACGTGTCTCGAAACGAGTTGTTCGAGATGTATCCATTAGAGTAATCCCCTCTGTGGAGTCGTCGTTCTACCGCCTATAATTATATCGTGTCGTCGTTTGGTTCTAGGTTCCGCATTCCAAATCATCTTGCGTCTCGTCCACGACTGTTCTACCGACCTATCCATTAGAGTAGTCACCTCAGTGGGGTCATCGTTCTGCCGTCTATAATCTTATCGTGTTGTCCTTTTGATTCTACGTTCCGCAATCCGAGCGTTGGACCACCTCGCTAGATCCTTGCGCAAACATGCTACGTGTCTCGAAAAGTGTTTATCGAGGACCGTATCAGTGATTTGTGCATGGATCAGGGCCCACGCCATGACCCTGTCCGAGTTCCATTGGGCCCAGTCACACGTGCACGAGCCAAGCTCTTCAAGGGTTCCCTCCGAGGCCTTGTTCGAATGGTCCAAGACTAACATGGAGTCCATAGGGATATTGAATGCCTAGAAGGAGACAAGCAAATCATCTACTCCATGATCCAAGCCCATGGAGAGTCAAGCGGGCCTCCAATTGATTGGACAGAGCGTGGTCTTTAGGCCTTAATTTTGCTTAGGGTTAGATTAAATACACCCGGCCCATCTCGACACCAAGATGGCCGACTGATCTTTTAGGGTTTCCTTTGGATTTTAGTAACCTCTAGCCTATAAAAGGGCTTGCATTGTAAGGGTTTTGGACACAAGTAGGATCAATAAAGTTTGATTAATTTCGACTCTTCTTGTTAAGAGAGATTCGAGCCTTTTTGCTTGCCTTGGCAAGGGTTGTGAGCAATCTTGCGTATCGTCGTAGATGGTTCAACCAACTTGTCCATTAGAGTACTCATATCTGTGGTGTCGTCGTTCTACCGCCTACAATCAAATCGTGCCTTTCGTTTGATTCTTGGTTTCGTAATCCAAGCGTTGGACCATCTCGCTAGATCCTTGGGCAAACATACTACGTGTCACGAAACGAGTTGACCTAGGACCGTATCAATGATGTAAGCATGGATCAGGGCCCACTCAATGATCCGGTCCGAGTTCCATTGGGCCTAGTCACACGTGCACGAGCCAAGCTCTTCATGGAATCCCTCCAAGGCCTTGTTCGAATGGTCCAAGACCAACATGGAGTCCATTGGGATATTGAAGGCTTAGAAGGAGACAAGCAAATCATCAACACCATGATTCAAGCCCATGGAGAGTCAAACGGGCCTCCAATTGATTGGGCAGAGTGTGGTCTTTAGGCCTTAATGTTGCTTAGGGTTAGATTAACTGTGTAGTAGAAGCATGGGCCGGCACATCTCGACATCAAGATGGCCGACTGCCCTTTTAGATTTTCCTTAGTGTTTTAGTAACCTCTAGCCTGTAAAAGGGCTGGCTTTGTAAGGGTTTTGGACACAAGTTAGAACAATGAAGTTTGATTAATTTCGATTCTTAAAGTTAAGAGAGATCGAGCCTTTTTACTTGCCTTGGCATGGGTAGTGAGCAATCTTGCGTCTCGTCTTAGATTGTTCTACCGACCTATCATTTAGAGTAATCACGTCGGTGGAGTCGTCGTTCTACCGCCTATAATTAAATCGTGTCGTCCCGTTTGATTCTAGTTTCCGCAATCCAAGCGTTGGACCACCTCGCTAGATCCTTGGGCAAACGTCCTACGTGTCTCGAAACGAGTTGTTCGAGAAGTATCCATTAGAGTAATCCCCTCTGTGGAGTCGTCGTTCTACCGCCTATAATTATATCGTGTCGTCGTTTGGTTCTAGGTTCCGCATTCCAAATCATCTTGCGTGTCGTCCACGATTGTTCTACTGACCTATCCATTTGAGTAGTCACCTCTGTGGAGTCATCGTTGTGCCGTCTATAATCAAATCGTGTTGTCCGTTTGATTCCAGGTTCCGCAATCTGAGCGTTGGACCACCTCGCTAGATCCTTGCGCAAACATGCTACGTGTCTCGAAAAGTGTTTATCGAGGACCGTATCAGTGATTTGTGCATGGATCAGGGCCCACGCCATGACCCTGTCCGAGTTCCATTGGGCCCAGTTACACGTGCACGAGCCAAGCTCTTCAAGGGTTCCCTCCATGGCCTTGTTCGAATGGTCGAAGACTAACATGGAGTCCAAGGGGATATTGAAAGCCTAGATGGGGACAAGCAAATCATCTACTCCATGATCCAAGCCCATGGAGAGTCAAGCGGGCCTCCAATTGATTGGACAGAGCGTGGTCTTTAGGCCTTAATTTTGCTTAGGGTTAGATTAACTACACCCGGCCCATCTCAACACCAAGATGGCCGACTGCTCTTTTAGGGTTTCCTTAGGATTTTAGTAACCTGTAGCCTATAAAAGGGCTTGCATTGTAAGGGTTTTGGACACAAGTAGGATCAATAAAGTTTGATTAATTTCGACTCTTCTTCTTAAGAGAGATTCGAGCCTTTTTACTTGCCTTGGCTAGGGTTGTGAGCAATCTTGCGGCTCGTCGTAGATGGTTCAACCGGATTGTCCATTAGAGTACTCATATCTGTGGTGTCGTCGTTCCACCGCCTACAATCAAATCGTGTCTTTCATTTGATTCTAGGTTTCGTAATCCAAGCGTTGGACCATCTCTCTAGATCCTTGGGCAAACATGCTACGTGTCACGAAACGAGTTGATCTAGGACCGTATCAATGATGTAAGCATGGATCAGGGCCCACTCAATGATCCGGTCCGAGTTCCATTGGGCCTAGTCACACGTGCACGAGCCAAGCTCATCATGGAATCCCTCCAAGGCCTTGTTCGAATGGTGCAAGACCAACATGGTGTCCATTGGGATATTGAAGGCTTAGAAGGAGACAAGCAAATCATCTACACCATGATGCAAGCCCATGGAGAGTCAGGCGGGCCTCCAATTGATTGGGCAGAGTGTGGTCTTTAGGCCTTAATGTTGCATAGGGTTAGAATAACTGTGTAGTAGAAGCATGGGCCGGCACATCTCGACATCAAGATGGCCGACTGCCCTTTTAGATTTTCCTTAGGGTTTTAGTAACCTCTAGCCTGTAAAAGGGCTGGCTTTGTAAGGGTTTTGGACACAAGTTAGAACAATGAAGTTTGATTAATTTCGATTCTTAAAGTTAAGAGAGATCGAGCCTTTTTACTTGCCTTGGCTTGGGTTGTGAGCAATCTTGCGTCTCGTCTTAGATTGTTCTACCGACCTATCCATTAGAGTAATCACCTCGGTGGAGTCGTCGTTCTACCGCCTATAATCAAATCGCGTCGTCCCGTTTGATTCTAGGTTCCGCAATCCAAGCGTTGGACCACCTCGCTAGATCCTTGGGCAAACGTGCTACGTGTCTCGAAACGAGTTGTTCGAGATGTATCCATTAGAGTAATCCCCTCTGTGGAGTCGTCGTTCTACCGCCTATAATTATATCGTGTCGTCGTTTGGTTCTAGGTTCCGCATTCCAAATCATCTTGCGTGTCGTCCACGATTGTTCTACTGACCTATCCATTTGAGAAGTCACCTCTGTGGAGTCATCGTTGTGCCGTCTATAATCAAATCGTGTTGTCCGTTTGATTCCATGTTTCGCAATCCGGGCGTTGGACCACCTCACTAGATCCTTGCGCAAACATGCTACGTGTCTCGAAAAGTGTTTATCGAGGACCGTATCAGTGATTTGTGCATGGATCAGGGCCCACGCCATGACCCTGTCCGAGTTCCATTGGGCCCAGTTACACGTGCACGAGCCAAGCTCTTCAAGGGTTCCCTCCATGGCCTTGTTCGAATAGTCCAAGACTAACATGGAGTCCAGGGGGATATTGAAAGCCTAGATGGGGACAAGGAAATCATCTACTCCATTAGAGTACTCATATCTGTGGTGTCGTCGTTCTGCCGCCTACAATCAAATCGTGTCTTTCGTTTGATTCTAGGTTTCGTAATCCAAGCGTTGGACCACCTCGCTAGATCCTTGGGCAAACATGCTTCGTGTCACGAAACGAGTTGATCTAGGACCGTATCAGTGATGTATAGCATCGATCAGGGCCCCCTCAATGATCCGGTCCGACTTCCATTGGGCCTAGTCACACGTGCACGAGCCAAGCTCTTGAAGGAATCCCTCCAAGGCCTTGTTCGAATGGTCCAAGACCAACATGGAGTCCATTGGGATATTGAAGGCTTAGAAGGAGACAAGCAAATCATCTACACCATGATTCGATCCCATGGAGAGTCAGGCGGGCCTCCAATTGATTGGGCAGAGTGTGGTCTTTAGGCCTTAATGTTGCATAGGGTTAGATTAACTGTGTAGTAGAAGCATGGGCCGGCATATCTCGACATCAAGATGGCCGACTGCCCTTTTAGATTTTCCTTAGGGTTTTAGTAACCTCTAGCCTGTAAAAGGGCTGGCTTTGTAAGGGTTTTGGACACAAGTTAGAACAATGAAGTTTGATTAATTTCGATTCTTAAAGTTAAGAGAGATCGAGCCTTTTTACTTGCCTTGGCATGGGTTGTGAGCAATCTTGCGTCTCGTCTTAGATTGTTCTACCGACCTATCCATTAGAGTAATCACCTCGGTGGAGTCGTCGTTCTACCGCCTATAATCAAATCGCGTCGTCCCGTTTGATTCTAGGTTCCGCAATCCAAGCGTTGGACCACCTCGCTAGATCCTTGGGTAAACGTGCTACGTGTCTCGAAACGAGTTGTTCGAGATGTATCCATTAGAGTAATCCCCTCTGTGGAGTCGTCGTTCTACCGCCTATAATTATATCGTGTCGTCGTTTGGTTCTAGGTTCCGCATTCCAAATCATCTTGCGTGTGTGTCGTCCACGATTGTTCTACTGACCTATCCATTTGAGTAGTCACCTCTGTGGAGTCATCGCTGTGCCGTCTATAATCAAATCGTGTTGTCCGTCTGATTCCAGGTTCCGCAATCCGGGCGTTGGACCACCTCACTAGATCCTTGCGGAAACATGCTACGTGTCTCGAAAAGTGTTTATCAAGGACCGTATCAGTGATTTGTGCATGGATCAGGGCCCACGCCATGACCCTGTCCGAGTTCCATTGGGCCCAGTTACACGTGCACGAGCCAAGCTCTTCAAGGGTTCCCTCCATGGCCTTGTTCGAATGGTCGAAGACTAACATGGAGTCCAAGGGGATATTGAAAGCCTAGATGGGGACAAGCAAATCATCTACTCCATGATCCAAGCCCATGGAGAGTCAAGCGGGCCTCCAATTGATTGGACAGAGCGTGGTCTTTAGGCCTTAATTTTGCTTAGGGTTAGATTAACTACACCCGGCCCATCTCAACACCAAGATGGCCGACTGCTCTTTTAGGGTTTCCTTAGGATTTTAGTAACCTTTAGCCTATAAAAGGGCTTGCATTGTAAGGGTTTTGGACACAAGTAGGATCAATAAAGTTTGATTAATTTCGACTCTTCTTCTTAAGAGAGATTCGAGCCTTTTTACTTGCCTTGGCTAGGGTTGTAAGCAATCTTGCGGCTCGTCGTAGATGGTTCAACCGGATTGTCCATTAGAGTACTCATATCTGTGGTGTCGTCGTTCCACCGCCTACAATCAAATCGTGTCTTTCGTTTGATTCTAGGTTTCGTAATCCAAGCGTTGGACCATCTCTCTAGATCCTTGGGCAAACATGCTACGTGTCACGAAACGAGTTGATCTAGGACCGTATCAATGATGTAAGCATGGATCAGGGCCCACTCAATGATCCGGTCCGAGTTCCATTGGGCCTAGTCACACGTGCACGAGCCAAGCTCTTCATGGAATCCCTCCAAGGCCTTGTTCGAATGGTCCAAGACCAACATGGAGTCCATTGGGATATTGAAGGCTTAGAAGGAGACAAGCAAATCATCTACACCATGATGCAAGCCCATGGAGAGTCAAGCGGGCCTCCAATTGATTGGGCAGAGTGTGGTCTTTAGGCCTTAATGTTGCTTAGGGTTAGATTAACTGTGTAGTAGAAGCATGGGCCGGCACATCTCGACATCAAGATGGCCGACTGCCCTTTTAGATTTTCCTTAGGGTTTTAGTAACCTCTAGCCTGTAAAAGGGCTGGCTTTGTAAGGGTTTTGGACACAAGTTAGAACAATGAAGTTTGATTAATTTCGATTCTTAAAGTTAAGAGAGATCGAGCCTTTTTACTTGCCTTGGCATGGGTTGTGAGCAATCTTGCGTCTCGTCTTAGATTGTTCTACCGACCTATCCATTAGAGTAATCACCTCGGTGGAGTCGTCGTTCTACCGCCTATAATCAAATCGCGTCGTCCCGTTTGATTCTAGGTTCCGCAATCCAAGCGTTGGACCACCTCGCTAGATCCTTGGGCAAACGTGCTACGTGTCTCGAAACGAGTTGTTCGAGATGTATCCATTAGAGTAATCCCCTCTGTGGAGTCGTCGTTCTACCGCCTATAATTATATCGTGTCGTCGTTTGGTTCTAGGTTCCGCATTCCAAATCATCTTGCGTCTCGTCCACGACTGTTCTACCGACCTATCCATTAGAGTAGTCACCTCTGTGGAGTCATCGTTCTGCCGTCTATAATCTAATCGTGTTGTCCTTTTGATTCTACGTTCCGCAATCCGAGCGTTGGACCACCTCGCTAGATCCTTGCGCAAACATGCTACGTGTCTCGAAAAGAGTTGATCGAGGACCGTATCAGTGATTTGTGCATGGATCAGGGCCCACGCCATGACCCTGTCCGAGTTCCATTGGGCCCAGTCACACGTGCACGAGCCAAGCTCTTCAAGGGTTCCCTCCGAGGCCTTGTTCGAATGGTCCAAAACTAACATGGAGTCCATAGGGATATTGAATGCCTAGAAGGAGACAAGCAAATCATCTACTCCATGATCCAAGCCCATGGAGAGTCAAGCGGGCCTCCAATTGATTGGACAGAGCGTGGTCTTTAGGCCTTAATTTTGCTTAGGGTTAGATTAAATACACCCGGCCCATCTCGACACCAAGATGGCCGACTGATCTTTTAGGGATTCCTTTGGATTTTAGTAACCTCTAGCCTATAAAAGGGCTAGCATTGTAAGGGTTTTGGACACAAGTAGGATCAATAAAGTTTCATTAATTTCGACTCTTCTTGTTAAGAGAGATTCGAGCCTTTTTACTTGCCTTGGCAAGGGTTGTGAGCAATCTTGCGTATCGTCGTAGATGGTTCAACCAACTTGTCCATTAGAGTACTCATATCTGTGGTGTCGTCGTTCTACCGCCTACAATCAAATCGTGCCTTTCGTTTGATTCTTGGTTTCGTAATCCAAGCGTTGGACCACCTCGCTAGATCCTTGGGCAAACGTCCTACGTGTCTCGAAACGAGTTGTTCGAGAAGTATCCATTAGAGTAATCCCCTCTGTGGAGTCGTCGTTCTACCGCCTATAATTATATCGTGTCGTCGTTTGGTTCTAGGTTCCGCATTCCAAATCATCTTGCGTGTCGTCCACGATTGTTCTACTGACCTATCCATTTGAGTAGTCACCTCTGTGGAGTCATCGTTGTGCGTCTATAATCAAATCGTGTTGTCCGTTTGATTCCAGGTTCCGCAATCTGAGCGTTGGACCACCTCGCTAGATCCTTGCGCAAACATGCTACGTGTCTCGAAAAGTGTTTATCGAGGACCGTATCAGTGATTTGTGCATGGATCAGGGCCCACGCCATGACCCTGTCCGAGTTCCATTGGGCCCAGTTACACGTGCACGAGCCAAGCTCTTCAAGGGTTCCCTCCATGGCCTTGTTCGAATGGTCGAAGACTAACATGGAGTCCAAGGGGATATTGAAAGCCTAGATGGGGACAAGCAAATCATCTACTCCATGATCCAAGCCCATGGAGAGTCAAGCGGGCCTCCAATTGATTGGACAGAGCGTGGTCTTTAGGCCTTAATTTTGCTTAGGGTTAGATTAACTACACCCGGCCCATCTCAACACCAAGATGGCCGACTGCTCTTTTAGGGTTTCCTTAGGATTTTAGTAACCTGTAGCCTATAAAAGGGCTTGCATTGTAAGGGTTTTGGACACAAGTAGGATCAATAAAGTGTGATTAATTTCGACTCTTCTTCTTAAGAGAGATTCGAGCCTTTTTACTTGCCTTGGCTAGGGTTGTGAGCAATCTTGCGGCTCGTCGTAGATGGTTCAACCGGATTGTCCATTAGAGTACTCATATCTGTGGTGTCGTCGTTCCACCGCCTACAATCAAATCGTGTCTTTCATTTGATTCTAGGTTCCGCAATCCAAGCGTTGGACCACCTCGCTAGATCCTTGGGTAAACGTGCTACGTGTCTCGAAACGAGTTGTTCGAGATGTATCCATTAGAGTAATCCCCTCTGTGGAGTCGTCGTTCTACCGCCTATAATTATATCGTGTCGTCGTTTGGTTCTAGGTTCCGCATTCCAAATCATCTTGCGTCTCGTCCACGACTGTTCTACCGACCTATCCATTAGAGTAGTCACCTCAGTGGGGTCATCGTTCTGCCGTCTATAATCTTATCGTGTTGTCCTTTTGATTCTACGTTCCGCAATCCGAGCGTTGGACCACCTCGCTAGATCCTTGCGCAAACATGCTACGTGTCTCGAAAAGTGTTTATCGAGGACCGTATCAGTGATTTGTGCATGGATCAGGGCCCACGCCATGACCCTGTCCGAGTTCCATTGGGCCCAGTCACACGTGCACGAGCCAAGCTCTTCAAGGGTTCCCTCCGAGGCCTTGTTCGAATGGTCCAAGACTAACATGGAGTCCATAGGGATATTGAATGCCTAGAAGGAGACAAGCAAATCATCTACTCCATGATCCAAGCCCATGGAGAGTCAAGCGGGCCTCCAATTGATTGGACAGAGCGTGGTCTTTAGGCCTTAATTTTGCTTAGGGTTAGATTAAATACACCCGGCCCATCTCGACACCAAGATGGCCGACTGATCTTTTAGGGTTTCCTTTGGATTTTAGTAACCTCTAGCCTATAAAAGGGCTTGCATTGTAAGGGTTTTGGACACAAGTAGGATCAATAAAGTTTGATTAATTTCGACTCTTCTTGTTAAGAGAGATTCGAGCCTTTTTGCTTGCCTTGGCAAGGGTTGTGAGCAATCTTGCGTATCGTCGTAGATGGTTCAACCAACTTGTCCATTAGAGTACTCATATCTGTGGTGTCGTCGTTCTACCGCCTACAATCAAATCGTGCCTTTCGTTTGATTCTTGGTTTCGTAATCCAAGCGTTGGACCATCTCGCTAGATCCTTGGGCAAACATACTACGTGTCACGAAACGAGTTGACCTAGGACCGTATCAATGATGTAAGCATGGATCAGGGCCCACTCAATGATCCGGTCCGAGTTCCATTGGGCCTAGTCACACGTGCACGAGCCAAGCTCTTCATGGAATCCCTCCAAGGCCTTGTTCGAATGGTCCAAGACCAACATGGAGTCCATTGGGATATTGAAGGCTTAGAAGGAGACAAGCAAATCATCAACACCATGATTCAAGCCCATGGAGAGTCAAACGGGCCTCCAATTGATTGGGCAGAGTGTGGTCTTTAGGCCTTAATGTTGCTTAGGGTTAGATTAACTGTGTAGTAGAAGCATGGGCCGGCACATCTCGACATCAAGATGGCCGACTGCCCTTTTAGATTTTCCTTAGTGTTTTAGTAACCTCTAGCCTGTAAAAGGGCTGGCTTTGTAAGGGTTTTGGACACAAGTTAGAACAATGAAGTTTGATTAATTTCGATTCTTAAAGTTAAGAGAGATCGAGCCTTTTTACTTGCCTTGGCATGGGTAGTGAGCAATCTTGCGTCTCGTCTTAGATTGTTCTACCGACCTATCATTTAGAGTAATCACGTCGGTGGAGTCGTCGTTCTACCGCCTATAATTAAATCGTGTCGTCCCGTTTGATTCTAGTTTCCGCAATCCAAGCGTTGGACCACCTCGCTAGATCCTTGGGCAAACGTCCTACGTGTCTCGAAACGAGTTGTTCGAGAAGTATCCATTAGAGTAATCCCCTCTGTGGAGTCGTCGTTCTACCGCCTATAATTATATCGTGTCGTCGTTTGGTTCTAGGTTCCGCATTCCAAATCATCTTGCGTCTCGTCCACGATTGTTCTACCGACCTATCCATTAGAGTAGCCACCTCTGTGGAGTCATCGTTCTGCCATCTATAATCTAATCGTGTTGTCCGTTTGATTTTACGTTCCGCAATCCGAGCGTTGGACCACCTCGCTAGATCCTTGCGCAAACATGCTACGTGTCTCGAAAAGAGTTGATCGAGGACCGTATCAGTGATTTGTGCATGGATCAGGGCCCACGCCATGACCCTGTCCGAGTTCCATTGCGCCCAGTCACACGTGCACGAGCCAAGCTCTTCAAGGGTTCCCTCCGAGGCCTTGTTCGAATGGTCCAAGACTAACATGGAGTCCAAGGGGATATTGAAAGCCTAGATGGGGACAAGCAAATCATCTACTCCATGATCCAAGCCCATGGAGAGTCAAGCGGGCCTCCAATTGATTGGACAGAGCGTGGTCTTTAGGCCTTAATTTTGCTTAGGGTTAGATTAACTACACCCGGCCCATCTCAACACCAAGATGGCCGACTGCTCTTTTAGGGTTTCCTTAGGATTTTAGTAACCTGTAGCCTATAAAAGGGCTTGCATTGTAAGGGTTTTGGACACAAGTAGGATCAATAAAGTTTGATTAATTTCGACTCTTCTTCTTAAGAGAGATTCGAGCCTTTTTACTTGCCTTGGCTAGGGTTGTGAGCAATCTTGCGGCTCGTCGTAGATGGTTCAACCGGATTGTCCATTAGAGTACTCATATCTGTGGTGTCGTCGTTCCACCGCCTACAATCAAATCGTGTCTTTCATTTGATTCTAGGTTTCGTAATCCAAGCGTTGGACCATCTCTCTAGATCCTTGGGCAAACATGCTACGTGTCACGAAACGAGTTGATCTAGGACCGTATCAATGATGTAAGCATGGATCAGGGCCCACTCAATGATCCGGTCCGAGTTCCATTGGGCCTAGTCACACGTGCACGAGCCAAGCTCATCATGGAATCCCTCCAAGGCCTTGTTCGAATGGTGCAAGACCAACATGGTGTCCATTGGGATATTGAAGGCTTAGAAGGAGACAAGCAAATCATCTACACCATGATGCAAGCCCATGGAGAGTCAGGCGGGCCTCCAATTGATTGGGCAGAGTGTGGTCTTTAGGCCTTAATGTTGCATAGGGTTAGAATAACTGTGTAGTAGAAGCATGGGCCGGCACATCTCGACATCAAGATGGCCGACTGCCCTTTTAGATTTTCCTTAGGGTTTTAGTAACCTCTAGCCTGTAAAAGGGCTGGCTTTGTAAGGGTTTTGGACACAAGTTAGAACAATGAAGTTTGATTAATTTCGATTCTTAAAGTTAAGAGAGATCGAGCCTTTTTACTTGCCTTGGCTTGGGTTGTGAGCAATCTTGCGTCTCGTCTTAGATTGTTCTACCGACCTATCCATTAGAGTAATCACCTCGGTGGAGTCGTCGTTCTACCGCCTATAATCAAATCGCGTCGTCCCGTTTGATTCTAGGTTCCGCAATCCAAGCGTTGGACCACCTCGCTAGATCCTTGGGCAAACGTGCTACGTGTCTCGAAACGAGTTGTTCGAGATGTATCCATTAGAGTAATCCCCTCTGTGGAGTCGTCGTTCTACCGCCTATAATTATATCGTGTCGTCGTTTGGTTCTAGGTTCCGCATTCCAAATCATCTTGCGTGTCGTCCACGATTGTTCTACTGACCTATCCATTTGAGAAGTCACCTCTGTGGAGTCATCGTTGTGCCGTCTATAATCAAATCGTGTTGTCCGTTTGATTCCAGGTTCCGCAATCCGGGCGTTGGACCACCTCACTAGATCCTTGCGCAAACATGCTACGTGTCTCGAAAAGTGTTTATCGAGGACCGTATCAGTGATTTGTGCATGGATCAGGGCCCACGCCATGACCCTGTCCGAGTTCCATTGGGCCCAGTTACACGTGCACGAGCCAAGCTCTTCAAGGGTTCCCTCCATGGCCTTGTTCGAATAGTCCAAGACTAACATGGAGTCCAGGGGGATATTGAAAGCCTAGATGGGGACAAGGAAATCATCTACTCCATTAGAGTACTCATATCTGTGGTGTCGTCGTTCTGCCGCCTACAATCAAATCGTGTCTTTCGTTTGATTCTAGGTTTCGTAATCCAAGCGTTGGACCACCTCGCTAGATCCTTGGGCAAACATGCTTCGTGTCACGAAACGAGTTGATCTAGGACCGTATCAGTGATGTATAGCATCGATCAGGGCCCCCTCAATGATCCGGTCCGACTTCCATTGGGCCTAGTCACACGTGCACGAGCCAAGCTCTTGAAGGAATCCCTCCAAGGCCTTGTTCGAATGGTCCAAGACCAACATGGAGTCCATTGGGATATTGAAGGCTTAGAAGGAGACAAGCAAATCATCTACACCATGATGCGATCCCATGGAGAGTCAAGCGGGCCTCAATTGATTGGGCAGTGTGTGGTCTTTAGGCCTTAATGTTGCTTAGGGTTAGATTAATTGTGTAGTAGAAGCATGGGCCGGCCCATCTCGACACGAAGATGGCCGACGGGTCTTTTAGAGTTTCCTTAGGGTTTTAGTAACCTCTGGCCTATAAAAGGGCTGGCTTTGTAAGGGTTTTGGACACAAGTTGGAACAATAAAGTTTGATTAATTTCGATTCTTAAAGTTAAGAGAGATCGAGCATTTTTACTTGCCTTGGCATGGGTTGTGAGCAATCTTGCGTCTCGTCTTAGATTGTTCTACCGACCTATCCATTAGAGCAATCACCTCGGTGGAGTCGTCGTTCTACCGCCAATAATCAAATAGTGTCGTCCCGTTTGATTCTAGGTTCCGCAATCCAAGCGTTGGACCACCTCGCTAGATCCTTGGGCAAACGTGCTACGTGTCTGGAAACGAGTTGTTCGAGATGTATCCATTAGAGTAATCCCCTCTGTGGAGTCGTCGTTCTACCGCCTATAATTATATCGTGTCGTCGTTTGGTTCTAGGTTCCGCATTCCAAATCATCTTGCGTCTCGTCCACGATTGTTCTACCGACCTATCCATTAGAGTAGTCACCTCTGTGGAGTCATCGTTCTGCCGTCTATAATCTAATCGTGTTGTCCGTTTGATTCTACGTTCCGCAATCCGAGCGTTGTACCACCTCGCTAGATCCTTGCGCAAACATGCTACGTGTCTCGAAAAGAGTTGATCGAGGACCGTATCAGTGATTTGTGCATGGATCAGGGCCCACGCCATGACCCTGTCCGAGTTCCATTGCGCCCAGTCACACGTGCACGAGCCAAGCTCTTCAAGGGTTCCCTCCGAGGCCTTGTTCGAATGGTCCAAGACTAACATGGAGTCCATAGGGATATTGAAAGCCTAGATTGAGACAAGCAAATCATCTACTCCATGATCCAAGCCCATGGAGAGTCAAGCGGGCCTCCAATTGATTGGACAGAGCGTGGTCTTTAGGCCTTAATTTTGCTTAGGGTTAGATTAACTACACCCGGCCCATCTCGACACCAAGATGGCCGACTGCTCTTTTAGGGTTTCCTTAGGATTTTAGTAACCTCTAGCCTATAAAAAGGCTTGCATTGTAAGGGTTTTGGACACAAGTAGGATCAATAAAGTTTGATTAATTTCGACTCTTCTTGTTAAGAGAGATTCGAGCCTTTTTACTTTCCTTGACAAGGGTTGTGAGCAATCTTGCGTCTCGTCGTAGATGGTTCTACCGACTTGTCCATTAGAGTACTCATATCTGTGGTGTCGTCGTTCTGCCGCCTACAATCAAATCGTGTCTTTCGTTTGATTCTAGGTTTCGTAATCCAAGCGTTGGACCACCTCGCTAGATCCTTGGGCAAACATGCTTTGTGTCACGAAACGAGTTGATCTAGGACCGTATCAGTGATGTATAGCATCGATCAGGGCCCTCTCAATGATCCGGTCCGACTTCCATTGGGCCTAGTCACACGTGCACGAGCCAAGCTCTTGAAGGAATCCCTCCAAGGCCTTGTTCGAATGGTCCAAGACCAACATGGAGTCCATTGGGATATTGAAGGCTTAGAAGGAGACAAGCAAATCATCTACACCATGATGCAATCCCATGGAGAGTCAAGCGGGCCTCAATTGATTGGGCAGTGTGTGGCACCAAGATGGCCTTAATGTTGCTTAGGGTTAGATTAATTGTGTAGTAGAAGCATGGGCCGGCCCATCTCGACACGAAGATGGCCGACGGGTCTTTTAGAGTTTCCTTAGGGTTTTAGTAACCTCTGGCCTATAAAAGGGCTGGCTTTGTAAGGGTTTTGGACACAAGTTGGAACAATAAAGTTTGATTAATTTCGATTCTTAAAGTTAAGAGAGATCGAGCCTTTTTACTTGTCTTGGCATGGGTTGTGAGCAATCTTGCGTCTCGTCTTAGATTGTTCTACCGACCTATCCATTAGAGCAATCACCTCGGTGGAGTCGTCGTTCTACCGCCAATAATCAAATAGTGTCGTCCCGTTTGATTCTAGGTTCCGCAATCCAAGCGTTGGACCACCTCGCTAGATCCTTGGGCAAACGTGCTACGTGTCTGGAAACGAGTTGTTCGAGATGTATCCATTAGAGTAATCCCCTCTGTGGAGTCGTCGTTCTACCGCCTATAATTATATCGTGTCGTCGTTTGGTTCTAGGTTCCGCATTCCAAATCATCTTGCGTCTCGTCCACGATTGTTCTACCGACCTATCCATTAGAGTAGTCACCTCTGTGGAGTCATCGTTCTGCCGTCTATAATCTAATCGTGTTGTCCGTTTGATTCTACGTTCCGCAATCCGAGCGTTGGACCACCTCGCTAGATCCTTGCGCAAACATGCTACGTGTCTCGAAAAGAGTTGATCGAGGACCGTATCAGTGATTTGTGCATGGATCAGGGCCCACGCCATGGCCCTGTCCGAGTTCCATTGCGCCCAGTCACACGTGCACGAGCCAAGCTCTTCAAGGGTTCCCTCCGAGGCCTTGTTCGAATGGTCCAAGACTAACATGGAGTCCATAGGGATATTGAAAGCCTAGAAGGAGACAAGCAAATCATCTACTCCATGATCCAAGCCCATGGAGAGTCAAGCGGGCCTCCAATTGATTGGACAGAGCGTGGTCTTTAGGCCTTAATTTTGCTTAGGGTTAGATTAACTACACCCGGCCCATCTCGACACCAAGATGGCCGACTGCTCTTTTAGGGTTTCCTTAGGATTTTAGTAACCTCTAGCCTATAAAAAGGCTTGCATTGTAAGGGTTTTGGACACAAGTAGGATCAATAAAGTTTGATTAATTTCGACTCTTCTTGTTAAGAGAGATTCGAGCCTTTTTACTTTCCTTGACAAGGGTTGTGAGCAATCTTGCGTCTCGTCGTAGATGGTTCTACCGACTTGTCCATTAGAGTACTCATATCTGTGGTGTCGTCGTTCTGCCGCCTACAATCAAATCGTGTCTTTCGTTTGATTCTAGGTTTCGTAATCCAAGCGTTGGACCACCTCGCTAGATCCTTGGGCAAACATGCTTCGTGTCACGAAACGAGTTGATCTAGGACCGTATCAGTGATGTATAGCATCGATCAGGGCCCCCTCAATGATCCGGTCCGACTTCCATTGGGCCTAGTCACACGTGCACGAGCCAAGCTCTTGAAGGAATCCCTCCAAGGCCTTGTTCGAATGGTCCAAGACCAACATGGAGTCCATTGGGATACTGAAGGCTTAGAAGGAGACAAGCAAATCATCTACACCATGATGCAATCCCATGGAGAGTCAAGCGGGCCTCAATTGATTGGGCAGTGTGTGGTCTTTAGGCCTTAATGTTGCTTAGGGTTAGATTAATTGTGTAGTAGAAGCATGGGCGGGCCCATCTCGACACGAAGATGGCCGACGGGTCTTTTAGAGTTTCCTTAGGGTTTTAGTAACCTCTGGCCTATAAAAGGGCTGGCTTTGTAAGGGTTTTGGACACAAGTTGGAACAATAAAGTTTGATTAATTTCGATTCTTAAAGTTAAGAGAGATCGAGCCTTTTTACTTGCCTTGGCATGGGTTGTGAGCAATCTTGCGTCTCGTCTTAGATTGTTCTACCGACCTATCCATTAGAGCAATCACCTCGGTGGAGTCGTCGTTCTACCGCCAATAATCAAATAGTGTCGTCCCGTTTGATTCTAGGTTCCGCAATCCAAGCGTTGGACCACCTCGCTAGATCCTTGGGCAAACGTGCTACGTGTCTGGAAACGAGTTGTTCGAGATGTATCCATTAGAGTAATCCCCTCTGTGGAGTCGTCGTTCTACCGCCTATAATTATATCGTGTCGTCGTTTGGTTCTAGGTTCCGCATTCCAAATCATCTTGCGTCTCGTCCACGATTGTTCTACCGACCTATCCATTAGAGTAGTCACCTCTGTGGAGTCATCGTTCTGCCGTCTATAATCTAATCGTGTTATCCGTTTGATTCTACGTTCCGCAATCCGAGCGTTGGACCACCTCGCTAGATCCTTGCGCAAACATGCTACGTGTCTCGAAAAGAGTTGATCGAGGACCGTATCAGTGATTTGTGCATGGATCAGGGCCCACGCCATGACCCTGTCCGAGTTCCATTGCGCCCAGTCACACGTGCACGAGCCAAGCTCTTCAAGGGTTCCCTCCGAGGCCTTGTTCGAATGGTCCAAGACTAACATGGAGTCCATAGGGATATTGAATGCCTAGAAGGAGACAAGGAAATCATCTACTCCATGATCCAAGCCCATGGAGAGTCAAGCGGGCCTCCAATTGATTGGACAGAGCGTGGTCTTTAGGCCTTAATTTTGCTTAGGGTTAGATTAACTACACCCGGCCCATCTCGACACCAAGATGGCCGACTGCTCTTTTAGGGTTTCCTTAGGATTTTAGTAACCTCTAGCCTATAAAAAGGCTTGCATTGTAAGGGTTTTGGACACAAGTAGGATCAATAAAGTTTGATTAATTTTGACTCTTCTTGTTAAGAGAGATTCGAGCCTTTTTACTTTCCTTGACAAGGGTTGTGAGCAATCTTGCGTCTCGTCGTAGATGGTTCTACCGACTTGTCCATTAGAGTACTCATATCTGTGGTGTCGTCGTTCTGCCGCCTACAATCAAATCGTGTCTTTCGTTTGATTCTAGGTTTCGTAATCCAAGCGTTGGACCACCTCGCTAGATCCTTGGGCAAACATGCTTCGTGTCACGAAACGAGTTGATCTAGGACCGTATCAGTGATGTATAGCATCGATCAGGGCCCCCTCAATGATCCGGTCCGACTTCCATTGGGCCTAGTCACACGTGCACGAGCCAAGCTCTTGAAGGAATCCCTCCAAGGCCTTGTTCGAATGGTCCAAGACCAACATGGAGTCCATTGGGATATTGAAGGCTTAGAAGGAGACAAGCAAATCATCTACACCGTGATGCAATCCCATGGAGAGTCAAGCGGGCCTCAATTGATTGGGCAGTGTGTGGTCTTTAGGCCTTAATGTTGCTTAGGGTTAGATTAATTGTGTAGTAGAAGCATGGGCCGGCCCATCTCGACACGAAGATGGCCGACGGGTCTTTTAGAGTTTCCTTAGGGTTTTAGTAACCTCTGGCCTATAAAAGGGCTGGCTTTGTAAGGGTTTTGGACACAAGTTGGAACAATAAAGTTTGATTAATTTCGATTCTTAAAGTTAAGAGAGATCGAGCCTTTTTACTTGCCTTGGCATGGGTTGTGAGCAATCTTGCGTCTCGTCTTAGATTGTTCTACCGACCTATCCATTAGAGCAATCACCTCGGTGGAGTCGTCGTTCTACCGCCAATAATCAAATAGTGTCGTCCCGTTTGATTCTAGGTTCCGCAATCCAAGCGTTGGACCACCTCGCTAGATCCTTGGGCAAACGTGCTACGTGTCTGGAAACGAGTTGTTCGAGATGTATCCATTAGAGTAATCCCCTCTGTGGAGTCGTCGTTCTACCGCCTATAATTATATCGTGTCGTCGTTTGGTTCTAGGTTCCGCATTCCAAATCATCTTGCGTCTCGTCCACGATTGTTCTACCGACCTATCCATTAGAGTAGTCACCTCTGTGGAGTCATCGTTCTGCCGTCTATAATCTAATCGTGTTGTCCGTTTGATTCTACGTTCCGCAATCCGAGCGTTGGACCACCTCGCTAGATCCTTGCGCAAACATGCTACGTGTCTCGAAAAGAGTTGATCGAGGACCGTATCAGTGATTTGTGCATGGATCAGGGCCCACGCCATGGCCCTGTCCGAGTTCCATTGCGCCCAGTCACACGTGCACGAGCCAAGCTCTTCAAGGGTTCCCTCCGAGGCCTTGTTCGAATGGTCCAAGACTAACATGGAGTCCATAGGGATATTGAAAGCCTAGAAGGAGACAAGCAAATCATCTACTCCATGATCCAAGCCCATGGAGAGTCAAGCGGGCCTCCAATTGATTGGACAGAGCGTGGTCTTTAGGCCTTAATTTTGCTTAGGGTTAGATTAACTACACCCGGCCCATCTCGACACCAAGATGGCCGACTGCTCTTTTAGGGTTTCCTTAGGATTTTAGTAACCTCTAGCCTATAAAAAGGCTTGCATTGTAAGGGTTTTGGACACAAGTAGGATCAATAAAGTTTGATTAATTTCGACTCTTCTTGTTAAGAGAGATTCGAGCCTTTTTACTTTCCTTGACAAGGGTTGTGAGCAATCTTGCGTCTCGTCGTAGATGGTTCTACCGACTTGTCCATTAGAGTACTCATATCTGTGGTGTCGTCGTTCTGCCGCCTACAATCAAATCGTGTCTTTCGTTTGATTCTAGGTTTCGTAATCCAAGCGTTGGACCACCTCGCTAGATCCTTGGGCAAACATGCTTCGTGTCACGAAACGAGTTGATCTAGGACCGTATCAGTGATGTATAGCATCGATCAGGGCCCCCTCAATGATCCGGTCCGACTTCCATTGGGCCTAGTCACACGTGCACGAGCCAAGCTCTTGAAGGAATCCCTCCAAGGCCTTGTTCGAATGGTCCAAGACCAACATGGAGTCCATTGGGATATTGAAGGCTTAGAAGGAGACAAGCAAATCATCTACACCGTGATGCAATCCCATGGAGAGTCAAGCGGGCCTCAATTGATTGGGCAGTGTGTGGTCTTTAGGCCTTAATGTTGCTTAGGGTTAGATTAATTGTGTAGTAGAAGCATGGGCCGGCCCATCTCGACACGAAGATGGCCGACGGGTCTTTTAGAGTTTCCTTAGGGTTTTAGTAACCTCTGGCCTATAAAAGGGCTGGCTTTGTAAGGGTTTTGGACACAAGTTGGAACAATAAAGTTTGATTAATTTCGATTCTTAAAGTTAAGAGAGATCGAGCCTTTTTACTTGCCTTGGCATGGGTTGTGAGCAATCTTGCGTCTCGTCTTAGATTGTTCTACCGACCTATCCATTAGAGCAATCACCTCGGTGGAGTCGTCGTTCTACCGCCAATAATCAAATAGTGTCGTCCCGTTTGATTCTAGGTTCCGCAATCCAAGCGTTGGACCACCTCGCTAGATCCTTGGGCAAACGTGCTACGTGTCTGGAAACGAGTTGTTCGAGATGTATCCATTAGAGTAATCCCCTCTGTGGAGTCGTCGTTCTACCGCCTATAATTATATCGTGTCGTCGTTTGGTTCTAGGTTCCGCATTCCAAATCATCTTGCGTCTCGTCCACGATTGTTCTACCGACCTATCCATTAGAGTAGTCACCTCTGTGGAGTCATCGTTCTGCCGTCTATAATCTAATCGTGTTGTCCGTTTGATTCTACGTTCCGCAATCCGAGCGTTGGACCACCTCGCTAGATCCTTGCGCAAACATGCTACGTGTCTCGAAAAGAGTTGATCGAGGACCGTATCAGTGATTTGTGCATGGATCAGGGCCCACGCCATGGCCCTGTCCGAGTTCCATTGCGCCCAGTCACACGTGCACGAGCCAAGCTCTTCAAGGGTTCCCTCCGAGGCCTTGTTCGAATGGTCCAAGACTAACATGGAGTCCATAGGGATATTGAATGCCTAGAAGGAGACAAGGAAATCATCTACTCCATGATCCAAGCCCATGGAGAGTCAAGCGGGCCTCCAATTGATTGGACAGAGCGTGGTCTTTAGGCCTTAATTTTGCTTAGGGTTAGATTAACTACACCCGGCCCATCTCGACACCAAGATGGCCGACTGCTCTTTTAGGGTTTCCTTAGGATTTTAGTAACCTCTAGCCTATAAAAAGGCTTGCATTGTAAGGGTTTTGGACACAAGTAGGATCAATAAAGTTTGATTAATTTCGACTCTTCTTGTTAAGAGAGATTCGAGCCTTTTTACTTTCCTTGACAAGGGTTGTGAGCAATCTTGCGTCTCGTCGTAGATGGTTCTACCGACTTGTCCATTAGAGTACTCATATCTGTGGTGTCGTCGTTCTGCCGCCTACAATCAAATCGTGTCTTTCGTTTGATTCTAGGTTTCGTAATCCAAGCGTTGGACCACCTCGCTAGATCCTTGGGCAAACATGCTTCGTGTCACGAAACGAGTTGATCTAGGACCGTATCAGTGATGTATAGCATCGATCAGGGCCCCCTCAATGATCCGGTCCGACTTCCATTGGGCCTAGTCACACGTGCACGAGCCAAGCTCTTGAAGGAATCCCTCCAAGGCCTTGTTCGAATGGTCCAAGACCAACATGGAGTCCATTGGGATATTGAAGGCTTAGAAGGAGACAAGCAAATCATCTACACCGTGATGCAATCCCATGGAGAGTCAAGCGGGCCTCAATTGATTGGGCAGTGTGTGGTCTTTAGGCCTTAATGTTGCTTAGGGTTAGATTAATTGTGTAGTAGAAGCATGGGCCGGCCCATCTCGACACGAAGATGGCCGACGGGTCTTTTAGAGTTTCCTTAGGGTTTTAGTAACCTCTGGCCTATAAAAGGGCTGGCTTTGTAAGGGTTTTGGACACAAGTTGGAACAATAAAGTTTGATTAATTTCGATTCTTAAAGTTAAGAGAGATCGAGCCTTTTTACTTGCCTTGGCATGGGTTGTGAGCAATCTTGCGTCTCGTCTTAGATTGTTCTACCGACCTATCCATTAGAGCAATCACCTCGGTGGAGTCGTCGTTCTACCGCCAATAATCAAATAGTGTCGTCCCGTTTGATTCTAGGTTCCGCAATCCAAGCGTTGGACCACCTCGCTAGATCCTTGGGCAAACGTGCTACGTGTCTGGAAACGAGTTGTTCGAGATGTATCCATTAGAGTAATCCCCTCTGTGGAGTCGTCGTTCTACCGCCTATAATTATATCGTGTCGTCGTTTGGTTCTAGGTTCCGCATTCCAAATCATCTTGCGTCTCGTCCACGATTGTTCTACCGACCTATCCATTAGAGTAGTCACCTCTGTGGAGTCATCGTTCTGCCGTCTATAATCTAATCGTGTTGTCCGTTTGATTCTACGTTCCGCAATCCGAGCGTTGGACCACCTCGCTAGATCCTTGCGCAAACATGCTACGTGTCTCGAAAAGAGTTGATCGAGGACCGTATCAGTGATTTGTGCATGGATCAGGGCCCACGCCATGGCCCTGTCCGAGTTCCATTGCGCCCAGTCACACGTGCACGAGCCAAGCTCTTCAAGGGTTCCCTCCGAGGCCTTGTTCGAATGGTCCAAGACTAACATGGAGTCCATAGGGATATTGAAAGCCTAGAAGGAGACAAGCAAATCATCTACTCCATGATCCAAGCCCATGGAGAGTCAAGCGGGCCTCCAATTGATTGGACAGAGCGTGGTCTTTAGGCCTTAATTTTGCTTAGGGTTAGATTAACTACACCCGGCCCATCTCGACACCAAGATGGCCGACTGCTCTTTTAGGGTTTCCTTAGGATTTTAGTAACCTCTAGCCTATAAAAAGGCTTGCATTGTAAGGGTTTTGGACACAAGTAGGATCAATAAAGTTTGATTAATTTCGACTCTTCTTGTTAAGAGAGATTCGAGCCTTTTTACTTTCCTTGACAAGGGTTGTGAGCAATCTTGCGTCTCGTCGTAGATGGTTCTACCGACTTGTCCATTAGAGTACTCATATCTGTGGTGTCGTCGTTCTGCCGCCTACAATCAAATCGTGTCTTTCGTTTGATTCTAGGTTTCGTAATCCAAGCGTTGGACCACCTCGCTAGATCCTTGGGCAAACATGCTTCGTGTCACGAAACGAGTTGATCTAGGACCGTATCAGTGATGTATAGCATCGATCAGGGCCCCCTCAATGATCCGGTCCGACTTCCATTGGGCCTAGTCACACGTGCACGAGCCAAGCTCTTGAAGGAATCCCTCCAAGGCCTTGTTCGAATGGTCCAAGACCAACATGGAGTCCATTGGGATATTGAAGGCTTAGAAGGAGACAAGCAAATCATCTACACCGTGATGCAATCCCATGGAGAGTCAAGCGGGCCTCAATTGATTGGGCAGTGTGTGGTCTTTAGGCCTTAATGTTGCTTAGGGTTAGATTAATTGTGTAGTAGAAGCATGGGCCGGCCCATCTCGACACGAAGATGGCCGACGGGTCTTTTAGAGTTTCCTTAGGGTTTTAGTAACCTCTGGCCTATAAAAGGGCTGGCTTTGTAAGGGTTTTGGACACAAGTTGGAACAATAAAGTTTGATTAATTTCGATTCTTAAAGTTAAGAGAGATCGAGCCTTTTTACTTGCCTTGGCATGGGTTGTGAGCAATCTTGCGTCTCGTCTTAGATTGTTCTACCGACCTATCCATTAGAGCAATCACCTCGGTGGAGTCGTCGTTCTACCGCCAATAATCAAATAGTGTCGTCCCGTTTGATTCTAGGTTCCGCAATCCAAGCGTTGGACCACCTCGCTAGATCCTTGGGCAAACGTGCTACGTGTCTGGAAACGAGTTGTTCGAGATGTATCCATTAGAGTAATCCCCTCTGTGGAGTCGTCGTTCTACCGCCTATAATTATATCGTGTCGTCGTTTGGTTCTAGGTTCCGCATTCCAAATCATCTTGCGTCTCGTCCACGATTGTTCTACCGACCTATCCATTAGAGTAGTCACCTCTGTGGAGTCATCGTTCTGCCGTCTATAATCTAATCGTGTTGTCCGTTTGATTCTACGTTCCGCAATCCGAGCGTTGGACCACCTCGCTAGATCCTTGCGCAAACATGCTACGTGTCTCGAAAAGAGTTGATCGAGGACCGTATCAGTGATTTGTGCATGGATCAGGGCCCACGCCATGGCCCTGTCCGAGTTCCATTGCGCCCAGTCACACGTGCACGAGCCAAGCTCTTCAAGGGTTCCCTCCGAGGCCTTGTTCGAATGGTCCAAGACTAACATGGAGTCCATAGGGATATTGAAAGCCTAGAAGGAGACAAGCAAATCATCTACTCCATGATCCAAGCCCATGGAGAGTCAAGCGGGCCTCCAATTGATTGGACAGAGCGTGGTCTTTAGGCCTTAATTTTGCTTAGGGTTAGATTAACTACACCCGGCCCATCTCGACACCAAGATGGCCGACTGCTCTTTTAGGGTTTCCTTAGGATTTTAGTAACCTCTAGCCTATAAAAAGGCTTGCATTGTAAGGGTTTTGGACACAAGTAGGATCAATAAAGTTTGATTAATTTCGACTCTTCTTGTTAAGAGAGATTCGAGCCTTTTTACTTTCCTTGACAAGGGTTGTGAGCAATCTTGCGTCTCGTCGTAGATGGTTCTACCGACTTGTCCATTAGAGTACTCATATCTGTGGTGTCGTCGTTCTGCCGCCTACAATCAAATCGTGTCTTTCGTTTGATTCTAGGTTTCGTAATCCAAGCGTTGGACCACCTCGCTAGATCCTTGGGCAAACATGCTTCGTGTCACGAAACGAGTTGATCTAGGACCGTATCAGTGATGTATAGCATCGATCAGGGCCCCCTCAATGATCCGGTCCGACTTCCATTGGGCCTAGTCACACGTGCACGAGCCAAGCTCTTGAAGGAATCCCTCCAAGGCCTTGTTCGAATGGTCCAAGACCAACATGGAGTCCATTGGGATATTGAAGGCTTAGAAGGAGACAAGCAAATCATCTACACCGTGATGCAATCCCATGGAGAGTCAAGCGGGCCTCAATTGATTGGGCAGTGTGTGGTCTTTAGGCCTTAATGTTGCTTAGGGTTAGATTAATTGTGTAGTAGAAGCATGGGCCGGCCCATCTCGACACGAAGATGGCCGACGGGTCTTTTAGAGTTTCCTTAGGGTTTTAGTAACCTCTGGCCTATAAAAGGGCTGGCTTTGTAAGGGTTTTGGACACAAGTTGGAACAATAAAGTTTGATTAATTTCGATTCTTAAAGTTAAGAGAGATCGAGCCTTTTTACTTGCCTTGGCATGGGTTGTGAGCAATCTTGCGTCTCGTCTTAGATTGTTCTACCGACCTATCCATTAGAGCAATCACCTCGGTGGAGTCGTCGTTCTACCGCCAATAATCAAATAGTGTCGTCCCGTTTGATTCTAGGTTCCGCAATCCAAGCATTGGACCACCTCGCTAGATCCTTGGGCAAACGTGCTACGTGTCTCGAAACGATTTGTTCGAGATGTATCCATTAGAGTAATCCCCTCTGTGGAGTCGTCGTTCTACCGCCTATAATTATATCGTGTCGTCGTTTGGTTCTAGGTTCCGCATTCCAAATCATCTTGCGTCTCGTCCACGATTGTTCTACCGACCTATCCATTAGAGTAGTCACCTCTGTGGAGTCATCGTTCTGCCGTCTATAATCTAATCGTGTTGTCCGTTTGATTCTACGTTCCGCAATCCGAGCGTTGGACCACCTCGCTAGATCCTTGCGCAAACATGCTACGTGTCTCGAAAAGAGTTGATCGAGAACCGTATCAGTGATTTGTGCATGGATCAGGGCCCACGCCATGACCCTGTCCGAGTTCCATTGCGCCCAGTCACACGTGCACGAGCCAAGCTCTTCAAGGGTTCCCTCCGAGGCCTTGTTCGAATGGTCCAAGACTAACATGGAGTCCATAGGGATATTGAAAGCCTAGAAGGAGACAAGCAAATCATCTACTCCATGATCCAAGCCCATGGAGAGTCAAGCGGGCCTCCAATTGATTGGACAGAGCGTGGTCTTTAGGCCTTAATTTTGCTTAGGGTTAGATTAACTACACCCGGCCCATCTCGACACCAAGATGGCCGACTGCTCTTTTAGGGTTTCCTTAGGATTTTAGTAACCTCTAGCCTATAAAAAGGCTTGCATTGTAAGGGTTTTGGACACAAGTAGGATCAATAAAGTTTGATTAATTTCGACTCTTCTTGTTAAGAGAGATTCGAGCCTTTTTACTTTCCTTGACAAGGGTTGTGAGCAATCTTGCGTCTCGTCGTAGATGGTTCTACCGACTTGTCCATTAGAGTACTCATATCTGTGGTGTCGTCGTTCTGCCGCCTACAATCAAATCGTGTCTTTCGTTTGATTCTAGGTTTCGTAATCCAAGCGTTGGACCACCTCGCTAGATCCTTGGGCAAACATGCTTCGTGTCACGAAACGAGTTGATCTAGGACCGTATCAGTGATGTATAGCATCGATCAGGGCCCCCTCAATGATCCGGTCCGACTTCCATTGGGCCTAGTCACACGTGCACGAGCCAAGCTCTTGAAGGAATCCCTCCAAGGCCTTGTTCGAATGGTCCAAGACCAACATGGAGTCCATTGGGATATTGAAGGCTTAGAAGGAGACAAGCAAATCATCTACACCATGATGCAAGCCCATGGAGAGTCAAGTGGGCCTCCAATTGATTGGGCAGAGTGTGGTCTTTAGGCCTTAATGTTGCTTAGGGTTAGATTAACTGTGTAGTAGAAGCATGGGCCGGCACATCTCGACATCAAGATGGCCGACTGCCCTTTTAGATTTTCCTTAGGGTTTTAGTAACCTCTAGCCTGTAAAAGGGCTGGCTTTGTAAGGGTTTTGGACACAAGTTAGAACAATGAAGTTTGATTAATTTCGATTCTTAAAGTTAAGAGAGATCGAGCCTTTTTACTTGCCTTGGCATGGGTTGTGAGCAATCTTGCGTCTCGTCTTAGATTGTTCTACCGACCTATCCATTAGAGTAATCACCTCGGTGGAGTCGTCGTTCTACCGCCTATAATCAAATCGCGTCGTCCCGTTTGATTCTAGGTTCCGCAATCCAAGCGTTGGACCACCTCGCTAGATCCTTGGGCAAACGTGCTACGTGTCTCGAAACGAGTTGTTCGAGATGTATCCATTAGAGTAATCCCCTCTGTGGAGTCGTCGTTCTACCGCCTATAATTATATCGTGTCGTCGTTTGGTTCTAGGTTCCGCATTCCAAATCATCTTGCGTCTCGTCCACGATTGTTCTACCGACCTATCCATTAGAGTAGCCACCTCTGTGGAGTCATCGTTCTGCCATCTATAATCTAATCGTGTTGTCCGTTTGATTTTACGTTCCGCAATCCGAGCGTTGGACCACCTCGCTAGATCCTTGCGCAAACATGCTACGTGTCTCGAAAAGAGTTGATCGAGGACCGTATCAGTGATTTGTGCATGGATCAGGGCCCACGCCATGACCCTGTCCGAGTTCCATTGCGCCCAGTCACACGTGCACGAGCCAAGCTCTTCAAGGGTTCCCTCCGAGGCCTTGTTCGAATGGTCCAAGACTAACATGGAGTCCATAGGGATATTGAAAGCCTAGAAGGAGACAAGCAAATCATCTACTCCATGATCCAAGCCCATGGAGAGTCAAGCGGGCCTCCAATTGATTGGACAGAGCGTGGTCTTTAGGCCTTAATTTTGCTTAGGGTTAGATTAACTACACCCGGCCCATCTCGACACCAAGATGGCCGACTGCTCTTTTAGGGTTTCCTTAGGATTTTAGTAACCTCTAGCCTATAAAAAGGCTTGCATTGTAAGGGTTTTGGACACAAGTAGGATCAATAAAGTTTGATTAATTTCGACTCTTCTTGTTAAGAGAGATTCGAGCCTTTTTACTTTCCTTGACAAGGGTTGTGAGCAATCTTGCGTCTCGTCGTAGATGGTTCTACCGACTTGTCCATTAGAGTACTCATATCTGTGGTGTCGTCGTTCTGCCGCCTACAATCAAATCGTGTCTTTCGTTTGATTCTAGGTTTCGTAATCCAAGCGTTGGACCACCTCGCTAGATCCTTGGGCAAACATGCTTCGTGTCACGAAACGAGTTGATCTAGGACCGTATCAGTGATGTATAGCATCGATCAGGGCCCCCTCAATGATCCGGTCCGACTTCCATTGGGCCTAGTCACACGTGCACGAGCCAAGCTCTTGAAGGAATCCCTCCAAGGCCTTGTTCGAATGGTCCAAGACCAACATGGAGTCCATTGGGATATTGAAGGCTTAGAAGGAGACAAGCAAATCATCTACACCATGATGCAAGCCCATGGAGAGTCAAGCGGGCCTCCAATTGATTGGGCAGAGTGTGGTCTTTAGGCCTTAATGTTGCTTAGGGTTAGATTAACTGTGTAGTAGAAGCATGGGCCGGCACATCTCGACATCAAGATGGCCGACTGCCCTTTTAGATTTTCCTTAGGGTTTTAGTAACCTCTAGCCTGTAAAAGGGCTGGCTTTGTAAGGGTTTTGGACACAAGTTAGAACAATGAAGTTTGATTAATTTCGATTCTTAAAGTTAAGAGAGATCGAGCCTTTTTACTTGCCTTGGCATGGGTTGTGAGCAATCTTGCGTCTCGTCTTAGATTGTTCTACCGACCTATCCATTAGAGCAATCACCTCGGTGGAGTCGTCGTTCTACCGCCAATAATCAAATAGTGTCGTCCCGTTTGATTCTAGGTTCCGCAATCCAAGCGTTGGACCACCTCGCTAGATCCTTGGGCAAACGTGCTACGTGTCTGGAAACGAGTTGTTCGAGATGTATCCATTAGAGTAATCCCCTCTGTGGAGTCGTCGTTCTACCGCCTATAATTATATCGTGTCGTCGTTTGGTTCTAGGTTCCGCATTCCAAATCATCTTGCGTCTCGTCCACGATTGTTCTACCGACCTATCCATTAGAGTAGTCACCTCTGTGGAGTCATCGTTCTGCCGTCTATAATCTAATCGTGTTGTCCGTTTGATTCTACGTTCCGCAATCCGAGCGTTGTACCACCTCGCTAGATCCTTGCGCAAACATGCTACGTGTCTCGAAAAGAGTTGATCGAGGACCGTATCAGTGATTTGTGCATGGATCAGGGCCCACGCCATGACCCTGTCCGAGTTCCATTGCGCCCAGTCACACGTGCACGAGCCAAGCTCTTCAAGGGTTCCCTCCGAGGCCTTGTTCGAATGGTCCAAGACTAACATGGAGTCCATAGGGATATTGAAAGCCTAGATTGAGACAAGCAAATCATCTACTCCATGATCCAAGCCCATGGAGAGTCAAGCGGGCCTCCAATTGATTGGACAGAGCGTGGTCTTTAGGCCTTAATTTTGCTTAGGGTTAGATTAACTACACCCGGCCCATCTCGACACCAAGATGGCCGACTCATCTACACCATGATGCAATCCCATGGAGAGTCAAGCGGGCCTCAATTGATTGGGCAGTGTGTGGCACCAAGATGGCCTTAATGTTGCTTAGGGTTAGATTAATTGTGTAGTAGAAGCATGGGCCGGCCCATCTCGACACGAAGATGGCCGACGGGTCTTTTAGAGTTTCCTTAGGGTTTTAGTAACCTCTGGCCTATAAAAGGGCTGGCTTTGTAAGGGTTTTGGACACAAGTTGGAACAATAAAGTTTGATTAATTTCGATTCTTAAAGTTAAGAGAGATCGAGCCTTTTTACTTGTCTTGGCATGGGTTGTGAGCAATCTTGCGTCTCGTCTTAGATTGTTCTACCGACCTATCCATTAGAGCAATCACCTCGGTGGAGTCGTCGTTCTACCGCCAATAATCAAATAGTGTCGTCCCGTTTGATTCTAGGTTCCGCAATCCAAGCGTTGGACCACCTCGCTAGATCCTTGGGCAAACGTGCTACGTGTCTGGAAACGAGTTGTTCGAGATGTATCCATTAGAGTAATCCCCTCTGTGGAGTCGTCGTTCTACCGCCTATAATTATATCGTGTCGTCGTTTGGTTCTAGGTTCCGCATTCCAAATCATCTTGCGTCTCGTCCACGATTGTTCTACCGACCTATCCATTAGAGTAGTCACCTCTGTGGAGTCATCGTTCTGCCGTCTATAATCTAATCGTGTTGTCCGTTTGATTCTACGTTCCGCAATCCGAGCGTTGGACCACCTCGCTAGATCCTTGCGCAAACATGCTACGTGTCTCGAAAAGAGTTGATCGAGGACCGTATCAGTGATTTGTGCATGGATCAGGGCCCACGCCATGGCCCTGTCCGAGTTCCATTGCGCCCAGTCACACGTGCACGAGCCAAGCTCTTCAAGGGTTCCCTCCGAGGCCTTGTTCGAATGGTCCAAGACTAACATGGAGTCCATAGGGATATTGAAAGCCTAGAAGGAGACAAGCAAATCATCTACTCCATGATCCAAGCCCATGGAGAGTCAAGCGGGCCTCCAATTGATTGGACAGAGCGTGGTCTTTAGGCCTTAATTTTGCTTAGGGTTAGATTAACTACACCCGGCCCATCTCGACACCAAGATGGCCGACTGCTCTTTTAGGGTTTCCTTAGGATTTTAGTAACCTCTAGCCTATAAAAAGGCTTGCATTGTAAGGGTTTTGGACACAAGTAGGATCAATAAAGTTTGATTAATTTCGACTCTTCTTGTTAAGAGAGATTCGAGCCTTTTTACTTTCCTTGACAAGGGTTGTGAGCAATCTTGCGTCTCGTCGTAGATGGTTCTACCGACTTGTCCATTAGAGTACTCATATCTGTGGTGTCGTCGTTCTGCCGCCTACAATCAAATCGTGTCTTTCGTTTGATTCTAGGTTTCGTAATCCAAGCGTTGGACCACCTCGCTAGATCCTTGGGCAAACATGCTTCGTGTCACGAAACGAGTTGATCTAGGACCGTATCAGTGATGTATAGCATCGATCAGGGCCCCCTCAATGATCCGGTCCGACTTCCATTGGGCCTAGTCACACGTGCACGAGCCAAGCTCTTGAAGGAATCCCTCCAAGGCCTTGTTCGAATGGTCCAAGACCAACATGGAGTCCATTGGGATATTGAAGGCTTAGAAGGAGACAAGCAAATCATCTACACCGTGATGCAATCCCATGGAGAGTCAAGCGGGCCTCAATTGATTGGGCAGTGTGTGGTCTTTAGGCCTTAATGTTGCTTAGGGTTAGATTAATTGTGTAGTAGAAGCATGGGCCGGCCCATCTCGACACGAAGATGGCCGACGGGTCTTTTAGAGTTTCCTTAGGGTTTTAGTAACCTCTGGCCTATAAAAGGGCTGGCTTTGTAAGGGTTTTGGACACAAGTTGGAACAATAAAGTTTGATTAATTTCGATTCTTAAAGTTAAGAGAGATCGAGCCTTTTTACTTGCCTTGGCATGGGTTGTGAGCAATCTTGCGTCTCGTCTTAGATTGTTCTACCGACCTATCCATTAGAGCAATCACCTCGGTGGAGTCGTCGTTCTACCGCCAATAATCAAATAGTGTCGTCCCGTTTGATTCTAGGTTCCGCAATCCAAGCGTTGGACCACCTCGCTAGATCCTTGGGCAAACGTGCTACGTGTCTGGAAACGAGTTGTTCGAGATGTATCCATTAGAGTAATCCCCTCTGTGGAGTCGTCGTTCTACCGCCTATAATTATATCGTGTCGTCGTTTGGTTCTAGGTTCCGCATTCCAAATCATCTTGCGTCTCGTCCACGATTGTTCTACCGACCTATCCATTAGAGTAGTCACCTCTGTGGAGTCATCGTTCTGCCGTCTATAATCTAATCGTGTTGTCCGTTTGATTCTACGTTCCGCAATCCGAGCGTTGGACCACCTCGCTAGATCCTTGCGCAAACATGCTACGTGTCTCGAAAAGAGTTGATCGAGGACCGTATCAGTGATTTGTGCATGGATCAGGGCCCACGCCATGGCCCTGTCCGAGTTCCATTGCGCCCAGTCACACGTGCACGAGCCAAGCTCTTCAAGGGTTCCCTCCGAGGCCTTGTTCGAATGGTCCAAGACTAACATGGAGTCCATAGGGATATTGAAAGCCTAGAAGGAGACAAGCAAATCATCTACTCCATGATCCAAGCCCATGGAGAGTCAAGCGGGCCTCCAATTGATTGGACAGAGCGTGGTCTTTAGGCCTTAATTTTGCTTAGGGTTAGATTAACTACACCCGGCCCATCTCGACACCAAGATGGCCGACTGCTCTTTTAGGGTTTCCTTAGGATTTTAGTAACCTCTAGCCTATAAAAAGGCTTGCATTGTAAGGGTTTTGGACACAAGTAGGATCAATAAAGTTTGATTAATTTCGACTCTTCTTGTTAAGAGAGATTCGAGCCTTTTTACTTTCCTTGACAAGGGTTGTGAGCAATCTTGCGTCTCGTCGTAGATGGTTCTACCGACTTGTCCATTAGAGTACTCATATCTGTGGTGTCGTCGTTCTGCCGCCTACAATCAAATCGTGTCTTTCGTTTGATTCTAGGTTTCGTAATCCAAGCGTTGGACCACCTCGCTAGATCCTTGGGCAAACATGCTTCGTGTCACGAAACGAGTTGATCTAGGACCGTATCAGTGATGTATAGCATCGATCAGGGCCCCCTCAATGATCCGGTCCGACTTCCATTGGGCCTAGTCACACGTGCACGAGCCAAGCTCTTGAAGGAATCCCTCCAAGGCCTTGTTCGAATGGTCCAAGACCAACATGGAGTCCATTGGGATATTGAAGGCTTAGAAGGAGACAAGCAAATCATCTACACCGTGATGCAATCCCATGGAGAGTCAAGCGGGCCTCAATTGATTGGGCAGTGTGTGGTCTTTAGGCCTTAATGTTGCTTAGGGTTAGATTAATTGTGTAGTAGAAGCATGGGCCGGCCCATCTCGACACGAAGATGGCCGACGGGTCTTTTAGAGTTTCCTTAGGGTTTTAGTAACCTCTGGCCTATAAAAGGGCTGGCTTTGTAAGGGTTTTGGACACAAGTTGGAACAATAAAGTTTGATTAATTTCGA
The DNA here is from genome assembly GCF_036785885.1 of Coffea arabica. Lineage (NCBI taxonomy): Eukaryota > Viridiplantae > Streptophyta > Magnoliopsida > Gentianales > Rubiaceae > Coffea > Coffea arabica. Next base: position 23,214,970 of record NC_092314.1, read on the forward strand.
TTCTTAAAGTTAAGAGAGATCGAGCCTTTTTACTTGCCTTGGCATGGGTTGTGAGCAATCTTGCGTCTCGTCTTAGATTGTTCTACCGACCTATCCATTAGAGCAATCACCTCGGTGGAGTCGTCGTTCTACCGCCAATAATCAAATAGTGTCGTCCCGTTTGATTCTAGGTTCCGCAATCCAAGCGTTGGACCACCTCGCTAGATCCTTGGGCAAACGTGCTACGTGTCTGGAAACGAGTTGTTCGAGATGTATCCATTAGAGTAATCCCCTCTGTGGAGTCGTCGTTCTACCGCCTATAATTATATCGTGTCGTCGTTTGGTTCTAGGTTCCGCATTCCAAATCATCTTGCGTCTCGTCCACGATTGTTCTACCGACCTATCCATTAGAGTAGTCACCTCTGTGGAGTCATCGTTCTGCCGTCTATAATCTAATCGTGTTGTCCGTTTGATTCTACGTTCCGCAATCCGAGCGTTGGACCACCTCGCTAGATCCTTGCGCAAACATGCTACGTGTCTCGAAAAGAGTTGATCGAGGACCGTATCAGTGATTTGTGCATGGATCAGGGCCCACGCCATGGCCCTGTCCGAGTTCCATTGCGCCCAGTCACACGTGCACGAGCCAAGCTCTTCAAGGGTTCCCTCCGAGGCCTTGTTCGAATGGTCCAAGACTAACATGGAGTCCATAGGGATATTGAAAGCCTAGAAGGAGACAAGCAAATCATCTACTCCATGATCCAAGCCCATGGAGAGTCAAGCGGGCCTCCAATTGATTGGACAGAGCGTGGTCTTTAGGCCTTAATTTTGCTTAGGGTTAGATTAACTACACCCGGCCCATCTCGACACCAAGATGGCCGACTGCTCTTTTAGGGTTTCCTTAGGATTTTAGTAACCTCTAGCCTATAAAAAGGCTTGCATTGTAAGGGTTTTGGACACAAGTAGGATCAATAAAGTTTGATTAATTTCGACTCTTCTTGTTAAGAGAGATTCGAGCCTTTTTACTTTCCTTGACAAGGGTTGTGAGCAATCTTGCGTCTCGTCGTAGATGGTTCTACCGACTTGTCCATTAGAGTACTCATATCTGTGGTGTCGTCGTTCTGCCGCCTACAATCAAATCGTGTCTTTCGTTTGATTCTAGGTTTCGTAATCCAAGCGTTGGACCACCTCGCTAGATCCTTGGGCAAACATGCTTCGTGTCACGAAACGAGTTGATCTAGGACCGTATCAGTGATGTATAGCATCGATCAGGGCCCCCTCAATGATCCGGTCCGACTTCCATTGGGCCTAGTCACACGTGCACGAGCCAAGCTCTTGAAGGAATCCCTCCAAGGCCTTGTTCGAATGGTCCAAGACCAACATGGAGTCCATTGGGATATTGAAGGCTTAGAAGGAGACAAGCAAATCATCTACACCGTGATGCAATCCCATGGAGAGTCAAGCGGGCCTCAATTGATTGGGCAGTGTGTGGTCTTTAGGCCTTAATGTTGCTTAGGGTTAGATTAATTGTGTAGTAGAAGCATGGGCCGGCCCATCTCGACACGAAGATGGCCGACGGGTCTTTTAGAGTTTCCTTAGGGTTTTAGTAACCTCTGGCCTATAAAAGGGCTGGCTTTGTAAGGGTTTTGGACACAAGTTGGAACAATAAAGTTTGATTAATTTCGATTCTTAAAGTTAAGAGAGATCGAGCCTTTTTACTTGCCTTGGCATGGGTTGTGAGCAATCTTGCGTCTCGTCTTAGATTGTTCTACCGACCTATCCATTAGAGCAATCACCTCGGTGGAGTCGTCGTTCTACCGCCAATAATCAAATAGTGTCGTCCCGTTTGATTCTAGGTTCCGCAATCCAAGCGTTGGACCACCTCGCTAGATCCTTGGGCAAACGTGCTACGTGTCTGGAAACGAGTTGTTCGAGATGTATCCATTAGAGTAATCCCCTCTGTGGAGTCGTCGTTCTACCGCCTATAATTATATCGTGTCGTCGTTTGGTTCTAGGTTCCGCATTCCAAATCATCTTGCGTCTCGTCCACGATTGTTCTACCGACCTATCCATTAGAGTAGTCACCTCTGTGGAGTCATCGTTCTGCCGTCTATAATCTAATCGTGTTGTCCGTTTGATTCTACGTTCCGCAATCCGAGCGTTGGACCACCTCGCTAGATCCTTGCGCAAACATGCTACGTGTCTCGAAAAGAGTTGATCGAGGACCGTATCAGTGATTTGTGCATGGATCAGGGCCCACGCCATGGCCCTGTCCGAGTTCCATTGCGCCCAGTCACACGTGCACGAGCCAAGCTCTTCAAGGGTTCCCTCCGAGGCCTTGTTCGAATGGTCCAAGACTAACATGGAGTCCATAGGGATATTGAAAGCCTAGAAGGAGACAAGCAAATCATCTACTCCATGATCCAAGCCCATGGAGAGTCAAGCGGGCCTCCAATTGATTGGACAGAGCGTGGTCTTTAGGCCTTAATTTTGCTTAGGGTTAGATTAACTACACCCGGCCCATCTCGACACCAAGATGGCCGACTGCTCTTTTAGGGTTTCCTTAGGATTTTAGTAACCTCTAGCCTATAAAAAGGCTTGCATTGTAAGGGTTTTGGACACAAGTAGGATCAATAAAGTTTGATTAATTTCGACTCTTCTTGTTAAGAGAGATTCGAGCCTTTTTACTTTCCTTGACAAGGGTTGTGAGCAATCTTGCGTCTCGTCGTAGATGGTTCTACCGACTTGTCCATTAGAGTACTCATATCTGTGGTGTCGTCGTTCTGCCGCCTACAATCAAATCGTGTCTTTCGTTTGATTCTAGGTTTCGTAATCCAAGCGTTGGACCACCTCGCTAGATCCTTGGGCAAACATGCTTCGTGTCACGAAACGAGTTGATCTAGGACCGTATCAGTGATGTATAGCATCGATCAGGGCCCCCTCAATGATCCGGTCCGACTTCCATTGGGCCTAGTCACACGTGCACGAGCCAAGCTCTTGAAGGAATCCCTCCAAGGCCTTGTTCGAATGGTCCAAGACCAACATGGAGTCCATTGGGATATTGAAGGCTTAGAAGGAGACAAGCAAATCATCTACACCGTGATGCAATCCCATGGAGAGTCAAGCGGGCCTCAATTGATTGGGCAGTGTGTGGTCTTTAGGCCTTAATGTTGCTTAGGGTTAGATTAATTGTGTAGTAGAAGCATGGGCCGGCCCATCTCGACACGAAGATGGCCGACGGGTCTTTTAGAGTTTCCTTAGGGTTTTAGTAACCTCTGGCCTATAAAAGGGCTGGCTTTGTAAGGGTTTTGGACACAAGTTGGAACAATAAAGTTTGATTAATTTCGATTCTTAAAGTTAAGAGAGATCGAGCCTTTTTACTTGCCTTGGCATGGGTTGTGAGCAATCTTGCGTCTCGTCTTAGATTGTTCTACCGACCTATCCATTAGAGCAATCACCTCGGTGGAGTCGTCGTTCTACCGCCAATAATCAAATAGTGTCGTCCCGTTTGATTCTAGGTTCCGCAATCCAAGCGTTGGACCACCTCGCTAGATCCTTGGGCAAACGTGCTACGTGTCTGGAAACGAGTTGTTCGAGATGTATCCATTAGAGTAATCCCCTCTGTGGAGTCGTCGTTCTACCGCCTATAATTATATCGTGTCGTCGTTTGGTTCTAGGTTCCGCATTCCAAATCATCTTGCGTCTCGTCCACGATTGTTCTACCGACCTATCCATTAGAGTAGTCACCTCTGTGGAGTCATCGTTCTGCCGTCTATAATCTAATCGTGTTGTCCGTTTGATTCTACGTTCCGCAATCCGAGCGTTGGACCACCTCGCTAGATCCTTGCGCAAACATGCTACGTGTCTCGAAAAGAGTTGATCGAGGACCGTATCAGTGATTTGTGCATGGATCAGGGCCCACGCCATGGCCCTGTCCGAGTTCCATTGCGCCCAGTCACACGTGCACGAGCCAAGCTCTTCAAGGGTTCCCTCCGAGGCCTTGTTCGAATGGTCCAAGACTAACATGGAGTCCATAGGGATATTGAAAGCCTAGAAGGAGACAAGCAAATCATCTACTCCATGATCCAAGCCCATGGAGAGTCAAGCGGGCCTCCAATTGATTGGACAGAGCGTGGTCTTTAGGCCTTAATTTTGCTTAGGGTTAGATTAACTACACCCGGCCCATCTCGACACCAAGATGGCCGACTGCTCTTTTAGGGTTTCCTTAGGATTTTAGTAACCTCTAGCCTATAAAAAGGCTTGCATTGTAAGGGTTTTGGACACAAGTAGGATCAATAAAGTTTGATTAATTTCGACTCTTCTTGTTAAGAGAGATTCGAGCCTTTTTACTTTCCTTGACAAGGGTTGTGAGCAATCTTGCGTCTCGTCGTAGATGGTTCTACCGACTTGTCCATTAGAGTACTCATATCTGTGGTGTCGTCGTTCTGCCGCCTACAATCAAATCGTGTCTTTCGTTTGATTCTAGGTTTCGTAATCCAAGCGTTGGACCACCTCGCTAGATCCTTGGGCAAACATGCTTCGTGTCACGAAACGAGTTGATCTAGGACCGTATCAGTGATGTATAGCATCGATCAGGGCCCCCTCAATGATCCGGTCCGACTTCCATTGGGCCTAGTCACACGTGCACGAGCCAAGCTCTTGAAGGAATCCCTCCAAGGCCTTGTTCGAATGGTCCAAGACCAACATGGAGTCCATTGGGATATTGAAGGCTTAGAAGGAGACAAGCAAATCATCTACACCGTGATGCAATCCCATGGAGAGTCAAGCGGGCCTCAATTGATTGGGCAGTGTGTGGTCTTTAGGCCTTAATGTTGCTTAGGGTTAGATTAATTGTGTAGTAGAAGCATGGGCCGGCCCATCTCGACACGAAGATGGCCGACGGGTCTTTTAGAGTTTCCTTAGGGTTTTAGTAACCTCTGGCCTATAAAAGGGCTGGCTTTGTAAGGGTTTTGGACACAAGTTGGAACAATAAAGTTTGATTAATTTCGATTCTTAAAGTTAAGAGAGATCGAGCCTTTTTACTTGCCTTGGCATGGGTTGTGAGCAATCTTGCGTCTCGTCTTAGATTGTTCTACCGACCTATCCATTAGAGCAATCACCTCGGTGGAGTCGTCGTTCTACCGCCAATAATCAAATAGTGTCGTCCCGTTTGATTCTAGGTTCCGCAATCCAAGCGTTGGACCACCTCGCTAGATCCTTGGGCAAACGTGCTACGTGTCTGGAAACGAGTTGTTCGAGATGTATCCATTAGAGTAATCCCCTCTGTGGAGTCGTCGTTCTACCGCCTATAATTATATCGTGTCGTCGTTTGGTTCTAGGTTCCGCATTCCAAATCATCTTGCGTCTCGTCCACGATTGTTCTACCGACCTATCCATTAGAGTAGTCACCTCTGTGGAGTCATCGTTCTGCCGTCTATAATCTAATCGTGTTGTCCGTTTGATTCTACGTTCCGCAATCCGAGCGTTGGACCACCTCGCTAGATCCTTGCGCAAACATGCTACGTGTCTCGAAAAGAGTTGATCGAGGACCGTATCAGTGATTTGTGCATGGATCAGGGCCCACGCCATGGCCCTGTCCGAGTTCCATTGCGCCCAGTCACACGTGCACGAGCCAAGCTCTTCAAGGGTTCCCTCCGAGGCCTTGTTCGAATGGTCCAAGACTAACATGGAGTCCATAGGGATATTGAAAGCCTAGAAGGAGACAAGCAAATCATCTACTCCATGATCCAAGCCCATGGAGAGTCAAGCGGGCCTCCAATTGATTGGACAGAGCGTGGTCTTTAGGCCTTAATTTTGCTTAGGGTTAGATTAACTACACCCGGCCCATCTCGACACCAAGATGGCCGACTGCTCTTTTAGGGTTTCCTTAGGATTTTAGTAACCTCTAGCCTATAAAAAGGCTTGCATTGTAAGGGTTTTGGACACAAGTAGGATCAATAAAGTTTGATTAATTTCGACTCTTCTTGTTAAGAGAGATTCGAGCCTTTTTACTTTCCTTGACAAGGGTTGTGAGCAATCTTGCGTCTCGTCGTAGATGGTTCTACCGACTTGTCCATTAGAGTACTCATATCTGTGGTGTCGTCGTTCTGCCGCCTACAATCAAATCGTGTCTTTCGTTTGATTCTAGGTTTCGTAATCCAAGCGTTGGACCACCTCGCTAGATCCTTGGGCAAACATGCTTCGTGTCACGAAACGAGTTGATCTAGGACCGTATCAGTGATGTATAGCATCGATCAGGGCCCCCTCAATGATCCGGTCCGACTTCCATTGGGCCTAGTCACACGTGCACGAGCCAAGCTCTTGAAGGAATCCCTCCAAGGCCTTGTTCGAATGGTCCAAGACCAACATGGAGTCCATTGGGATATTGAAGGCTTAGAAGGAGACAAGCAAATCATCTACACCGTGATGCAATCCCATGGAGAGTCAAGCGGGCCTCAATTGATTGGGCAGTGTGTGGTCTTTAGGCCTTAATGTTGCTTAGGGTTAGATTAATTGTGTAGTAGAAGCATGGGCCGGCCCATCTCGACACGAAGATGGCCGACGGGTCTTTTAGAGTTTCCTTAGGGTTTTAGTAACCTCTGGCCTATAAAAGGGCTGGCTTTGTAAGGGTTTTGGACACAAGTTGGAACAATAAAGTTTGATTAATTTCGATTCTTAAAGTTAAGAGAGATCGAGCCTTTTTACTTGCCTTGGCATGGGTTGTGAGCAATCTTGCGTCTCGTCTTAGATTGTTCTACCGACCTATCCATTAGAGCAATCACCTCGGTGGAGTCGTCGTTCTACCGCCAATAATCAAATAGTGTCGTCCCGTTTGATTCTAGGTTCCGCAATCCAAGCGTTGGACCACCTCGCTAGATCCTTGGGCAAACGTGCTACGTGTCTGGAAACGAGTTGTTCGAGATGTATCCATTAGAGTAATCCCCTCTGTGGAGTCGTCGTTCTACCGCCTATAATTATATCGTGTCGTCGTTTGGTTCTAGGTTCCGCATTCCAAATCATCTTGCGTCTCGTCCACGATTGTTCTACCGACCTATCCATTAGAGTAGTCACCTCTGTGGAGTCATCGTTCTGCCGTCTATAATCTAATCGTGTTGTCCGTTTGATTCTACGTTCCGCAATCCGAGCGTTGGACCACCTCGCTAGATCCTTGCGCAAACATGCTACGTGTCTCGAAAAGAGTTGATCGAGGACCGTATCAGTGATTTGTGCATGGATCAGGGCCCACGCCATGGCCCTGTCCGAGTTCCATTGCGCCCAGTCACACGTGCACGAGCCAAGCTCTTCAAGGGTTCCCTCCGAGGCCTTGTTCGAATGGTCCAAGACTAACATGGAGTCCATAGGGATATTGAAAGCCTAGAAGGAGACAAGCAAATCATCTACTCCATGATCCAAGCCCATGGAGAGTCAAGCGGGCCTCCAATTGATTGGACAGAGCGTGGTCTTTAGGCCTTAATTTTGCTTAGGGTTAGATTAACTACACCCGGCCCATCTCGACACCAAGATGGCCGACTGCTCTTTTAGGGTTTCCTTAGGATTTTAGTAACCTCTAGCCTATAAAAAGGCTTGCATTGTAAGGGTTTTGGACACAAGTAGGATCAATAAAGTTTGATTAATTTCGACTCTTCTTGTTAAGAGAGATTCGAGCCTTTTTACTTTCCTTGACAAGGGTTGTGAGCAATCTTGCGTCTCGTCGTAGATGGTTCTACCGACTTGTCCATTAGAGTACTCATATCTGTGGTGTCGTCGTTCTGCCGCCTACAATCAAATCGTGTCTTTCGTTTGATTCTAGGTTTCGTAATCCAAGCGTTGGACCACCTCGCTAGATCCTTGGGCAAACATGCTTCGTGTCACGAAACGAGTTGATCTAGGACCGTATCAGTGATGTATAGCATCGATCAGGGCCCCCTCAATGATCCGGTCCGACTTCCATTGGGCCTAGTCACACGTGCACGAGCCAAGCTCTTGAAGGAATCCCTCCAAGGCCTTGTTCGAATGGTCCAAGACCAACATGGAGTCCATTGGGATATTGAAGGCTTAGAAGGAGACAAGCAAATCATCTACACCGTGATGCAATCCCATGGAGAGTCAAGCGGGCCTCAATTGATTGGGCAGTGTGTGGTCTTTAGGCCTTAATGTTGCTTAGGGTTAGATTAATTGTGTAGTAGAAGCATGGGCCGGCCCATCTCGACACGAAGATGGCCGACGGGTCTTTTAGAGTTTCCTTAGGGTTTTAGTAACCTCTGGCCTATAAAAGGGCTGGCTTTGTAAGGGTTTTGGACACAAGTTGGAACAATAAAGTTTGATTAATTTCGATTCTTAAAGTTAAGAGAGATCGAGCCTTTTTACTTGCCTTGGCATGGGTTGTGAGCAATCTTGCGTCTCGTCTTAGATTGTTCTACCGACCTATCCATTAGAGCAATCACCTCGGTGGAGTCGTCGTTCTACCGCCAATAATCAAATAGTGTCGTCCCGTTTGATTCTAGGTTCCGCAATCCAAGCGTTGGACCACCTCGCTAGATCCTTGGGCAAACGTGCTACGTGTCTGGAAACGAGTTGTTCGAGATGTATCCATTAGAGTAATCCCCTCTGTGGAGTCGTCGTTCTACCGCCTATAATTATATCGTGTCGTCGTTTGGTTCTAGGTTCCGCATTCCAAATCATCTTGCGTCTCGTCCACGATTGTTCTACCGACCTATCCATTAGAGTAGTCACCTCTGTGGAGTCATCGTTCTGCCGTCTATAATCTAATCGTGTTGTCCGTTTGATTCTACGTTCCGCAATCCGAGCGTTGGACCACCTCGCTAGATCCTTGCGCAAACATGCTACGTGTCTCGAAAAGAGTTGATCGAGGACCGTATCAGTGATTTGTGCATGGATCAGGGCCCACGCCATGGCCCTGTCCGAGTTCCATTGCGCCCAGTCACACGTGCACGAGCCAAGCTCTTCAAGGGTTCCCTCCGAGGCCTTGTTCGAATGGTCCAAGACTAACATGGAGTCCATAGGGATATTGAAAGCCTAGAAGGAGACAAGCAAATCATCTACTCCATGATCCAAGCCCATGGAGAGTCAAGCGGGCCTCCAATTGATTGGACAGAGCGTGGTCTTTAGGCCTTAATTTTGCTTAGGGTTAGATTAACTACACCCGGCCCATCTCGACACCAAGATGGCCGACTGCTCTTTTAGGGTTTCCTTAGGATTTTAGTAACCTCTAGCCTATAAAAAGGCTTGCATTGTAAGGGTTTTGGACACAAGTAGGATCAATAAAGTTTGATTAATTTCGACTCTTCTTGTTAAGAGAGATTCGAGCCTTTTTACTTTCCTTGACAAGGGTTGTGAGCAATCTTGCGTCTCGTCGTAGATGGTTCTACCGACTTGTCCATTAGAGTACTCATATCTGTGGTGTCGTCGTTCTGCCGCCTACAATCAAATCGTGTCTTTCGTTTGATTCTAGGTTTCGTAATCCAAGCGTTGGACCACCTCGCTAGATCCTTGGGCAAACATGCTTCGTGTCACGAAACGAGTTGATCTAGGACCGTATCAGTGATGTATAGCATCGATCAGGGCCCCCTCAATGATCCGGTCCGACTTCCATTGGGCCTAGTCACACGTGCACGAGCCAAGCTCTTGAAGGAATCCCTCCAAGGCCTTGTTCGAATGGTCCAAGACCAACATGGAGTCCATTGGGATATTGAAGGCTTAGAAGGAGACAAGCAAATCATCTACACCGTGATGCAATCCCATGGAGAGTCAAGCGGGCCTCAATTGATTGGGCAGTGTGTGGTCTTTAGGCCTTAATGTTGCTTAGGGTTAGATTAATTGTGTAGTAGAAGCATGGGCCGGCCCATCTCGACACGAAGATGGCCGACGGGTCTTTTAGAGTTTCCTTAGGGTTTTAGTAACCTCTGGCCTATAAAAGGGCTGGCTTTGTAAGGGTTTTGGACACAAGTTGGAACAATAAAGTTTGATTAATTTCGATTCTTAAAGTTAAGAGAGATCGAGCCTTTTTACTTGCCTTGGCATGGGTTGTGAGCAATCTTGCGTCTCGTCTTAGATTGTTCTACCGACCTATCCATTAGAGCAATCACCTCGGTGGAGTCGTCGTTCTACCGCCAATAATCAAATAGTGTCGTCCCGTTTGATTCTAGGTTCCGCAATCCAAGCATTGGACCACCTCGCTAGATCCTTGGGCAAACGTGCTACGTGTCTCGAAACGATTTGTTCGAGATGTATCCATTAGAGTAATCCCCTCTGTGGAGTCGTCGTTCTACCGCCTATAATTATATCGTGTCGTCGTTTGGTTCTAGGTTCCGCATTCCAAATCATCTTGCGTCTCGTCCACGATTGTTCTACCGACCTATCCATTAGAGTAGTCACCTCTGTGGAGTCATCGTTCTGCCGTCTATAATCTAATCGTGTTGTCCGTTTGATTCTACGTTCCGCAATCCGAGCGTTGGACCACCTCGCTAGATCCTTGCGCAAACATGCTACGTGTCTCGAAAAGAGTTGATCGAGAACCGTATCAGTGATTTGTGCATGGATCAGGGCCCACGCCATGACCCTGTCCGAGTTCCATTGCGCCCAGTCACACGTGCACGAGCCAAGCTCTTCAAGGGTTCCCTCCGAGGCCTTGTTCGAATGGTCCAAGACTAACATGGAGTCCATAGGGATATTGAAAGCCTAGAAGGAGACAAGCAAATCATCTACTCCATGATCCAAGCCCATGGAGAGTCAAGCGGGCCTCCAATTGATTGGACAGAGCGTGGTCTTTAGGCCTTAATTTTGCTTAGGGTTAGATGCCTATAAAAAGGCTTGCATTGTAAGGGTTTTGGACACAAGTAGGATCAATAAAGTTTGATTAATTTCGACTCTTCTTGTTAAGAGAGATTCGAGCCTTTTTACTTTCCTTGACAAGGGTTGTGAGCAATCTTGCGTCTCGTCGTAGATGGTTCTACCGACTTGTCCATTAGAGTACTCATATCTGTGGTGTCGTCGTTCTGCCGCCTACAATCAAATCGTGTCTTTCGTTTGATTCTAGGTTTCGTAATCCAAGCGTTGGACCACCTCGCTAGATCCTTGGGCAAACATGCTTCGTGTCACGAAACGAGTTGATCTAGGACCGTATCAGTGATGTATAGCATCGATCAGGGCCCCCTCAATGATCCGGTCCGACTTCCATTGGGCCTAGTCACACGTGCACGAGCCAAGCTCTTGAAGGAATCCCTCCAAGGCCTTGTTCGAATGGTCCAAGACCAACATGGAGTCCATTGGGATATTGAAGGCTTAGAAGGAGACAAGCAAATCATCTACACCATGATGCAAGCCCATGGAGAGTCAAGTGGGCCTCCAATTGATTGGGCAGAGTGTGGTCTTTAGGCCTTAATGTTGCTTAGGGTTAGATTAACTGTGTAGTAGAAGCATGGGCCGGCACATCTCGACATCAAGATGGCCGACTGCCCTTTTAGATTTTCCTTAGGGTTTTAGTAACCTCTAGCCTGTAAAAGGGCTGGCTTTGTAAGGGTTTTGGACACAAGTTAGAACAATGAAGTTTGATTAATTTCGATTCTTAAAGTTAAGAGAGATCGAGCCTTTTTACTTGCCTTGGCATGGGTTGTGAGCAATCTTGCGTCTCGTCTTAGATTGTTCTACCGACCTATCCATTAGAGTAATCACCTCGGTGGAGTCGTCGTTCTACCGCCTATAATCAAATCGCGTCGTCCCGTTTGATTCTAGGTTCCGCAATCCAAGCGTTGGACCACCTCGCTAGATCCTTGGGCAAACGTGCTACGTGTCTCGAAACGAGTTGTTCGAGATGTATCCATTAGAGTAATCCCCTCTGTGGAGTCGTCGTTCTACCGCCTATAATTATATCGTGTCGTCGTTTGGTTCTAGGTTCCGCATTCCAAATCATCTTGCGTCTCGTCCACGATTGTTCTACCGACCTATCCATTAGAGTAGTCACCTCTGTGGAGTCATCGTTCTGCCGTCTATAATCTAATCGTGTTGTCCGTTTGATTCTACGTTCCGCAATCCGAGCGTTGGACCACCTCGCTAGATCCTTGCGCAAACATGCTACGTGTCTCGAAAAGAGTTGATCGAGGACCGTATCAGTGATTTGTGCATGGATCAGGGCCCACGCCATGACCCTGTCCGAGTTCCATTGCGCCCAGTCACACGTGCACGAGCCAAGCTCTTCAAGGGTTCCCTCCGAGGCCTTGTTCGAATGGTCCAAGACTAACATGGAGTCCATAGGGATATTGAAAGCCTAGAAGGAGACAAGCAAATCATCTACTCCATGATCCAAGCCCATGGAGAGTCAAGCGGGCCTCCAATTGATTGGACAGAGCGTGGTCTTTAGGCCTTAATTTTGCTTAGGGTTAGATTAACTACACCCGGCCCATCTCGACACCAAGATGGCCGACTGCTCTTTTAGGGTTTCCTTAGGATTTTAGTAACCTCTAGCCTATAAAAAGGCTTGCATTGTAAGGGTTTTGGACACAAGTAGGATCAATAAAGTTTGATTAATTTCGACTCTTCTTGTTAAGAGAGATTCGAGCCTTTTTACTTGCCTTGACAAGGGTTGTGAGCAATCTTGCGTCTCGTCGTAGATGGTTCTACCAACTTGTCCATTAGAGTACTCATATCTGTGGTGTCGTCGTTCTGCCGCCTACAATCAAATCGTGTCTTTCGTTTGATTCTAGGTTTCGTAATCCAAGCGTTGGACCACCTCGCTAGATCCTTGGGCAAACATGCTTCGTGTCACGAAACGAGTTGATCTTGGACCGTATCAGTGATGTATAGCATCGATCAGGGCCCCCTCAATGATCCGGTCTCCGACTTCCATTGGGCCTAGTCACACGTGCACGAGCCAAGCTCTTGAAGGAATCCCTCCAAGGCCTTGTTCGAATGGTCCAAGACCAACATGGAGTCCATTGGGATATTGAAGGCTTAGAAGGAGACAAGCAAATCATCTACACCATGATGCAAGCCCATGGAGAGTCAAGCGGGCCTCCAATTGATTGGGCAGAGTGTGGTCTTTAGGCCTTAATGTTGCTTAGGGTTAGATTAACTGTGTAGTAGAAGCATGGGCCGGCACATCTCGACATCAAGATGGCCGACTGCCCTTTTAGATTTTCCTTAGGGTTTTAGTAACCTCTAGCCTGTAAAAGGGCTGGCTTTGTAAGGGTTTTGGACACAAGTTGGAACAATAAAGTTTGATTAATTTCGATTCTTAAAGTTAAGAGAGATCGAGCCTTTTTACTTGCCTTGGCATGGGTTGTGAGCAATCTTGCGTCTCGTCTTAGATTGTTCTACCGACCTATCCATTAGAGCAATCACCTCGGTGGAGTCGTCGTTCTACCGCCAATAATCAAATAGTGTCGTCCCGTTTGATTCTAGGTTCCGCAATCCAAGCGTTGGACCACCTCGCTAGATCCTTGGACAAACGTGTTACGTGTCTGGAAACGAGTTGTTCGAGATGTATCCATTAGAGTAATCCCCTCTGTGGAGTCGTCGTTCTACCGCCTATAATTATATCGTGTCGTCGTTTGGTTCTAGGTTCCGCATTCCAAATCATCTTGCGTCTCGTCCACGATTGTTCTACCGACCTATCCATTAGAGTAGTCACCTCTGTGGAGTCATCGTTCTGCCGTCTATAATCTAATCGTGTTGTCCGTTTGATTCTACGTTCCGCAATCCGAGCGTTGGACCACCTCGCTAGATCCTTGCGCAAACATGCTACGTGTCTCGAAAAGAGTTGATCGAGGACCGTATCAGTGATTTGTGCATGGATCAGGGCCCACGCCATGACCCTGTCCGAGTTTCATTGCGCCCAGTCACACGTGCACGAGCCAAGCTCTTCAAGGGTTCCCTCCGAGGCCTTGTTCGAATGGTCCAAGACTAACATGGAGTCCGTAGGGATATTGAAAGCCTAGAAGGAGACAAGCAAATCATCTACTCCATGATCCAAGCCCATGGAGAGTCAAGCGGGCCTCCAATTGATTGGACAGAGCGTGGTCTTTAGGCCTTAATTTTGCTTAGGGTTAGATTAACTACACCCGGCCCATCTCGACACCAAGATGGCCGACTGCTCTTTTAGGGTTTCCTTAGGATTTTAGTAACCTCTAGCCTATAAAAAGGCTTGCATTGTAAGGGTTTTGGACACAAGTAGGATCAATAAAGTTTGATTAATTTCGACTCTTCTTGTTAAGAGAGATTCGAGCCTTTTTACTTGCCTTGACAAGGGTTGTGAGCAATCTTGCGTCTCGTCGTAGATGGTTCTACCAACTTGTCCATTAGAGTACTCATATCTGTGGTGTCGTCGTTCTGCCGCCTACAATCAAATCGTGTCTTTCGTTTGATTCTAGGTTTCGTAATCCAAGCGTTGGACCACCTCGCTAGATCCTTGGGCAAACATGCTTCGTGTCACGAAACGAGTTGATCTTGGACCGTATCAGTGATGTATAGCATCGATCAGGGCCCCCTCAATGATCCGGTCTCCGACTTCCATTGGGCCTAGTCACACGTGCACGAGCCAAGCTCTTGAAGGAATCCCTCCAAGGCCTTGTTCGAATGGTCCAAGACCAACATGGAGTCCATTGGGATATTGAAGGCTTAGAAGGAGACAAGCAAATCATCTACACCATGATGCAATCCCATGGAGAGTCAAGCGGGCCTCAATTGATTGGGCAGTGTGTGGTCTTTAGGCCTTAATGTTGCTTAGGGTTAGATTAATTGTGTAGTAGAAGCATGGGCCGGCCCATCTCGACACGAAGATGGCCGACGGGTCTTTTAGAGTTTCCTTAGGGTTTTAGTAACCTCTGGCCTATAAAAGGGCTGGCTTTGTAAGGGTTTTGGACACAAGTTGGAACAATAAAGTTTGATTAATTTCGATTCTTAAAGTTAAGAGAGATCGAGCCTTTTTACTTGCCTTGGCATGGGTTGTGAGCAATCTTGCGTCTCGTCTTAGATTGTTCTACCGACCTATCCATTAGAGCAATCACCTCGGTGGAGTCGTCGTTCTACCGCCAATAATCAAATAGTGTCGTCCCGTTTGATTCTAGGTTCCGCAATCCAAGCGTTGGACCACCTCGCTAGATCCTTGGGCAAACGTGCTACGTGTCTGGAAACGAGTTGTTCGAGATGTATCCATTAGAGTAATCCCCTCTGTGGAGTCGTCGTTCTACCGCCTATAATTATATCGTGTCGTCGTTTGGTTCTAGGTTCCGCATTCCAAATCATCTTGCGTCTCGTCCACGATTGTTCTACCGACCTATCCATTAGAGTAGTCACCTCTGTGGAGTCATCGTTCTGCCGTCTATAATCTAATCGTGTTGTCCGTTTGATTCTACGTTCCGCAATCCGAGCGTTGGACCACCTCGCTAGATCCTTGCGCAAACATGCTACGTGTCTCGAAAAGAGTTGATCGAGGACCGTATCAGTGATTTGTGCATGGATCAGGGCCCACGCCATGGCCCTGTCCGAGTTCCATTGCGCCCAGTCACACGTGCACGAGCCAAGCTCTTCAAGGGTTCCCTCCGAGGCCTTGTTCGAATGGTCCAAGACTAACATGGAGTCCATAGGGATATTGAAAGCCTAGAAGGAGACAAGCAAATCATCTACTCCATGATCCAAGCCCATGGAGAGTCAAGCGGGCCTCCAATTGATTGGACAGAGCGTGGTCTTTAGGCCTTAATTTTGCTTAGGGTTAGATTAACTACACCCGGCCCATCTCGACACCAAGATGGCCGACTGCTCTTTTAGGGTTTCCTTAGGATTTTAGTAACCTCTAGCCTATAAAAAGGCTTGCATTGTAAGGGTTTTGGACACAAGTAGGATCAATAAAGTTTGATTAATTTCGACTCTTCTTGTTAAGAGAGATTCGAGCCTTTTTACTTGCCTTGACAAGGGTTGTGAGCAATCTTGCGTCTCGTCGTAGATGGTTCTACCAACTTGTCCATTAGAGTACTCATATCTGTGGTGTCGTCGTTCTGCCGCCTACAATCAAATCGTGTCTTTCGTTTGATTCTAGGTTTCGTAATCCAAGCGTTGGACCACCTCGCTAGATCCTTGGGCAAACATGCTTCGTGTCACGAAACGAGTTGATCTAGGACCGTATCAGTGATGTATAGCATCGATCAGGGCCCCCTCAATGATCCGGTCCGACTTCCATTGGGCCTAGTCACACGTGCACGAGCCAAGCTCTTGAAGGAATCCCTCCAAGGCCTTGTTCGAATGGTCCAAGACCAACATGGAGTCCATTGGGATATTGAAGGCTTAGAAGGAGACAAGCAAATCATCTACACCATGATGCAATCCCATGGAGAGTCAAGCGGGCCTCAATTGATTGGGCAGTGTGTGGTCTTTAGGCCTTCATGTTGCTTAGGGTTAGATTAATTGTGTAGTAGAAGCATGGGCCGGCCCATCTCGACACGAAGATGGCCGACGGGTCTTTTAGAGTTTCCTTAGGGTTTTAGTAACCTCTGGCCTATAAAAGGGCTGGCTTTGTAAGGGTTTTGGACACAAGTTGGAACAATAAAGTTTGATTAATTTCGATTCTTAAAGTTAAGAGAGATCGAGCCTTTTTACTTGCCTTGGCATGGGTTGTGAGCAATCTTGCGTCTCGTCTTAGATTGTTCTACCGACCTATCCATTAGAGCAATCACCTCGGTGGAGTCGTCGTTCTACCGCCAATAATCAAATAGTGTCGTCCCGTTTGATTCTAGGTTCCGCAATCCAAGCGTTGGACCACCTCGCTAGATCCTTGGGCAAACGTGCTACGTGTCTGGAAACGAGTTGTTCGAGATGTATCCATTAGAGTAATCCCCTCTGTGGAGTCGTCGTTCTACCGCCTATAATTATATCGTGTCGTCGTTTGGTTCTAGGTTCCGCATTCCAAATCATCTTGCGTCTCGTCCACGATTGTTCTACCGACCTATCCATTAGAGTAGTCACCTCTGTGGAGTCATCGTTCTGCCGTCTATAATCTAATCGTGTTGTCCGTTTGATTCTACGTTCCGCAATCCGAGCGTTGGACCACCTCGCTAGATCCTTGCGCAAACATGCTACGTGTCTCGAAAAGAGTTGATCGAGGACCGTATCAGTGATTTGTGCATGGATCAGGGCCCACGCCATGACCCTGTCCGAGTTCCATTGCGCCCAGTCACACGTGCACGAGCCAAGCTCTTCAAGGGTTCCCTCCGAGGCCTTGTTCGAATGGTCCAAGACTAACATGGAGTCCATAGGGATATTGAAAGCCTAGAAGGAGACAAGCAAATCATCTACTCCATGATCCAAGCCCATGGAGAGTCAAGCGGGCCTCCAATTGATTGGACAGAGCGTGGTCTTTAGGCCTTAATTTTGCTTAGGGTTAGATTAACTACACCCGGCCCATCTCGACACCAAGATGGCCGACTGCTCTTTTAGGGTTTCCTTAGGATTTTAGTAACCTCTAGCCTATAAAAAGGCTTGCATTGTAAGGGTTTTGGACACAAGTAGGATCAATAAAGTTTGATTAATTTCGACTCTTCTTGTTAAGAGAGATTCGAGCCTTTTTACTTGCCTTGACAAGGGTTGTGAGCAATCTTGCGTCTCGTCGTAGATGGTTCTACCAACTTGTCCATTAGAGTACTCATATCTGTGGTGTCGTCGTTCTGCCGCCTACAATCAAATCGTGTCTTTCGTTTGATTCTAGGTTTCGTAATCCAAGCGTTGGACCACCTCGCTAGATCCTTGGGCAAACATGCTTCGTGTCACGAAACGAGTTGATCTTGGACCGTATCAGTGATGTATAGCATCGATCAGGGCCCCCTCAATGATCCGGTCTCCGACTTCCATTGGGCCTAGTCACACGTGCACGAGCCAAGCTCTTGAAGGAATCCCTCCAAGGCCTTGTTCGAATGGTCCAAGACCAACATGGAGTCCATTGGGATATTGAAGGCTTAGAAGGAGACAAGCAAATCATCTACACCATGATGCAATCCCATGGAGAGTCAAGCGGGCCTCAATTGATTGGGCAGTGTGTGGTCTTTAGGCCTTAATGTTGCTTAGGGTTAGATTAATTGTGTAGTAGAAGCATGGGCCGGCCCATCTCGACACGAAGATGGCCGACGGGTCTTTTAGAGTTTCCTTAGGGTTTTAGTAACCTCTGGCCTATAAAAGGGCTGGCTTTGTAAGGGTTTTGGACACAAGTTGGAACAATAAAGTTTGATTAATTTCGATTCTTAAAGTTAAGAGAGATCGAGCCTTTTTACTTGCCTTGGCATGGGTTGTGAGCAATCTTGCATCTCGTCTTAGATTGTTCTACCGACCTATCCATTAGAGCAATCACCTCGGTGGAGTCGTCGTTCTACCGCCAATAATCAAATAGTGTCGTCCCGTTTGATTCTAGGTTCCGCAATCCAAGCGTTGGACCACCTCGCTAGATCCTTGGGCAAACGTGCTACGTGTCTGGAAACGAGTTGTTCGAGATGTATCCATTAGAGTAATCCCCTCTGTGGAGTCGTCGTTCTACCGCCTATAATTATATCGTGTCGTCGTTTGGTTCTAGGTTCCGCATTCCAAATCATCTTGCGTCTCGTCCACGATTGTTCTACCGACCTATCCATTAGAGTAGTCACCTCTGTGGAGTCATCGTTCTGCCGTCTATAATCTAATCGTGTTGTCCGTT
This sequence comes from Coffea arabica, assembly GCF_036785885.1. Lineage (NCBI taxonomy): Eukaryota > Viridiplantae > Streptophyta > Magnoliopsida > Gentianales > Rubiaceae > Coffea > Coffea arabica. The sequence goes on from NC_092314.1 coordinate 23,233,631, forward strand.
TGATTCTACGTTCCGCAATCCGAGCGTTGGACCACCTCGCTAGATCCTTGCGCAAACATGCTACGTGTCTCGAAAAGAGTTGATCGAGGACCGTATCAGTGATTTGTGCATGGATCAGGGCCCACGCCATGACCCTGTCCGAGTTCCATTGCGCCCAGTCACACGTGCACGAGCCAAGCTCTTCAAGGGTTCCCTCCGAGGCCTTGTTCGAATGGTCCAAGACCAACATGGAGTCCATAGGGATATTGAAAGCCTAGAAGGAGACAAGCAAATCATCTACTCCATGATCCAAGCCCATGGAGAGTCAAGCGGGCCTCCAATTGATTGGACAGAGCGTGGTCTTTAGGCCTTAATTTTGCTTAGGGTTAGATTAACTACACCCGGCCCATCTCGACACCAAGATGGCCGACTGCTCTTTTAGGGTTTCCTTAGGATTTTAGTAACCTCTAGCCTATAAAAAGGCTTGCATTGTAAGGGTTTTGGACACAAGTAGGATCAATAAAGTTTGATTAATTTCGACTCTTCTTGTTAAGAGAGATTCGAGCCTTTTTACTTGCCTTGACAAGGGTTGTGAGCAATCTTGCGTCTCGTCGTAGATGGTTCTACCAACTTGTCCATTAGAGTACTCATATCTGTGGTGTCGTCGTTCTGCCGCCTACAATCAAATCGTGTCTTTCGTTTGATTCTAGGTTTCGTAATCCAAGCGTTGGACCACCTCGCTAGATCCTTGGGCAAACATGCTTCGTGTCACGAAACGAGTTGATCTTGGACCGTATCAGTGATGTATAGCATCGATTAGGGCCCCCTCAATGATCCGGTCTCCGACTTCCATTGGGCCTAGTCACACGTGCACGAGCCAAGCTCTTGAAGGAATCCCTCCAAGGCCTTGTTCGAATGGTCCAAGACCAACATGGAGTCCATTGGGATATTGAAGGCTTAGAAGGAGACAAGCAAATCATCTACACCATGATGCAAGCCCATGGAGAGTCAAGCGGGCCTCCAATTGATTGGGCAGAGTGTGGTCTTTAGGCCTTAATGTTGCTTAGGGTTAGATTAACTGTGTAGTAGAAGCATGGGCCGGCACATCTCGACATCAAGATGGCCGACTGCCCTTTTAGATTTTCCTTAGGGTTTTAGTAACCTCTAGCCTGTAAAAGGGCTGGCTTTGTAAGGGTTTTGGACACAAGTTGGAACAATAAAGTTTGATTAATTTCGATTCTTAAAGTTAAGAGAGATCGAGCCTTTTTACTTGCCTTGGCATGGGTTGTGAGCAATCTTGCGTCTCGTCTTAGATTGTTCTACCGACCTATCCATTAGAGCAATCACCTCGGTGGAGTCGTCGTTCTACCGCCAATAATCAAATAGTGTCGTCCCGTTTGATTCTAGGTTCCGCAATCCAAGCGTTGGACCACCTCGCTAGATCCTTGGACAAACGTGTTACGTGTCTGGAAACGAGTTGTTCGAGATGTATCCATTAGAGTAATCCCCTCTGTGGAGTCGTCGTTCTACCGCCTATAATTATATCGTGTCGTCGTTTGGTTCTAGGTTCCGCATTCCAAATCATCTTGCGTCTCGTCCACGATTGTTCTACCGACCTATCCATTAGAGTAGTCACCTCTGTGGAGTCATCGTTCTGCCGTCTATAATCTAATCGTGTTGTCCGTTTGATTCTACGTTCCGCAATCCGAGCGTTGGACCACCTCGCTAGATCCTTGCGCAAACATGCTACGTGTCTCGAAAAGAGTTGATCGAGGACCGTATCAGTGATTTGTGCATGGATCAGGGCCCACGCCATGACCCTGTCCGAGTTTCATTGCGCCCAGTCACACGTGCACGAGCCAAGCTCTTCAAGGGTTCCCTCCGAGGCCTTGTTCGAATGGTCCAAGACTAACATGGAGTCCGTAGGGATATTGAAAGCCTAGAAGGAGACAAGCAAATCATCTACTCCATGATCCAAGCCCATGGAGAGTCAAGCGGGCCTCCAATTGATTGGACAGAGCGTGGTCTTTAGGCCTTAATTTTGCTTAGGGTTAGATTAACTACACCCGGCCCATCTCGACACCAAGATGGCCGACTGCTCTTTTAGGGTTTCCTTAGGATTTTAGTAACCTCTAGCCTATAAAAAGGCTTGCATTGTAAGGGTTTTGGACACAAGTAGGATCAATAAAGTTTGATTAATTTCGACTCTTCTTGTTAAGAGAGATTCGAGCCTTTTTACTTGCCTTGACAAGGGTTGTGAGCAATCTTGCGTCTCGTCGTAGATGGTTCTACCAACTTGTCCATTAGAGTACTCATATCTGTGGTGTCGTCGTTCTGCCGCCTACAATCAAATCGTGTCTTTCGTTTGATTCTAGGTTTCGTAATCCAAGCGTTGGACCACCTCGCTAGATCCTTGGGCAAACATGCTTCGTGTCACGAAACGAGTTGATCTTGGACCGTATCAGTGATGTATAGCATCGATTAGGGCCCCCTCAATGATCCGGTCTCCGACTTCCATTGGGCCTAGTCACACGTGCACGAGCCAAGCTCTTGAAGGAATCCCTCCAAGGCCTTGTTCGAATGGTCCAAGACCAACATGGAGTCCATTGGGATATTGAAGGCTTAGAAGGAGACAAGCAAATCATCTACACCATGATGCAAGCCCATGGAGAGTCAAGCGGGCCTCCAATTGATTGGGCAGAGTGTGGTCTTTAGGCCTTAATGTTGCTTAGGGTTAGATTAACTGTGTAGTAGAAGCATGGGCCGGCACATCTCGACATCAAGATGGCCGACTGCCCTTTTAGATTTTCCTTAGGGTTTTAGTAACCTCTAGCCTGTAAAAGGGCTGGCTTTGTAAGGGTTTTGGACACAAGTTGGAACAATAAAGTTTGATTAATTTCGATTCTTAAAGTTAAGAGAGATCGAGCCTTTTTACTTGCCTTGGCATGGGTTGTGAGCAATCTTGCGTCTCGTCTTAGATTGTTCTACCGACCTATCCATTAGAGCAATCACCTCGGTGGAGTCGTCGTTCTACCGCCAATAATCAAATAGTGTCGTCCCGTTTGATTCTAGGTTCCGCAATCCAAGCGTTGGACCACCTCGCTAGATCCTTGGACAAACGTGTTACGTGTCTGGAAACGAGTTGTTCGAGATGTATCCATTAGAGTAATCCCCTCTGTGGAGTCGTCGTTCTACCGCCTATAATTATATCGTGTCGTCGTTTGGTTCTAGGTTCCGCATTCCAAATCATCTTGCGTCTCGTCCACGATTGTTCTACCGACCTATCCATTAGAGTAGTCACCTCTGTGGAGTCATCGTTCTGCCGTCTATAATCTAATCGTGTTGTCCGTTTGATTCTACGTTCCGCAATCCGAGCGTTGGACCACCTCGCTAGATCCTTGCGCAAACATGCTACGTGTCTCGAAAAGAGTTGATCGAGGACCGTATCAGTGATTTGTGCATGGATCAGGGCCCACGCCATGACCCTGTCCGAGTTTCATTGCGCCCAGTCACACGTGCACGAGCCAAGCTCTTCAAGGGTTCCCTCCGAGGCCTTGTTCGAATGGTCCAAGACTAACATGGAGTCCGTAGGGATATTGAAAGCCTAGAAGGAGACAAGCAAATCATCTACTCCATGATCCAAGCCCATGGAGAGTCAAGCGGGCCTCCAATTGATTGGACAGAGCGTGGTCTTTAGGCCTTAATTTTGCTTAGGGTTAGATTAACTACACCCGGCCCATCTCGACACCAAGATGGCCGACTGCTCTTTTAGGGTTTCCTTAGGATTTTAGTAACCTCTAGCCTATAAAAAGGCTTGCATTGTAAGGGTTTTGGACACAAGTAGGATCAATAAAGTTTGATTAATTTCGACTCTTCTTGTTAAGAGAGATTCGAGCCTTTTTACTTGCCTTGACAAGGGTTGTGAGCAATCTTGCGTCTCGTCGTAGATGGTTCTACCAACTTGTCCATTAGAGTACTCATATCTGTGGTGTCGTCGTTCTGCCGCCTACAATCAAATCGTGTCTTTCGTTTGATTCTAGGTTTCGTAATCCAAGCGTTGGACCACCTCGCTAGATCCTTGGGCAAACATGCTTCGTGTCACGAAACGAGTTGATCTTGGACCGTATCAGTGATGTATAGCATCGATTAGGGCCCCCTCAATGATCCGGTCTCCGACTTCCATTGGGCCTAGTCACACGTGCACGAGCCAAGCTCTTGAAGGAATCCCTCCAAGGCCTTGTTCGAATGGTCCAAGACCAACATGGAGTCCATTGGGATATTGAAGGCTTAGAAGGAGACAAGCAAATCATCTACACCATGATGCAAGCCCATGGAGAGTCAAGCGGGCCTCCAATTGATTGGGCAGAGTGTGGTCTTTAGGCCTTAATGTTGCTTAGGGTTAGATTAACTGTGTAGTAGAAGCATGGGCCGGCACATCTCGACATCAAGATGGCCGACTGCCCTTTTAGATTTTCCTTAGGGTTTTAGTAACCTCTAGCCTGTAAAAGGGCTGGCTTTGTAAGGGTTTTGGACACAAGTTGGAACAATAAAGTTTGATTAATTTCGATTCTTAAAGTTAAGAGAGATCGAGCCTTTTTACTTGCCTTGGCATGGGTTGTGAGCAATCTTGCGTCTCGTCTTAGATTGTTCTACCGACCTATCCATTAGAGCAATCACCTCGGTGGAGTCGTCGTTCTACCGCCAATAATCAAATAGTGTCGTCCCGTTTGATTCTAGGTTCCGCAATCCAAGCGTTGGACCACCTCGCTAGATCCTTGGACAAACGTGTTACGTGTCTGGAAACGAGTTGTTCGAGATGTATCCATTAGAGTAATCCCCTCTGTGGAGTCGTCGTTCTACCGCCTATAATTATATCGTGTCGTCGTTTGGTTCTAGGTTCCGCATTCCAAATCATCTTGCGTCTCGTCCACGATTGTTCTACCGACCTATCCATTAGAGTAGTCACCTCTGTGGAGTCATCGTTCTGCCGTCTATAATCTAATCGTGTTGTCCGTTTGATTCTACGTTCCGCAATCCGAGCGTTGGACCACCTCGCTAGATCCTTGCGCAAACATGCTACGTGTCTCGAAAAGAGTTGATCGAGGACCGTATCAGTGATTTGTGCATGGATCAGGGCCCACGCCATGACCCTGTCCGAGTTTCATTGCGCCCAGTCACACGTGCACGAGCCAAGCTCTTCAAGGGTTCCCTCCGAGGCCTTGTTCGAATGGTCCAAGACTAACATGGAGTCCGTAGGGATATTGAAAGCCTAGAAGGAGACAAGCAAATCATCTACTCCATGATCCAAGCCCATGGAGAGTCAAGCGGGCCTCCAATTGATTGGACAGAGCGTGGTCTTTAGGCCTTAATTTTGCTTAGGGTTAGATTAACTACACCCGGCCCATCTCGACACCAAGATGGCCGACTGCTCTTTTAGGGTTTCCTTAGGATTTTAGTAACCTCTAGCCTATAAAAAGGCTTGCATTGTAAGGGTTTTGGACACAAGTAGGATCAATAAAGTTTGATTAATTTCGACTCTTCTTGTTAAGAGAGATTCGAGCCTTTTTACTTGCCTTGACAAGGGTTGTGAGCAATCTTGCGTCTCGTCGTAGATGGTTCTACCAACTTGTCCATTAGAGTACTCATATCTGTGGTGTCGTCGTTCTGCCGCCTACAATCAAATCGTGTCTTTCGTTTGATTCTAGGTTTCGTAATCCAAGCGTTGGACCACCTCGTTAGATCCTTGGGCAAACATGCTTCGTGTCACGAAACGAGTTGATCTTGGACCGTATCAGTGATGTATAGCATCGATCAGGGCCCCCTCAATGATCCGGTCTCCGACTTCCATTGGGCCTAGTCACACGTGCACGAGCCAAGCTCTTGAAGGAATCCCTCCAAGGCCTTGTTCGAATGGTCCAAGACCAACATGGAGTCCATTGGGATATTGAAGGCTTAGAAGGAGACAAGCAAATCATCTACACCATGATGCAAGCCCATGGAGAGTCAAGCGGGCCTCCAATTGATTGGGCAGAGTGTGGTCTTTAGGCCTTCATGTTGCTTAGGGTTAGATTAACTGTGTAGTAGAAGCATGGGCCGGCACATCTCGACATCAAGATGGCCGACTGCCCTTTTAGATTTTCCTTAGGGTTTTAGTAACCTCTAGCCTGTAAAAGGGCTGGCTTTGTAAGGGTTTTGGACACAAGTTGGAACAATAAAGTTTGATTAATTTCGATTCTTAAAGTTAAGAGAGATCGAGCCTTTTTACTTGCCTTGGCATGGGTTGTGAGCAATCTTGCGTCTCGTCTTAGATTGTTCTACCGACCTATCCATTAGAGCAATCACCTCGGTGGAGTCGTCGTTCTACCGCCAATAATCAAATAGTGTCGTCCCGTTTGATTCTAGGTTCCGCAATCCAAGCGTTGGACCACCTCGCTAGATCCTTGGACAAACGTGTTACGTGTCTGGAAACGAGTTGTTCGAGATGTATCCATTAGAGTAATCCCCTCTGTGGAGTCGTCGTTCTACCGCCTATAATTATATCGTGTCGTCGTTTGGTTCTAGGTTCCGCATTCCAAATCATCTTGCGTCTCGTCCACGATTGTTCTACCGACCTATCCATTAGAGTAGTCACCTCTGTGGAGTCATCGTTCTGCCGTCTATAATCTAATCGTGTTGTCCGTTTGATTCTACGTTCCGCAATCCGAGCGTTGGACCACCTCGCTAGATCCTTGCGCAAACATGCTACGTGTCTCGAAAAGAGTTGATCGAGGACCGTATCAGTGATTTGTGCATGGATCAGGGCCCACGCCATGACCCTGTCCGAGTTTCATTGCGCCCAGTCACACGTGCACGAGCCAAGCTCTTCAAGGGTTCCCTCCGAGGCCTTGTTCGAATGGTCCAAGACTAACATGGAGTCCGTAGGGATATTGAAAGCCTAGAAGGAGACAAGCAAATCATCTACTCCATGATCCAAGCCCATGGAGAGTCAAGCGGGCCTCCAATTGATTGGACAGAGCGTGGTCTTTAGGCCTTAATTTTGCTTAGGGTTAGATTAACTACACCCGGCCCATCTCGACACCAAGATGGCCGACTGCTCTTTTAGGGTTTCCTTAGGATTTTAGTAACCTCTAGCCTATAAAAAGGCTTGCATTGTAAGGGTTTTGGACACAAGTAGGATCAATAAAGTTTGATTAATTTCGACTCTTCTTGTTAAGAGAGATTCGAGCCTTTTTACTTGCCTTGACAAGGGTTGTGAGCAATCTTGCGTCTCGTCGTAGATGGTTCTACCAACTTGTCCATTAGAGTACTCATATCTGTGGTGTCGTCGTTCTGCCGCCTACAATCAAATCGTGTCTTTCGTTTGATTCTAGGTTTCGTAATCCAAGCGTTGGACCACCTCGTTAGATCCTTGGGCAAACATGCTTCGTGTCACGAAACGAGTTGATCTTGGACCGTATCAGTGATGTATAGCATCGATCAGGGCCCCCTCAATGATCCGGTCTCCGACTTCCATTGGGCCTAGTCACACGTGCACGAGCCAAGCTCTTGAAGGAATCCCTCCAAGGCCTTGTTCGAATGGTCCAAGACCAACATGGAGTCCATTGGGATATTGAAGGCTTAGAAGGAGACAAGCAAATCATCTACACCATGATGCAATCCCATGGAGAGTCAAGCGGGCCTCAATTGATTGGGCAGTGTGTGGCCTTTAGGCCTTCATGTTGCTTAGGGTTAGATTAATTGTGTAGTAGAAGCATGGGCCGGCCCATCTCGACACGAAGATGGCCGACGGGTCTTTTAGAGTTTCCTTAGGGTTTTAGTAACCTCTGGCCTATAAAAGGGCTGGCTTTGTAAGGGTTTTGGACACAAGTTGGAACAATAAAGTTTGATTAATTTCGATTCTTAAAGTTAAGAGAGATCGAGCCTTTTTACTTGCCTTGGCATGGGTTGTGAGCAATCTTGCGTCTCGTCTTAGATTGTTCTACCGACCTATCCATTAGAGCAATCACCTCGGTGGAGTCGTCGTTCTACCGCCAATAATCAAATAGTGTCGTCCCGTTTGATTCTAGGTTCCACAATCCAAGCGTTGGACCACCTCGCTAGATCCTTGGGCAAACGTGCTACGTGTCTGGAAACGAGTTGTTCGAGATGTATCCATTAGAGTAATCCCCTCTGTGGAGTCGTCGTTCTACCGCCTATAATTATATCGTGTCGTCGTTTGGTTCTAGGTTCCGCATTCCAAATCATCTTGCGTCTCGTCCACGATTGTTCTACCGACCTATCCATTAGAGTAGTCACCTCTGTGGAGTCATCGTTCTGCCGTCTATAATCTAATCGTGTTGTCCGTTTGATTCTACGTTCCGCAATCCGAGCGTTGGACCACCTCGCTATATCCTTGGGCAAACGTGCTACGTGTCTCGAAACGAGTTGTTCGAGATGTATCCATTAGAGTAATCCCCTCTGTGGAGTCGTCGTTCTACCGCCTATAATTATATCGTGTCGTCGTTTGGTTCTAGGTTCCGCATTCCAAATCATCTTGCGTCTCGTCCACGATTGTTCTACCGACCTATCCATTAGAGTAGTCACCTCTGTGGAGTCATCGTTCTGCCGTCTATAATCTAATCGTGTTGTCCGTTTGATTCTACGTTCCGCAATCCGAGCGTTGGACCACCTCGCTAGATCCTTGGGCAAACGTGCTACGTGTCTCGAAACGAGTTGTTCGAGATGTATCCATTACAGTAATCCCCTCTGTGGAGTCGTCGTTCTACCGCCTATAATTATATCGTGTCGTCGTTTGGTTCTAGGTTCCGTATTCCAAATCATCTTGCGTCTCGTCCACGATTGTTCTACCGACCTATCCATTAGAGTAGTCACCTCTGTGGAGTCATCGTTCTGCCGTCTATAATCTAATCGTGTTGTCCGTTTGATTCTACGTTCCGCAATCCGAGCGTTGGACCACCTCGCTAGATCCTTGCGCAAACATGCTTCAGGGCCCACGATTAGTCTTGGACCACCGTATCAGTGATTTGTGCATGGATCAGGGCCCACGCCATGACCCTGTCCGAGTTCCATTGCGCCCAGTCACACGTGCACGAGCCAAGCTCTTCAAGGGTTCCCTCCGAGGCCTTGTTCGAATGGTCCAAGACTAACATGGAGTCCATAGGGATATTGAAAGCCTAGAAGGAGACAAGCAAATCATCTACTCCATGATCCAAGCCCATGGAGAGTCAAGCGGGCCTCCAATTGATTGGACAGAGCGTGGTCTTTAGGCCTTAATTTTGCTTAGGGTTAGATTAACTACACCCGGCCCATCTCGACACCAAGATGGCCGACTGCTCTTTTAGGGTTTCCTTAGGATTTTAGTAACCTCTAGCCTATAAAAAGGCTTGCATTGTAAGGGTTTTGGACACAAGTAGGATCAATAAAGTTTGATTAATTTCGACTCTTCTTGTTAAGAGAGATTCGAGCCTTTTTACTTGCCTTGACAAGGGTTGTGAGCAATCTTGCGTCTCGTCGTAGATGGTTCTACCAACTTGTCCATTAGAGTACTCATATCTGTGGTGTCGTCGTTCTGCCGCCTACAATCAAATCGTGTCTTTCGTTTGATTCTAGGTTTCGTAATCCAAGCGTTGGACCACCTCGCTAGATCCTTGGGCAAACATGCTTCGTGTCACGAAACGAGTTGATCTAGGACCGTATCAGTGATGTATAGCATCGATCAGGGCCCCCTCAATGATCCGGTCCGACTTCCATTGGGCCTAGTCACACGTGCACGAGCCAAGCTCTTGAAGGAATCCCTCCAAGGCCTTGTTCGAATGGTCCAAGACCAACATGGAGTCCATTGGGATATTGAAGGCTTAGAAGGAGACAAGCAAATCATCTACACCATGATGCAATCCCATGGAGAGTCAAGCGGGCCTCAATTGATTGGGCAGTGTGTGGTCTTTAGGCCTTCATGTTGCTTAGGGTTAGATTAATTGTGTAGTAGAAGCATGGGCCGGCCCATCTCGACACGAAGATGGCCGACGGGTCTTTTAGAGTTTCCTTAGGGTTTTAGTAACCTCTGGCCTATAAAAGGGCTGGCTTTGTAAGGGTTTTGGACACAAGTTGGAACAATAAAGTTTGATTAATTTCGATTCTTAAAGTTAAGAGAGATCGAGCCTTTTTACTTGCCTTGGCATGGGTTGTGAGCAATCTTGCGTCTCGTCTTAGATTGTTCTACCGACCTATCCATTAGAGCAATCACCTCGGTGGAGTCGTCGTTCTACCGCCAATAATCAAATAGTGTCGTCCCGTTTGATTCTAGGTTCCGCAATCCAAGCGTTGGACCACCTCGCTAGATCCTTGGGCAAACGTGCTACGTGTCTGGAAACGAGTTGTTCGAGATGTATCCATTAGAGTAATCCCCTCTGTGGAGTCGTCGTTCTACCGCCTATAATTATATCGTGTCGTCGTTTGGTTCTAGGTTCCGCATTCCAAATCATCTTGCGTCTCGTCCACGATTGTTCTACCGACCTATCCATTAGAGTAGTCACCTCTGTGGAGTCATCGTTCTGCCGTCTATAATCTAATCGTGTTGTCCGTTTGATTCTACGTTCCGCAATCCGAGCGTTGGACCACCTCGCTAGATCCTTGCGCAAACATGCTACGTGTCTCGAAAAGAGTTGATCGAGGACCGTATCAGTGATTTGTGCATGGATCAGGGCCCACGCCATGACCCCGTCCGAGTTCCATTGCGCCCAGTCACACGTGCACGAGCCAAGCTCTTCAAGGGTTCCCTCCGAGGCCTTGTTCGAATGGTCCAAGACTAACATGGAGTCCATAGGGATATTGAAAGCCTAGAAGGAGACAAGCAAATCATCTACTCCATGATCCAAGCCCATGGAGAGTCAAGCGGGCCTCCAATTGATTGGACAGAGCATGGTCTTTAGGCCTTAATTTTGCTTAGGGTTAGATTAACTACACCCGGCCCATCTCGACACCAAGATGGCCGACTGCTCTTTTAGGGTTTCCTTAGGATTTTAGTAACCTCTAGCCTATAAAAAGGCTTGCATTGTAAGGGTTTTGGACACAAGTAGGATCAATAAAGTTTGATTAATTTCGACTCTTCTTGTTAAGAGAGGTTCGAGCCTTTTTACTTGCCTTGACAAGGGTTGTGAGCAATCTTGCGTCTCGTCGTAGATGGTTCTACCAACTTGTCCATTAGAGTACTCATATCTGTGGTGTCGTCGTTCTGCCGCCTACAATCAAATCGTGTCTTTCGTTTGATTCTAGGTTTCGTAATCCAAGCGTTGGACCACCTCGCTAGATCCTTGGGCAAACATGCTTCGTGTCACGAAACGAGTTGATCTTGGACCGTATCAGTGATGTATAGCATCGATCAGGGCCCCCTCAATGATCCGGTCTCCGACTTCCATTGGGCCTAGTCACACGTGCACGAGCCAAGCTCTTGAAGGAATCCCTCCAAGGCCTTGTTCGAATGGTCCAAGACCAACATGGAGTCCATTGGGATATTGAAGGCTTAGAAGGAGACAAGCAAATCATCTACACCATGATGCAATCCCATGGAGAGTCAAGCGGGCCTCAATTGATTGGGCAGTGTGTGGTCTTTAGGCCTTCATGTTGCTTAGGGTTAGATTAATTGTGTAGTAGAAGCATGGGCCGGCCCATCTCGACACGAAGATGGCCGACGGGTCTTTTAGAGTTTCCTTAGGGTTTTAGTAACCTCTGGCCTATAAAAGGGCTGGCTTTGTAAGGGTTTTGGACACAAGTTGGAACAATAAAGTTTGATTAATTTCGATTCTTAAAGTTAAGAGAGATCGAGCCTTTTTACTTGCCTTGGCATGGGTTGTGAGCAATCTTGCGTCTCGTCTTAGATTGTTCTACCGACCTATCCATTAGAGCAATCACCTCGGTGGAGTCGTCGTTCTACCGCCAATAATCAAATAGTGTCGTCCCGTTTGATTCTAGGTTCCGCAATCCAAGCGTTGGACCACCTCGCTAGATCCTTGGGCAAACGTGCTACGTGTCTGGAAACGAGTTGTTCGAGATGTATCCATTAGAGTAATCCCCTCTGTGGAGTCGTCGTTCTACCGCCTATAATTATATCGTGTCGTCGTTTGGTTCTAGGTTCCGCATTCCAAATCATCTTGCGTCTCGTCCACGATTGTTCTACCGACCTATCCATTAGAGTAGTCACCTCTGTGGAGTCATCGTTCTGCCGTCTATAATCTAATCGTGTTGTCCGTTTGATTCTACGTTCCGCAATCCGAGCGTTGGACCACCTCGCTAGATCCTTGCGCAAACATGCTACGTGTCTCGAAAAGAGTTGATCGAGGACCGTATCAGTGATTTGTGCATGGATCAGGGCCCACGCCATGACCCTGTCCGAGTTCCATTGCGCCCAGTCACACGTGCACGAGCCAAGCTCTTCAAGGGTTCCCTCCGAGGCCTTGTTCGAATGGTCCAAGACCAACATGGAGTCCATAGGGATATTGAAAGCCTAGAAGGAGACAAGCAAATCATCTACTCCATGATCCAAGCCCATGGAGAGTCAAGCGGGCCTCCAATTGATTGGACAGAGCGTGGTCTTTAGGCCTTAATTTTGCTTAGGGTTAGATTAACTACACCCGGCCCATCTCGACACCAAGATGGCCGACTGCTCTTTTAGGGTTTCCTTAGGATTTTAGTAACCTCTAGCCTATAAAAAGGCTTGCATTGTAAGGGTTTTGGACACAAGTAGGATCAATAAAGTTTGATTAATTTCGACTCTTCTTGTTAAGAGAGATTCGAGCCTTTTTACTTGCCTTGACAAGGGTTGTGAGCAATCTTGCGTCTCGTCGTAGATGGTTCTACCAACTTGTCCATTAGAGTACTCATATCTGTGGTGTCGTCGTTCTGCCGCCTACAATCAAATCGTGTCTTTCGTTTGATTCTAGGTTTCGTAATCCAAGCGTTGGACCACCTCGCTAGATCCTTGGGCAAACATGCTTCGTGTCACGAAACGAGTTGATCTAGGACCGTATCAGTGATGTATAGCATCGATCAGGGCCCCCTCAATGATCCGGTCCGACTTCCATTGGGCCTAGTCACACGTGCACGAGCCAAGCTCTTGAAGGAATCCCTCCAAGGCCTTGTTCGAATGGTCCAAGACCAACATGGAGTCCATTGGGATATTGAAGGCTTAGATGGAGACAAGCAAATCATCTACACCATGATGCAATCCCATGGAGAGTCAAGCGGGCCTCAATTGATTGGGCAGTGTGTGGTCTTTAGGCCTTCATGTTGCTTAGGGTTAGATTAATTGTGTAGTAGAAGCATGGGCCGGCCCATCTCGACACGAAGATGGCCGACGGGTCTTTTAGAGTTTCCTTAGGGTTTTAGTAACCTCTGGCCTATAAAAGGGCTGGCTTTGTAAGGGTTTTGGACACAAGTTGGAACAATAAAGTTTGATTAATTTCGATTCTTAAAGTTAAGAGAGATCGAGCCTTTTTACTTGCCTTGGCATGGGTTGTGAGCAATCTTGCGTCTCGTCTTAGATTGTTCTACCGACCTATCCATTAGAGCAATCACCTCGGTGGAGTCGTCGTTCTACCGCCAATAATCAAATAGTGTCGTCCCGTTTGATTCTAGGTTCCGCAATCCAAGCGTTGGACCACCTCGCTAGATCCTTGGGCAAACGTGCTACGTGTCTGGAAACGAGTTGTTCGAGATGTATCCATTAGAGTAATCCCCTCTGTGGAGTCGTCGTTCTACCGCCTATAATTATATCGTGTCGTCGTTTGGTTCTAGGTTCCGCATTCCAAATCATCTTGCGTCTCGTCCACGATTGTTCTACCGACCTATCCATTAGAGTAGTCACCTCTGTGGAGTCATCGTTCTGCCGTCTATAATCTAATCGTGTTGTCCGTTTGATTCTAGGTTCCGCAATCCGAGCGTTGGACCACCTCGCTAGATCCTTGGGCAAACGTGCTACGTGTCTCGAAACGAGTTGTTCGAGATGTATCCATTAGAGTAATCCCCTCTGTGGAGTCGTCGTTCTACCGCCTATAATTATATCGTGTCGTCGTTTGGTTCTAGGTTCCGCATTCCAAATCATCTTGCGTCTCGTCCACGATTGTTCTACCGACCTATCCATTAGAGTAGTCACCTCTGTGGAGTCATCGTTCTGCCGTCTATAATCTAATCGTGTTGTCCGTTTGATTCTAGGTTCCGCAATCCGAGCGTTGGACCACCTCGCTAGATCCTTGGGCAAACGTGCTACGTGTCTCGAAACGAGTTGTTCGAGATGTATCCATTAGAGTAATCCCCTCTGTGGAGTCGTCGTTCTACCGCCTATAATTATATCGTGTCGTCGTTTGGTTCTAGGTTCCGCATTCCAAATCATCTTGCGTCTCGTCCACGATTGTTCTACCGACCTATCCATTAGAGTAGTCACCTCTGTGGAGTCATCGTTCTGCCGTCTATAATCTAATCGTGTCGTTCGTTTGATTCTACGTTCCGCAATCCGAGCGTTGGACCACCTCGCTAGATCCTTGCGCAAACATGCTACGTGTCTCGAAAAGAGTTGATCGAGGACCGTATCAGTGATTTGTGCATGGATCAGGGCCCACGCCATGACCCCGTCCGAGTTCCATTGCGCCCAGTCACACGTGCACGAGCCAAGCTCTTCAAGGGTTCCCTCCGAGGCCTTGTTCGAATGGTCCAAGACTAACATGGAGTCCATAGGGATATTGAAAGCCTAGAAGGAGACAAGCAAATCATCTACTCCATGATCCAAGCCCATGGAGAGTCAAGCGGGCCTCCAATTGATTGGACAGAGCGTGGTCTTTAGGCCTTAATTTTGCTTAGGGTTAGATTAACTACACCCGGCCCATCTCGACACCAAGATGGCCGACTGCTCTTTTAGGGTTTCCTTAGGATTTTAGTAACCTCTAGCCTATAAAAAGGCTTGCATTGTAAGGGTTTTGGACACAAGTAGGATCAATAAAGTTTGATTAATTTCGACTCTTCTTGTTAAGAGAGATTCGAGCCTTTTTACTTGCCTTGACAAGGGTTGTGAGCAATCTTGCGTCTCGTCGTAGATGGTTCTACCAACTTGTCCATTAGAGTACTCATATCTGTGGTGTCGTCGTTCTGCCGCCTACAATCAAATCGTGTCTTTCGTTTGATTCTAGGTTTCGTAATCCAAGCGTTGGACCACCTCGCTAGATCCTTGGGCAAACATGCTTCGTGTCACGAAACGAGTTGATCTAGGACCGTATCAGTGATGTATAGGATCGATCAAGGCCCCCTCAATGATCCGGTCCGACTTCCATTGGGCCTAGTCACACGTGCACGAGCCAAGCTCTTGAAGGAATCCCTCCAAGGCCTTGTTCGAATGGTCCAAGACCAACATGGAGTCCATTGGGATATTGAAGGCTTAGATGGAGACAAGCAAATCATCTACACCATGATGCAATCCCATGGAGAGTCAAGCGGGCCTCAATTGATTGGGCAGTGTGTGGTCTTTAGGCCTTCATGTTGCTTAGGGTTAGATTAATTGTGTAGTAGAAGCATGGGCCGGCCCATCTCGACACGAAGATGGCCGACGGGTCTTTTAGAGTTTCCTTAGGGTTTTAGTAACCTCTGGCCTATAAAAGGGCTGGCTTTGTAAGGGTTTTGGACACAAGTTGGAACAATAAAGTTTGATTAATTTCGATTCTTAAAGTTAAGAGAGATCGAGCCTTTTTACTTGCCTTGGCATGGGTTGTGAGCAATCTTGCGTCTCGTCTTAGATTGTTCTACCGACCTATCCATTAGAGCAATCACCTCGGTGGAGTCGTCGTTCTACCGCCAATAATCAAATAGTGTCGTCCCGTTTGATTCTAGGTTCCGCAATCCAAGCGTTGGACCACCTCGCTAGATCCTTGGGCAAACGTGCTACGTGTCTGGAAACGAGTTGTTCGAGATGTATCCATTAGAGTAATCCCCTCTGTGGAGTCGTCGTTCTACCGCCTATAATTATATCGTGTCGTCGTTTGGTTCTAGGTTCCGCATTCCAAATCATCTTGCGTCTCGTCCACGATTGTTCTACCGACCTATCCATTAGAGTAGTCACCTCTGTGGAGTCATCGTTCTGCCGTCTATAATCTAATCGTGTTGTCCGTTTGATTCTAGGTTCCGCAATCCGAGCGTTGGACCACCTCGCTAGATCCTTGGGCAAACGTGCTACGTGTCTCGAAACGAGTTGTTCGAGATGTATCCATTAGAGTAATCCCCTCTGTGGAGTCGTCGTTCTACCGCCTATAATTATATCGTGTCGTCGTTTGGTTCTAGGTTCCGCATTCCAAATCATCTTGCGTCTCGTCCACGATTGTTCTACCGACCTATCCATTAGAGTAGTCACCTCTGTGGAGTCATCGTTCTGCCGTCTATAATCTAATCGTGTTGTCCGTTTGATTCTAGGTTCCGCAATCCGAGCGTTGGACCACCTCGCTAGATCCTTGGGCAAACGTGCTACGTGTCTCGAAACGAGTTGTTCGAGATGTATCCATTAGAGTAATCCCCTCTGTGGAGTCGTCGTTCTACCGCCTATAATTATATCGTGTCGTCGTTTGGTTCTAGGTTCCGCATTCCAAATCATCTTGCGTCTCGTCCACGATTGTTCTACCGACCTATCCATTAGAGTAGTCACCTCTGTGGAGTCATCGTTCTGCCGTCTATAATCTAATCGTGTCGTTCGTTTGATTCTACGTTCCGCAATCCGAGCGTTGGACCACCTCGCTAGATCCTTGCGCAAACATGCTACGTGTCTCGAAAAGAGTTGATCGAGGACCGTATCAGTGATTTGTGCATGGATCAGGGCCCACGCCATGACCCCGTCCGAGTTCCATTGCGCCCAGTCACACGTGCACGAGCCAAGCTCTTCAAGGGTTCCCTCCGAGGCCTTGTTCGAATGGTCCAAGACTAACATGGAGTCCATAGGGATATTGAAAGCCTAGAAGGAGACAAGCAAATCATCTACTCCATGATCCAAGCCCATGGAGAGTCAAGCGGGCCTCCAATTGATTGGACAGAGCGTGGTCTTTAGGCCTTAATTTTGCTTAGGGTTAGATTAACTACACCCGGCCCATCTCGACACCAAGATGGCCGACTGCTCTTTTAGGGTTTCCTTAGGATTTTAGTAACCTCTAGCCTATAAAAAGGCTTGCATTGTAAGGGTTTTGGACACAAGTAGGATCAATAAAGTTTGATTAATTTCGACTCTTCTTGTTAAGAGAGATTCGAGCCTTTTTACTTGCCTTGACAAGGGTTGTGAGCAATCTTGCGTCTCGTCGTAGATGGTTCTACCAACTTGTCCATTAGAGTACTCATATCTGTGGTGTCGTCGTTCTGCCGCCTACAATCAAATCGTGTCTTTCGTTTGATTCTAGGTTTCGTAATCCAAGCGTTGGACCACCTCGCTAGATCCTTGGGCAAACATGCTTCGTGTCACGAAACGAGTTGATCTAGGACCGTATCAGTGATGTATAGGATCGATCAAGGCCCCCTCAATGATCCGGTCCGACTTCCATTGGGCCTAGTCACACGTGCACGAGCCAAGCTCTTGAAGGAATCCCTCCAAGGCCTTGTTCGAATGGTCCAAGACCAACATGGAGTCCATTGGGATATTGAAGGCTTAGATGGAGACAAGCAAATCATCTACACCATGATGCAATCCCATGGAGAGTCAAGCGGGCCTCAATTGATTGGGCAGTGTGTGGTCTTTAGGCCTTCATGTTGCTTAGGGTTAGATTAATTGTGTAGTAGAAGCATGGGCCGGCCCATCTCGACACGAAGATGGCCGACGGGTCTTTTAGAGTTTCCTTAGGGTTTTAGTAACCTCTGGCCTATAAAAGGGCTGGCTTTGTAAGGGTTTTGGACACAAGTTGGAACAATAAAGTTTGATTAATTTCGATTCTTAAAGTTAAGAGAGATCGAGCCTTTTTACTTGCCTTGGCATGGGTTGTGAGCAATCTTGCGTCTCGTCTTAGATTGTTCTACCGACCTATCCATTAGAGCAATCACCTCGGTGGAGTCGTCGTTCTACCGCCAATAATCAAATAGTGTCGTCCCGTTTGATTCTAGGTTCCGCAATCCAAGCGTTGGACCACCTCGCTAGATCCTTGGGCAAACGTGCTACGTGTCTGGAAACGAGTTGTTCGAGATGTATCCATTAGAGTAATCCCCTCTGTGGAGTCGTCGTTCTACCGCCTATAATTATATCGTGTCGTCGTTTGGTTCTAGGTTCCGCATTCCAAATCATCTTGCGTCTCGTCCACGATTGTTCTACCGACCTATCCATTAGAGTAGTCACCTCTGTGGAGTCATCGTTCTGCCGTCTATAATCTAATCGTGTTGTCCGTTTGATTCTAGGTTCCGCAATCCGAGCGTTGGACCACCTCGCTAGATCCTTGGGCAAACGTGCTACGTGTCTCGAAACGAGTTGTTCGAGATGTATCCATTAGAGTAATCCCCTCTGTGGAGTCGTCGTTCTACCGCCTATAATTATATCGTGTCGTCGTTTGGTTCTAGGTTCCGCATTCCAAATCATCTTGCGTCTCGTCCACGATTGTTCTACCGACCTATCCATTAGAGTAGTCACCTCTGTGGAGTCATCGTTCTGCCGTCTATAATCTAATCGTGTCGTTCGTTTGATTCTACGTTCCGCAATCCGAGCGTTGGACCACCTCGCTAGATCCTTGCGCAAACATGCTACGTGTCTCGAAAAGAGTTGATCGAGGACCGTATCAGTGATTTGTGCATGGATCAGGGCCCACGCCATGACCCCGTCCGAGTTCCATTGCGCCCAGTCACACGTGCACGAGCCAAGCTCTTCAAGGGTTCCCTCCGAGGCCTTGTTCGAATGGTCCAAGACTAACATGGAGTCCATAGGGACATTGAAAGCCTAGAAGGAGACAAGCAAATCATCTACTCCATGATCCAAGCCCATGGAGAGTCAAGCGGGCCTCCAATTGATTGGACAGAGCGTGGTCTTTAGGCCTTAATTTTGCTTCGGGTTAGATTAACTACACCCGGCCCATCTCGACACCAAGATGGCCGACTGCTCTTTTAGGGTTTCCTTAGGATTTTAGTAACCTCTAGCCTATAAAAAGGCTTGCATTGTAAGGGTTTTGGACACAAGTAGGATCAATAAAGTTTGATTAATTTCGACTCTTCTTGTTAAGAGAGATTCGAGCCTTTTTACTTGCCTTGACAAGGGTTGTGAGCAATCTTGCGTCTCGTCGTAGATGGTTCTACCAACTTGTCGATTAGAGTACTCATATCTGTGGTGTCGTCGTTCTGCCGCCTACAATCAAATCGTGTCTTTCGTTTGATTCTAGGTTTCGTAATCCAAGCGTTGGACCACCTCGCTAGATCCTTGGGCAAACATGCTTCGTGTCACGAAACGAGTTGATCTAGGACCGTATCAGTGATGTATAGCATCGATCAGGGCCCCCTCAATGATCCGGTCCGACTTCCATTGGGTCTAGTCACACGTGCACGAGCCAAGCTCTTGAAGGAATCCCTCCAAGGCCTTGTTCGAATGGTCCAAGACCAACATGGAGTCCATTGGGATATTGAAGGCTTAGAAGGAGACAAGCAAATCATCTACACCATGATGCAATCCCATGGAGAGTCAAGCGGGCCTCAATTGATTGGGCAGTGTGTGGTCTTTAGGCCTTCATGTTACTTAGGGTTAGATTAATTGTGTAGTAGAAGCATGGGCCGGCCCATCTCGACACGAAGATGGCCGACGGGTCTTTTAGAGTTTCCTTAGGGTTTTAGTAACCTCTGGCCTATAAAAGGGCTGGCTTTGTAAGGGTTTTGGACACAAGTTGGAACAATAAAGTTTGATTAATTTCGATTCTTAAAGTTAAGAGAGATCGAGCCTTTTTACTTGCCTTGGCATGGGTTGTGAGCAATCTTGCGTCTCGTCTTAGATTGTTCTACCGACCTATCCATTAGAGCAATCACCTCGGTGGAGTCGTCGTTCTACCGCCAATAATCAAATAGTGTCGTCCCGTTTGATTCTAGGTTCCGCAATCCAAGCGTTGGACCACCTCTCTAGATCCTTGGGCAAACGTGCTACGTGTCTGGAAACGAGTTGTTCGAGATGTATCCATTAGAGTAATCCCCTCTGTGGAGTCGTCGTTCTACCGCCTATAATTATATCGTGTCGTCGTTTGGTTCTAGGTTCCGCATTCCAAATCATCTTGCGTCTCGTCCACGATTGTTCTACCGACCTATCCATTAGAGTAGTCACCTCTGTGGAGTCATCGTTCTGCCGTCTATAATCTAATCGTGTTGTCCGTTTGATTCTACGTTCCGCAATCCGAGCGTTGGACCACCTCGCTAGATCCTTGCGCAAACATGCTACGTGTCTCGAAAAGAGTTGATCGAGGACCGTATCAGTGATTTGTGCATGGATCAGGGCCCACGCCATGACCCCGTCCGAGTTCCATTGCGCCCAGTCACACGTGCACGAGCCAAGCTCTTCAAGGGTTCCCTCCGAGGCCTTGTTCGAATGGTCCAAGACTAACATGGAGTCCATAGGGATATTGAAAGCCTAGAAGGAGACAAGCAAATCATCTACTCCATGATCCAAGCCCATGGAGAGTCAAGCGGGCCTCCAATTGATTGGACAGAGCATGGTCTTTAGGCCTTAATTTTGCTTAGGGTTAGATTAACTACACCCGGCCCATCTCGACACCAAGATGGCCGACTGCTCTTTTAGGGTTTCCTTAGGATTTTAGTAACCTCTAGCCTATAAAAAGGCTTGCATTGTAAGGGTTTTGGACACAAGTAGGATCAATAAAGTTTGATTAATTTCGACTCTTCTTGTTAAGAGAGGTTCGAGCCTTTTTACTTGCCTTGACAAGGGTTGTGAGCAATCTTGCGTCTCGTCGTAGATGGTTCTACCAACTTGTCCATTAGAGTACTCATATCTGTGGTGTCGTCGTTCTGCCGCCTACAATCAAATCGTGTCTTTCGTTTGATTCTAGGTTTCGTAATCCAAGCGTTGGACCACCTCGCTAGATCCTTGGGCAAACATGCTTCGTGTCACGAAACGAGTTGATCTTGGACCGTATCAGTGATGTATAGCATCGATCAGGGCCCCCTCAATGATCCGGTCTCCGACTTCCATTGGGCCTAGTCACACGTGCACGAGCCAAGCTCTTGAAGGAATCCCTCCAAGGCCTTGTTCGAATGGTCCAAGACCAACATGGAGTCCATTGGGATATTGAAGGCTTAGAAGGAGACAAGCAAATCATCTACACCATGATGCAATCCCATGGAGAGTCAAGCGGGCCTCAATTGATTGGGCAGTGTGTGGTCTTTAGGCCTTCATGTTGCTTAGGGTTAGATTAATTGTGTAGTAGAAGCATGGGCCGGCCCATCTCGACACGAAGATGGCCGACGGGTCTTTTAGAGTTTCCTTAGGGTTTTAGTAACCTCTGGCCTATAAAAGGGCTGGCTTTGTAAGGGTTTTGGACACAAGTTGGAACAATAAAGTTTGATTAATTTCGATTCTTAAAGTTAAGAGAGATCGAGCCTTTTTACTTGCCTTGGCATGGGTTGTGAGCAATCTTGCGTCTCGTCTTAGATTGTTCTACCGACCTATCCATTAGAGCAATCACCTCGGTGGAGTCGTCGTTCTACCGCCAATAATCAAATAGTGTCGTCCCGTTTGATTCTAGGTTCCGCAATCCAAGCGTTGGACCACCTCGCTAGATCCTTGGGCAAACGTGCTACGTGTCTGGAAACGAGTTGTTCGAGATGTATCCATTAGAGTAATCCCCTCTGTGGAGTCGTCGTTCTACCGCCTATAATTATATCGTGTCGTCGTTTGGTTCTAGGTTCCGCATTCCAAATCATCTTGCGTCTCGTCCACGATTGTTCTACCGACCTATCCATTAGAGTAGTCACCTCTGTGGAGTCATCGTTCTGCCGTCTATAATCTAATCGTGTTGTCCGTTTGATTCTACGTTCCGCAATCCGAGCGTTGGACCACCTCGCTAGATCCTTGCGCAAACATGCTACGTGTCTCGAAAAGAGTTGATCGAGGACCGTATCAGTGATTTGTGCATGGATCAGGGCCCACGCCATGACCCTGTCCGAGTTCCATTGCGCCCAGTCACACGTGCACGAGCCAAGCTCTTCAAGGGTTCCCTCCGAGGCCTTGTTCGAATGGTCCAAGACCAACATGGAGTCCATAGGGATATTGAAAGCCTAGAAGGAGACAAGCAAATCATCTACTCCATGATCCAAGCCCATGGAGAGTCAAGCGGGCCTCCAATTTTTTTTAAATGGACAGAGCGTGGTCTTTAGGCCTTAATTTTGCTTAGGGTTAGATTAACTACACCCGGCCCATCTCGACACCAAGATGGCCGACTGCTCTTTTAGGGTTTCCTTAGGATTTTAGTAACCTCTAGCCTATAAAAAGGCTTGCATTGTAAGGGTTTTGGACACAAGTAGGATCAATAAAGTTTGATTAATTTCGACTCTTCTTGTTAAGAGAGATTCGAGCCTTTTTACTTGCCTTGACAAGGGTTGTGAGCAATCTTGCGTCTCGTCGTAGATGGTTCTACCAACTTGTCCATTAGAGTACTCATATCTGTGGTGTCGTCGTTCTGCCGCCTACAATCAAATCGTGTCTTTCGTTTGATTCTAGGTTTCGTAATCCAAGCGTTGGACCACCTCGCTAGATCCTTGGGCAAACATGCTTCGTGTCACGAAACGAGTTGATCTAGGACCGTATCAGTGATGTATAGCATCGATCAGGGCCCCCTCAATGATCCGGTCCGACTTCCATTGGGCCTAGTCACACGTGCACGAGCCAAGCTCTTGAAGGAATCCCTCCAAGGCCTTGTTCGAATGGTCCAAGACCAACATGGAGTCCATTGGGATATTGAAGGCTTAGATGGAGACAAGCAAATCATCTACACCATGATGCAATCCCATGGAGAGTCAAGCGGGCCTCAATTTATTGGGCAGTGTGTGGTCTTTAGGCCTTCATGTTGCTTAGGGTTAGATTAATTGTGTAGTAGAAGCATGGGCCGGCCCATCTCGACACGAAGATGGCCGACGGGTCTTTTAGAGTTTCCTTAGGGTTTTAGTAACCTCTGGCCTATAAAAGGGATGGCTTTGTAAGGGTTTTGGACACAAGTTGGAACAATAAAGTTTGATTAATTTCGATTCTTAAAGTTAAGAGAGATCGAGCCTTTTTACTTGCCTTGGCATGGGTTGTGAGCAATCTTGCGTCTCGTCTTAGATTGTTCTACCGACCTATCCATTAGAGCAATCACCTCGGTGGAGTCGTCGTTCTACCGCCAATAATCAAAAAGTGTCGTCCCGTTTGATTCTAGGTTCCGCAATCCAAGCGTTGGACCACCTCGCTAGATCCTTGGGCAAACGTGCTACGTGTCTGGAAACGAGTTGTTCGAGATGTATCCATTAGAGTAATCCCCTCTGTGGAGTCGTCGTTCTACCGCCTATAATTATATCGTGTCGTCGTTTGGTTCTAGGTTCCGCATTCCAAATCATCTTGCGTCTCGTCCACGATTGTTCTACCGACCTATCCATTAGAGTAGTCACCTCTGTGGAGTCATCGTTCTACCGTCTATAATCTAATCGTGTTGTCCGTTTGATTCTACGTTCCGCAATCCGAGCGTTGGACCACCTCGCTAGATCCTTGGGCAAACGTGCTACGTGTCTCGAAACGAGTTGTTCGAGATGTATCCATTAGAGTAATCCCCTCTGTGGAGTCGTCGTTCTACCGCCTATAATTATATCGTGTCGTCGTTTGGTTCTAGGTTCCGCATTCCAAATCATCTTGCGTCTCGTCCACGATTGTTCTACCGACCTATCCATTAGAGTAGTCACCTCTGTGGAGTCATCGTTCTGCCGTCTATAATCTAATCGTGTTGTCCGTTTGATTCTACGTTCCGCAATCCGAGCGTTGGACCACCTCGCTAGATCCTTGGGCAAACGTGCTACGTGTCTCGAAACGAGTTGTTCGAGATGTATCCATTAGAGTAATCCCCTCTGTGGAGTCGTCGTTCTACCGCCTATAATTATATCGTGTCGTCGTTTGGTTCTAGGTTCCGTATTCCAAATCATCTTGCGTCTCGTCCACGATTGTTCTACCGACCTATCCATTAGAGTAGTCACCTCTGTGGAGTCATCGTTCTGCCGTCTATAATCTAATCGTGTTGTCCGTTTGATTCTACGTTCCGCAATCCGAGCGTTGGACCACCTCGCTAGATCCTTGCGCAAACATGCTTCAGGGCCCACGATTAGTCTTGGACCACCGTATCAGTGATTTGTGCATGGATCAGGGCCCACGCCATGACCCTGTCCGAGTTCCATTGCGCCCAGTCACACGTGCACGAGCCAAGCTCTTCAAGGGTTCCCTCCGAGGCCTTGTTCGAATGGTCCAAGACTAACATGGAGTCCATAGGGATATTGAAAGCCTAGAAGGAGACAAGCAAATCATCTACTCCATGATCCAAGCCCATGGAGAGTCAAGCGGGCCTCCAATTGATTGGA
Source organism: Coffea arabica (assembly GCF_036785885.1). Lineage (NCBI taxonomy): Eukaryota > Viridiplantae > Streptophyta > Magnoliopsida > Gentianales > Rubiaceae > Coffea > Coffea arabica. The sequence continues at coordinate 23,258,180 of NC_092314.1, forward strand.
CAGAGCGTGGTCTTTAGGCCTTAATTTTGCTTAGGGTTAGATTAACTACACCCGGCCCATCTCGACACCAAGATGGCCGACTGCTCTTTTAGGGTTTCCTTAGGATTTTAGTAACCTCTAGCCTATAAAAAGGCTTGCATTGTAAGGGTTTTGGACACAAGTAGGATCAATAAAGTTTGATTAATTTCGACTCTTCTTGTTAAGAGAGATTCGAGCCTTTTTACTTGCCTTGACAAGGGTTGTGAGCAATCTTGCGTCTCGTCGTAGATGGTTCTACCAACTTGTCCATTAGAGTACTCATATCTGTGGTGTCGTCGTTCTGCCGCCTACAATCAAATCGTGTCTTTCGTTTGATTCTAGGTTTCGTAATCCATGCGTTGGACCACCTCGCTAGATCCTTGGGCAAACATGCTTCGTGTCACGAAACGAGTTGATCTAGGACCGTATCAGTGATGTATAGCATCGATCAGGGCCCCCTCAATGATCCGGTCCGACTTCCATTGGGCCTAGTCACACGTGCACGAGCCAAGCTCTTGAAGGAATCCCTCCAAGGCCTTGTTCGAATGGTCCAAGACCAACATGGAGTCCATTGGGATATTGAAGGCTTAGAAGGAGACAAGCAAATCATCTACACCATGATGCAATCCCATGGAGAGTCAAGCGGGCCTCAATTGATTGGGCAGTGTGTGGTCTTTAGGCCTTCATGTTACTTAGGGTTAGATTAATTGTGTAGTAGAAGCATGGGCCGGCCCATCTCGACACGAAGATGGCCGACGGGTCTTTTAGAGTTTCCTTAGGGTTTTAGTAACCTCTGGCCTATAAAAGGGCTGGCTTTGTAAGGGTTTTGGACACAAGTTGGAACAATAAAGTTTGATTAATTTCGATTCTTAAAGTTAAGAGAGATCGAGCCTTTTTACTTGCCTTGGCATGGGTTGTGAGCAATCTTGCGTCTCGTCTTAGATTGTTCTACCGACCTATCCATTAGAGCAATCACCTCGGTGGAGTCGTCGTTCTACCGCCAATAATCAAATAGTGTCGTCCCGTTTGATTCTAGGTTCCGCAATCCAAGCGTTGGACCACCTCGCTAGATCCTTGGGCAAACGTGCTACGTGTCTGGAAACGAGTTGTTCGAGATGTATCCATTAGAGTAATCCCCTCTGTGGAGTCGTCGTTCTACCGCCTATAATTATATCGTGTCGTCGTTTGGTTCTAGGTTCCGCATTCCAAATCATCTTGCGTCTCGTCCACGATTGTTCTACCGACCTATCCATTAGAGTAGTCACCTCTGTGGAGTCATCGTTCTGCCGTCTATAATCTAATCGTGTTGTCCGTTTGATTCTACGTTCCGCAATCCGAGCGTTGGACCACCTCGCTAGATCCTTGGGCAAACGTGCTACGTGTCTCGAAACGAGTTGATCGAGGACCGTATCAGTGATTTGTGCATGGATCAGGGCCCACGCCATGACCCCGTCCGAGTTCCATTGCGCCCAGTCTCACGTGCACGAGCCAAGCTCTTCAAGGGTTCCCTCCGAGGCCTTGTTCGAATGGTCCAAGACTAACATGGAGTCCATAGGGATATTGAAAGCCTAGAAGGAGACAAGCAAATCATCTACTCCATGATCCAAGCCCATGGAGAGTCAAGCGGGCCTCCAATTGATTGGACAGAGCGTGGTCTTTAGGCCTTAATTTTGCTTAGGGTTAGATTAACTACACCCGGCCCATCTCGACACCAAGATGGCCGACTGCTCTTTTAGGGTTTCCTTAGGATTTTAGTAACCTCTAGCCTATAAAAAGGCTTGCATTGTAAGGGTTTTGGACACAAGTAGGATCAATAAAGTTTGATTAATTTCGACTCTTCTTGTTAAGAGAGATTCGAGCCTTTTTACTTGCCTTGACAAGGGTTGTGAGCAATCTTGCGTCTCGTCGTAGATGGTTCTACCAACTTGTCCATTAGAGTACTCATATCTGTGGTGTCGTCGTTCTGCCGCCTACAATCAAATCGTGTCTTTCGTTTGATTCTAGGTTTCGTAATCCAAGCGTTGGACCACCTCGCTAGATCCTTGGGCAAACATGCTTCGTGTCACGAAACGAGTTGATCTAGGACCGTATCAGTGATGTATAGCATCGATCAGGGCCCCCTCAATGATCCGGTCCGACTTCCATTGGGCCTAGTCACACGTGCACGAGCCAAGCTCTTGAAGGAATCCCTCCAAGGCCTTGTTCGAATGGTCCAAGACCAACATGGAGTCCATTGTGATATTGAAGGCTTAGAAGGAGACAAGCAAATCATCTACACCATGATGCAATCCCATGGAGAGTCAAGCGGGCCTCAATTGATTGGGCAGTGTGTGGTCTTTAGGCCTTCATGTTGCTTAGGGTTAGATTAATTGTGTAGTAGAAGCATGGGCCGGCCCATCTCGACACGAAGATGGCCGACGGGTCTTTTAGAGTTTCCTTAGGGTTTTAGTAACCTCTGGCCTATAAAAGGGCTGGCTTTGTAAGGGTTTTGGACACAAGTTGGAACAATAAAGTTTGATTAATTTCGATTCTTAAAGTTAAGAGAGATCGAGCCTTTTTACTTGCCTTGGCATGGGTTGTGAGCAATCTTGCGTCTCGTCTTAGATTGTTCTACCGACCTATCCATTAGAGCAATCACCTCGGTGGAGTCGTCGTTCTACCGCCAATAATCAAATAGTGTCGTCCCGTTTGATTCTAGGTTCCGCAATCCAAGCGTTGGACCACCTCGCTAGATCCTTGGGCAAACGTGCTACGTGTCTCGAAACGAGTTGTTCGAGATGTATCCATTAGAGTAATCCCCTCTGTGGAGTCGTCGTTCTACCGCCTATAATTATATCGTGTCGCCGTTTGGTTCTAGGTTCCGCATTCCAAATCATCTTGCGTCTCGTCCACGATTGTTCTACCGACCTATCCATTAGAGTAGTCACCTCTGTGGAGTCATCGTTCTGCCGTCTATAATCTAATCGTGTTGTCCGTTTGATTCTACGTTCCGCAATCCGAGCGTCGGACCACCTCGCTAGATCCTTGCGCAAACATGCTACGTGTCTCGAAAAGAGTTGATCGAGGACCGTATCAGTGATTTGTGCATGGATCAGGGCCCACGCCATGACCCTGTCCGAGTTCCATTGCGCCAGTCACACGTGCACGAGCCAAGCTCTTCAAGGGTTCCCTCCGAGGCCTTGTTCGAATGGTCCAAGACTAACATGGAGTCCATAGGGATATTGAAAGCCTAGAAGGAGACAAGCAAATCATCTACTCCATGATCCAAGCCTATGGAGAGTCAAGCGGGCCTCCAATTGATTGGACAGAGCGTGGTCTTTAGGCCTTAATTTTGCTTAGGGTTAGATTAACTACACCCGGCCCATCTCGACACCAAGATGGCCGACTGCTCTTTTAGGGTTTCCTTAGGATTTTAGTAACCTCTAGCCTATAAAAAGGCTTGCATTGTAAGGGTTTTGGACACAAGTAGGATCAATAAAGTTTGATTAATTTCGACTCTTCTTGTTAAGTGAGATTCGAGCCTTTTTACTTGCCTTGACAAGGGTTGTGAGCAATCTTGCGTCTCGTCGTAGATGGTTCTACCAACTTGTCCATTAGAGTACTCATATCTGTGGTGTCGTCGTTCTGCCGCCTACAATCAAATCGTGTCTTTCGTTTGATTCTAGGTTTCGTAATCCAAGCGTTGGACCACCTCGCTAGATCCTTGGGCAAACATGCTTCGTGTCACGAAACGAGTTGATCTAGGACCGTATCAGTGATGTATAGCATCGATCAGGGCCCCCTCAATGATCCGGTCCGACTTCCATTGGGCCTAGTCACACGTGCACGAGCCAAGCTCTTGAAGGAATCCCTCCAAGGCCTTGTTCGAATGGTCCAAGACCAACATGGAGTCCATTGGGATATTGAAGGCTTGGAAGGAGACAAGCAAATCATCTACACCATGATGCAATCCCATGGAGAGTCAAGCGGGCCTCAATTGATTGGGCAGTGTGTGGTCTTTAGGCCTTCATGTTGCTTAGGGTTAGATTAATTGTGTAGTAGAAGCATGGGCCGGCCCATCTCGACACGAAGATGGCCGACGGGTCTTTTAGAGTTTCCTTAGGGTTTTAGTAACCTCTGGCCTATAAAAGGGCTGGCTTTGTAAGTGTTTTGGACACAAGTTGGAACAATAAAGTTTGATTAATTTCGATTCTTAAAGTTAAGAGAGATCGAGCCTTTTTACTTGCCTTGGCATGGGTTGTGAGCAATCTTGCGTCTCGTCTTAGATTGTTCTACCGACCTATCCATTAGAGCAATCACCTCGGTGGAGTCGTCGTTCTACCGCCAATAATCAAATAGTGTCGTCCCGTTTGATTCTAGGTTCCGCAATCCAAGCGTTGGACCACCTCGCTAGATCCTTGGGCAAACGTGCTACGTGTCTCGAAACGAGTTGTTCGAGATGTATCCATTAGAGTAATCCCCTCTGTGGAGTCGTCGTTCTACCGCCTATAATTATATCGTGTCGCCGTTTGGTTCTAGGTTCCGCATTCCAAATCATCTTGCGTCTCGTCCACGATTGTTCTACCGACCTATCCATTAGAGTAGTCACCTCTGTGGAGTTATCGTTCTGCCGTCTATAATCTAATCGTGTTGTCCGTTTGATTCTACGTTCCGCAATCCGAGCGTCGGACCACCTCGCTAGATCCTTGCGCAAACATGCTACGTGTCTCGAAAAGAGTTGATCGAGGACCGTATCAGTGATTTGTGCATGGATCAGGGCCCACGCCATGACCCTGGTTGGTAAGTCGATCCTGGTTGGTAAGTCGATCCACACTAGAAGGAGTTCTAACTTGTTCTAGGAGTTGACCGAGGAGCCTTGAAAATACCTTGGTGAGTTAATTAGAGTGTTTTAAACACTTGAGTGATACACGAGTGACGAGTGTAAACATGTGAGCTTGTGTGGCGAGGAAAAATATCTTTTGTTTCACTAATTTTTTGCAGGTTTCCTCATACATCATGGCGAATACGAGGCATTTAAAAGCTAGCTTACAACATCTTCTTCTTGATCCTAAGGGAGTCAAAGAAGTAGCATTACGTGGTGTAGATGAACAATTGGATATCGTCAAATCTCAGTTGCATGATTGGTTTTATACTCGTTGTGGTGTCAAAGATAAAACATGCAGCTTGGCCATTGATAAGAGTTGTGAAGTCAATCTTGCAAGCGCTATCATGGTTCACAAATTAAATCTTCCAACTATTGATCATCTTCAACCGTATAAGTTGCCGAGTGCTCATGGTGATGTTTGGGTTACTAAGCACACACTTGTACCTATTCAAATTGGCAAGTATGTGGATGAGGTGTTGTGTGATGTAGTCCCCAATTCAAATAACACATGTGTTGCTGGGCAAGGCGTGGATGTTGAGGCGAGAAGTTAAATATGATGGACATACTAATAAGTATTCCTTCTTATTTAATGGTCGTCGTTCTGCACTTGTACCACTTATTTATGACCAACTTTGTACTGATCTAGCATACATGAAAAGTGAGCATGAGCATTATAGTATGAAAAAAGAGCTAGATGAGGAAATTGTGACTGATGAGGTAAAATCCGAGGGAGTTGAAAAGGAGAAAGAGGTTGAAAATAATGAGAGGAAAAAGACAGCTATTGAGCATGAGAAAGAGATTGAAAAATCCAAAGTATTGACTGAGATTTTAAGTTTCAACAAAAATGAGAGTGAGGGGATTTATTGCCATTCTAACAACCTTAACATTGCTCTGTCTAGTGTTCCTTGTTTTGTGCAGGTCAAGCAAAGTGCAATCGCTTTGATCTTACAATGTTCCATCCCAAAGTCAATTGTACAATTTGCGAGTTTCCATGGAGTTTGTCTTCTAGGAGTTAGATCAATTTGGTTCCCATTCATGGAATCGGATGATTTCAACGCTGTTCACGTCTTTGGAGGATCAAACTATGTGTACCCTCAAGACATTAGAATCGACCACGTTCCACGAGTTTACACAAGGAGCAAGGTCTTCAATGGTCACTACAATACCTATGTTCATCTTGTACCTAGTCCACTTGAAGCTCCAACTTCACCAAGTCAGCTTCCATACTTTGCAAGCTTATTCAAGTTTGAGGAGTCTGATTTCATAGGATCTACATCGCATCACTTTGAGGATCCTTACCACATGATCATAAGCGATCAAGTTGGGCATACATTGAAACTGGTTCGTGAGATTCAAAGTTCAACAAGGTTTACTTTCCAGCTTAGCAAGTGGTTTATGCATTGGATGAAACTTGTGGTAATCATAACAAAATTGACTCGACGGCATGTAACTTCTCTTATCATCATTCATGTTTCAATTTGTGGGCAAATTGCTTTCAAGAGGAGGGGAATGATACGAGTTAAGCTATGCCATTGGATTACACGAGCTCGAGCAGTTCATTCAGTTTCATCGCAGCAAAGTCATTATAAGGCGTGGGCACGCTTTATAAGCTCAAGTCGTCTGCCCATCTAATCACAATTATTGTTTTAGTTAAGTCGTTTGTAATAAGGGCTTTATGGTCCATAGCCTTGCTTTATTTACCTAAGCGATGATCTCATAAGGTTATTTACCTAAGCAATGACCTCATAAGATTTGGTCAAGCCCACAATTTTTAGTCTTATGGAAATAGTCAAGCCTACAATTGTTAGTCTTAGTCAAGACCACAACTCAAGACTAGTTCCACATTTAGTTGTTCATCTCTATGTAAGGCTATATAAATAGCCCACACTTCCAATGGTTTAGGCATTCAATCAATAAATCAGATTTTGAGAGTTTTCTTGGTTTCTCCAAGGCTTCTTGAATACCTTAGAATTTCTCTAGGTGTTCGTGACTTATCAATCTAGAATCGCACTAGGTTGTGGCGTCTTCTACCATTATACCAAGGTTCGTTAACCACGTGATTAACGGGTTGAGGTCATCCGCTTCAAACTTGGTGTCCTCTTGTCGATCCTGAAGCTAATCTTTTACGGGTTTCGTCACAAGGTTGGCGACGTTCGTATCACAACTTGTCCATTAGAGTACTCATATCTGTGGTGTCGTCGTTCTGCCGCCTACAATCAAATCGTGTCTTTCGTTTGATTCTAGGTTTCGTAATCCAAGCGTTGGACCACCTCGCTAGATCCTTGGGCAAACATGCTTCGTGTCACGAAACGAGTTGATCTAGGACCGTATCAGTGATGTATAGCATCGATCAGGGCCCCCCTCAATGATCCGGTCCGACTTCCATTGGGCCTAGTCACACGTGCACGAGCCAAGCTCTTGAAGGAATCCCTCCAAGGCCTTGTTCGAATGGTCCAAGACCAACATGGAGTCCATTGGGATATTGAAGGCTTAGAAGGAGACAAGCAAATCATCTACACCATGATGCAATCCCATGGAGAGTCAAGCGGGCCTCAATTGATTGGGCAGTGTGTGGTCTTTAGGCCTTCATGTTGCTTAGGGTTAGATTAATTGTGTAGTAGAAGCATGGGCCGGCCCATCTCGACACGAAGATGGCCGACGGGTCTTTTAGAGTTTCCTTAGGGTTTTAGTAACCTCTGGCCTATAAAAGGGCTGGCTTTGTAAGGGTTTTGGACACAAGTTGGAACAATAAAGTTTGATTAATTTCGATTCTTAAAGTTAAGAGAGATCGAGCCTTTTTACTTGCCTTGGCATGGGTTTTGAGCAATCTTGCGTCTCGTCTTAGATTGTTCTACCGACCTATCCATTAGAGCAATCACCTCGGTGGAGTCGTCGTTCTACCGCCAATAATCAAATAGTGTCGTCCCGTTTGATTCTAGGTTCCGCAATCCAAGCGTTGGACCACCTCGCTAGATCCTTGGGCAAACGTGCTACGTGTCTCGAAACGAGTTGTTCGAGATGTATCCATTAGAGTAATCCCCTCTGTGGAGTCGTCGTTCTACCGCCTATAATTATATCGTGTCGTCGTTTGGTTCTAGGTTCCGCATTCCAAATCATCTTGCGTCTCGTCCATGATTGTTCTACCGACCTATCCATTAGAGTAGTCACCTCTGTGGAGTCATCGTTCTGCCGTCTATAATCTAATCGTGTTGTCCGTTTGATTCTACGTTCCACAATCCGAGCGTTGGACCACCTCGCTAGATCCTTGCGCAAACATGCTACGTGTCTCGAAAAGAGTTGATCGAGGACCGTATCAGTGATTTGTGCATGGATCAGGGCCCACGCCATGGCCCTGTCCGAGTTCCATTGCGCCCAGTCACACGTGCACGAGCCAAGGTCTTCAAGGGTTCCCTCCGAGGCCTTGTTCGAATGGTCCAAGACTAACATGGAGTCCATAGGGATATTGAAAGCCTAGAAGGAGACAAGCAAATCATCTACTCCATGATCCAAGCCCATGGAGAGTCAAGCGGGCCTCCAATTGATTGGACAGAGCGTGGTCTTTAGGCATTAATTTTGCTTAGGGTTAGATTAACTACACCCGGCCCATCTCGACACCAAGATGGCCGACTGCTCTTTTAGGGTTTCCTTAGGATTTTAGTAACCTCTAGCCTATAAAAAGGCTTGCATTGTAAGGGTTTTGGACACAAGTAGGATCAATAAAGTTTGATTAATTTCGACTCTTCTTGTTAAGAGAGATTCGAGCCTTTTTACTTGCCTTGACAAGGGTTGTGAGCAATCTTGCGTCTCGTCGTAGATGGTTCTACCAACTTGTCCATTAGAGTACTCATATCTGTGGTGTCGTCGTTCTGCCGCCTACAATCAAATCGTGTCTTTCGTTTGATTCTAGGTTTCGTAATCCAAGCGTTGGACCACCTCGCTAGATCCTTGGGCAAACATGCTTCGTGTCACGAAACGAGTTGATCTAGGACCGTATCAGTGATGTATAGCATCGATCAGGGCCCCCTCAATGATCCGGTCCGACTTCCATTGGGCCTAGTCACACGTGCACGAGCCAAGCTCTTGAAGGAATCCCTCCAAGGCCTTGTTCGAATGGTCCAAGACCAACATGGAGTCCATTGGGATATTGAAGGCTTAGAAGGAGACAAGCAAATCATCTACACCATGATGCAATCCCATGGAGAGTCAAGCGGGCCTCAATTGATTGGGCAGTGTGTGGTCTTTAGGCCTTCATGTTGCTTAGGGTTAGATTAATTGTGTAGTAGAAGCATGGGCCGGCCCATCTCGACACGAAGATGGCCGACGGGTCTTTTAGAGTTTCCTTAGGGTTTTAGTAACCTCTGGCCTATAAAAGGGCTGGCTTTGTAAGGGTTTTGGACACAAGTTAGAACAATAAAGTTTGATTAATTTCGATTCTTAAAGTTAAGAGAGATCGAGCCTTTTTACTTGCCTTGGCATGGGTTGTGAGCAATCTTGCGTCTCGTCTTAGATTGTTCTACCAACCTATCCATTAGAGTAATCACCTCGGTGGAGTCGTCGTTCTACCGCCTATAATCAAATCGCGTCGTCCCGTTTGATTCTAGGTTCCGCAATCCAAGCGTTGGACCACCTCGCTAGATCCTTGGGTAAACGTGCTACGTGTCTCGAAACGAGTTGTTCGAGATGTATCCATTAGAGTAATCCCCTCTGTGGAGTCGTCGTTCTACCGCCTATAATTATATCGTGTCGTCGTTTGGTTCTAGGTTCCGCATTCCAAATCATCTTGCGTCTCGTCCACGACTGTTCTACCGACCTATCCATTAGAGTAGTCACCTCTGTGGAGTCATCGTTCTGCCGTCTATAATCTTATCGTGTTGTCCTTTTGATTCTACGTTCCGCAATCCGAGCGTTGGACCACCTCGCTAGATCCTTGCGCAAACATGCTACGTGTCTCGAAAAGAGTTGATCGAGGACCGTATCAGTGATTTGTGCATGGATCAGGGCCCACGCCATGACCCTGTCCGAGTTCCATTGGGCCCAGTCACACGTGCACGAGCCAAGCTCTTCAAGGGTTCTCTCCGAGGCCTTGTTCGAATGGTCCAAGACTAACATGGAGTCCATAGGGATATTGAATGCCTAGAAGGAGACAAGCAAATCATCTACTGCATGATCCAAGCTCATGGAGAGTCAAGCGGGCCTCCAATTGATTGGACAGAGCGTGGTCTTTAGGCCTTAATTTTGCTTAGGGTTAGATTAAATACACCCGGCCCATCTCGACACCAAGATGGCCGACTGATCTTTTAGGGTTTCCTTTGGATTTTAGTAACCTCTAGCCTATAAAAGGGCTTGCATTGTAAGGATTTTGGACACAAGTAGGATCAATAAAGTTTGATTAATTTCGACTCTTCTTGTTAAGAGAGATTCGAGCCTTTTTACTTGCCTTGGCAAGGGTTGTGAGCAATCTTGCGTATCGTCGTAGATGGTTCAACCAACTTGTCCATTAGAGTACTCATATCTGTGGTGTCGTCGTTCTACCGCCTACAATCAAATCGTGCCTTTCGTTTGATTCTTGGTTTCGTAATCCAAGCGTTGGACCATCTCGCTAGATCCTTGGGCAAACATGCTACGTGTCACGAAACGAGTTGATCTAGGACCGTATCAATGATGTAAACATGGATCAGGGCCCACTCATTGATCCGGTCCGAGTTCCATTGGGCCTAGTCACACGTGCACGAGCCAAGCTCTTCATGGAATCCCTCCAAGGCCTTGTTCGAATGGTCCAAGACCAACATGGAGTCCATTGGGATATTGAAGGCTTAGAAGGAGACAAGCAAATCATCTACACCATGATTCAAGCCCATGGAGAGTCAAACGGGCCTCCAATTGATTGGGCAGAGTGTGGTCTTTAGGCCTTAATGTTGCTTAGGGTTAGATTAACTGTGTAGTAGAAGCATGGGCCGGCACATCTCGACATCAAGATGGCCGACTGCCCTTTTAGATTTTCCTTAGGGTTTTAGTAACCTCCAGCCTGTAAAAGGGCTGGCTTTGTAAGGGTTTTGGACACAAGTTAGAACAATGAAGTTTGATTAATTTCGATTCTTAAAGTTAAGAGAGATCGAGCCTTTTTACTTGCCTTGGCATGGGTAGTGAGCAATCTTGCGTCTCGTCTTAGATTGTTCTACCGACCTATCAATTAGAGTAATCACCTCGGTGGAGTCGTCGTTCTACCGCCTATAATTAAATCGTGTCGTCCCGTTTGATTCTAGTTTCCGCAATCCAAGCGTTGGACCACCTCGCTAGATCCTTGGGCAAACGTCCTACGTGTCTCGAAACGAGTTGTTCGAGAAGTATCCATTAGAGTAATCCCCTCTGTGGAGTCGTCGTTCTACCGCATAAAATTATATCGTGTCGTCGTTTGGTTCTAGGTTCCGCATTCCAAATCATCTTGCGTGTCGTCCACGATTGTTCTACTGGCCTATCCATTTGAGTAGTCACCTCTGTGGAGTCATCGTTGTGCCGTCTATAATCAAATCGTGTTGTCCGTTTGATTCCAGGTTCCGCAATCTGAGCGTTGGACCACCTCGCTAGATCCTTGCGCAAACATGCTACGTGTCTCGAAAAGTGTTTATCGAGGACCGTATCAGTGATTTGTGCATGGATCAGGGCCCACGCCATGACCCTATCCGAGTTCCATTGGGCCCAGTTACACGTGCACGAGCCAAGCTCTTCAAGGGTTCCCTCCATGGCCTTGTTCGAATGGTCGAAGACTAACATGGAGTCCAAGGGGATATTGAAAGCCTAGATGGGGACAAGCAAATCATCTACTCCATGATCCAAGCCCATGGAGAGTCAAGCGGGCCTCCAATTGATTGGACAGAGCGTGGTCTTTAGGCCTTAATTTTGCTTAGGGTTAGATTAACTACACCCGGCCCATCTCAACACCAAGATGGCCGACTGCTCTTTTAGGGTTTCCTTAGGATTTTAGTAACCTGTAGCCTATAAAAGGGCTTGCATTGTAAGGGTTTTGGACACAAGTAGGATCAATAAAGTTTGATTAATTTCGACTCTTATTCTTAAGAGAGATTCGAGCCTTTTTACTTGCCTTGGCTAGGGTTGTGAGCAATCTTGCGGCTCGTCGTAGATGGTTCAACCGGATTGTCCATTAGAGTACTCATATCTGTGGTGTCGTCGTTCCACCGCCTACAATCAAATCGTGTCTTTCATTTGATTCTAGGTTTCGTAATCCAAGCGTTGGACCATCTTTCTAGATCCTTGGGCAAACATGCTACGTGTCACGAAACGAGTTGATCTAGGACCGTATCAATGATGTAAGCATGGATCAGGGCCCACTCAATGATCCGGTCTGAGTTCCAATGGGCCTAGTCACACGTGCACGAGCCAAGCTCATCATGGAATCCCTCCAAGGCCTTGTTCGAATGGTCCAAGACCAACATGGTGTCCATTGGGATATTGAAGGCTTAGAAGGAGACAAGCAAATCATCTACACCATGATGCAAGCCCATGGAGAGTCAGGCGGGCCTCCAATTGATTGGGCAGAGTGTGGTCTTTAGGCCTTAATGTTGCATAGGGTTAGAATAACTGTGTAGTAGAAGCATGGGCCGGCACATCTCGACATCAAGATGGCCGACTGCCCTTTTAGATTTTCCTTAGGGTTTTAGTAACCTCTAGCCTGTAAAAGGGCTGGCTTTGTAAGGGTTTTGGACACAAGTTAGAACAATGAAGTTTGATTAATTTCGATTCTTAAAGTTAAGAGAGATCGAGCCTTTTTACTTGCCTTGGCATGGGTTGTGAGCAATCTTGCGTCTCGTCTTAGATTGTTCTACCGACCTATCCATTAGAGTAATCACCTCGGTGGAGTCGTCGTTCTACCGCCTATAATCAAATCGCGTCGTCCCGTTTGATTCTAGGTTCCGCAATCCAAGCGTTGGACCACCTCGCTAGATCCTTGGGCAAACGTGCTACGTGTCTCGAAACGAGTTGTTCGAGATGTATCCATTAGAGTAATCCCTTCTGTGGAGTCGTCGTTCTACCGCCTATAATTATATCGTGTCGTCGTTTGGTTCTAGGTTCCACATTCCAAATCATCTTGCGTGTCGTCCACGAATGTTCTACTGACCTATCCATTTGAGAAGTCACCTCTGTGGAGTCATCGTTGTGCCGTCTATAATCAAATCGTGTTGTCCGTTTGATTCCAGGTTCCGCAATCCGGGCGTTGGACCACCTCACTAGATCCTTGCGCAAACATGCTACGTGTCTCGAAAAGTGTTTATCGAGGACCGTATCAGTGATTTGTACATGGATCAGGGCCCACGCCATGACCCTGTCCGAGTTCCATTGGGCCCAGTTACACGTGCACGAGCCAAGCTCTTCAAGGGTTCCCTCCATGGCCTTGTTCGAATAGTCCAAGACTAACATGGAGTCCAAGGGGATATTGAAAGCCTAGATGGGGACAAGGAAATCATCTACTCCATGATCCAAGCCCATGGAGAGTCAAGCGGGCCTCCAATTGATTGGACAGAACGTGGTCTTTAGGCCTTAATTTTGCTTAGGGTTAGATTAACTACACCCGGCCCATCTCGACACCAAGATGGCCGACTGCTCTTTTAGGGTTTCCTTAGGATTTTAGTAACCTCTAGCCTATAAAAAGGCTTGCATTGTAAGGGTTTTGGACACAAGTAGGATCAATAAAGTTTGATTAATTTCGACACTTCTTGTTAAGAGAGATTCGAGCCTTTTTACTTGCCTTGACAAGGGTTGTGAGCAATCTTGCGTCTCGTCGTAGATGGTTCTACCAACTTGTCCATTAGAGTACTCATATCTGTGGTGTCGTCGTTCTGCCGCCTACAATCAAATCGTGTCTTTCGTTTGATTCTAGGTTTCGTAATCCAAGCGTTGGACCACCTCGCTAGATCCTTGGGCAAACATGCTTCGTGTCACGAAACGAGTTGATCTAGGACCGTATCAGTGATGTATAGCATCGATCAGGGCCCCCTCAATGATCCGGTCCGACTTCCATTGGGCCTAGTCACACGTGCACGAGCCAAGCTCTTGAAGGAATCCCTCCAAGGCCTTGTTCGAATGGTCCAAGACCAACATGGAGTCCATTGGGATATTGAAGGCTTAGAAGGAGACAAGCAAATCATCCACACCATGATGCAATCCCATGGAGAGTCAAGCGGGCCTCAATTGATTGGGCAGTGTGTGGTCTTTAGGCCTTAATGTTGCTTAGGGTTAGATTAATTGTGTAGTAGAAGCATGGGCCGGCCCATCTCGACACGAAGATGGCCGACGGGTCTTTTAGAGTTTCCTTAGGGTTTTAGTAACCTCTGGCCTATAAAAGGGCTGGCTTGGAAAGGGTTTTGGACACAAGTTGGAACAATAAAGTTTGATTAATTTCGATTCTTAAAGTTAAGAGAGATCGAGCCTTTTTACTTGCCTTGGTATGGGTTGTGAGCAATCTTGCGTCTCGTCTTAGATTGTTCTACCGACCTATCCATTAGAGCAATCACCTCGGTGGAGTCGTCGTTCTACCGCCTATAATCAAATAGTATCGTCCCGTTTGATTCTAGGTTCCGCAATCCAAACGTTAGACCACCTCGCTAGATCCTTGGGCAAACGTGCTACGTGTCTCGAAACGAGTTGTTCGAGATGTATCCATTAGAGTAATCCCCTCTGTGGAGTCGTCGTTCTACCGCCTATAATTATATTGTGTCATCGTTTGGTTCTAGGTTCCGCATTCCAAATCATCTTGCGTCTCGTCTCGTCCACGATTGTTCTACCGACCTATCCATTAGAGTAGTCACCTTTGTGGAATCATCGTTCTGCCACCTATAATCAAATCGTGTTGTCCGTTTGATTCTACGTTCCGCAATCCGAGCGTTGGACCACCTCGCTATATCCTTGCTCAAACATGCTACGTGTCTCGAAAAGAGTTGATCGAGGACCGTATCAGTGATTTGTGCATGGATCAGGGCCCACGCCATGACCCTGTCCGAGTTCCATTGTGCCCAGTCACACGTGCACGAGCCAAGCTCTTCAAGGGTTCCCTCCAAGGCCTTGTTCGAATGGTCCAAGACTAACATGGAGTCCATAGGGATATTGAAAGCCTAGAAGGAGACAAGCAAATCATCTACTGCATGATCCAAGCTCATGGAGAGTCAAGCGGGCCTCCAATTGATTGGACAGAGCGTGGTCTTTAGGCCTTAATTTTGCTTAGGGTTAGATTAAATACACCCGGCCCATCTCGACACCAAGATGGCCGACCGCTCTTTTAGGGTTTCCTTTGGATTTTAGTAACCTCTAGCCTATAAAAGGGCTTGCATTGTAAGGGTTTTGGACACAAGTAGGATCAATAAAATTTGATTAATTTCGACTCTTCTTGTTAAGAGAGATTCGAGCCTTTTTACTTGCCTTGGCAAGGGTTGTGAGCAATCTTGCGTATCGTCGTAGATGGTTCAACCAACTTGTCCATTAGAGTACTCATATCTGTGGTGTCGTCGTTCTACCGCCTACAATCAAATCGTGCCTTTCGTTTGATTCTTGGTTTCGTAATCCAAGCGTTGGACCATCTCGCTAGATCCTTGGGCAAACATGCTACGTGTCACGAAACGAGTGGATCTAGGACCGTATCAGTGATGTATAGCATCGATCAGGGCCCCCTCAATGATCCGGTCCGACTTCCATTGGGCCTAGTCACACGTGCACGAGACAAGCTCTTCATGGAATCCCTCCAAGGCCTTGTTCGAATGGTCCAAGACCAACATGGAGTCCATTGGGATATTGAAGGCTTAGAAGGAGACAAGCAAATCATCTACACCATGATGCAAGCCCATGGAGAGTCAAGCGGGCCTCCAATTGATTGGGCAGAGTGTGGTCTTTAGGCCTTAATGTTGCTTAGGGTTAGATTAACTGTGTAGTAGAAGCATGGGCCGGCACATCTCGACATCAAGATGGCCGACTGCCCTTTTAGATTTTCCTTAGGGTTTTAGTAACCTCTAGCCTGTAAAAGGGCTGGCTTTGTAAGGGTTTTGGACACAAGTTAGAACAATGAAGTTTGATTAATTTCGATTCTTAAAGTTAAGAGAGATCGAGCCTTTTTACTTGCCTTGGCATGGGTAGTGAGCAATCTTGCGTCTCGTCTTAGATTGTTCTACCGACCTATCAATTAGAGTAATCACCTCGGTGGAGTCGTCGTTCTACCGCCTATAATTAAATCGTGTCGTCCCGTTTGATTCTAGTTTCCGCAATCCAAGCGTTGGACCACCTCGCTAGATCCTTGGGCAAACGTCCTACGTGTCTCGAAACGAGTTGTTCGAGAAGTATCCATTAGAGTAATCCCCTCTGTGGAGTCGTCGTTCTACCGCATAAAATTATATCGTGTCGTCGTTTGGTTCTAGGTTCCGCATTCCAAATCATCTTGCGTGTCGTCCACGATTGTTCTACTGACCTATCCATTTGAGTAGTCACCTCTGTGGAGTCATCGTTGTGCCGTCTATAATCAAATCGTGTTGTCCGTTTGATTCCAGGTTCCGCAATCTGAGCATTGGACCACCTCGCTAGATCCTTGCGCAAACATGCTACGTGTCTCGAAAAGTGTTTATCGAGGACCGTATCAGTGATTTGTGCATGGATCAGGGCCCACGCCATGACCCTATCCGAGTTCCATTGGGCCCAGTTACACGTGCACGAGCCAAGCTCTTCAAGGGTTCCCTCCATGGCCTTGTTCGAATGGTCGAAAACTAACATGGAGTCCAAGGGGGTATTGAAAGCCTAGATAGGGACAAGCAAATCATCTACTCCATGATCCAAGCCCATGGAGAGTCAAGCGGGCCTCCAATTGATTGGACAGAGCGTGGTCTTTAGGCCTTAATTTTGCTTAGGGTTAGATTAACTACACCCGGCCCATCTCAACACCAAGATGGCCGACTGCTCTTTTAGGGTTTCCTTAGGATTTTAGTAACCTGTAGCCTATAAAAGGGCTTGCATTGTAAGGGTTTTGGACACAAGTAGGATCAATAAAGTTTGATTAATTTCGACTCTTCTTCTTAAGAGAGATTCGAGCCTTTTTACTTGCCTTGGCTAGGGTTGTGAGCAATCTTGCGGCTCGTCGTAGATGGTTCAACCGGATTGTCCATTAGAGTACTCATATCTGTGGTGTCGTCGTTCCACCGCCTACAATCAAATCGTGTCTTTCATTTGATTCTAGGTTTCGTAATCCAAGCGTTGGACCATCTCTCTAGATCCTTGGGCAAACATGCTACGTGTCACGAAACGAGTTGATCTAGGACCGTATCAATAATGTAAGCATGGATCAGGGCCCACTCAATGATCCGGTCCGAGTTCCATTGGGCCTAGTCACACGTGCACGAGCCAAGCTCATCATGGAATCCCTCCAAGGCCTTGTTCGAATGGTCCAAGACCAACATGGTGTCCATTGGGATATTGAAGGCTTAGAAGGAGACAAGCAAATCATCTACACCATGATGCAAGCCCATGGAGAGTCAGGCGGGCCTCCAATTGATTGGGCAGAGTGTGGTCTTTAGGCCTTAATGTTGCATAGGGTTAGAATAACTGTGTAGTAGAAGCATGGGCCGGCACATCTCGACATCAAGATGGCCGACTGCCCTTTTAGATTTTCCTTAGGGTTTTAGTAACCTCTAGCCTGTAAAAGGGCTGGCTTTGTAAGGGTTTTGGACACAAGTTAGAACAATGAAGTTTGATTAATTTCGATTCTTAAAGTTAAGAGAGATCGAGCCTTTTTACTTGCCTTGGCATGGGTTGTGAGCAATCTTGCGTCTCGTCTTAGATTGTTCTACCGACCTATCCATTAGAGCAATCACCTCGGTGGAGTCGTCGTTCTACCGCCAATAATCAAATAGTGTCGTCCCGTTTGATTCTAGGTTCCGCAATCCAAGCGTTGGACCACCTCGCTAGATCCTTGGGCAAACGTGCTACGTGTCTGGAAACGAGTTGTTCGAGATGTATCCATTAGAGTAATCCCCTCTGTGGAGTCGTCGTTCTACCGCCTATAATTATATCGTGTCGTCGTTTGGTTCTAGGTTCCGCATTCCAAATCATCTTGCGTCTCGTCCACGATTGTTCTACCGACCTATCCATTAGAGTAGTCACCTCTGTGGAGTCATCGTTCTGCCGTCTATAATCTAATCGTGTTGTCCGTTTGATTCTACGTTCCGCAATCCGAGCGTTGGACCACCTCGCTAGATCCTTGCGCAAACATGCTACGTGTCTCGAAAAGAGTTGATCGAGGACCGTATCAGTGATTTGTGCATGGATCAGGGCCCACGCCATGACCCTGTCCGAGTTCCATTGCGCCCAGTCACACGTGCACGAGCCAAGCTCTTCAAGGGTTCCCTCCGAGGCCTTGTTCGAATGGTCCAAGACTAACATGGAGTCCATAGGGATATTGAAAGCCTAGAAGGAGACAAGCAAATCATCTACTCCATGATCCAAGCCCATGGAGAGTCAAGCGGGCCTCCAATTGATTGGACAGAGCGTGGTCTTTAGGCCTTAATTTTGCTTAGGGTTAGATTAACTACACCCGGCCCATCTTGACACCAAGATGGCCGACTGCTCTTTTAGGGTTTCCTTAGGATTTTAGTAACCTCTAGCCTATAAAAAGGCTTGCATTGTAAGGGTTTTGGACACAAGTAGGATCAATAAAGTTTGATTAATTTCGACACTTCTTGTTAAGAGAGATTCGAGCCTTTTTACTTGCCGTGACAAGGGTTGTGAGCAATCTTGCGTCTCGTCGTAGATGGTTCTACCAACTTGTCCATTAGAGTACTCATATCTGTGGTGTCGTCGTTCTGCCGCCTACAATCAAATCGTGTCTTTCGTTTGATTCTAGGTTTCGTAATCCAAGCGTTGGACCACCTCGCTAGATCCTTGGGCAAACATGCTTCGTGTCACGAAACGAGTTGATCTAGGACCGTATCAGTGATGTATAGCATCGATCAGGGCCCCCTCAATGATCCGGTCCGACTTCCATTGGGCCTAGTCACACGTGCACGAGCCAAGCTCTTGAAGGAATCCCTCCAAGGCCTTGTTCGAATGGTCCAAGACCAACATGGAGTCCATTGGGATATTGAAGGCTTAGAAGGAGACAAGCAAATCATCTACACCATGATGCAATCCCATGGAGAGTCAAGCGGGCCTCAATTGATTGGGCAGTGTGTGGTCTTTAGGCCTTCATGTTGCTTAGGGTTAGATTAATTGTGTAATAGAAGCATGGGCCGGCCCATCTCGACACGAAGATGGCCGACGGGTCTTTTAGAGTTTCCTTAGGGTTTTAGTAACCTCTGGCCTATAAAAGGGCTGGCTTTGTAAGGGTTTTGGACACAAGTTGGAACAATAAAATTTGATTAATTTCGATTCTTAAAGTTAAGAGAGATCGAGCCTTTTTACTTGCCTTGGCATGGGTTGTGAGCAATCTTGCGTCTCGTCTTAGATTGTTCTACCGACCTATCCATTAGAGCAATCACCTCGGTGGAGTCGTCGTTCTACCGCCAATTATCAAATAGTGTCGTCCCGTTTGATTCTAGGTTCCGCAATCCAAGCGTTGGACCACCTCGCTAGATCCTTGCGCAAACATTCTACGTGTCTCGAAAAGAGTTGATCGAGGACCGTATCAGTGATTTGTGCATGGATCAGGGCCCACGCCATGGCCCTGTCCGAGTTCCATTGCGCCCAGTCACACGTGCACGTGCCAAGCTATTCAAGGGTTCCCTCCGAGGCCTTGTTCGAATGGTCCAAGACTAACATGGAGTCCATAGGGATATTGAAAGCCTAGAAGGAGACAAGCAAATCATCTACTCCATGATCCAAGCCCATGGAGAGTCAAGCGGGCCTCCAATTGATTGGACAGAGCGTGGTCTTTAGGCCTTAATTTTGCTTAGGGTTAGATTAACTACACCCGGCCCATCTCGACACCAAGATGGCCGACTGCTCTTTTAGGGTTTCCTTAGGATTTTAGTAACCTCTAGCCTATAAAAAGGCTTGCATTGTAAGGGTTTTGGACACAAGTAGGATCAATAAAGTTTGATTAATTTCGAATCTTCTTGTTAAGAGAGATTCGAGCCTTTTTACTTGCCTTGACAAGGGTTGTGAGCAATCTTGCGTCTCGTCGTAGATGGTTCTACCAACTTGTCCATTAGAGTACTCATATCTGTGGTGTCGTCGTTCTGCCGCCTACAATCAAATCGTGTCTTTCGTTTGATTCTAGGTTTCGTAATCCAAGCGTTGGACCACCTCGCTAGATCCTTGGGCAAACATGCTTCGTGTCACGAAACGAGTTGATCTAGGACCGTATCAGTGATGTATCGCATCGATCAGGGCCCCCTCAATGATCCGGTCCGACTTCCATTGGGCCTAGTCACACGTGCACGAGCCAAGCTCTTGAAGGAATCCCTCCAAGGCCTTGTTCGAATGGTCCAAGACCAACATGGAGTCCATTGGGATATTGAAGGCTTAGAAGGAGACAAGCAAATCATCTACACCATGATGCAATCCCATGGAGAGTCAAGCGGGCCTCAATTGATTGGGCAGTGTGTGGTCTTTAGGCCTTCATGTTGCTTAGGGTTAGATTAATTGTGTAATAGAAGCATGGGCCGGCCCATCTCGACACGAAGATGGCCGACGGGTCCTTTAGAGTTTCCTTAGGGTTTTAGTAACCTCTGGCCTATAAATGGGCTGGCTTTGTAAGGGTTTTGGACACAAGTTGGAACAATAAAGTTTGATTAATTTCGATTCTTAAAGTTAAGAGAGATCGAGCCTTTTTACTTGCCTTGGCATGGGTTGTGAGCAATCTTGCGTCTCGTCTTAGATTGTTCTACCGACCTATCCATTAGAGCAATCACCTCGGTGGAGTCGTCGTTCTACCGCCAATAATCAAATAGTGTCGTCCCGTTTGATTCTAGGTTCCGCAATCCAAGCGTTGGACCACCTCGCTAGATCCTTGGGCAAACGTGCTACGTGTCTGGAAACGAGTTGTTCGAGATGTATCCATTAGAGTAATCCCCTCTGTGGAGTCGTCGTTCTACCGCCTATAATTATATCGTGTCGTCGTTTGGTTCTAGGTTCCGCATTCCAAATCATCTTGCGTCTCGTCCACGATTGTTCTACCGACCTATCCATTAGAGTAGTCACCTCTGTGGAGTCATCGTTCTGCCGTCTATAATCTAATCGTGTTGTCCGTTTGATTCTACGTTCCGCAATCCGAGCGTTGGACCACCTCGCTAGATCCTTGCGCAAACATGCTACGTGTCTCGAAAAGAGTTGATCGAGGACCGTATCAGTGATTTGTGCATGGATCAGGGCCCACGCCATGACCCTGTCCGAGTTCCATTGCGCCCAGTCACACGTGCACGAGCCAAGCTCTTCAAGGGTTCCCTCCGAGGCCTTGTTCGAATGGTCCAAGACTAACATGGAGTCCATAGGGATATTGAAAGCCTAGAAGGAGACAAGCAAATCATCTACTCCATGATCCAAGCCCATGGAGAGTCAAGCGGGCCTCCAATTGATTGGACAGAGCGTGGTCTTTAGGCCTTAATTTTGCTTAGGGTTAGATTAACTACACCCGGCCCATCTCGACACCAAGATGGCCGACTGCTCTTTTAGGGTTTCCTTAGGATTTTAGTAACCTCTAGCCTATAAAAAGGCTTGCATTGTAAGGGTTTTGGACACAAGTAGGATCAATAAAGTTTGATTAATTTCGACACTTCTTGTTAAGAGAGATTCGAGCCTTTTTACTTGCCTTGACAAGGGTTGTGAGCAATCTTGCGTCTCGTCGTAGATGGTTCTACCAACTTGTCCATTAGAGTACTCATATCTGTGGTGTCGTCATTCTGCCGCCTACAATCAAATCGTGTCTTTCGTTTGATTCTAGGTTTCGTAATCCAAGCGTTGGACCACCTCGCTAGATCCTTGGGCAAACATGCTTCGTGTCACGAAACGAGTTGATCTAGGACCGTATCAGTGATGTATAGCATCGATCAGGGCCCCCTCAATGATCCGGTCCGACTTCCATTGGGCCTAGTCACACGTGCACGAGCCAAGCTCTTGAAGGAATCCCTCCAAGGCCTTGTTCGAATGGTCCAAGACCAACATGGAGTCCATTGGGATATTGAAGGCTTAGAAGGAGACAAGCAAATCATCCACACCATGATGCAATCCCATGGAGAGTCAAGCGGGCCTCAATTGATTGGGCAGTGTGTGGTCTTTAGGCCTTAATGTTGCTTAGGGTTAGATTAATTGTGTAGTAGAAGCATGGGCCGGCCCATCTCGACACGAAGATGGCCGACGGGTCTTTTAGAGTTTCCTTAGGGTTTTAGTAACCTCTGGCCTATAACAGGGCTGGCTTGGAAAGGGTTTTGGACACAAGTTGGAACAATAAAGTTTGATTAATTTCGATTCTTAAAGTTAAGAGAGATCGAGCCTTTTTACTTGCCTTGGTATGGGTTGTGAGCAATCTTGCGTCTCGTCTTAGATTGTTCTACCGACCTATCCATTAGAGCAATCACCTCGGTGGAGTCGTCGTTCTACCGCCTATAATCAAATAGTATCGTCCCGTTTGATTCTAGGTTCCGCAATCCAAACGTTAGACCACCTCGCTAGATCCTTAGGCAAACGTGCTACGTGTCTCGAAACGAGTTGTTCGAGATGTATCCATTAGAGTAATCCCCTCTGTGGAGTCGTCGTTCTACCGCCTATAATTATATTGTGTCATCGTTTGGTTCTAGGTTCCGCATTCCAAATCATCTTGCGTCTCGTCTCGTCCACGATTGTTCTACCGACCTATCCATTAGAGTAGTCACCTTTGTGGAATCATCGTTCTGCCACCTATAATCAAATCGTGTTGTCCGTTTGATTCTACGTTCCGCAATCCGAGCGTTGGACCACCTCGCTATATCCTTGCTCAAACATGCTACGTGTCTCGAAAAGAGTTGATCGAGGACCGTATCAGTGATTTGTGCATGGATCAGGGCCCACGCCATGACCCTGTCCGAGTTCCATTGTGCCCAGTCACACGTGCACGAGCCAAGCTCTTCAAGGGTTCCCTCCGAGGCCTTGTTCGAATGGTCCAAGACTAACATGGAGTCCATAGGGATATTGAAAGCCTAGAAGGAGACAAGCAAATCATCTACTGCATGATCCAAGCTCATGGAGAGTCAAGCGGGCCTCCAATTGATTGGACAGAGCGTGGTCTTTAGGCCTTAATTTTGCTTAGGGTTAGATTAAATACACCCGGCCCATCTCGACACCAAGATGGCCGACTGCTCTTTTAGGGTTTCCTTTGGATTTTAGTAACCTCTAGCCTATAAAAGGGCTTGCATTGTAAGGGTTTTGGACACAAGTAGGATCAATAAAATTTGATTAATTTCGACTCTTCTTGTTAAGAGAGATTCGAGCCTTTTTACTTGCCTTGGCAAGGGTTGTGAGCAATCTTGCGTATCGTCGTAGATGGTTCAACCAACTTGTCCATTAGAGTACTCATATCTGTGGTGTCGTCGTTCTACCGCCTACAATCAAATCGTGCCTTTCGTTTGATTCTTGGTTTCGTAATCCAAGCGTTGGACCATCTCGCTAGATCCTTGGGCAAACATGCTACGTGTCACGAAACGAGTGGATCTAGGACTGTATCAATGATGTAAGCATGGATTAGGGCCCACCCAATGATCCGGTCCGAGTTCCATTGGGCCTAGTCACACGTGCACGAGACAAGCTCTTCATGGAATCCCTCCAAGGCCTTGTTCGAATGGTCCAAGACCAACATGGAGTCCATTGGGATATTGAAGGCTTAGAAGGAGACAAGCAAATCATCTACACCATGATGCAAGCCCATGGAGAGTCAAGCGGGCCTCCAATTGATTGGGCAGAGTGTGGTCTTTAGGCCTTAATGTTGCTTAGGGTTAGATTAACTGTGTAGTAGAAGCATGGGCCGGCACATCTCGACATCAAGATGGCCGACTGCCCTTTTAGATTTTCCTTAGTGTTTTAGTAACCTCTAGCCTGTAAAAGGGCTGGCTTTGTAAGGGTTTTGGACACAAGTTAGAACAATGAAGTTTGATTAATTTCGATTCTTAAAGTTAAGAGAGATCGAGCCTTTTTACTTGCCTTGGCATGGGTTGTGAGCAATCTTGCGTCTCGTCTTAGATTGTTCTACCGACCTATCCATTAGAGCAATCACCTCGGTGGAGTCGTCGTTCTACCGCCAATAATCAAATAGTGTCGTCCCGTTTGATTCTAGGTTCCGCAATCCAAGCGTTGGACCACCTCGCTAGATCCTTGGGCAAACGTGCTACGTGTCTGGAAACGAGTTGTTCGAGATGTATCCATTAGAGTAATCCCCTCTGTGGAGTCGTCGTTCTACCGCCTATAATTATATCGTGTCGTCGTTTGGTTCTAGGTTCCGCATTCCAAATCATCTTGCGTCTCGTCCACGATTGTTCTACCGACCTATCCATTAGAGTAGTCACCTCTGTGGAGTCATCGTTCTGCCGTCTATAATCTAATCGTGTTGTCCGTTTGATTCTACGTTCCGCAATCCGAGCGTTGGACCACCTCGCTAGATCCTTGCGCAAACATGCTACGTGTCTCGAAAAGAGTTGATCGAGGACCGTATCAGTGATTTGTGCATGGATCAGGGCCCACGCCATGACCCTGTCCGAGTTCCATTGCGCCCAGTCACACGTGCACGAGCCAAGCTCTTCAAGGGTTCCCTCCGAGGCCTTGTTCGAATGGTCCAAGACTAACATGGAGTCCATAGGGATATTGAAAGCCTAGAAGGAGACAAGCAAATCATCTACTCCATGATCCAAGCCCATGGAGAGTCAAGCGGGCTTCCAATTGATTGGACAGAGCGTGGTCTTTAGGCCTTAATTTTGCTTAGGGTTAGATTAACTACACCCGGCCCATCTCGACACCAAGATGGCCGACTGCTCTTTTAGGGTTTCCTTAGGATTTTAGTAACCTCTAGCCTATAAAAAGGCTTGCATTGTAAGGGTTTTGGACACAAGTAGGATCAATAAAGTTTGATTAATTTCGACACTTCTTGTTAAGAGAGATTCGAGCCTTTTTACTTGCCTTGACAAGGGTTGTGAGCAATCTTGCGTCTCGTCGTAGATGGTTCTACCAACTTGTCCATTAGAGTACTCATATCTGTGGTGTCGTCGTTCTGCCACCTACAATCAAATCGTGTCTATCGTTTGATTCTAGGTTTCGTAATCCAAGCGTTGGACCACCTCGCTAGATCCTTGGGCAAACATGCTTCGTGTCACGAAACGAGTTGATCTAGGACCGTATCAGTGATGTATAGCATCGATCAGGGCCCCCTCAATGATCCGGTCTCCGACTTCCATTGGGCCTAGTCACACGTGCACGAGCCAAGCTCTTGAAGGAATCCCTCCAAGGCCTTGTTCGAATGGTCCAAGACCAACATGGAGTCCATTGGGATATTGAAGGCTTAGAAGGAGACAAGCAAATCATCTACACCATGATGCAATCCCATGGAGAGTCAAGCGGGCCTCAATTGATTGGGCAGTGTGTGGTCTTTAGGCCTTAATGTTGCTTAGGGTTAGATTAATTGTGTAGTAGAAGCATGGGCCGGCCCATCTCGACACGAAGATGGCCGACGGGTCTTTTAGAGTTTCCTTAGGGTTTTAGTAACCTCTGGCCTATAAAAGGGCTGGCTTTGTAAGGGTTTTGGACACAAGTTGGAACAATAAAGTTTGATTAATTTCGATTCTTAAAGTTAAGAGAGATCGAGCCTTTTTACTTGCCTTGGCATGGGTTGTGAGCAATCTTGCGTCTCGTCTTAGATTGTTCTACCGACCTATCCATTAGAGCAATCACCTCGGTGGAGTCGTCGTTCTACCGCCAATAATCAAATAGTGTCGTCCCGTTTGATTCTAGGTTCCGCAATCCAAGCGTTGGACCACCTCGCTAGATCCTTGGGCAAACGTGCTACGTGTCTGGAAACGAGTTGTTCGAGATGTATCCATTAGAGTAATCCCCTCTGTGGAGTCGTCGTTCTACCGCCTATAATTATATCGTGTCGTCCACGATTGTTCTACCGACCTATCCATTAGAGTAGTCACCTCTGTGGAGTCATCGTTCTGCCGTCTATAATCTAATCCTGTTGTCCGTTTCATTCTACGTTCTGCAATCCGAGCGTTGGACCACCTCGCTAGATCCTTGCGCAAACATGCTACGTGTCTCGAAAAGAGTTGATCGAGGACCGTATCAGTGATTTGTGCATGGATCAGGGCCCACGCCATGACCCTGTCCGAGTTCCATTGCGCCCAGTCACACGTGCACGAGCCAAGCTCTTCAAGGGTTCCCTCCGAGGCCTTGTTCGAATGGTCCAAGACTAACATGGAGTCCATAGGGATATTGAAAGCCTAGAAGGAGACAAGCAAATCATCTACTACACGATCCTAGCTCATGGAGAGTCAAGCGGGCCTCCAATTGATTGGACAGAGCGTGGTCTTTAGGCCTTAATTTTGCTTAGGGTTAGATTAACTACACCCGGCCCATCTCGACACCAAGATGGCCGACTGCTCTTTTAGGGTTTCCTTTGGATTTTAGTAACCTCTAGCCTATAAAAAGGCTTGCATTGTAAGGGTTTTGGACACAAGTAGGATCAACAAAGTTTGATTAATTTTGACTCTTCTTGTTAAGAGAGATTCGAGCCTTTTTACTTGCCTTGACAAGGGTTGTGAGCAATCTTGCGTCTCGTCGTAGATGGTTCTACCAACTTGTCCATTAGAGTACTCATATCTATGGTGTCGTCGTTCTGCCGCCTACAATCAAATCGTATCTTTCGTTTGATTCTAGGTTTCGTAAACCAAGCGTTGGACCACCTCGCTAGATCCTTGGGCAAACATGCTTCGTGTCACGAAACGAGTTGATCTAGGACCGTATCAGTGATGTATAGCATCGATCAGGGCCCCCTCAATGATCCGGTCCGACTTCCATTGGGCCTAGTCACACGTGCACGAGCCAAGCTCTTCATGGAATCCCTCCAAGGCCTTGTTCGAATGGTCCAAGACCAACATGGAGTCCATTGGGATATTGAAGGCTTAGAAGGAGACAAGCAAATCATCTACACCATGATGCGATCCCATGGAGAGTCAAGCGGGCCTCAATTGATTGGGCAGTGTGTGGTCTTTAGGCCTTAATGTTGCTTAGGGTTAGATTAATTGTGTAGTAGAAGCATGGGCCGGCCCATCTCGACACGAAGATGGCCGACGGGTCTTTTAGAGTTTCCTTAGGGTTTTAGTAACCTCTAGCCTGTAAAAGGGCTGGCTTTGTAAGGGTTTTGGACACAAGTTGGAACAATAAAGTTTGATTAATTTCGATTCTTAAAGTTAAGAGAGATCGAGCCTTTTTACTTGCCTTGGCATGGGTTGTGAGCAATCTTGCGTCTCGTCTTAGATTGTTCTACCGACCTATCCATTAGAGCAATCACCTCGGTGGAGTCGTCGTTCTACCGCCAATAATCAAATAGTGTCGTCCCGTTTGATTCTAGGTTCCGCAATCCAAGCGTTGGACCACCTCGCTAGATCCTTGGGCAAACGTGCTACGTGTCTGGAAACGAGTTGTTCGAGATGTATCCATTAGAGTAATCCCCTCTGTGGAGTCGTCGTTCTACCGCCTATAATTATATCGTGTCGTCGTTTGGTTCTAGGTTCCGCATTCCAAATCATCTTGCGTCTCGTCCACGATTGTTCTACCGACCTATCCATTAGAGTAGTCACCTCTGTGGAGTCATCGTTCTGCCGTCTATAATCTAATCGTGTTGTCCGTTTGATTCTACGTTCCGCAATCCGAGCGTTGGACCACCTCGCTAGATCCTTGCGCAAACATGCTACGTGTCTCGAAAAGAGTTGATCGAGGACCGTATCAGTGATTTGTGCATGGATCAGGGCCCACGCCATGACCCTGTCCGAGTTCCATTGCGCCCAGTCACACGTGCACGAGCCAAGCTCTTCAAGGGTTCCCTCCGAGGCCTTGTTCGAATGGTCCAATACTAACATGGAGTCCATAGGGATATTGAAAGCCTAGAAGGAGACAAGCAAATCATCTACTCCATGATCCAAGCCCATGGAGAGTCAAGCGGGCTTCCAATTGATTGGACAGAGCGTGGTCTTTAGGCCTTAATTTTGCTTAGGGTTAGATTAACTACACCCGGCCCATCTCGACACCAAGATGGCCGACTGCTCTTTTAGGGTTTCCTTAGGATTTTAGTAACCTCTAGCCTATAAAAAGGCTTGCATTGTAAGGGTTTTGGACACAAGTAGGATCAATAAAGTTTGATTAATTTCGACACTTCTTGTTAAGAGAGATTCGAGCCTTTTTACTTGCCTTGACAAGGGTTGTGAGCAATCTTGCGTCTCGTCGTAGATGGTTCTACCAACTTGTCCATTAGAGTACTCATATCTGTGGTGTCGTCGTTCTGCCACCTACAATCAAATCGTGTCTATCGTTTGATTCTAGGTTTCGTAATCCAAGCGTTGGACCACCTCGCTAGATCCTTGGGCAAACATGCTTCGTGTCACGAAACGAGTTGATCTAGGACCGTATCAGTGATGTATAGCATCGATCAGGGCCCCCTCAATGATCCGGTCTCCGACTTCCATTGGGCCTAGTCACACGTGCACGAGCCAAGCTCTTGAAGGAATCCCTCCAAGGCCTTGTTCGAATGGTCCAAGACCAACATGGAGTCCATTGGGATATTGAAGGCTTAGAAGGAGACAAGCAAATCATCTACACCATGATGCAATCCCATGGAGAGTCAAGCGGGCCTCAATTGATTGGGCAGTGTGTGGTCTTTAGGCCTTAATGTTGCTTAGGGTTAGATTAATTGTGTAGTAGAAGCATGGGCCGGCCCATCTCGACACGAAGATGGCCGACGGGTCTTTTAGAGTTTCCTTAGGGTTTTAGTAACCTCTGGCCTATAAAAGGGCTGGCTTTGTAAGGGTTTTGGACACAAGTTGGAACAATAAAGTTTGATTAATTTCGATTCTTAAAGTTAAGAGAGATCGAGCCTTTTTACTTGCCTTGGCATGGGTTGTGAGCAATCTTGCGTCTCGTCTTAGATTGTTCTACCGACCTATCCATTAGAGCAATCACCTCGGTGGAGTCGTCGTTCTACCGCCAATAATCAAATAGTGTCGTCCCGTTTGATTCTAGGTTCCGCAATCCAAGCGTTGGACCACCTCGCTAGATCCTTGGGCAAACGTGCTACGTGTCTGGAAACGAGTTGTTCGAGATGTATCCATTAGAGTAATCCCCTCTGTGGAGTCGTCGTTCTACCGCCTATAATTATATCGTGTCGTCGTTTGGTTCTAGGTTCCGCATTCCAAATCATCTTGCGTCTCGTCCACGATTGTTTTACCGACCTATCCATTAGAGTAGTCACCTCTGTGGAGTCATCGTTCTGCCGTCTATAATCTAATCCTGTTGTCCGTTTCATTCTACGTTCTGCAATCCGAGCGTTGGACCACCTCGCTAGATCCTTGCGCAAACATGCTACGTGTCTCGAAAAGAGTTGATCGAGGACCGTATCAGTGATTTGTGCATGGATCAGGGCCCACGCCATGACCCTATCCGAGTTCCATTGCGCCCAGTCACACGTGCACGAGCCAAGCTCTTCAAGGGTTCCCTCCGAGGCCTTGTTCGAATGGTCCAAGACTAACATGGAGTCCATAGGGATATTGAAAGCCTAGAAGGAGACAAGCAAATCATCTACTACACGATCCCAGCTCATGGAGAGTCAAGCGGGCCTCCAATTGATTGGACAGAGCGTGGTCTTTAGGCCTTAATTTTGCTTAGGGTTAGATTAACTACACCCGGCCCATCTCGACACCAAGATGGCCGACTGCTCTTTTAGGGTTTCCTTAGGATTTTAGTAACCTCTAGCCTATAAAAAGGCTTGCATTGTAAGGGTTTTGGACACAAGTAGGATCAACAAAGTTTGATTAATTTTGACTCTTCTTGTTAAGAGAGATTCGAGCCTTTTTACTTGCCTTGACAAGGGTTGTGAGCAATCTTGCGTCTCGTCGTAGATGGTTCTACCAACTTGTCCATTAGAGTACTCATATCTATGGTGTCGTCATTCTGCCGCCTACAATCAAATCGTATCTTTCGTTTGATTCTAGGTTTCGTAAACCAAGCGTTGGACCACCTCGCTAGATCCTTGGGCAAACATGCTTCGTGTCACGAAACGAGTTGATCTAGGATCGTATCAGTGATGTATAGCATCGATCAGGGACCCCTCAATGATCCGGTCTCCGACTTCCATTGGGCCTAGTCACACGTGCACGAGCCAAGCTCTTGAAGGAATCCCTCCAAGGCCTTGTTCGAATGGTCCAAGACCAACATGGAGTCCATTGGGATATTGAAGGCTTAGAAGGAGACAAGCAAATCATCTACACCATGATGCAATCCCATGGAGAGTCAAGCGGGCCTCAATTGATTGGGCAGTGTGTGGTCTTTAGGCCTTCATGTTGCTTAGGGTTAGATTAATTGTGTAGTAGAAGCATGGGCCGGCCCATCTCGACACGAAGATGGCCGACGGGTCTTTTAGAGTTTCCTTAGGGTTTTAGTAACCTCTGGCCTATAAAAGGGCTGGCTTTGTAAGGGTTTTGGACACAAGTTGGAACAATAAAGTTTGATTAATTTCGATTCTTAAAGTTAAGAGAGATCGAGCCTTTTTACTTGCCTTGGCATGGGTTGTGAGCAATCTTGCGTCTCGTCTTAGATTGTTCTACCGACCTATCCATTAGAGCAATCACCTCGGTGGAGTCGTCGTTCTACCGCCAATAATCAAATAGTGTCGTCCCGTTTGATTCTAGGTTCCGCAATCCAAGCGTTGGACCACCTCGCTAGATCCTTGGGCAAACGTGCTACGTGTCTGGAAACGAGTTGTTCGAGATGTATCCATTAGAGTAATCCCCTCTGTGGAGTCGTCGTTCTACCGCCTATAATTATATCGTGTCGTCGTTTGGTTCTAGGTTCCGCATTCCAAATCATCTTGCGTCTCGTCCACGATTGTTTTACCGACCTATCCATTAGAGTAGTCACCTCTGTGGAGTCATCGTTCTGCCGTCTATAATCTAATCCTGTTGTCCGTTTCATTCTACGTTCTGCAATCCGAGCGTTGGACCACCTCGCTAGATCCTTGCGCAAACATGCTACGTGTCTCGAAAAGAGTTGATCGAGGACCGTATCAGTGATTTGTGCATGGATCAGGGCCCACGCCATGACCCTATCCGAGTTCCATTGCGCCCAGTCACACGTGCACGAGCCAAGCTCTTCAAGGGTTCCCTCCGAGGCCTTGTTCGAATGGTCCAAGACTAACATGGAGTCCATAGGGATATTGAAAGCCTAGAAGGAGACAAGCAAATCATCTACTACACGATCCCAGCTCATGGAGAGTCAAGCGGGCCTCCAATTGATTGGACAGAGCGTGGTCTTTAGGCCTTAATTTTGCTTAGGGTTAGATTAACTACACCCGGCCCATCTCGACACCAAGATGGCCGACTGCTCTTTTAGGGTTTCCTTAGGATTTTAGTAACCTCTAGCCTATAAAAAGGCTTGCATTGTAAGGGTTTTGGACACAAGTAGGATCAACAAAGTTTGATTAATTTTGACTCTTCTTGTTAAGAGAGATTCGAGCCTTTTTACTTGCCTTGACAAGGGTTGTGAGCAATCTTGCGTCTCGTCGTAGATGGTTCTACCAACTTGTCCATTAGAGTACTCATATCTATGGTGTCGTCATTCTGCCGCCTACAATCAAATCGTATCTTTCGTTTGATTCTAGGTTTCGTAAACCAAGCGTTGGACCACCTCGCTAGATCCTTGGGCAAACATGCTTCGTGTCACGAAACGAGTTGATCTAGGATCGTATCAGTGATGTATAGCATCGATCAGGGACCCCTCAATGATCCGGTCTCCGACTTCCATTGGGCCTAGTCACACGTGCACGAGCCAAGCTCTTGAAGGAATCCCTCCAAGGCCTTGTTCGAATGGTCCAAGACCAACATGGAGTCCATTGGGATATTGAAGGCTTAGAAGGAGACAAGCAAATCATCTACACCATGATGCAATCCCATGGAGAGTCAAGCGGGCCTCAATTGATTGGGCAGTGTGTGGTCTTTAGGCCTTCATGTTGCTTAGGGTTAGATTAATTGTGTAGTAGAAGCATGGGCCGGCCCATCTCGACACGAAGATGGCCGACGGGTCTTTTAGAGTTTCCTTAGGGTTTTAGTAACCTCTGGCCTATAAAAGGGCTGGCTTTGTAAGGGTTTTGGACACAAGTTGGAACAATAAAGTTTGATTAATTTCGATTCTTAAAGTTAAGAGAGATCGAGCCTTTTTACTTGCCTTGGCATGGGTTGTGAGCAATCTTGCGTCTCGTCTTAGATTGTTCTACCGACCTATCCATTAGAGCAATCACCTCGGTGGAGTCGTCGTTCTACCGCCAATAATCAAATAGTGTCGTCCCGTTTGATTCTAGGTTCCGCAATCCAAGCGTTGGACCACCTCGCTAGATCCTTGGGCAAACGTGCTACGTGTCTGGAAACGAGTTGTTCGAGATGTATCCATTAGAGTAATCCCCTCTGTGGAGTCGTCGTTCTACCGCCTATAATTATATCGTGTCGTCGTTTGGTTCTAGGTTCCGCATTCCAAATCATCACGTCCACGATTGTTCTACCGACCTATCCATTAGAGTAGTCACCTCTGTGGAGTCATCGTTCTGTCGTCTATAATCTAATCGTGTTGTCCGTTTGATTCTACGTTCCGCAATCCGAGCGTTGGACCACCTCGCTAGATCCTTGCGCAAACATGCTACGTGTCTCGAAAAGAGTTGATCGAGGACCGTATCAGTGATTTGTGCATGGATCAGGGCCCACGCCATGACCCTGTCCGAGTTCCATTGCGCCCAGTCACACGTGCACGAGCCAAGCTCTTCAAGGGTTCCCTCCGAGGCCTTGTTCGAATGGTCCAAGACTAACATGGAGTCCATAGGGATATTGAAAGCCTAGAAGGAGACAAGCAAATCATCTACTCCACGATCCTAGCTCATGGAGAGTCAAGCGGGCCTCCAATTGATTGGACAGAGCGTGGTCTTTAGGCCTTAATTTTGCTTAGGGTTAGATTAACTACACCCGGCCCATCTCGACACCAAGATGGCCGACTGCTCTTTTAGGGTTTCCTTAGGATTTTAGTAACCTCTAGCCTATAAAAAGGCTTGCATTGTAAGGGTTTTGGACACAAGTAGGATCAATAAAGTTTGATTAATTTCGACTCTTCTTGTTAAGAGAGATTCGAGCCTTTTTACTTGCCTTGACAAGGGTTGTGAGCAATCTTGCGTCTCGTCGTAGATGGTTCTACCAACTTGTCCATTAGAGTACTCATATCTGTGGTGTCGTCGTTCTGCCACCTACAATCAAATCGTGTCTATCGTTTGATTCTAGGTTTCGTAATCCAAGCGTTGGACCACCTCGCTAGATCCTTGGGCAAACATGCTTCGTGTCACGAAACGAGTTGATCTAGGACCGTATCAGTGATGTATAGCATCGATCAGGGCCCCCTCAATGATCCGGTCTCCGACTTCCATTGGGCCTAGTCACACGTGCACGAGCCAAGCTCTTGAAGGAATCCCTCCAAGGCCTTGTTCGAATGGTCCAAGACCAACATGGAGTCCATTGGGATATTGAAGGCTTAGAAGGAGACAAGCAAATCATCTACACCATGATGCAATCCCATGGAGAGTCAAGCGGGCCTCAATTGATTGGGCAGTGTGTGGTCTTTAGGCCTTAATGTTGCTTAGGGTTAGATTAATTGTGTAGTAGAAGCATGGGCCGGCCCATCTCGACACGAAGATGGCCGACGGGTCTTTTAGAGTTTCCTTAGGGTTTTAGTAACCTCTGGCCTATAAAAGGGCTGGCTTTGTAAGGGTTTTGGACACAAGTTGGAACAATAAAGTTTGATTAATTTCGATTCTTAAAGTTAAGAGAGATCGAGCCTTTTTACTTGCCTTGGCATGGGTTGTGAGCAATCTTGCGTCTCGTCTTAGATTGTTCTACCGACCTATCCATTAGAGCAATCACCTCGGTGGAGTCGTCGTTCTACCGCCAATAATCAAATAGTGTCGTCCCGTTTGATTCTAGGTTCCGCAATCCAAGCGTTGGACCACCTCGCTAGATCCTTGGGCAAACGTGCTACGTGTCTGGAAACGAGTTGTTCGAGATGTATCCATTAGAGTAATCCCCTCTGTGGAGTCGTCGTTCTACCGCCTATAATTATATCGTGTCGTCGTTTGGTTCTAGGTTCCGCATTCCAAATCATCTTGCGTCTCGTCCACGATTGTTCTACCGACCTATCCATTAGAGTAGTCACCTCTGTGGAGTCATCGTTCTGCCGTCTATAATCTAATCCTGTTGTCCGTTTCATTCTACGTTCTGCAATCCGAGCGTTGGACCACCTCGCTAGATCCTTGCGCAAACATGCTACGTGTCTCGAAAAGAGTTGATCGAGGACCGTATCAGTGATTTGTGCATGGATCAGGGCCCACGCCATGACCCTGTCCGAGTTCCATTGCGCCCAGTCACACGTGCACGAGCCAAGCTCTTCAAGGGTTCCCTCCGAGGCCTTGTTCGAATGGTCCAAGACTAACATGGAGTCCATAGGGATATTGAAAGCCTAGAAGGAGACAAGCAAATCATCTACTACACGATCCTAGCTCATGGAGAGTCAAGCGGGCCTCCAATTGATTGGACAGAGCGTGGTCTTTAGGCTTTAATTTTGCTTAGGGTTAGATTAACTACACCCGGCCCATCTCGACACCAAGATGGCCGACTGCTCTTTTAGGGTTTCCTTTGGATTTTAGTAACCTCTAGCCTATAAAAAGGCTTGCATTGTAAGGGTTTTGGACACAAGTAGGATCAACAAAGTTTGATTAATTTTGACTCTTCTTGTTAAGAGAGATTCGAGCCTTTTTACTTGCCTTGACAAGGGTTGTGAGCAATCTTGCGTCTCGTCGTAGATGGTTCTACCAACTTGTCCATTAGAGTACTCATATCTATGGTGTCGTCGTTCTGCCGCCTACAATCAAATCGTATCTTTCGTTTGATTCTAGGTTTCGTAAACCAAGCGTTGGACCACCTCGCTAGATCCTTGGGCAAACATGCTTCGTGTCACGAAACGAGTTGATCTAGGACCGTATCAGTGATGTATAGCATCGATCAGGGCCCCCTCAATGATCCGGTCCGACTTCCATTGGGCCTAGTCACACGTGCACGAGCCAAGCTCTTCATGGAATCCCTCCAAGGCCTTGTTCGAATGGTCCAAGACCAACATGGAGTCCATTGGGATATTGAAGGCTTAGAAGGAGACAAGCAAATCATCTACACCATGATGCGATCCCATGGAGAGTCAAGCGGGCCTCAATTGATTGGGCAGTGTGTGGTCTTTAGGCCTTAATGTTGCTTAGGGTTAGATTAATTGTGTAGTAGAAGCATGGGCCGGCCCATCTCGACACGAAGATGGCCGACGGGTCTTTTAGAGTTTCCTTAGGGTTTTAGTAACCTCTAGCCTGTAAAAGGGCTGGCTTTGTAAGGGTTTTGGACACAAGTTGGAACAATAAAGTTTGATTAATTTCGATTCTTAAAGTTAAGAGAGATCGAGCCTTTTTACTTGCCTTGGCATGGGTTGTGAGCAATCTTGCGTCTCGTCTTAGATTGTTCTACCGACCTATCCATTAGAGCAATCACCTCGGTGGAGTCGTCGTTCTACCGCCAATAATCAAATAGTGTCGTCCCGTTTGATTCTAGGTTCCGCAATCCAAGCGTTGGACCACCTCGCTAGATCCTTGGGCAAACGTGCTACGTGTCTGGAAACGAGTTGTTCGAGATGTATCCATTAGAGTAATCCCCTCTGTGGAGTCGTCGTTCTACCGCCTATAATTATATCGTGTCGTCGTTTGGTTCTAGGTTCCGCATTCCAAATCATCTTGCACGTCCACGATTGTTCTACCGACCTATCCATTAGAGTAGTCACCTCTGTGGAGTCATCGTTCTGCCGTCTATAATCTAATCGTGTTGTCCGTTTGATTCTACGTTCCGCAATCCGAGCGTTGGACCACCTCGCTAGATCCTTGCGCAAACATGCTACGTGTCTCGAAAAGAGTTGATCGAGGACCGTATCAGTGATTTGTGCATGGATCAGGGCCCACGCCATGGCCCTGTCCGAGTTCCATTGCGCCCAGTCACACGTGCACGAGCCAAGCTCTTCAAGGGTTCCCTCCGAGGCCTTGTTCGAATGGTCCAAGACTAACATGGAGTCCATAGGGATATTGAAAGCCTAGAAGGAGACAAGCAAATCATCTACTCCATGATCCAAGCCCATGGAGAGTCAAGCGGGCCTCCAATTGATTGGACAGAGCGTGGTCTTTAGGCCTTAATTTTGCTTAGGGTTAGATTAACTACACCCGGCCCATCTCGACACCAAGATGGCCGACTGCTCTTTTAGGGTTTCCTTAGGACTTTAGTAACCTCTAGCCTATAAAAAGGCTTGCATTGTAAGGGTTTTGGACACAAGTAGGATCAATAAAGTTTGATTAATTTCGACTCTTCTTGTTAAGAGAGATTCGAGCCTTTTTACTTGCCTTGACAAGGGTTGTGAGCAATCTTGCGTCTCGTCGTAGATGGTTCTACCAACTTGTCCATTAGAGTACTCATATCTGTGGTGTCGTCGTTCTGCCGCCTACAATCAAATCGTGTCTTTCGTTTGATTCTAGGTTTCATAAACCAAGCGTTGGACCACCTCGCTAGATCCTTGGGCAAACATGCTTCGTCTCACGAAACGAGTTGATCTAGGACCGTATCAGTGATGTAAGCATGGATTAGGGCCCACTCAATGATCCGGTCCGAGTTCCATTGGGCCTAGTCACACGTGCACGAGCCAAGCTCTTGAAGGAATCCCTCCAAGGCCTTGTTCGAATGGTCCAAGACCAACATGGAGTCCATTGGGATATTGAAGGCTTAGAAGGAGACAAGCAAATCATCTACACCATGATGCAATCCCATGGAGAGTCAAGCGGGCCTCAATTGATTGGGCAGTGTGTGGTCTTTAGGCCTTCATGTTGCTTAGGGTTAGATTAATTGTGTAGTAGAAGCATGGGCCGGCCCATCTCGACACGAAGATGGCCGACGGGTCTTTTAGAGTTTCCTTAGGGTTTTAGTAACCTCTGGCCTATAAAAGGGCTGGCTTTGTAAGGGTTTTGGACACAAGTTGGAACAATAAAGTTTGATTAATTTCGATTCTTAAAGTTAAGAGAGATCGAGCCTTTTTACTTGCCTTGGCATGGGTTGTGAGCAATCTTGCGTCTCGTCTTAGATTGTTCTACCGACCTATCCATTAGAGCAATCACCTCGGTGGAGTCGTCGTTCTACCGCCAATAATCAAATAGTGTCGTCCCGTTTGATTCTAGGTTCTGCAATCCAAGCGTTGGACCACCTCGCTAGATCCTTGGGCAAACGTGCTACGTGTCTGGAAACGAGTTGTTCGAGATGTATCCATTAGAGTAATCCCCTCTGTGGAGTCGTCGTTCTACCGCCTATAATTATATCGTGTCGTCGTTTGGTTCTAGGTTCCGCATTCCAAATCATCACGTCCACGATTGTTCTACCGACCTATCCATTAGAGTAGTCACCTCTGTGGAGTCATCGTTCTGTCGTCTATAATCTAATCGTGTTGTCCGTTTGATTCTACGTTCCGCAATCCGAGCGTTGGACCACCTCGCTAGATCCTTGCGCAAACATGCTACGTGTCTCGAAAAGAGTTGATCGAGGACCGTATCAGTGATTTGTGCATGGATCAGGGCCCACGCCATGACCCTGTCCGAGTTCCATTGCGCCCAGTCACACGTGCACGAGCCAAGCTCTTCAAGGGTTCCCTCCGAGGCCTTGTTCGAATGGTCCAAGACTAACATGGAGTCCATAGGGATATTGAAAGCCTAGAAGGAGACAAGCAAATCATCTACTCCACGATCCTAGCTCATGGAGAGTCAAGCGGGCCTCCAATTGATTGGACAGAGCGTGGTCTTTAGGCCTTAATTTTGCTTAGGGTTAGATTAACTACACCCGGCCCATCTCGACACCAAGATGGCCGACTGCTCTTTTAGGGTTTCCTTTGGATTTTAGTAACCTCTAGCCTATAAAAAGGCTTGCATTGTAAGGGTTTTGGACACAAGTAGGATCAATAAAGTTTGATTAATTTCGACTCTTCTTGTTAAGAGAGATTCGAGCCTTTTTACTTGCCTTGACAAGGGTTGTGAACAATCTTGCGTCTCGTCGTAGATGGTTCTACCAACTTGTCCATTAGAGTACTCATATCTGTGGTGTCGTCGTTCTGCCGCCTACAATCAAATCGTGTCTTTCGTTTGATTCTAGGTTTCGTAAACCAAGCGTTGGACCACCTCGCTAGATCCTTGGGCAAACATGCTTCGTGTCACGAAACGAGTTGATCTAGGACCGTATCAGTGATGTAAGCATGGATTAGGGCCCACTCAATGATCCGGTCCGAGTTCCATTGGGCCTAGTCACACGTGCACGAGCCAAGCTCTTGAAGGAATCCCTCCAAGGCCTTGTTCGAATGGTCCAAGACCAACATGGAGTCCATTGGGATATTGAAGGCTTAGAAGGAGACAAGCAAATCATCTACACCATGATGCAATCCCATGGAGAGTCAAGCGGGCCTCAATTGATTGGGCAGTGTGTGGTCTTTAGGCCTTCATGTTGCTTAGGGTTAGATTAATTGTGTAGTAGAAGCATGGGCCGGCCCATCTCGACACGAAGATGGCCGACGGGTCTTTTAGAGTTTCCTTAGGGTTTTAGTAACCTCTGGCCTATAAAAGGGCTGGCTTTGTAAGGGTTTTGGACACAAGTTGGAACAATAAAGTTTGATTAATTTCGATTCTTAAAGTTAAGAGAGATCGAGCCTTTTTACTTGCCTTGGCATGGGTTGTGAGCAATCTTGCGTCTCGTCTTAGATTGTTCTACCGACCTATCCATTAGAGCAATCACCTCGGTGGAGTCGTCATTCTACCGCCAATAATCAAATAGTGTCGTCCCGTTTGATTCTAGGTTCCGCAATCCAAGCGTTGGACCACCTCGCTAGATCCTTGGGCAAACGTGCTACGTGTCTCGAAACGAGTTGTTCGAGATGTATCCATTAGAGTAATCCCCTCTGTGGAGTCGTCGTTCTACCGCCTATAATTAAATCGTGTCGTCGTTTGGTTCTAGGTTCCGCATTCCAAATCATCTTGCGTCTCGTCCACGATTGTTCTACCGACCTATCCATTAGAGTAGTCACCTCTGTGGAGTCATCGTTCTGTCGTCTATAATCTAATCGTGTTGTCCGTTTGATTCTACGTTCCGCAATCCGAGCGTTGGACCACCTCGCTAGATCCTTGCGCAAACATGCTACGTGTCTCGAAAAGAGTTGATCGAGGACCGTATCAGTGATTTGTGCATGGATCAGGGCCCACGCCATGACCCTGTCCGAGTTCCATTGCGCCCAGTCACACGTGCAAGAGCCAAGCTCTTCAAGGGTTCCCTCCGAGGCCTTGTTCGAATGGTCCAAGACTAACATGGAGTGTTCTGCCGCCTACAATCAAATCGTGTCTTTCGTTTGATTCTAGGTTTCGTAATCCAAGCGTTGGACCACCTCGCTAGATCCTTGGGCAAACATGCTTCGTGTCACGAAACGAGTTGATCTAGGACCGTATCAGTGATGTATAGCATCGATCAGGGCCCCCTCAATGATCCGGTCCGACTTCCATTGGGCCTAGTCACACGTGCACGAGCCAAGCTCTTGAAGGAATCCCTCCAAGGCCTTTTTCGAATGGTCCAAGACCAACATGGAGTCCATTGGGATATTGAAGGCTTAGAAGGAGACAAGCAAATCATCTACACCATGATGCAATCCCATGGAGAGTCAAGCGGGCCTCAATTGATTGGGCAGTGTGTGGTCTTTAGGCCTTCATGTTGCTTAGGGTTAGATTAATTGTGTAGTAGAAGCATGGGCCGGCCCATCTCGACACGAAGATGGCTGACGGGTCTTTTAGAGTTTCCTTAGGGTTTTAGTAACCTCTGGCCTATAAAAGGGCTGGCTTTGTAAGGGTTTTGGACACAAGTTGGAACAATAAAGTTTGATTAATTTCGATTCTTAAAGTTAAGAGAGATCGAGCCTTTTTACTTGCCTTGGCATGGGTTGTGAGCAATCTTGCGTCTCGTCTTAGATTGTTCTACCGACCTATCCATTAGAGCAATCACCTCGGTGGAGTCGTCGTTCTACCGCCAATAATCAAATAGTGTCGTCCCGTTTGATTCTAGGTTCCGCAATCCAAGCGTTGGACCACCTCGCTAGATCCTTGGGCAAACGTGCTACGTGTCTGGAAACGAGTTGT
Source organism: Coffea arabica (assembly GCF_036785885.1). Classification (NCBI taxonomy): domain Eukaryota; kingdom Viridiplantae; phylum Streptophyta; class Magnoliopsida; order Gentianales; family Rubiaceae; genus Coffea; species Coffea arabica. The sequence continues at coordinate 23,298,574 of NC_092314.1, forward strand.
TCGAGATGTATCCATTAGAGTAATCCCCTCTGTGGAGTCGTCGTTCTACCGCCTATAATTATATCGTGTCGTCGTTTGGTTCTAGGTTCCGCATTCCAAATCATCTTGCGTCTCGTCCACGATTGTTCTACCGACCTATCCATTAGAGTAGTCACCTCTGTGGAGTCATCGTTCTGCCGTCTATAATCTAATCGTGTTGTCCGTTTGATTCTACGTTCCGCAATCCGAGCGTTGGACCACCTCGCTAGATCCTTGCGCAAACATGCTACGTGTCTCGAAAAGAGTTGATCGAGGACCGTATCAGTGATTTGTGCATGGATCAGGGCCCACGCCATGACCCTGTCCGAGTTCCATTGCGCCCAGTCACACGTGCACGAGCCAAGCTCTTCAAGGGTTCCCTCCGAGGCCTTGTTCGAATGGTCCAAGACTAACATGGAGTCCATAGGGATATTGAAAGCCTAGAAGGAGACAAGCAAATCATCTACTCCATGATCCAAGCCCATGGAGAGTCAAGCGGGCCTCCAATTGATTGGACAGAGCGTGGTCTTTAGGCCTTAATTTTGCTTAGGGTTAGATTAACTACACCCGGCCCATCTCGACACCAAGTTGGCCGACTGCTCTTTTAGGGTTTCCTTAGGATTTTAGTAACCTCTAGCCTATAAAAAGGCTTGCATTGTAAGGGTTTTGGACACAAGTAGGATCAATAAAGTTTGATTAATTTCGACTCTTCTTGTTAAGAGAGATTCGAGCCTTTTTACTTGCCTTGACAAGGGTTGTGAGCAATCTTGCGTCTCGTCGTAGATGGTTCTACCAACTTGTCCATTAGAGTACTCATATCTGTGGTGTCGTCGTTCTGCCGCCTACAATCAAATCGTGTCTTTCGTTTGATTCTAGGTTTCGTAATCCAAGCGTTGGACCACCTCGCTAGATCCTTGGGCAAACATGCTTCGTGTCACGAAACGAGTTGATCTTGGACCGTATCAGTGATGTATAGCATCGATCAGGGCCCCCTCAATGATCCGGTCTCCGACTTCCATTGGGCCTAGTCACACGTGCACGAGCCAAGCTCTTGAAGGAATCCCTCCAAGGCCTTGTTCGAATGGTCCAAGACCAACATGGAGTCCATTGGGATATTGAAGGCTTAGAAGGAGACAAGCAAATCATCTACACCATGATGCAATCCCATGGAGAGTCAAGCGGGCCTCAATTGATTGGGCAGTGTGTGGTCTTTAGGCCTTCATGTTGCTTAGGGTTAGATTAATTGTGTAGTAGAAGCATGGGCCGGCCCATCTCGACACGAAGATGGCCGACGGGTCTTTTAGAGTTTCCTTAGGGTTTTAGTAACCTCTGGCCTATAAAAGGGCTGGCTTTGTAAGGGTTTTGGACACAAGTTGGAACAATAAAGTTTGATTAATTTCGATTCTTAAAGTTAAGAGAGATCGAGCCTTTTTACTTGCCTTGGCATGGGTTGTGAGCAATCTTGCGTCTCGTCTTAGATTGTTCTACCGACCTATCCATTAGAGCAATCACCTCGGTGGAGTCGTCGTTCTACCGCCAATAATCAAATAGTGTCGTCCCGTTTGATTCTAGGTTCCGCAATCCAAGCGTTGGACCACCTCGCTAGATCCTTGGGCAAACGTGCTACGTGTCTGGAAACGAGTTGTTCGAGATGTATCCATTAGAGTAATCCCCTCTGTGGAGTCGTCGTTCTACCGCCTATAATTATATCGTGTCGTCGTTTGGTTCTAGGTTCCGCATTCCAAATCATCTTGCGTCTCGTCCACGATTGTTCTACCGACCTATCCATTAGAGTAGTCACCTCTGTGGAGTCATCGTTCTGCCGTCTATAATCTAATCGTGTTGTCCGTTTGATTCTACGTTCCGCAATCCGAGCGTTGGACCACCTCGCTAGATCCTTGCGCAAACATGCTACGTGTCTCGAAAAGAGTTGATCGAGGACCGTATCAGTGATTTGTGCATGGATCAGGGCCCACGCCATGACCCCGTCCGAGTTCCATTGCGCCCAGTCACACGTGCACGAGCCAAGCTCTTCAAGGGTTCCCTCCGAGGCCTTGTTCGAATGGTCCAAGACTAACATGGAGTCCATAGGGATATTGAAAGCCTAGAAGGAGACAAGCAAATCATCTACTCCATGATCCAAGCCCATGGAGAGTCAAGCGGGCCTCCAATTGATTGGACAGAGCGTGGTCTTTAGGCCTTAATTTTGCTTAGGGTTAGATTAACTACACCCGGCCCATCTCGACACCAAGATGGCCGACTGCTCTTTTAGGGTTTCCTTAGGATTTTAGTAACCTCTAGCCTATAAAAAGGCTTGCATTGTAAGGGTTTTGGACACAAGTAGGATCAATAAAGTTTGATTAATTTCGACTCTTCTTGTTAAGAGAGATTCGAGCCTTTTTACTTGCCTTGACAAGGGTTGTGAGCAATCTTGCGTCTCGTCGTAGATGGTTCTACCAACTTGTCCATTAGAGTACTCATATCTGTGGTGTCGTCGTTCTGCCGCCTACAATCAAATCGTGTCTATCGTTTGATTCTAGGTTTCGCAATCCAAGCGTTGGACCACCTCGCTAGATCCTTGGGCAAACATGCTTCGTGTCACGAAACGAGTTGATCTAGGACCGTATCAGTGATGTATAGCATCGATCAGGGCCCCCTCAATGATCCGGTCTCCGACTTCCATTGGGCCTAGTCACACGTGCACGAGCCAAGCTCTTGAAGGAATCCCTCCAAGGCCTTGTTCGAATGGTCCAAGACCAACATGGAGTCCATTGGGATATTGAAGGCTTAGAAGGAGACAAGCAAATCATCTACACCATGATGCAATCCCATGGAGAGTCAAGCGGGCCTCAATTGATTGGGCAGTGTGTGGTCTTTAGGCCTTCATGTTGCTTAGGGTTAGATTAATTGTGTAGTAGAAGCATGGGCCGGCCCATCTCGACACGAAGATGGCCGACGGGTCTTTTAGAGTTTCCTTAGGGTTTTAGTAACCTCTGGCCTATAAAAGGGCTGGCTTTGTAAGGGTTTTGGACACAAGTTGGAACAATAAAGTTTGATTAATTTCGATTCTTAAAGTTAAGAGAGATCGAGCCTTTTTACTTGCCTTGGCATGGGTTGTGAGCAATCTTGCGTCTCGTCTTAGATTGTTCTACCGACCTATCCATTAGAGCAATCACCTCGGTGGAGTCGTCGTTCTACCGCCAATAATCAAATAGTGTCGTCCCGTTTGATTCTAGGTTCCGCAATCCAAGCGTTGGACCACCTCGCTAGATCCTTGGGCAAACGTGCTACGTGTCTGGAAACGAGTTGTTCGAGATGTATCCATTAGAGTAATCCCCTCTGTGGAGTCGTCGTTCTACCGCCTATAATTATATCGTGTCGTCGTTTGGTTCTAGGTTCCGCATTCCAAATCATCTTGCGTCTCGTCCACGATTGTTCTACCGACCTATCCATTAGAGTAGTCACCTCTGTGGAGTCATCGTTCTGCCGTCTATAATCTAATCGTGTTGTCCGTTTGATTCTACGTTCCGCAATCCGAGCGTTGGACCACCTCGCTAGATCCTTGCGCAAACATGCTACGTGTCTCGAAAAGAGTTGATCGAGGACCGTATCAGTGATTTGTGCATGGATCAGGGCCCACGCCATGACCCCGTCCGAGTTCCATTGCGCCCAGTCACACGTGCACGAGCCAAGCTCTTCAAGGGTTCCCTCCGAGGCCTTGTTCGAATGGTCCAAGACTAACATGGAGTCCATAGGGATATTGAAAGCCTAGAAGGAGACAAGCAAATCATCTACTCCATGATCCAAGCCCATGGAGAGTCAAGCGGGCCTCCAATTGATTGGACAGAGCGTGGTCTTTAGGCCTTAATTTTGCTTAGGGTTAGATTAACTACACCCGGCCCATCTCGACACCAAGATGGCCGACTGCTCTTTTAGGGTTTCCTTAGGATTTTAGTAACCTCTAGCCTATAAAAAGGCTTGCATTGTAAGGGTTTTGGACACAAGTAGGATCAATAAAGTTTGATTAATTTCGACTCTTCTTGTTAAGAGAGATTCGAGCCTTTTTACTTGCCTTGACAAGGGTTGTGAGCAATCTTGCGTCTCGTCGTAGATGGTTCTACCAACTTGTCCATTAGAGTACACGTATCTGTGGTGTCGTCGTTCTGCCGCCTACAATCAAATCGTGTCTATCGTTTGATTCTAGGTTTCGCAATCCAAGCGTTGGACCACCTCGCTAGATCCTTGGGCAAACATGCTTCGTGTCACGAAACGAGTTGATCTAGGACCGTATCAGTGATGTATAGCATCGATCAGGGCCCCCTCAATGATCCGGTCTCCGACTTCCATTGGGCCTAGTCACACGTGCACGAGCCAAGCTCTTGAAGGAATCCCTCCAAGGCCTTGTTCGAATGGTCCAAGACCAACATGGAGTCCATTGGGATATTGAAGGCTTAGAAGGAGACAAGCAAATCATCTACACCATGATGCAATCCCATGGAGAGTCAAGCGGGCCTCAATTGATTGGGCAGTGTGTGGTCTTTAGGCCTTCATGTTGCTTAGGGTTAGATTAATTGTGTAGTAGAAGCATGGGCCGGCCCATCTCGACACGAAGATGGCCGACGGGTCTTTTAGAGTTTCCTTAGGGTTTTAGTAACCTCTGGCCTATAAAAGGGCTGGCTTTGTAAGGGTTTTGGACACAAGTTGGAACAATAAAGTTTGATTAATTTCGATTCTTAAAGTTAAGAGAGATCGAGCCTTTTTACTTGCCTTGGCATGGGTTGTGAGCAATCTTGCGTCTCGTCTTAGATTGTTCTACCGACCTATCCATTAGAGCAATCACCTCGGTGGAGTCGTCGTTCTACCGCCAATAATCAAATAGTGTCGTCCCGTTTGATTCTAGGTTCCGCAATCCAAGCGTTGGACCACCTCGCTAGATCCTTGGGCAAACGTGCTACGTGTCTGGAAACGAGTTGTTCGAGATGTATCCATTAGAGTAATCCCCTCTGTGGAGTCGTCGTTCTACCGCCTATAATTATATCGTGTCGTCGTTTGGTTCTAGGTTCCGCATTCCAAATCATCTTGCGTCTCGTCCACGATTGTTCTACCGACCTATCCATTAGAGTAGTCACCTCTGTGGAGTCATCGTTCTGCCGTCTATAATCTAATCGTGTTGTCCGTTTGATTCTACGTTCCGCAATCCGAGCGTTGGACCACCTCGCTAGATCCTTGCGCAAACATGCTACGTGTCTCGAAAAGAGTTGATCGAGGACCGTATCAGTGATTTGTGCATGGATCAGGGCCCACGCCATGACCCTGTCCGAGTTCCATTGCGCCCAGTCACACGTGCACGAGCCAAGCTCTTCAAGGGTTCCCTCCGAGGCCTTGTTCGAATGGTCCAAGACTAACATGGAGTCCATAGGGATATTGAAAGCCTAGAAGGAGACAAGCAAATCATCTACTCCATGATCCAAGCCCATGGAGAGTCAAGCGGGCCTCCAATTGATTGGACAGAGCGTGGTCTTTAGGCCTTAATTTTGCTTAGGGTTAGATTAACTACACCCGGCCCATCTCGACACCAAGTTGGCCGACTGCTCTTTTAGGGTTTCCTTAGGATTTTAGTAACCTCTAGCCTATAAAAAGGCTTGCATTGTAAGGGTTTTGGACACAAGTAGGATCAATAAAGTTTGATTAATTTCGACTCTTCTTGTTAAGAGAGATTCGAGCCTTTTTACTTGCCTTGACAAGGGTTGTGAGCAATCTTGCGTCTCGTCGTAGATGGTTCTACCAACTTGTCCATTAGAGTACTCATATCTGTGGTGTCGTCGTTCTGCCGCCTACAATCAAATCGTGTCTTTCGTTTGATTCTAGGTTTCGTAATCCAAGCGTTGGACCACCTCGCTAGATCCTTGGGCAAACATGCTTCGTGTCACGAAACGAGTTGATCTTGGACCGTATCAGTGATGTATAGCATCGATCAGGGCCCCCTCAATGATCCGGTCTCCGACTTCCATTGGGCCTAGTCACACGTGCACGAGCCAAGCTCTTGAAGGAATCCCTCCAAGGCCTTGTTCGAATGGTCCAAGACCAACATGGAGTCCATTGGGATATTGAAGGCTTAGAAGGAGACAAGCAAATCATCTACACCATGATGCAATCCCATGGAGAGTCAAGCGGGCCTCAATTGATTGGGCAGTGTGTGGTCTTTAGGCCTTCATGTTGCTTAGGGTTAGATTAATTGTGTAGTAGAAGCATGGGCCGGCCCATCTCGACACGAAGATGGCCGACGGGTCTTTTAGAGTTTCCTTAGGGTTTTAGTAACCTCTGGCCTATAAAAGGGCTGGCTTTGTAAGGGTTTTGGACACAAGTTGGAACAATAAAGTTTGATTAATTTCGATTCTTAAAGTTAAGAGAGATCGAGCCTTTTTACTTGCCTTGGCATGGGTTGTGAGCAATCTTGCGTCTCGTCTTAGATTGTTCTACCGACCTATCCATTAGAGCAATCACCTCGGTGGAGTCGTCGTTCTACCGCCAATAATCAAATAGTGTCGTCCCGTTTGATTCTAGGTTCCGCAATCCAAGCGTTGGACCACCTCGCTAGATCCTTGGGCAAACGTGCTACGTGTCTGGAAACGAGTTGTTCGAGATGTATCCATTAGAGTAATCCCCTCTGTGGAGTCGTCGTTCTACCGCCTATAATTATATCGTGTCGTCGTTTGGTTCTAGGTTCCGCATTCCAAATCATCTTGCGTCTCGTCCACGATTGTTCTACCGACCTATCCATTAGAGTAGTCACCTCTGTGGAGTCATCGTTCTGCCGTCTATAATCTAATCGTGTTGTCCGTTTGATTCTACGTTCCGCAATCCGAGCGTTGGACCACCTCGCTAGATCCTTGCGCAAACATGCTACGTGTCTCGAAAAGAGTTGATCGAGGACCGTATCAGTGATTTGTGCATGGATCAGGGCCCACGCCATGACCCTGTCCGAGTTCCATTGCGCCCAGTCACACGTGCACGAGCCAAGCTCTTCAAGGGTTCCCTCCGAGGCCTTGTTCGAATGGTCCAAGACTAACATGGAGTCCATAGGGATATTGAAAGCCTAGAAGGAGACAAGCAAATCATCTACTCCATGATCCAAGCCCATGGAGAGTCAAGCGGGCCTCCAATTGATTGGACAGAGCGTGGTCTTTAGGCCTTAATTTTGCTTAGGGTTAGATTAACTACACCCGGCCCATCTCGACACCAAGATGGCCGACTGCTCTTTTAGGGTTTCCTTAGGATTTTAGTAACCTCTAGCCTATAAAAAGGCTTGCATTGTAAGGGTTTTGGACACAAGTAGGATCAATAAAGTTTGATTAATTTCGACTCTTCTTGTTAAGAGAGATTCGAGCCTTTTTACTTGCCTTGACAAGGGTTGTGAGCAATCTTGCGTCTCGTCGTAGATGGTTCTACCAACTTGTCCATTAGAGTACTCATATCTGTGGTGTCGTCGTTCTGCCGCCTACAATCAAATCGTGTCTTTCGTTTGATTCTAGGTTTCGTAATCCAAGCGTTGGACCACCTCGCTAGATCCTTGGGCAAACATGCTTCGTGTCACGAAACGAGTTGATCTAGGACCGTATCAGTGATGTATAGCATCGATCAGGGCCCCCTCAATGATCCGGTCTCCGACTTCCATTGGGCCTAGTCACACGTGCACGAGCCAAGCTCTTGAAGGAATCCCTCCAAGGCCTTGTTCGAATGGTCCAAGACCAACATGGAGTCCATTGGGATATTGAAGGCTTAGAAGGAGACAAGCAAATCATCTACACCATGATGCAATCCCATGGAGAGTCAAGCGGGCCTCAATTGATTGGGCAGTGTGTGGTCTTTAGGCCTTCATGTTGCTTAGGGTTAGATTAATTGTGTAGTAGAAGCATGGGCCGGCCCATCTCGACACGAAGATGGCCGACGGGTCTTTTAGAGTTTCCTTAGGGTTTTAGTAACCTCTGGCCTATAAAAGGGCTGGCTTTGTAAGGGTTTTGGACACAAGTTGGAACAATAAAGTTTGATTAATTTCGATTCTTAAAGTTAAGAGAGATCGAGCCTTTTTACTTGCCTTGGCATGGGTTGTGAGCAATCTTGCGTCTCGTCTTAGATTGTTCTACCGACCTATCCATTAGAGCAATCACCTCGGTGGAGTCGTCGTTCTACCGCCAATAATCAAATAGTGTCGTCCCGTTTGATTCTAGGTTCCGCAATCCAAGCGTTGGACCACCTCGCTAGATCCTTGGGCAAACGTGCTACGTGTCTGGAAACGAGTTGTTCGAGATGTATCCATTAGAGTAATCCCCTCTGTGGAGTCGTCGTTCTACCGCCTATAATTATATCGTGTCGTCGTTTGGTTCTAGGTTCCGCATTCCAAATCATCTTGCGTCTCGTCCACGATTGTTCTACCGACCTATCCATTAGAGTAGTCACCTCTGTGGAGTCATCGTTCTGCCGTCTATAATCTAATCGTGTTGTCCGTTTGATTCTACGTTCCGCAATCCGAGCGTTGGACCACCTCGCTAGATCCTTGCGCAAACATGCTACGTGTCTCGAAAAGAGTTGATCGAGGACCGTATCAGTGATTTGTGCATGGATCAGGGCCCACGCCATGACCCTGTCCGAGTTCCATTGCGCCCAGTCACACGTGCACGAGCCAAGCTCTTCAAGGGTTCCCTCCGAGGCCTTGTTCGAATGGTCCAAGACTAACATGGAGTCCATAGGGATATTGAAAGCCTAGAAGGAGACAAGCAAATCATCTACTCCATGATCCAAGCCCATGGAGAGTCAAGCGGGCCTCCAATTGATTGGACAGAGCGTGGTCTTTAGGCCTTAATTTTGCTTAGGGTTAGATTAACTACACCCGGCCCATCTCGACACCAAGATGGCCGACTGCTCTTTTAGGGTTTCCTTAGGATTTTAGTAACCTCTAGCCTATAAAAAGGCTTGCATTGTAAGGGTTTTGGACACAAGTAGGATCAATAAAGTTTGATTAATTTCGACTCTTCTTGTTAAGAGAGATTCGAGCCTTTTTACTTGCCTTGACAAGGGTTGTGAGCAATCTTGCGTCTCGTCGTAGATGGTTCTACCAACTTGTCCATTAGAGTACTCATATCTGTGGTGTCGTCGTTCTGCCGCCTACAATCAAATCGTGTCTTTCGTTTGATTCTAGGTTTCGTAATCCAAGCGTTGGACCACCTCGCTAGATCCTTGGGCAAACATGCTTCGTGTCACGAAACGAGTTGATCTTGGACCGTATCAGTGATGTATAGCATCGATCAGGGCCCCCTCAATGATCCGGTCTCCGACTTCCATTGGGCCTAGTCACACGTGCACGAGCCAAGCTCTTGAAGGAATCCCTCCAAGGCCTTGTTCGAATGGTCCAAGACCAACATGGAGTCCATTGGGATATTGAAGGCTTAGAAGGAGACAAGCAAATCATCTACACCATGATGCAATCCCATGGAGAGTCAAGCGGGCCTCAATTGATTGGGCAGTGTGTGGTCTTTAGGCCTTCATGTTGCTTAGGGTTAGATTAATTGTGTAGTAGAAGCATGGGCCGGCCCATCTCGACACGAAGATGGCCGACGGGTCTTTTAGAGTTTCCTTAGGGTTTTAGTAACCTCTGGCCTATAAAAGGGCTGGCTTTGTAAGGGTTTTGGACACAAGTTGGAACAATAAAGTTTGATTAATTTCGATTCTTAAAGTTAAGAGAGATCGAGCCTTTTTACTTGCCTTGGCATGGGTTGTGAGCAATCTTGCGTCTCGTCTTAGATTGTTCTACCGACCTATCCATTAGAGCAATCACCTCGGTGGAGTCGTCGTTCTACCGCCAATAATCAAATAGTGTCGTCCCGTTTGATTCTAGGTTCCGCAATCCAAGCGTTGGACCACCTCGCTAGATCCTTGGGCAAACGTGCTACGTGTCTGGAAACGAGTTGTTCGAGATGTATCCATTAGAGTAATCCCCTCTGTGGAGTCGTCGTTCTACCGCCTATAATTATATCGTGTCGTCGTTTGGTTCTAGGTTCCGCATTCCAAATCATCTTGCGTCTCGTCCACGATTGTTCTACCGACCTATCCATTAGAGTAGTCACCTCTGTGGAGTCATCGTTCTGCCGTCTATAATCTAATCGTGTTGTCCGTTTGATTCTACGTTCCGCAATCCGAGCGTTGGACCACCTCGCTAGATCCTTGCGCAAACATGCTACGTGTCTCGAAAAGAGTTGATCGAGGACCGTATCAGTGATTTGTGCATGGATCAGGGCCCACGCCATGACCCTGTCCGAGTTCCATTGCGCCCAGTCACACGTGCACGAGCCAAGCTCTTCAAGGGTTCCCTCCGAGGCCTTGTTCGAATGGTCCAAGACTAACATGGAGTCCATAGGGATATTGAAAGCCTAGAAGGAGACAAGCAAATCATCTACTCCATGATCCAAGCCCATGGAGAGTCAAGCGGGCCTCCAATTGATTGGACAGAGCGTGGTCTTTAGGCCTTAATTTTGCTTAGGGTTAGATTAACTACACCCGGCCCATCTCGACACCAAGATGGCCGACTGCTCTTTTAGGGTTTCCTTAGGATTTTAGTAACCTCTAGCCTATAAAAAGGCTTGCATTGTAAGGGTTTTGGACACAAGTAGGATCAATAAAGTTTGATTAATTTCGACTCTTCTTGTTAAGAGAGATTCGAGCCTTTTTACTTGCCTTGACAAGGGTTGTGAGCAATCTTGCGTCTCGTCGTAGATGGTTCTACCAACTTGTCCATTAGAGTACTCATATCTGTGGTGTCGTCGTTCTGCCGCCTACAATCAAATCGTGTCTTTCGTTTGATTCTAGGTTTCGTAATCCAAGCGTTGGACCACCTCGCTAGATCCTTGGGCAAACATGCTTCGTGTCACGAAACGAGTTGATCTAGGACCGTATCAGTGATGTATAGCATCGATCAGGGCCCCCTCAATGATCCGGTCTCCGACTTCCATTGGGCCTAGTCACACGTGCACGAGCCAAGCTCTTGAAGGAATCCCTCCAAGGCCTTGTTCGAATGGTCCAAGACCAACATGGAGTCCATTGGGATATTGAAGGCTTAGAAGGAGACAAGCAAATCATCTACACCATGATGCAATCCCATGGAGAGTCAAGCGGGCCTCAATTGATTGGGCAGTGTGTGGTCTTTAGGCCTTCATGTTGCTTAGGGTTAGATTAATTGTGTAGTAGAAGCATGGGCCGGCCCATCTCGACACGAAGATGGCCGACGGGTCTTTTAGAGTTTCCTTAGGGTTTTAGTAACCTCTGGCCTATAAAAGGGCTGGCTTTGTAAGGGTTTTGGACACAAGTTGGAACAATAAAGTTTGATTAATTTCGATTCTTAAAGTTAAGAGAGATCGAGCCTTTTTACTTGCCTTGGCATGGGTTGTGAGCAATCTTGCGTCTCGTCTTAGATTGTTCTACCGACCTATCCATTAGAGCAATCACCTCGGTGGAGTCGTCGTTCTACCGCCAATAATCAAATAGTGTCGTCCCGTTTGATTCTAGGTTCCGCAATCCAAGCGTTGGACCACCTCGCTAGATCCTTGGGCAAACGTGCTACGTGTCTGGAAACGAGTTGTTCGAGATGTATCCATTAGAGTAATCCCCTCTGTGGAGTCGTCGTTCTACCGCCTATAATTATATCGTGTCGTCGTTTGGTTCTAGGTTCCGCATTCCAAATCATCTTGCGTCTCGTCCACGATTGTTCTACCGACCTATCCATTAGAGTAGTCACCTCTGTGGAGTCATCGTTCTGCCGTCTATAATCTAATCGTGTTGTCCGTTTGATTCTACGTTCCGCAATCCGAGCGTTGGACCACCTCGCTAGATCCTTGCGCAAACATGCTACGTGTCTCGAAAAGAGTTGATCGAGGACCGTATCAGTGATTTGTGCATGGATCAGGGCCCACGCCATGACCCTGTCCGAGTTCCATTGCGCCCAGTCACACGTGCACGAGCCAAGCTCTTCAAGGGTTCCCTCCGAGGCCTTGTTCGAATGGTCCAAGACTAACATGGAGTCCATAGGGATATTGAAAGCCTAGAAGGAGACAAGCAAATCATCTACTCCATGATCCAAGCCCATGGAGAGTCAAGCGGGCCTCCAATTGATTGGACAGAGCGTGGTCTTTAGGCCTTAATTTTGCTTAGGGTTAGATTAACTACACCCGGCCCATCTCGACACCAAGATGGCCGACTGCTCTTTTAGGGTTTCCTTAGGATTTTAGTAACCTCTAGCCTATAAAAAGGCTTGCATTGTAAGGGTTTTGGACACAAGTAGGATCAATAAAGTTTGATTAATTTCGACTCTTCTTGTTAAGAGAGATTCGAGCCTTTTTACTTGCCTTGACAAGGGTTGTGAGCAATCTTGCGTCTCGTCGTAGATGGTTCTACCAACTTGTCCATTAGAGTACTCATATCTGTGGTGTCGTCGTTCTGCCGCCTACAATCAAATCGTGTCTTTCGTTTGATTCTAGGTTTCGTAATCCAAGCGTTGGACCACCTCGCTAGATCCTTGGGCAAACATGCTTCGTGTCACGAAACGAGTTGATCTTGGACCGTATCAGTGATGTATAGCATCGATCAGGGCCCCCTCAATGATCCGGTCTCCGACTTCCATTGGGCCTAGTCACACGTGCACGAGCCAAGCTCTTGAAGGAATCCCTCCAAGGCCTTGTTCGAATGGTCCAAGACCAACATGGAGTCCATTGGGATATTGAAGGCTTAGAAGGAGACAAGCAAATCATCTACACCATGATGCAATCCCATGGAGAGTCAAGCGGGCCTCAATTGATTGGGCAGTGTGTGGTCTTTAGGCCTTCATGTTGCTTAGGGTTAGATTAATTGTGTAGTAGAAGCATGGGCCGGCCCATCTCGACACGAAGATGGCCGACGGGTCTTTTAGAGTTTCCTTAGGGTTTTAGTAACCTCTGGCCTATAAAAGGGCTGGCTTTGTAAGGGTTTTGGACACAAGTTGGAACAATAAAGTTTGATTAATTTCGATTCTTAAAGTTAAGAGAGATCGAGCCTTTTTACTTGCCTTGGCATGGGTTGTGAGCAATCTTGCGTCTCGTCTTAGATTGTTCTACCGACCTATCCATTAGAGCAATCACCTCGGTGGAGTCGTCGTTCTACCGCCAATAATCAAATAGTGTCGTCCCGTTTGATTCTAGGTTCCGCAATCCAAGCGTTGGACCACCTCGCTAGATCCTTGGGCAAACGTGCTACGTGTCTGGAAACGAGTTGTTCGAGATGTATCCATTAGAGTAATCCCCTCTGTGGAGTCGTCGTTCTACCGCCTATAATTATATCGTGTCGTCGTTTGGTTCTAGGTTCCGCATTCCAAATCATCTTGCGTCTCGTCCACGATTGTTCTACCGACCTATCCATTAGAGTAGTCACCTCTGTGGAGTCATCGTTCTGCCGTCTATAATCTAATCGTGTTGTCCGTTTGATTCTACGTTCCGCAATCCGAGCGTTGGACCACCTCGCTAGATCCTTGCGCAAACATGCTACGTGTCTCGAAAAGAGTTGATCGAGGACCGTATCAGTGATTTGTGCATGGATCAGGGCCCACGCCATGACCCTGTCCGAGTTCCATTGCGCCCAGTCACACGTGCACGAGCCAAGCTCTTCAAGGGTTCCCTCCGAGGCCTTGTTCGAATGGTCCAAGACTAACATGGAGTCCATAGGGATATTGAAAGCCTAGAAGGAGACAAGCAAATCATCTACTCCATGATCCAAGCCCATGGAGAGTCAAGCGGGCCTCCAATTGATTGGACAGAGCGTGGTCTTTAGGCCTTAATTTTGCTTAGGGTTAGATTAACTACACCCGGCCCATCTCGACACCAAGATGGCCGACTGCTCTTTTAGGGTTTCCTTAGGATTTTAGTAACCTCTAGCCTATAAAAAGGCTTGCATTGTAAGGGTTTTGGACACAAGTAGGATCAATAAAGTTTGATTAATTTCGACTCTTCTTGTTAAGAGAGATTCGAGCCTTTTTACTTGCCTTGACAAGGGTTGTGAGCAATCTTGCGTCTCGTCGTAGATGGTTCTACCAACTTGTCCATTAGAGTACTCATATCTGTGGTGTCGTCGTTCTGCCGCCTACAATCAAATCGTGTCTTTCGTTTGATTCTAGGTTTCGTAATCCAAGCGTTGGACCACCTCGCTAGATCCTTGGGCAAACATGCTTCGTGTCACGAAACGAGTTGATCTTGGACCGTATCAGTGATGTATAGCATCGATCAGGGCCCCCTCAATGATCCGGTCTCCGACTTCCATTGGGCCTAGTCACACGTGCACGAGCCAAGCTCTTGAAGGAATCCCTCCAAGGCCTTGTTCGAATGGTCCAAGACCAACATGGAGTCCATTGGGATATTGAAGGCTTAGAAGGAGACAAGCAAATCATCTACACCATGATGCAATCCCATGGAGAGTCAAGCGGGCCTCAATTGATTGGGCAGTGTGTGGTCTTTAGGCCTTCATGTTGCTTAGGGTTAGATTAATTGTGTAGTAGAAGCATGGGCCGGCCCATCTCGACACGAAGATGGCCGACGGGTCTTTTAGAGTTTCCTTAGGGTTTTAGTAACCTCTGGCCTATAAAAGGGCTGGCTTTGTAAGGGTTTTGGACACAAGTTGGAACAATAAAGTTTGATTAATTTCGATTCTTAAAGTTAAGAGAGATCGAGCCTTTTTACTTGCCTTGGCATGGGTTGTGAGCAATCTTGCGTCTCGTCTTAGATTGTTCTACCGACCTATCCATTAGAGCAATCACCTCGGTGGAGTCGTCGTTCTACCGCCAATAATCAAATAGTGTCGTCCCGTTTGATTCTAGGTTCCGCAATCCAAGCGTTGGACCACCTCGCTAGATCCTTGGGCAAACGTGCTACGTGTCTGGAAACGAGTTGTTCGAGATGTATCCATTAGAGTAATCCCCTCTGTGGAGTCGTCGTTCTACCGCCTATAATTATATCGTGTCGTCGTTTGGTTCTAGGTTCCGCATTCCAAATCATCTTGCGTCTCGTCCACGATTGTTCTACCGACCTATCCATTAGAGTAGTCACCTCTGTGGAGTCATCGTTCTGCCGTCTATAATCTAATCGTGTTGTCCGTTTGATTCTACGTTCCGCAATCCGAGCGTTGGACCACCTCGCTAGATCCTTGCGCAAACATGCTACGTGTCTCGAAAAGAGTTGATCGAGGACCGTATCAGTGATTTGTGCATGGATCAGGGCCCACGCCATGACCCTGTCCGAGTTCCATTGCGCCCAGTCACACGTGCACGAGCCAAGCTCTTCAAGGGTTCCCTCCGAGGCCTTGTTCGAATGGTCCAAGACTAACATGGAGTCCATAGGGATATTGAAAGCCTAGAAGGAGACAAGCAAATCATCTACTCCATGATCCAAGCCCATGGAGAGTCAAGCGGGCCTCCAATTGATTGGACAGAGCGTGGTCTTTAGGCCTTAATTTTGCTTAGGGTTAGATTAACTACACCCGGCCCATCTCGACACCAAGATGGCCGACTGCTCTTTTAGGGTTTCCTTAGGATTTTAGTAACCTCTAGCCTATAAAAAGGCTTGCATTGTAAGGGTTTTGGACACAAGTAGGATCAATAAAGTTTGATTAATTTCGACTCTTCTTGTTAAGAGAGATTCGAGCCTTTTTACTTGCCTTGACAAGGGTTGTGAGCAATCTTGCGTCTCGTCGTAGATGGTTCTACCAACTTGTCCATTAGAGTACTCATATCTGTGGTGTCGTCGTTCTGCCGCCTACAATCAAATCGTGTCTTTCGTTTGATTCTAGGTTTCGTAATCCAAGCGTTGGACCACCTCGCTAGATCCTTGGGCAAACATGCTTCGTGTCACGAAACGAGTTGATCTTGGACCGTATCAGTGATGTATAGCATCGATCAGGGCCCCCTCAATGATCCGGTCTCCGACTTCCATTGGGCCTAGTCACACGTGCACGAGCCAAGCTCTTGAAGGAATCCCTCCAAGGCCTTGTTCGAATGGTCCAAGACCAACATGGAGTCCATTGGGATATTGAAGGCTTAGAAGGAGACAAGCAAATCATCTACACCATGATGCAATCCCATGGAGAGTCAAGCGGGCCTCAATTGATTGGGCAGTGTGTGGTCTTTAGGCCTTCATGTTGCTTAGGGTTAGATTAATTGTGTAGTAGAAGCATGGGCCGGCCCATCTCGACACGAAGATGGCCGACGGGTCTTTTAGAGTTTCCTTAGGGTTTTAGTAACCTCTGGCCTATAAAAGGGCTGGCTTTGTAAGGGTTTTGGACACAAGTTGGAACAATAAAGTTTGATTAATTTCGATTCTTAAAGTTAAGAGAGATCGAGCCTTTTTACTTGCCTTGGCATGGGTTGTGAGCAATCTTGCGTCTCGTCTTAGATTGTTCTACCGACCTATCCATTAGAGCAATCACCTCGGTGGAGTCGTCGTTCTACCGCCAATAATCAAATAGTGTCGTCCCGTTTGATTCTAGGTTCCGCAATCCAAGCGTTGGACCACCTCGCTAGATCCTTGGGCAAACGTGCTACGTGTCTGGAAACGAGTTGTTCGAGATGTATCCATTAGAGTAATCCCCTCTGTGGAGTCGTCGTTCTACCGCCTATAATTATATCGTGTCGTCGTTTGGTTCTAGGTTCCGCATTCCAAATCATCTTGCGTCTCGTCCACGATTGTTCTACCGACCTATCCATTAGAGTAGTCACCTCTGTGGAGTCATCGTTCTGCCGTCTATAATCTAATCGTGTTGTCCGTTTGATTCTACGTTCCGCAATCCGAGCGTTGGACCACCTCGCTAGATCCTTGCGCAAACATGCTACGTGTCTCGAAAAGAGTTGATCGAGGACCGTATCAGTGATTTGTGCATGGATCAGGGCCCACGCCATGACCCTGTCCGAGTTCCATTGCGCCCAGTCACACGTGCACGAGCCAAGCTCTTCAAGGGTTCCCTCCGAGGCCTTGTTCGAATGGTCCAAGACTAACATGGAGTCCATAGGGATATTGAAAGCCTAGAAGGAGACAAGCAAATCATCTACTCCATGATCCAAGCCCATGGAGAGTCAAGCGGGCCTCCAATTGATTGGACAGAGCGTGGTCTTTAGGCCTTAATTTTGCTTAGGGTTAGATTAACTACACCCGGCCCATCTCGACACCAAGATGGCCGACTGCTCTTTTAGGGTTTCCTTAGGATTTTAGTAACCTCTAGCCTATAAAAAGGCTTGCATTGTAAGGGTTTTGGACACAAGTAGGATCAATAAAGTTTGATTAATTTCGACTCTTCTTGTTAAGAGAGATTCGAGCCTTTTTACTTGCCTTGACAAGGGTTGTGAGCAATCTTGCGTCTCGTCGTAGATGGTTCTACCAACTTGTCCATTAGAGTACTCATATCTGTGGTGTCGTCGTTCTGCCGCCTACAATCAAATCGTGTCTTTCGTTTGATTCTAGGTTTCGTAATCCAAGCGTTGGACCACCTCGCTAGATCCTTGGGCAAACATGCTTCGTGTCACGAAACGAGTTGATCTTGGACCGTATCAGTGATGTATAGCATCGATCAGGGCCCCCTCAATGATCCGGTCTCCGACTTCCATTGGGCCTAGTCACACGTGCACGAGCCAAGCTCTTGAAGGAATCCCTCCAAGGCCTTGTTCGAATGGTCCAAGACCAACATGGAGTCCATTGGGATATTGAAGGCTTAGAAGGAGACAAGCAAATCATCTACACCATGATGCAATCCCATGGAGAGTCAAGCGGGCCTCAATTGATTGGGCAGTGTGTGGTCTTTAGGCCTTCATGTTGCTTAGGGTTAGATTAATTGTGTAGTAGAAGCATGGGCCGGCCCATCTCGACACGAAGATGGCCGACGGGTCTTTTAGAGTTTCCTTAGGGTTTTAGTAACCTCTGGCCTATAAAAGGGCTGGCTTTGTAAGGGTTTTGGACACAAGTTGGAACAATAAAGTTTGATTAATTTCGATTCTTAAAGTTAAGAGAGATCGAGCCTTTTTACTTGCCTTGGCATGGGTTGTGAGCAATCTTGCGTCTCGTCTTAGATTGTTCTACCGACCTATCCATTAGAGCAATCACCTCGGTGGAGTCGTCGTTCTACCGCCAATAATCAAATAGTGTCGTCCCGTTTGATTCTAGGTTCCGCAATCCAAGCGTTGGACCACCTCGCTAGATCCTTGGGCAAACGTGCTACGTGTCTGGAAACGAGTTGTTCGAGATGTATCCATTAGAGTAATCCCCTCTGTGGAGTCGTCGTTCTACCGCCTATAATTATATCGTGTCGTCGTTTGGTTCTAGGTTCCGCATTCCAAATCATCTTGCGTCTCGTCCACGATTGTTCTACCGACCTATCCATTAGAGTAGTCACCTCTGTGGAGTCATCGTTCTGCCGTCTATAATCTAATCGTGTTGTCCGTTTGATTCTACGTTCCGCAATCCGAGCGTTGGACCACCTCGCTAGATCCTTGCGCAAACATGCTACGTGTCTCGAAAAGAGTTGATCGAGGACCGTATCAGTGATTTGTGCATGGATCAGGGCCCACGCCATGACCCTGTCCGAGTTCCATTGCGCCCAGTCACACGTGCACGAGCCAAGCTCTTCAAGGGTTCCCTCCGAGGCCTTGTTCGAATGGTCCAAGACTAACATGGAGTCCATAGGGATATTGAAAGCCTAGAAGGAGACAAGCAAATCATCTACTCCATGATCCAAGCCCATGGAGAGTCAAGCGGGCCTCCAATTGATTGGACAGAGCGTGGTCTTTAGGCCTTAATTTTGCTTAGGGTTAGATTAACTACACCCGGCCCATCTCGACACCAAGATGGCCGACTGCTCTTTTAGGGTTTCCTTAGGATTTTAGTAACCTCTAGCCTATAAAAAGGCTTGCATTGTAAGGGTTTTGGACACAAGTAGGATCAATAAAGTTTGATTAATTTCGACTCTTCTTGTTAAGAGAGATTCGAGCCTTTTTACTTGCCTTGACAAGGGTTGTGAGCAATCTTGCGTCTCGTCGTAGATGGTTCTACCAACTTGTCCATTAGAGTACTCATATCTGTGGTGTCGTCGTTCTGCCGCCTACAATCAAATCGTGTCTTTCGTTTGATTCTAGGTTTCGTAATCCAAGCGTTGGACCACCTCGCTAGATCCTTGGGCAAACATGCTTCGTGTCACGAAACGAGTTGATCTAGGACCGTATCAGTGATGTATAGCATCGATCAGGGCCCCCTCAATGATCCGGTCTCCGACTTCCATTGGGCCTAGTCACACGTGCACGAGCCAAGCTCTTGAAGGAATCCCTCCAAGGCCTTGTTCGAATGGTCCAAGACCAACATGGAGTCCATTGGGATATTGAAGGCTTAGAAGGAGACAAGCAAATCATCTACACCATGATGCAATCCCATGGAGAGTCAAGCGGGCCTCAATTGATTGGGCAGTGTGTGGTCTTTAGGCCTTCATGTTGCTTAGGGTTAGATTAATTGTGTAGTAGAAGCATGGGCCGGCCCATCTCGACACGAAGATGGCCGACGGGTCTTTTAGAGTTTCCTTAGGGTTTTAGTAACCTCTGGCCTATAAAAGGGCTGGCTTTGTAAGGGTTTTGGACACAAGTTGGAACAATAAAGTTTGATTAATTTCGATTCTTAAAGTTAAGAGAGATCGAGCCTTTTTACTTGCCTTGGCATGGGTTGTGAGCAATCTTGCGTCTCGTCTTAGATTGTTCTACCGACCTATCCATTAGAGCAATCACCTCGGTGGAGTCGTCGTTCTACCGCCAATAATCAAATAGTGTCGTCCCGTTTGATTCTAGGTTCCGCAATCCAAGCGTTGGACCACCTCGCTAGATCCTTGGGCAAACGTGCTACGTGTCTGGAAACGAGTTGTTCGAGATGTATCCATTAGAGTAATCCCCTCTGTGGAGTCGTCGTTCTACCGCCTATAATTATATCGTGTCGTCGTTTGGTTCTAGGTTCCGCATTCCAAATCATCTTGCGTCTCGTCCACGATTGTTCTACCGACCTATCCATTAGAGTAGTCACCTCTGTGGAGTCATCGTTCTGCCGTCTATAATCTAATCGTGTTGTCCGTTTGATTCTACGTTCCGCAATCCGAGCGTTGGACCACCTCGCTAGATCCTTGCGCAAACATGCTACGTGTCTCGAAAAGAGTTGATCGAGGACCGTATCAGTGATTTGTGCATGGATCAGGGCCCACGCCATGACCCCGTCCGAGTTCCATTGCGCCCAGTCACACGTGCACGAGCCAAGCTCTTCAAGGGTTCCCTCCGAGGCCTTGTTCGAATGGTCCAAGACTAACATGGAGTCCATAGGGATATTGAAAGCCTAGAAGGAGACAAGCAAATCATCTACTCCATGATCCAAGCCCATGGAGAGTCAAGCGGGCCTCCAATTGATTGGACAGAGCGTGGTCTTTAGGCCTTAATTTTGCTTAGGGTTAGATTAACTACACCCGGCCCATCTCGACACCAAGATGGCCGACTGCTCTTTTAGGGTTTCCTTAGGATTTTAGTAACCTCTAGCCTATAAAAAGGCTTGCATTGTAAGGGTTTTGGACACAAGTAGGATCAATAAAGTTTGATTAATTTCGACTCTTCTTGTTAAGAGAGATTCGAGCCTTTTTACTTGCCTTGACAAGGGTTGTGAGCAATCTTGCGTCTCGTCGTAGATGGTTCTACCAACTTGTCCATTAGAGTACTCATATCTGTGGTGTCGTCGTTCTGCCGCCTACAATCAAATCGTGTCTTTCGTTTGATTCTAGGTTTCGTAATCCAAGCGTTGGACCACCTCGCTAGATCCTTGGGCAAACATGCTTCGTGTCACGAAACGAGTTGATCTAGGACCGTATCAGTGATGTATAGCATCGATCAGGGCCCCCTCAATGATCCGGTCCGACTTCCATTGGGCCTAGTCACACGTGCACGAGCCAAGCTCTTGAAGGAATCCCTCCAAGGCCTTGTTCGAATGGTCCAAGACCAACATGGAGTCCATTGGGATATTGAAGGCTTAGAAGGAGACAAGCAAATCATCTACACCATGATGCAATCCCATGGAGAGTCAAGCGGGCCTCAATTGATTGGGCAGTGTGTGGTCTTTAGGCCTTCATGTTGCTTAGGGTTAGATTAATTGTGTAGTAGAAGCATGGGCCGGCCCATCTCGACACGAAGATGGCCGACGGGTCTTTTAGAGTTTCCTTAGGGTTTTAGTAACCTCTGGCCTATAAAAGGGCTGGCTTTGTAAGGGTTTTGGACACAAGTTGGAACAATAAAGTTTGATTAATTTCGATTCTTAAAGTTAAGAGAGATCGAGCCTTTTTACTTGCCTTGGCATGGGTTGTGAGCAATCTTGCGTCTCGTCTTAGATTGTTCTACCGACCTATCCATTAGAGCAATCACCTCGGTGGAGTCGTCGTTCTACCGCCAATAATCAAATAGTGTCGTCCCGTTTGATTCTAGGTTCCGCAATCCAAGCGTTGGACCACCTCGCTAGATCCTTGGGCAAACGTGCTACGTGTCTGGAAACGAGTTGTTCGAGATGTATCCATTAGAGTAATCCCCTCTGTGGAGTCGTCGTTCTACCGCCTATAATTATATCGTGTCGTCGTTTGGTTCTAGGTTCCGCATTCCAAATCATCTTGCGTCTCGTCCACGATTGTTCTACCGACCTATCCATTAGAGTAGTCACCTCTGTGGAGTCATCGTTCTGCCGTCTATAATCTAATCGTGTTGTCCGTTTGATTCTACGTTCCGCAATCCGAGCGTTGGACCACCTCGCTAGATCCTTGCGCAAACATGCTACGTGTCTCGAAAAGAGTTGATCGAGGACCGTATCAGTGATTTGTGCATGGATCAGGGCCCACGCCATGACCCCGTCCGAGTTCCATTGCGCCCAGTCACACGTGCACGAGCCAAGCTCTTCAAGGGTTCCCTCCGAGGCCTTGTTCGAATGGTCCAAGACTAACATGGAGTCCATAGGGATATTGAAAGCCTAGAAGGAGACAAGCAAATCATCTACTCCATGATCCAAGCCCATGGAGAGTCAAGCGGGCCTCCAATTGATTGGACAGAGCGTGGTCTTTAGGCCTTAATTTTGCTTAGGGTTAGATTAACTACACCCGGCCCATCTCGACACCAAGATGGCCGACTGCTCTTTTAGGGTTTCCTTAGGATTTTAGTAACCTCTAGCCTATAAAAAGGCTTGCATTGTAAGGGTTTTGGACACAAGTAGGATCAATAAAGTTTGATTAATTTCGACTCTTCTTGTTAAGAGAGATTCGAGCCTTTTTACTTGCCTTGACAAGGGTTGTGAGCAATCTTGCGTCTCGTCGTAGATGGTTCTACCAACTTGTCCATTAGAGTACTCATATCTGTGGTGTCGTCGTTCTGCCGCCTACAATCAAATCGTGTCTTTCGTTTGATTCTAGGTTTCGTAATCCAAGCGTTGGACCACCTCGCTAGATCCTTGGGCAAACATGCTTCGTGTCACGAAACGAGTTGATCTAGGACCGTATCAGTGATGTATAGCATCGATCAGGGCCCCCTCAATGATCCGGTCCGACTTCCATTGGGCCTAGTCACACGTGCACGAGCCAAGCTCTTGAAGGAATCCCTCCAAGGCCTTGTTCGAATGGTCCAAGACCAACATGGAGTCCATTGGGATATTGAAGGCTTAGAAGGAGACAAGCAAATCATCTACACCATGATGCAATCCCATGGAGAGTCAAGCGGGCCTCAATTGATTGGGCAGTGTGTGGTCTTTAGGCCTTCATGTTGCTTAGGGTTAGATTAATTGTGTAGTAGAAGCATGGGCCGGCCCATCTCGACACGAAGATGGCCGACGGGTCTTTTAGAGTTTCCTTAGGGTTTTAGTAACCTCTGGCCTATAAAAGGGCTGGCTTTGTAAGGGTTTTGGACACAAGTTGGAACAATAAAGTTTGATTAATTTCGATTCTTAAAGTTAAGAGAGATCGAGCCTTTTTACTTGCCTTGGCATGGGTTGTGAGCAATCTTGCGTCTCGTCTTAGATTGTTCTACCGACCTATCCATTAGAGCAATCACCTCGGTGGAGTCGTCGTTCTACCGCCAATAATCAAATAGTGTCGTCCCGTTTGATTCTAGGTTCCGCAATCCAAGCGTTGGACCACCTCGCTAGATCCTTGGGCAAACGTGCTACGTGTCTGGAAACGAGTTGTTCGAGATGTATCCATTAGAGTAATCCCCTCTGTGGAGTCGTCGTTCTACCGCCTATAATTATATCGTGTCGTCGTTTGGTTCTAGGTTCCGCATTCCAAATCATCTTGCGTCTCGTCCACGATTGTTCTACCGACCTATCCATTAGAGTAGTCACCTCTGTGGAGTCATCGTTCTGCCGTCTATAATCTAATCGTGTTGTCCGTTTGATTCTACGTTCCGCAATCCGAGCGTTGGACCACCTCGCTAGATCCTTGCGCAAACATGCTACGTGTCTCGAAAAGAGTTGATCGAGGACCGTATCAGTGATTTGTGCATGGATCAGGGCCCACGCCATGACCCCGTCCGAGTTCCATTGCGCCCAGTCACACGTGCACGAGCCAAGCTCTTCAAGGGTTCCCTCCGAGGCCTTGTTCGAATGGTCCAAGACTAACATGGAGTCCATAGGGATATTGAAAGCCTAGAAGGAGACAAGCAAATCATCTACTCCATGATCCAAGCCCATGGAGAGTCAAGCGGGCCTCCAATTGATTGGACAGAGCGTGGTCTTTAGGCCTTAATTTTGCTTAGGGTTAGATTAACTACACCCGGCCCATCTCGACACCAAGATGGCCGACTGCTCTTTTAGGGTTTCCTTAGGATTTTAGTAACCTCTAGCCTATAAAAAGGCTTGCATTGTAAGGGTTTTGGACACAAGTAGGATCAATAAAGTTTGATTAATTTCGACTCTTCTTGTTAAGAGAGATTCGAGCCTTTTTACTTGCCTTGACAAGGGTTGTGAGCAATCTTGCGTCTCGTCGTAGATGGTTCTACCAACTTGTCCATTAGAGTACTCATATCTGTGGTGTCGTCGTTCTGCCGCCTACAATCAAATCGTGTCTTTCGTTTGATTCTAGGTTTCGTAATCCAAGCGTTGGACCACCTCGCTAGATCCTTGGGCAAACATGCTTCGTGTCACGAAACGAGTTGATCTAGGACCGTATCAGTGATGTATAGCATCGATCAGGGCCCCCTCAATGATCCGGTCCGACTTCCATTGGGCCTAGTCACACGTGCACGAGCCAAGCTCTTGAAGGAATCCCTCCAAGGCCTTGTTCGAATGGTCCAAGACCAACATGGAGTCCATTGGGATATTGAAGGCTTAGAAGGAGACAAGCAAATCATCTACACCATGATGCAATCCCATGGAGAGTCAAGCGGGCCTCAATTGATTGGGCAGTGTGTGGTCTTTAGGCCTTCATGTTGCTTAGGGTTAGATTAATTGTGTAGTAGAAGCATGGGCCGGCCCATCTCGACACGAAGATGGCCGACGGGTCTTTTAGAGTTTCCTTAGGGTTTTAGTAACCTCTGGCCTATAAAAGGGCTGGCTTTGTAAGGGTTTTGGACACAAGTTGGAACAATAAAGTTTGATTAATTTCGATTCTTAAAGTTAAGAGAGATCGAGCCTTTTTACTTGCCTTGGCATGGGTTGTGAGCAATCTTGCGTCTCGTCTTAGATTGTTCTACCGACCTATCCATTAGAGCAATCACCTCGGTGGAGTCGTCGTTCTACCGCCAACAATCAAATAGTGTCGTCCCGTTTGATTCTAGGTTCCGCAATCCAAGCGTTGGACCACCTCGCTAGATCCTTGGGCAAACGTGCTACGTGTCTCGAAACGAGTTGTTCGAGATGTATCCATTAGAGTAATCCCCTCTGTGGAGTCGTCGTTCTACCGCCTATAATTATATCGTGTCGTCGTTTGGTTCTAGGTTCCGCATTCCAAATCATCTTGCGTCTCGTCCACGATTGTTCTACCGACCTATCCATTAGAGTAGTCACCTCTGTGGAGTCATCGTTCTGCCGTCTATAGTCTAATCGTGTTGTCCGTTTGATTCTACGTTCCGCAATCCGAGCGTTGGACCACCTCGCTAGATCCTTGCGCAAACATGCTACGTGTCTCGAAAAGAGTTGATCGAGGACCGTATCAGTGATTTGTGCATGGATCAGGGCCCACGCCATGACCCCGTCCGAGTTCCATTGCGCCCAGTCACACGTGCACGAGCCAAGCTCTTCAAGGGTTCCCTCCGAGGCCTTGTTCGAATGGTCCAAGACTAACATGGAGTCCATAGGGATATTGAAAGCCTAGAAGGAGACAAGCAAATCATCTACTCCATGATCCAAGCCCATGGAGAGTCAAGCGGGCCTCCAATTGATTGGACAGAGCGTGGTCTTTAGGCCTTAATTTTGCTTAGGGTTAGATTAACTACACCCGGCCCATCTCGACACCAAGATGGCCGACTGCTCTTTTAGGGTTTCCTTAGGATTTTAGTAACCTCTAGCCTATAAAAAGGCTTGCATTGTAAGGGTTTTGGACACAAGTAGGATCAATAAAGTTTGATTAATTTCGACTCTTCTTGTTAAGAGAGATTCGAGCCTTTTTACTTGCCTTGACAAGGGTTGTGAGCAATCTTGCGTCTCGTCGTAGATGGTTCTACCAACTTGTCCATTAGAGTACTCATATCTGTGGTGTCGTCGTTCTGCCGCCTACAATCAAATCGTGTCTTTCGTTTGATTCTAGGTTTCGTAATCCAAGCGTTGGACCACCTCGCTAGATCCTTGGGCAAACATGCTTCGTGTCACGAAACGAGTTGATCTAGGACCGTATCAGTGATGTATAGCATCGATCAGGGCCCCCTCAATGATCCGGTCCGACTTCCATTGGGCCTAGTCACACGTGCACGAGCCAAGCTCTTGAAGGAATCCCTCCAAGGCCTTGTTCGAATGGTCCAAGACCAACATGGAGTCCATTGGGATATTGAAGGCGTAGAAGGAGACAAGCAAATCATCTACACCATGATGCAATCCCATGGAGAGTCAAGCGGGCCTCAATTGATTGGGCAGTGTGTGGTCTTTAGGCCTTCATGTTGCTTAGGGTTAGATTAATTGTGTAGTAGAAGCATGGGCCGGCCCATCTCGACACGAAGATGGCCGACGGGTCTTTTAGAGTTTCCTTAGGGTTTTAGTAACCTCTGGCCTATAAAAGGGCTGGCTTTGTAAGGGTTTTGGACACAAGTTGGAACAATAAAGTTTGATTAATTTTGATTCTTAAAGTTAAGAGAGATCGAGCCTTTTTACTTGCCTTGGCATGGGTTGTGAGCAATCTTGCGTCTCGTCTTAGATTGTTCTACCGACCTATCCATTAGAGCAATCACCTCGGTGGAGTCGTCGTTCTACCGCCAACAATCAAATAGTGTCGTCCCGTTTGATTCTAGGTTCCGCAATCCAAGCGTTGGACCACCTCGCTAGATCCTTGGGCAAACGTGCTACGTGTCTCGAAACGAGTTGTTCGAGATGTATCCATTAGAGTAATCCCCTCTGTGGAGTCGTCGTTCTACCGCCTATAATTATATCGTGTCGTCGTTTGGTTCTAGGTTCCGCATTCCAAATCATCTTGCGTCCACGATTGTTCTACCGACCTATCCATTAGAGTAGTCACCTCTGTGGAGTCATCGTTCTGCCGTCTATAGTCTAATCGTGTTGTCCGTTTGATTCTACGTTCCGCAATCCGAGCGTTGGACCACCTCGCTAGATCCTTGCGCAAACATGCTACGTGTCTCGAAAAGAGTTGATCGAGGACCGTATCAGTGATTTGTGCATGGATCAGGGCCCACGCCATGACCCCGTCCGAGTTCCATTGCGCCCAGTCACACGTGCACGAGCCAAGCTCTTCAAGGGTTCCCTCCGAGGCCTTGTTCGAATGGTCCAAGACTAACATGGAGTCCATAGGGATATTGAAAGCCTAGAAGGAGACAAGCAAATCATCTACTCCATGATCCAAGCCCATGGAGAGTCAAGCGGGCCTCCAATTGATTGGACAGAGCGTGGTCTTTAGGCCTTAATTTTGCTTAGGGTTAGATTAACTACACCCGGCCCATCTCGACACCAAGATGGCCGACTGCTCTTTTAGGGTTTCCTTAGGATTTTAGTAACCTCTAGCCTATAAAAAGGCTTGCATTGTAAGGGTTTTGGACACAAGTAGGATCAATAAAGTTTGATTAATTTCGACTCTTCTTGTTAAGAGAGATTCGAGCCTTTTTACTTGCCTTGACAAGGGTTGTGAGCAATCTTGCGTCTCGTCGTAGATGGTTCTACCAACTTGTCCATTAGAGTACTCATATCTGTGGTGTCGTCGTTCTGCCGCCTACAATCAAATCGTGTCTTTCGTTTGATTCTAGGTTTCGTAATCCAAGCGTTGGACCACCTCGCTAGATCCTTGGGCAAACATGCTTCGTGTCACGAAACGAGTTGATCTAGGACCGTATCAGTGATGTATAGCATCGATCAGGGCCCCCTCAATGATCCGGTCCGACTTCCATTGGGCCTAGTCACACGTGCACGAGCCAAGCTCTTGAAGGAATCCCTCCAAGGCCTTGTTCGAATGGTCCAAGACCAACATGGAGTCCATTGGGATATTGAAGGCGTAGAAGGAGACAAGCAAATCATCTACACCATGATGCAATCCCATGGAGAGTCAAGCGGGCCTCAATTGATTGGGCAGTGTGTGGTCTTTAGGCCTTCATGTTGCTTAGGGTTAGATTAATTGTGTAGTAGAAGCATGGGCCGGCCCATCTCGACACGAAGATGGCCGACGGGTCTTTTAGAGTTTCCTTAGGGTTTTAGTAACCTCTGGCCTATAAAAGGGCTGGCTTTGTAAGGGTTTTGGACACAAGTTGGAACAATAAAGTTTGATTAATTTCGATTCTTAAAGTTAAGAGAGATCGAGCCTTTTTACTTGCCTTGGCATGGGTTGTGAGCAATCTTGCGTCTCGTCTTAGATTGTTCTACCGACCTATCCATTAGAGCAATCACCTCGGTGGAGTCGTCGTTCTACCGCCAACAATCAAATAGTGTCGTCCCGTTTGATTCTAGGTTCCGCAATCCAAGCGTTGGACCACCTCGCTAGATCCTTGGGCAAACGTGCTACGTGTCTCGAAACGAGTTGTTCGAGATGTATCCATTAGAGTAATCCCCTCTGTGGAGTCGTCGTTCTACCGCCTATAATTATATCGTGTCGTCGTTTGGTTCTAGGTTCCGCATTCCAAATCATCTTGCGTCCACGATTGTTCTACCGACCTATCCATTAGAGTAGTCACCTCTGTGGAGTCATCGTTCTGCCGTCTATAGTCTAATCGTGTTGTCCGTTTGATTCTACGTTCCGCAATCCGAGCGTTGGACCACCTCGCTAGATCCTTGCGCAAACATGCTACGTGTCTCGAAAAGAGTTGATCGAGGACCGTATCAGTGATTTGTGCATGGATCAGGGCCCACGCCATGACCCCGTCCGAGTTCCATTGCGCCCAGTCACACGTGCACGAGCCAAGCTCTTCAAGGGTTCCCTCCGAGGCCTTGTTCGAATGGTCCAAGACTAACATGGAGTCCATAGGGATATTGAAAGCCTAGAAGGAGACAAGCAAATCATCTACTCCATGATCCAAGCCCATGGAGAGTCAAGCGGGCCTCCAATTGATTGGACAGAGCGTGGTCTTTAGGCCTTAATTTTGCTTAGGGTTAGATTAACTACACCCGGCCCATCTCGACACCAAGATGGCCGACTGCTCTTTTAGGGTTTCCTTAGGATTTTAGTAACCTCTAGCCTATAAAAAGGCTTGCATTGTAAGGGTTTTGGACACAAGTAGGATCAATAAAGTTTGATTAATTTCGACTCTTCTTGTTAAGAGAGATTCGAGCCTTTTTACTTGCCTTGACAAGGGTTGTGAGCAATCTTGCGTCTCGTCGTAGATGGTTCTACCAACTTGTCCATTAGAGTACTCATATCTGTGGTGTCGTCGTTCTGCCGCCTACAATCAAATCGTGTCTTTCGTTTGATTCTAGGTTTCGTAATCCAAGCGTTGGACCACCTCGCTAGATCCTTGGGCAAACATGCTTCGTGTCACGAAACGAGTTGATCTAGGACCGTATCAGTGATGTATAGCATCGATCAGGGCCCCCTCAATGATCCGGTCCGACTTCCATTGGGCCTAGTCACACGTGCACGAGCCAAGCTCTTGAAGGAATCCCTCCAAGGCCTTGTTCGAATGGTCCAAGACCAACATGGAGTCCATTGGGATATTGAAGGCTTAGAAGGAGACAAGCAAATCATCTACACCATGATGCAATCCCATGGAGAGTCAAGCGGGCCTCAATTGATTGGGCAGTGTGTGGTCTTTAGGCCTTCATGTTGCTTAGGGTTAGATTAATTGTGTAGTAGAAGCATGGGCCGGCCCATCTCGACACGAAGATGGCCGACGGGTCTTTTAGAGTTTCCTTAGGGTTTTAGTAACCTCTGGCCTATAAAAGGGCTGGCTTTGTAAGGGTTTTGGACACAAGTTGGAACAATAAAGTTTGATTAATTTCGATTCTTAAAGTTAAGAGAGATCGAGCCTTTTTACTTGCCTTGGCATGGGTTGTGAGCAATCTTGCGTCTCGTCTTAGATTGTTCTACCGACCTATCCATTAGAGCAATCACCTCGGTGGAGTCGTCGTTCTACCGCCAATAATCAAATAGTGTCGTCCCGTTTGATTCTAGGTTCCGCAATCCAAGCGTTGGACCACCTCGCAAGATCCTTGGGCAAACGTGCTACGTGTCTCGAAACGAGTTGTTCGAGATGTATCCATTAGAGTAATCCCCTCTGTGGAGTCGTCGTTCTACCGCCTATAATTATATCGTGTCGTCGTTTGGTTCTAGGTTCCGCATTCCAAATCATCTTGCGTCTCGTCCACGATTGTTCTACCGACCTATCCATTAGAGTAGTCACCTCTGTGGAGTCATCGTTCTGCCGTCTATAATCTAATCGTGTTGTCCGTTTGATTCTACGTTCCGCAATCCGAGCGTTGGACCACCTCGCTAGATCCTTGCGCAAACATGCTACGTGTCTCGAAAAGAGTTGATCGAGGACCGTATCAGTGATTTGTGCATGGATCAGGGCCCACGCCATGACCCCGTCCGAGTTCCATTGCGCCCAGTCACACGTGCACGAGCCAAGCTCTTCAAGGGTTCCCTCCGAGGCCTTGTTCGAATGGTCCAAGACTAACATGGAGTCCATAGGGATATTGAAAGCCTAGAAGGAGACAAGCAAATCATCTACTCCATGATCCAAGCCCATGGAGAGTCAAGCGGGCCTCCAATTGATTGGACAGAGCGTGGTCTTTAGGCCTTAATTTTGCTTAGGGTTAGATTAACTACACCCGGCCCATCTCGACACCAAGATGGCCGACTGCTCTTTTAGGGTTTCCTTAGGATTTTAGTAACCTCTAGCCTATAAAAAGGCTTGCATTGTAAGGGTTTTGGACACAAGTAGGATCAATAAAGTTTGATTAATTTCGACTCTTCTTGTTAAGAGAGATTCGAGCCTTTTTACTTGCCTTGACAAGGGTTGTGAGCAATCTTGCGTCTCGTCGTAGATGGTTCTACCAACTTGTCCATTAGAGTACTCATATCTGTGGTGTCGTCGTTCTGCCGCCTACAATCAAATCGTGTCTTTCGTTTGATTCTAGGTTTCGTAATCCAAGCGTTGGACCACCTCGCTAGATCCTTGGGCAAACATGCTTCGTGTCACGAAACGAGTTGATCTAGGACCGTATCAGTGATGTATAGCATCGATCAGGGCCCCCTCAATGATCCGGTCCGACTTCCATTGGGCCTAGTCACACGTGCACGAGCCAAGCTCTTGAAGGAATCCCTCCAAGGCCTTGTTCGAATGGTCCAAGACCAACATGGAGTCCATTGGGATATTGAAGGCGTAGAAGGAGACAAGCAAATCATCTACACCATGATGCAATCCCATGGAGAGTCAAGCGGGCCTCAATTGATTGGGCAGTGTGTGGTCTTTAGGCCTTCATGTTGCTTAGGGTTAGATTAATTGTGTAGTAGAAGCATGGGCCGGCCCATCTCGACACGAAGATGGCCGACGGGTCTTTTAGAGTTTCCTTAGGGTTTTAGTAACCTCTGGCCTATAAAAGGGCTGGCTTTGTAAGGGTTTTGGACACAAGTTGGAACAATAAAGTTTGATTAATTTCGATTCTTAAAGTTAAGAGAGATCGAGCCTTTTTACTTGCCTTGGCATGGGTTGTGAGCAATCTTGCGTCTCGTCTTAGATTGTTCTACCGACCTATCCATTAGAGCAATCACCTCGGTGGAGTCGTCGTTCTACCGCCAATAATCAAATAGTGTCGTCCCGTTTGATTCTAGGTTCCGCAATCCAAGCGTTGGACCACCTCGCAAGATCCTTGGGCAAACGTGCTACGTGTCTGGAAACGAGTTGTTCGAGATGTATCCATTAGAGTAATCCCCTCTGTGGAGTCGTCGTTCTACCGCCTATAATTATATCGTGTCGTCGTTTGGTTCTAGGTTCCGCATTCCAAATCATCTTGCGTCTCGTCCACGATTGTTCTACCGACCTATCCATTAGAGTAGTCACCTCTGTGGAGTCATCGTTCTGCCGTCTATAATCTAATCGTGTTGTCCGTTTGATTCTACGTTCCGCAATCCGAGCGTTGGACCACCTCGCTAGATCCTTGCGCAAACATGCTACGTGTCTCGAAAAGAGTTGATCGAGGACCGTATCAGTGATTTGTGCATGGATCAGGGCCCACGCCATGACCCCGTCCGAGTTCCATTGCGCCCAGTCACACGTGCACGAGCCAAGCTCTTCAAGGGTTCCCTCCGAGGCCTTGTTCGAATGGTCCAAGACTAACATGGAGTCCATAGGGATATTGAAAGCCTAGAAGGAGACAAGCAAATCATCTACTCCATGATCCAAGCCCATGGAGAGTCAAGCGGGCCTCCAATTGATTGGACAGAGCGTGGTCTTTAGGCCTTAATTTTGCTTAGGGTTAGATTAACTACACCCGGCCCATCTCGACACCAAGATGGCCGACTGCTCTTTTAGGGTTTCCTTAGGATTTTAGTAACCTCTAGCCTATAAAAAGGCTTGCATTGTAAGGGTTTTGGACACAAGTAGGATCAATAAAGTTTGATTAATTTCGACTCTTCTTGTTAAGAGAGATTCGAGCCTTTTTACTTGCCTTGACAAGGGTTGTGAGCAATCTTGCGTCTCGTCGTAGATGGTTCTACCAACTTGTCCATTAGAGTACTCATATCTGTGGTGTCGTCGTTCTGCCGCCTACAATCAAATCGTGTCTTTCGTTTGATTCTAGGTTTCGTAATCCAAGCGTTGGACCACCTCGCTAGATCCTTGGGCAAACATGCTTCGTGTCACGAAACGAGTTGATCTAGGACCGTATCAGTGATGTATAGCATCGATCAGGGCCCCCTCAATGATCCGGTCCGACTTCCATTGGGCCTAGTCACACGTGCACGAGCCAAGCTCTTGAAGGAATCCCTCCAAGGCCTTGTTCGAATGGTCCAAGACCAACATGGAGTCCATTGGGATATTGAAGGCGTAGAAGGAGACAAGCAAATCATCTACACCATGATGCAATCCCATGGAGAGTCAAGCGGGCCTCAATTGATTGGGCAGTGTGTGGTCTTTAGGCCTTCATGTTGCTTAGGGTTAGATTAATTGTGTAGTAGAAGCATGGGCCGGCCCATCTCGACACGAAGATGGCCGACGGGTCTTTTAGAGTTTCCTTAGGGTTTTAGTAACCTCTGGCCTATAAAAGGGCTGGCTTTGTAAGGGTTTTGGACACAAGTTGGAACAATAAAGTTTGATTAATTTCGATTCTTAAAGTTAAGAGAGATCGAGCCTTTTTACTTGCCTTGGCATGGGTTGTGAGCAATCTTGCGTCTCGTCTTAGATTGTTCTACCGACCTATCCATTAGAGCAATCACCTCGGTGGAGTCGTCGTTCTACCGCCAATAATCAAATAGTGTCGTCCCGTTTGATTCTAGGTTCCGCAATCCAAGCGTTGGACCACCTCGCAAGATCCTTGGGCAAACGTGCTACGTGTCTGGAAACGAGTTGTTCGAGATGTATCCATTAGAGTAATCCCCTCTGTGGAGTCGTCGTTCTACCGCCTATAATTATATCGTGTCGTCGTTTGGTTCTAGGTTCCGCATTCCAAATCATCTTGCGTCTCGTCCACGATTGTTCTACCGACCTATCCATTAGAGTAGTCACCTCTGTGGAGTCATCGTTCTGCCGTCTATAATCTAATCGTGTTGTCCGTTTGATTCTACGTTCCGCAATCCGAGCGTTGGACCACCTCGCTAGATCCTTGCGCAAACATGCTACGTGTCTCGAAAAGAGTTGATCGAGGACCGTATCAGTGATTTGTGCATGGATCAGGGCCCACGCCATGACCCCGTCCGAGTTCCATTGCGCCCAGTCACACGTGCACGAGCCAAGCTCTTCAAGGGTTCCCTCCGAGGCCTTGTTCGAATGGTCCAAGACTAACATGGAGTCCATAGGGATATTGAAAGCCTAGAAGGAGACAAGCAAATCATCTACTCCATGATCCAAGCCCATGGAGAGTCAAGCGGGCCTCCAATTGATTGGACAGAGCGTGGTCTTTAGGCCTTAATTTTGCTTAGGGTTAGATTAACTACACCCGGCCCATCTCGACACCAAGATGGCCGACTGCTCTTTTAGGGTTTCCTTAGGATTTTAGTAACCTCTAGCCTATAAAAAGGCTTGCATTGTAAGGGTTTTGGACACAAGTAGGATCAATAAAGTTTGATTAATTTCGACTCTTCTTGTTAAGAGAGATTCGAGCCTTTTTACTTGCCTTGACAAGGGTTGTGAGCAATCTTGCGTCTCGTCGTAGATGGTTCTACCAACTTGTCCATTAGAGTACTCATATCTGTGGTGTCGTCGTTCTGCCGCCTACAATCAAATCGTGTCTTTCGTTTGATTCTAGGTTTCGTAATCCAAGCGTTGGACCACCTCGCTAGATCCTTGGGCAAACATGCTTCGTGTCACGAAACGAGTTGATCTAGGACCGTATCAGTGATGTATAGCATCGATCAGGGCCCCCTCAATGATCCGGTCCGACTTCCATTGGGCCTAGTCACACGTGCACGAGCCAAGCTCTTGAAGGAATCCCTCCAAGGCCTTGTTCGAATGGTCCAAGACCAACATGGAGTCCATTGGGATATTGAAGGCTTAGAAGGAGACAAGCAAATCATCTACACCATGATGCAATCCCATGGAGAGTCAAGCGGGCCTCAATTGATTGGGCAGTGTGTGGTCTTTAGGCCTTCATGTTGCTTAGGGTTAGATTAATTGTGTAGTAGAAGCATGGGCCGGCCCATCTCGACACGAAGATGGCCGACGGGTCTTTTAGAGTTTCCTTAGGGTTTTAGTAACCTCTGGCCTATAAAAGGGCTGGCTTTGTAAGGGTTTTGGACACAAGTTGGAACAATAAAGTTTGATTAATTTCGATTCTTAAAGTTAAGAGAGATCGAGCCTTTTTACTTGCCTTGGCATGGGTTGTGAGCAATCTTGCGTCTCGTCTTAGATTGTTCTACCGACCTATCCATTAGAGCAATCACCTCGGTGGAGTCGTCGTTCTACCGCCAACAATCAAATAGTGTCGTCCCGTTTGATTCTAGGTTCCGCAATCCAAGCGTTGGACCACCTCGCTAGATCCTTGGGCAAACGTGCTACGTGTCTCGAAACGAGTTGTTCGAGATGTATCCATTAGAGTAATCCCCTCTGTGGAGTCGTCGTTCTACCGCCTATAATTATATCGTGTCGTCGTTTGGTTCTAGGTTCCGCATTCCAAATCATCTTGCGTCCACGATTGTTCTACCGACCTATCCATTAGAGTAGTCACCTCTGTGGAGTCATCGTTCTGCCGTCTATAGTCTAATCGTGTTGTCCGTTTGATTCTACGTTCCGCAATCCGAGCGTTGGACCACCTCGCTAGATCCTTGCGCAAACATGCTACGTGTCTCGAAAAGAGTTGATCGAGGACCGTATCAGTGATTTGTGCATGGATCAGGGCCCACGCCATGACCCCGTCCGAGTTCCATTGCGCCCAGTCACACGTGCACGAGCCAAGCTCTTCAAGGGTTCCCTCCGAGGCCTTGTTCGAATGGTCCAAGACTAACATGGAGTCCATAGGGATATTGAAAGCCTAGAAGGAGACAAGCAAATCATCTACTCCATGATCCAAGCCCATGGAGAGTCAAGCGGGCCTCCAATTGATTGGACAGAGCGTGGTCTTTAGGCCTTAATTTTGCTTAGGGTTAGATTAACTACACCCGGCCCATCTCGACACCAAGATGGCCGACTGCTCTTTTAGGGTTTCCTTAGGATTTTAGTAACCTCTAGCCTATAAAAAGGCTTGCATTGTAAGGGTTTTGGACACAAGTAGGATCAATAAAGTTTGATTAATTTCGACTCTTCTTGTTAAGAGAGATTCGAGCCTTTTTACTTGCCTTGACAAGGGTTGTGAGCAATCTTGCGTCTCGTCGTAGATGGTTCTACCAACTTGTCCATTAGAGTACTCATATCTGTGGTGTCGTCGTTCTGCCGCCTACAATCAAATCGTGTCTTTCGTTTGATTCTAGGTTTCGTAATCCAAGCGTTGGACCACCTCGCTAGATCCTTGGGCAAACATGCTTCGTGTCACGAAACGAGTTGATCTAGGACCGTATCAGTGATGTATAGCATCGATCAGGGCCCCCTCAATGATCCGGTCCGACTTCCATTGGGCCTAGTCACACGTGCACGAGCCAAGCTCTTGAAGGAATCCCTCCAAGGCCTTGTTCGAATGGTCCAAGACCAACATGGAGTCCATTGGGATATTGAAGGCTTAGAAGGAGACAAGCAAATCATCTACACCATGATGCAATCCCATGGAGAGTCAAGCGGGCCTCAATTGATTGGGCAGTGTGTGGTCTTTAGGCCTTCATGTTGCTTAGGGTTAGATTAATTGTGTAGTAGAAGCATGGGCCGGCCCATCTCGACACGAAGATGGCCGACGGGTCTTTTAGAGTTTCCTTAGGGTTTTAGTAACCTCTGGCCTATAAAAGGGCTGGCTTTGTAAGGGTTTTGGACACAAGTTGGAACAATAAAGTTTGATTAATTTCGATTCTTAAAGTTAAGAGAGATCGAGCCTTTTTACTTGCCTTGGCATGGGTTGTGAGCAATCTTGCGTCTCGTCTTAGATTGTTCTACCGACCTATCCATTAGAGCAATCACCTCGGTGGAGTCGTCGTTCTACCGCCAACAATCAAATAGTGTCGTCCCGTTTGATTCTAGGTTCCGCAATCCAAGCGTTGGACCACCTCGCTAGATCCTTGGGCAAACGTGCTACGTGTCTCGAAACGAGTTGTTCGAGATGTATCCATTAGAGTAATCCCCTCTGTGGAGTCGTCGTTCTACCGCCTATAATTATATCGTGTCGTCGTTTGGTTCTAGGTTCCGCATTCCAAATCATCTTGCGTCTCGTCCACGATTGTTCTACCGACCTATCCATTAGAGTAGTCACCTCTGTGGAGTCATCGTTCTGCCGTCTATAGTCTAATCGTGTTGTCCGTTTGATTCTACGTTCCGCAATCCGAGCGTTGGACCACCTCGCTAGATCCTTGCGCAAACATGCTACGTGTCTCGAAAAGAGTTGATCGAGGACCGTATCAGTGATTTGTGCATGGATCAGGGCCCACGCCATGACCCCGTCCGAGTTCCATTGCGCCCAGTCACACGTGCACGAGCCAAGCTCTTCAAGGGTTCCCTCCGAGGCCTTGTTCGAATGGTCCAAGACTAACATGGAGTCCATAGGGATATTGAAAGCCTAGAAGGAGACAAGCAAATCATCTACTCCATGATCCAAGCCCATGGAGAGTCAAGCGGGCCTCCAATTGATTGGACAGAGCGTGGTCTTTAGGCCTTAATTTTGCTTAGGGTTAGATTAACTACACCCGGCCCATCTCGACACCAAGATGGCCGACTGCTCTTTTAGGGTTTCCTTAGGATTTTAGTAACCTCTAGCCTATAAAAAGGCTTGCATTGTAAGGGTTTTGGACACAAGTAGGATCAATAAAGTTTGATTAATTTCGACTCTTCTTGTTAAGAGAGATTCGAGCCTTTTTACTTGCCTTGACAAGGGTTGTGAGCAATCTTGCGTCTCGTCGTAGATGGTTCTACCAACTTGTCCATTAGAGTACTCATATCTGTGGTGTCGTCGTTCTGCCGCCTACAATCAAATCGTGTCTTTCGTTTGATTCTAGGTTTCGTAATCCAAGCGTTGGACCACCTCGCTAGATCCTTGGGCAAACATGCTTCGTGTCACGAAACGAGTTGATCTAGGACCGTATCAGTGATGTATAGCATCGATCAGGGCCCCCTCAATGATCCGGTCCGACTTCCATTGGGCCTAGTCACACGTGCACGAGCCAAGCTCTTGAAGGAATCCCTCCAAGGCCTTGTTCGAATGGTCCAAGACCAACATGGAGTCCATTGGGATATTGAAGGCGTAGAAGGAGACAAGCAAATCATCTACACCATGATGCAATCCCATGGAGAGTCAAGCGGGCCTCAATTGATTGGGCAGTGTGTGGTCTTTAGGCCTTCATGTTGCTTAGGGTTAGATTAATTGTGTAGTAGAAGCATGGGCCGGCCCATCTCGACACGAAGATGGCCGACGGGTCTTTTAGAGTTTCCTTAGGGTTTTAGTAACCTCTGGCCTATAAAAGGGCTGGCTTTGTAAGGGTTTTGGACACAAGTTGGAACAATAAAGTTTGATTAATTTCGATTCTTAAAGTTAAGAGAGATCGAGCCTTTTTACTTGCCTTGGCATGGGTTGTGAGCAATCTTGCGTCTCGTCTTAGATTGTTCTACCGACCTATCCATTAGAGCAATCACCTCGGTGGAGTCGTCGTTCTACCGCCAATAATCAAATAGTGTCGTCCCGTTTGATTCTAGGTTCCGCAATCCAAGCGTTGGACCACCTCGCAAGATCCTTGGGCAAACGTGCTACGTGTCTGGAAACGAGTTGTTCGAGATGTATCCATTAGAGTAATCCCCTCTGTGGAGTCGTCGTTCTACCGCCTATAATTATATCGTGTCGTCGTTTGGTTCTAGGTTCCGCATTCCAAATCATCTTGCGTCTCGTCCACGATTGTTCTACCGACCTATCCATTAGAGTAGTCACCTCTGTGGAGTCATCGTTCTGCCGTCTATAATCTAATCGTGTTGTCCGTTTGATTCTACGTTCCGCAATCCGAGCGTTGGACCACCTCGCTAGATCCTTGCGCAAACATGCTACGTGTCTCGAAAAGAGTTGATCGAGGACCGTATCAGTGATTTGTGCATGGATCAGGGCCCACGCCATGACCCCGTCCGAGTTCCATTGCGCCCAGTCACACGTGCACGAGCCAAGCTCTTCAAGGGTTCCCTCCGAGGCCTTGTTCGAATGGTCCAAGACTAACATGGAGTCCATAGGGATATTGAAAGCCTAGAAGGAGACAAGCAAATCATCTACTCCATGATCCAAGCCCATGGAGAGTCAAGCGGGCCTCCAATTGATTGGACAGAGCGTGGTCTTTAGGCCTTAATTTTGCTTAGGGTTAGATTAACTACACCCGGCCCATCTCGACACCAAGATGGCCGACTGCTCTTTTAGGGTTTCCTTAGGATTTTAGTAACCTCTAGCCTATAAAAAGGCTTGCATTGTAAGGGTTTTGGACACAAGTAGGATCAATAAAGTTTGATTAATTTCGACTCTTCTTGTTAAGAGAGATTCGAGCCTTTTTACTTGCCTTGACAAGGGTTGTGAGCAATCTTGCGTCTCGTCGTAGATGGTTCTACCAACTTGTCCATTAGAGTACTCATATCTGTGGTGTCGTCGTTCTGCCGCCTACAATCAAATCGTGTCTTTCGTTTGATTCTAGGTTTCGTAATCCAAGCGTTGGACCACCTCGCTAGATCCTTGGGCAAACATGCTTCGTGTCACGAAACGAGTTGATCTAGGACCGTATCAGTGATGTATAGCATCGATCAGGGCCCCCTCAATGATCCGGTCCGACTTCCATTGGGCCTAGTCACACGTGCACGAGCCAAGCTCTTGAAGGAATCCCTCCAAGGCCTTGTTCGAATGGTCCAAGACCAACATGGAGTCCATTGGGATATTGAAGGCGTAGAAGGAGACAAGCAAATCATCTACACCATGATGCAATCCCATGGAGAGTCAAGCGGGCCTCAATTGATTGGGCAGTGTGTGGTCTTTAGGCCTTCATGTTGCTTAGGGTTAGATTAATTGTGTAGTAGAAGCATGGGCCGGCCCATCTCGACACGAAGATGGCCGACGGGTCTTTTAGAGTTTCCTTAGGGTTTTAGTAACCTCTGGCCTATAAAAGGGCTGGCTTTGTAAGGGTTTTGGACACAAGTTGGAACAATAAAGTTTGATTAATTTCGATTCTTAAAGTTAAGAGAGATCGAGCCTTTTTACTTGCCTTGGCATGGGTTGTGAGCAATCTTGCGTCTCGTCTTAGATTGTTCTACCGACCTATCCATTAGAGCAATCACCTCGGTGGAGTCGTCGTTCTACCGCCAATAATCAAATAGTGTCGTCCCGTTTGATTCTAGGTTCCGCAATCCAAGCGTTGGACCACCTCGCAAGATCCTTGGGCAAACGTGCTACGTGTCTGGAAACGAGTTGTTCGAGATGTATCCATTAGAGTAATCCCCTCTGTGGAGTCGTCGTTCTACCGCCTATAATTATATCGTGTCGTCGTTTGGTTCTAGGTTCCGCATTCCAAATCATCTTGCGTCTCGTCCACGATTGTTCTACCGACCTATCCATTAGAGTAGTCACCTCTGTGGAGTCATCGTTCTGCCGTCTATAATCTAATCGTGTTGTCCGTTTGATTCTACGTTCCGCAATCCGAGCGTTGGACCACCTCGCTAGATCCTTGCGCAAACATGCTACGTGTCTCGAAAAGAGTTGATCGAGGACCGTATCAGTGATTTGTGCATGGATCAGGGCCCACGCCATGACCCCGTCCGAGTTCCATTGCGCCCAGTCACACGTGCACGAGCCAAGCTCTTCAAGGGTTCCCTCCGAGGCCTTGTTCGAATGGTCCAAGACTAACATGGAGTCCATAGGGATATTGAAAGCCTAGAAGGAGACAAGCAAATCATCTACTCCATGATCCAAGCCCATGGAGAGTCAAGCGGGCCTCCAATTGATTGGACAGAGCGTGGTCTTTAGGCCTTAATTTTGCTTAGGGTTAGATTAACTACACCCGGCCCATCTCGACACCAAGATGGCCGACTGCTCTTTTAGGGTTTCCTTAGGATTTTAGTAACCTCTAGCCTATAAAAAGGCTTGCATTGTAAGGGTTTTGGACACAAGTAGGATCAATAAAGTTTGATTAATTTCGACTCTTCTTGTTAAGAGAGATTCGAGCCTTTTTACTTGCCTTGACAAGGGTTGTGAGCAATCTTGCGTCTCGTCGTAGATGGTTCTACCAACTTGTCCATTAGAGTACTCATATCTGTGGTGTCGTCGTTCTGCCGCCTACAATCAAATCGTGTCTTTCGTTTGATTCTAGGTTTCGTAATCCAAGCGTTGGACCACCTCGCTAGATCCTTGGGCAAACATGCTTCGTGTCACGAAACGAGTTGATCTAGGACCGTATCAGTGATGTATAGCATCGATCAGGGCCCCCTCAATGATCCGGTCCGACTTCCATTGGGCCTAGTCACACGTGCACGAGCCAAGCTCTTGAAGGAATCCCTCCAAGGCCTTGTTCGAATGGTCCAAGACCAACATGGAGTCCATTGGGATATTGAAGGCTTAGAAGGAGACAAGCAAATCATCTACACCATGATGCAATCCCATGGAGAGTCAAGCGGGCCTCAATTGATTGGGCAGTGTGTGGTCTTTAGGCCTTCATGTTGCTTAGGGTTAGATTAATTGTGTAGTAGAAGCATGGGCCGGCCCATCTCGACACGAAGATGGCCGACGGGTCTTTTAGAGTTTCCTTAGGGTTTTAGTAACCTCTGGCCTATAAAAGGGCTGGCTTTGTAAGGGTTTTGGACACAAGTTGGAACAATAAAGTTTGATTAATTTCGATTCTTAAAGTTAAGAGAGATCGAGCCTTTTTACTTGCCTTGGCATGGGTTGTGAGCAATCTTGCGTCTCGTCTTAGATTGTTCTACCGACCTATCCATTAGAGCAATCACCTCGGTGGAGTCGTCGTTCTACCGCCAATAATCAAATAGTGTCGTCCCGTTTGATTCTAGGTTCCGCAATCCAAGCGTTGGACCACCTCGCTAGATCCTTGGGCAAACGTGCTACGTGTCTGGAAACGAGTTGTTCGAGATGTATCCATTAGAGTAATCCCCTCTGTGGAGTCGTCGTTCTACCGCCTATAATTATATCGTGTCGTCGTTTGGTTCTAGGTTCCGCATTCCAAATCATCTTGCGTCTCGTCCACGATTGTTCTACCGACCTATCCATTAGAGTAGTCACCTCTGTGGAGTCATCGTTCTGCCGTCTATAATCTAATCGTGTTGTCCGTTTGATTCTACGTTCCGCAATCCGAGCGTTGGACCACCTCGCTAGATCCTTGCGCAAACATGCTACGTGTCTCGAAAAGAGTTGATCGAGGACCGTATCAGTGATTTGTGCATGGATCAGGGCCCACGCCATGACCCCGTCCGAGTTCCATTGCGCCCAGTCACACGTGCACGAGCCAAGCTCTTCAAGGGTTCCCTCCGAGGCCTTGTTCGAATGGTCCAAGACTAACATGGAGTCCATAGGGATATTGAAAGCCTAGAAGGAGACAAGCAAATCATCTACTCCATGATCCAAGCCCATGGAGAGTCAAGCGGGCCTCCAATTGATTGGACAGAGCGTGGTCTTTAGGCCTTAATTTTGCTTAGGGTTAGATTAACTACACCCGGCCCATCTCGACACCAAGATGGCCGACTGCTCTTTTAGGGTTTCCTTAGGATTTTAGTAACCTCTAGCCTATAAAAAGGCTTGCATTGTAAGGGTTTTGGACACAAGTAGGATCAATAAAGTTTGATTAATTTCGACTCTTCTTGTTAAGAGAGATTCGAGCCTTTTTACTTGCCTTGACAAGGGTTGTGAGCAATCTTGCGTCTCGTCGTAGATGGTTCTACCAACTTGTCCATTAGAGTACTCATATCTGTGGTGTCGTCGTTCTGCCGCCTACAATCAAATCGTGTCTTTCGTTTGATTCTAGGTTTCGTAATCCAAGCGTTGGACCACCTCGCTAGATCCTTGGGCAAACATGCTTCGTGTCACGAAACGAGTTGATCTAGGACCGTATCAGTGATGTATAGCATCGATCAGGGCCCCCTCAATGATCCGGTCCGACTTCCATTGGGCCTAGTCACACGTGCACGAGCCAAGCTCTTGAAGGAATCCCTCCAAGGCCTTGTTCGAATGGTCCAAGACCAACATGGAGTCCATTGGGATATTGAAGGCGTAGAAGGAGACAAGCAAATCATCTACACCATGATGCAATCCCATGGAGAGTCAAGCGGGCCTCAATTGATTGGGCAGTGTGTGGTCTTTAGGCCTTCATGTTGCTTAGGGTTAGATTAATTGTGTAGTAGAAGCATGGGCCGGCCCATCTCGACACGAAGATGGCCGACGGGTCTTTTAGAGTTTCCTTAGGGTTTTAGTAACCTCTGGCCTATAAAAGGGCTGGCTTTGTAAGGGTTTTGGACACAAGTTGGAACAATAAAGTTTGATTAATTTCGATTCTTAAAGTTAAGAGAGATCGAGCCTTTTTACTTGCCTTGGCATGGGTTGTGAGCAATCTTGCGTCTCGTCTTAGATTGTTCTACCGACCTATCCATTAGAGCAATCACCTCGGTGGAGTCGTCGTTCTACCGCCAATAATCAAATAGTGTCGTCCCGTTTGATTCTAGGTTCCGCAATCCAAGCGTTGGACCACCTCGCAAGATCCTTGGGCAAACGTGCTACGTGTCTGGAAACGAGTTGTTCGAGATGTATCCATTAGAGTAATCCCCTCTGTGGAGTCGTCGTTCTACCGCCTATAATTATATCGT
Organism: Coffea arabica; assembly: GCF_036785885.1. Lineage (NCBI taxonomy): Eukaryota > Viridiplantae > Streptophyta > Magnoliopsida > Gentianales > Rubiaceae > Coffea > Coffea arabica. Next base: position 23,341,862 of record NC_092314.1, read on the forward strand.
GTCGTCGTTTGGTTCTAGGTTCCGCATTCCAAATCATCTTGCGTCTCGTCCACGATTGTTCTACCGACCTATCCATTAGAGTAGTCACCTCTGTGGAGTCATCGTTCTGCCGTCTATAATCTAATCGTGTTGTCCGTTTGATTCTACGTTCCGCAATCCGAGCGTTGGACCACCTCGCTAGATCCTTGCGCAAACATGCTACGTGTCTCGAAAAGAGTTGATCGAGGACCGTATCAGTGATTTGTGCATGGATCAGGGCCCACGCCATGACCCCGTCCGAGTTCCATTGCGCCCAGTCACACGTGCACGAGCCAAGCTCTTCAAGGGTTCCCTCCGAGGCCTTGTTCGAATGGTCCAAGACTAACATGGAGTCCATAGGGATATTGAAAGCCTAGAAGGAGACAAGCAAATCATCTACTCCATGATCCAAGCCCATGGAGAGTCAAGCGGGCCTCCAATTGATTGGACAGAGCGTGGTCTTTAGGCCTTAATTTTGCTTAGGGTTAGATTAACTACACCCGGCCCATCTCGACACCAAGATGGCCGACTGCTCTTTTAGGGTTTCCTTAGGATTTTAGTAACCTCTAGCCTATAAAAAGGCTTGCATTGTAAGGGTTTTGGACACAAGTAGGATCAATAAAGTTTGATTAATTTCGACTCTTCTTGTTAAGAGAGATTCGAGCCTTTTTACTTGCCTTGACAAGGGTTGTGAGCAATCTTGCGTCTCGTCGTAGATGGTTCTACCAACTTGTCCATTAGAGTACTCATATCTGTGGTGTCGTCGTTCTGCCGCCTACAATCAAATCGTGTCTTTCGTTTGATTCTAGGTTTCGTAATCCAAGCGTTGGACCACCTCGCTAGATCCTTGGGCAAACATGCTTCGTGTCACGAAACGAGTTGATCTAGGACCGTATCAGTGATGTATAGCATCGATCAGGGCCCCCTCAATGATCCGGTCCGACTTCCATTGGGCCTAGTCACACGTGCACGAGCCAAGCTCTTGAAGGAATCCCTCCAAGGCCTTGTTCGAATGGTCCAAGACCAACATGGAGTCCATTGGGATATTGAAGGCTTAGAAGGAGACAAGCAAATCATCTACACCATGATGCAATCCCATGGAGAGTCAAGCGGGCCTCAATTGATTGGGCAGTGTGTGGTCTTTAGGCCTTCATGTTGCTTAGGGTTAGATTAATTGTGTAGTAGAAGCATGGGCCGGCCCATCTCGACACGAAGATGGCCGACGGGTCTTTTAGAGTTTCCTTAGGGTTTTAGTAACCTCTGGCCTATAAAAGGGCTGGCTTTGTAAGGGTTTTGGACACAAGTTGGAACAATAAAGTTTGATTAATTTCGATTCTTAAAGTTAAGAGAGATCGAGCCTTTTTACTTGCCTTGGCATGGGTTGTGAGCAATCTTGCGTCTCGTCTTAGATTGTTCTACCGACCTATCCATTAGAGCAATCACCTCGGTGGAGTCGTCGTTCTACCGCCAACAATCAAATAGTGTCGTCCCGTTTGATTCTAGGTTCCGCAATCCAAGCGTTGGACCACCTCGCTAGATCCTTGGGCAAACGTGCTACGTGTCTCGAAACGAGTTGTTCGAGATGTATCCATTAGAGTAATCCCCTCTGTGGAGTCGTCGTTCTACCGCCTATAATTATATCGTGTCGTCGTTTGGTTCTAGGTTCCGCATTCCAAATCATCTTGCGTCTCGTCCACGATTGTTCTACCGACCTATCCATCAGAGTAGTCACCTCTGTGGAGTCATCGTTCTGCCGTCTATAGTCTAATCGTGTTGTCCGTTTGATTCTACGTTCCGCAATCCGAGCGTTGGACCACCTCGCTAGATCCTTGCGCAAACATGCTACGTGTCTCGAAAAGAGTTGATCGAGGACCGTATCAGTGATTTGTGCATGGATCAGGGCCCACGCCATGACCCCGTCCGAGTTCCATTGCGCCCAGTCACACGTGCACGAGCCAAGCTCTTCAAGGGTTCCCTCCGAGGCCTTGTTCGAATGGTCCAAGACTAACATGGAGTCCATAGGGATATTGAAAGCCTAGAAGGAGACAAGCAAATCATCTACTCCATGATCCAAGCCCATGGAGAGTCAAGCGGGCCTCCAATTGATTGGACAGAGCGTGGTCTTTAGGCCTTAATTTTGCTTAGGGTTAGATTAACTACACCCGGCCCATCTCGACACCAAGATGGCCGACTGCTCTTTTAGGGTTTCCTTAGGATTTTAGTAACCTCTAGCCTATAAAAAGGCTTGCATTGTAAGGGTTTTGGACACAAGTAGGATCAATAAAGTTTGATTAATTTCGACTCTTCTTGTTAAGAGAGATTCGAGCCTTTTTACTTGCCTTGACAAGGGTTGTGAGCAATCTTGCGTCTCGTCGTAGATGGTTCTACCAACTTGTCCATTAGAGTACTCATATCTGTGGTGTCGTCGTTCTGCCGCCTACAATCAAATCGTGTCTTTCGTTTGATTCTAGGTTTCGTAATCCAAGCGTTGGACCACCTCGCTAGATCCTTGGGCAAACATGCTTCGTGTCACGAAACGAGTTGATCTAGGACCGTATCAGTGATGTATAGCATCGATCAGGGCCCCCTCAATGATCCGGTCCGACTTCCATTGGGCCTAGTCACACGTGCACGAGCCAAGCTCTTGAAGGAATCCCTCCAAGGCCTTGTTCGAATGGTCCAAGACCAACATGGAGTCCATTGGGATATTGAAGGCGTAGAAGGAGACAAGCAAATCATCTACACCATGATGCAATCCCATGGAGAGTCAAGCGGGCCTCAATTGATTGGGCAGTGTGTGGTCTTTAGGCCTTCATGTTGCTTAGGGTTAGATTAATTGTGTAGTAGAAGCATGGGCCGGCCCATCTCGACACGAAGATGGCCGACGGGTCTTTTAGAGTTTCCTTAGGGTTTTAGTAACCTCTGGCCTATAAAAGGGCTGGCTTTGTAAGGGTTTTGGACACAAGTTGGAACAATAAAGTTTGATTAATTTTGATTCTTAAAGTTAAGAGAGATCGAGCCTTTTTACTTGCCTTGGCATGGGTTGTGAGCAATCTTGCGTCTCGTCTTAGATTGTTCTACCGACCTATCCATTAGAGCAATCACCACCTCGCTAGATCCTTGCGCAAACATGCTACGTGTCTCGAAAAGAGTTGATCGAGGACCGTATCAGTGATTTGTGCATGGATCAGGGCCCACGCCATGACCCCGTCCGAGTTCCATTGCGCCCAGTCACACGTGCACGAGCCAAGCTCTTCAAGGGTTCCCTCCGAGGCCTTGTTCGAATGGTCCAAGACTAACATGGAGTCCATAGGGATATTGAAAGCCTAGAAGGAGACAAGCAAATCATCTACTCCATGATCCAAGCCCATGGAGAGTCAAGCGGGCCTCCAATTGATTGGACAGAGCGTGGTCTTTAGGCCTTAATTTTGCTTAGGGTTAGATTAACTACACCCGGCCCATCTCGACACCAAGATGGCCGACTGCTCTTTTAGGGTTTCCTTAGGATTTTAGTAACCTCTAGCCTATAAAAAGGCTTGCATTGTAAGGGTTTTGGACACAAGTAGGATCAATAAAGTTTGATTAATTTCGACTCTTCTTGTTAAGAGAGATTCGAGCCTTTTTACTTGCCTTGACAAGGGTTGTGAGCAATCTTGCGTCTCGTCGTAGATGGTTCTACCAACTTGTCCATTAGAGTACTCATATCTGTGGTGTCGTCGTTCTGCCGCCTACAATCAAATCGTGTCTTTCGTTTGATTCTAGGTTTCGTAATCCAAGCGTTGGACCACCTCGCTAGATCCTTGGGCAAACATGCTTCGTGTCACGAAACGAGTTGATCTAGGACCGTATCAGTGATGTATAGCATCGATCAGGGCCCCCTCAATGATCCGGTCCGACTTCCATTGGGCCTAGTCACACGTGCACGAGCCAAGCTCTTGAAGGAATCCCTCCAAGGCCTTGTTCGAATGGTCCAAGACCAACATGGAGCCCATTGGGATATTGAAGGCTTAGAAGGAGACAAGCAAATCATCTACACCATGATGCAATCCCATGGAGAGTCAAGCGGGCCTCAATTGATTGGGCAGTGTGTGGTCTTTAGGCCTTCATGTTGCTTAGGGTTAGATTAATTGTGTAGTAGAAGCATGGGCCGGCCCATCTCGACACGAAGATGGCCGACGGGTCTTTTAGAGTTTCCTTAGGGTTTTAGTAACCTCTGGCCTATAAAAGGGCTGGCTTTGTAAGGGTTTTGGACACAAGTTGGAACAATAAAGTTTGATTAATTTCGATTCTTAAAGTTAAGAGAGATCGAGCCTTTTTACTTGCCTTGGCATGGGTTGTGAGCAATCTTGCGTCTCGTCTTAGATTGTTCTACCGACCTATCCATTAGAGCAATCACCTCGGTGGAGTCGTCGTTCTACCGCCAACAATCAAATAGTGTCGTCCCGTTTGATTCTAGGTTCCGCAATCCAAGCGTTGGACCACCTCGCTAGATCCTTGGGCAAACGTGCTACGTGTCTCGAAACGAGTTGTTCGAGATGTATCCATTAGAGTAATCCCCTCTGTGGAGTCGTCGTTCTACCGCCTATAATTATATCGTGTCGTCGTTTGGTTCTAGGTTCCGCATTCCAAATCATCTTGCGTCTCGTCCACGATTGTTCTACCGACCTATCCATTAGAGTAGTCACCTCTGTGGAGTCATCGTTCTGCCGTCTATAGTCTAATCGTGTTGTCCGTTTGATTCTACGTTCCGCAATCCGAGCGTTGGACCACCTCGCTAGATCCTTGCGCAAACATGCTACGTGTCTCGAAAAGAGTTGATCGAGGACCGTATCAGTGATTTGTGCATGGATCAGGGCCCACGCCATGACCCCGTCCGAGTTCCATTGCGCCCAGTCACACGTGCACGAGCCAAGCTCTTCAAGGGTTCCCTCCGAGGCCTTGTTCGAATGGTCCAAGACTAACATGGAGTCCATAGGGATATTGAAAGCCTAGAAGGAGACAAGCAAATCATCTACTCCATGATCCAAGCCCATGGAGAGTCAAGCGGGCCTCCAATTGATTGGACAGAGCGTGGTCTTTAGGCCTTAATTTTGCTTAGGGTTAGATTAACTACACCCGGCCCATCTCGACACCAAGATGGCCGACTGCTCTTTTAGGGTTTCCTTAGGATTTTAGTAACCTCTAGCCTATAAAAAGGCTTGCATTGTAAGGGTTTTGGACACAAGTAGGATCAATAAAGTTTGATTAATTTCGACTCTTCTTGTTAAGAGAGATTCGAGCCTTTTTACTTGCCTTGACAAGGGTTGTGAGCAATCTTGCGTCTCGTCGTAGATGGTTCTACCAACTTGTCCATTAGAGTACTCATATCTGTGGTGTCGTCGTTCTGCCGCCTACAATCAAATCGTGTCTTTCGTTTGATTCTAGGTTTCGTAATCCAAGCGTTGGACCACCTCGCTAGATCCTTGGGCAAACATGCTTCGTGTCACGAAACGAGTTGATCTAGGACCGTATCAGTGATGTATAGCATCGATCAGGGCCCCCTCAATGATCCGGTCCGACTTCCATTGGGCCTAGTCACACGTGCACGAGCCAAGCTCTTGAAGGAATCCCTCCAAGGCCTTGTTCGAATGGTCCAAGACCAACATGGAGTCCATTGGGATATTGAAGGCGTAGAAGGAGACAAGCAAATCATCTACACCATGATGCAATCCCATGGAGAGTCAAGCGGGCCTCAATTGATTGGGCAGTGTGTGGTCTTTAGGCCTTCATGTTGCTTAGGGTTAGATTAATTGTGTAGTAGAAGCATGGGCCGGCCCATCTCGACACGAAGATGGCCGACGGGTCTTTTAGAGTTTCCTTAGGGTTTTAGTAACCTCTGGCCTATAAAAGGGCTGGCTTTGTAAGGGTTTTGGACACAAGTTGGAACAATAAAGTTTGATTAATTTCGATTCTTAAAGTTAAGAGAGATCGAGCCTTTTTACTTGCCTTGGCATGGGTTGTGAGCAATCTTGCGTCTCGTCTTAGATTGTTCTACCGACCTATCCATTAGAGCAATCACCTCGGTGGAGTCGTCGTTCTACCGCCAATAATCAAATAGTGTCGTCCCGTTTGATTCTAGGTTCCGCAATCCAAGCGTTGGACCACCTCGCAAGATCCTTGGGCAAACGTGCTACGTGTCTGGAAACGAGTTGTTCGAGATGTATCCATTAGAGTAATCCCCTCTGTGGAGTCGTCGTTCTACCGCCTATAATTATATCGTGTCGTCGTTTGGTTCTAGGTTCCGCATTCCAAATCATCTTGCGTCTCGTCCACGATTGTTCTACCGACCTATCCATTAGAGTAGTCACCTCTGTGGAGTCATCGTTCTGCCGTCTATAATCTAATCGTGTTGTCCGTTTGATTCTACGTTCCGCAATCCGAGCGTTGGACCACCTCGCTAGATCCTTGCGCAAACATGCTACGTGTCTCGAAAAGAGTTGATCGAGGACCGTATCAGTGATTTGTGCATGGATCAGGGCCCACGCCATGACCCCGTCCGAGTTCCATTGCGCCCAGTCACACGTGCACGAGCCAAGCTCTTCAAGGGTTCCCTCCGAGGCCTTGTTCGAATGGTCCAAGACTAACATGGAGTCCATAGGGATATTGAAAGCCTAGAAGGAGACAAGCAAATCATCTACTCCATGATCCAAGCCCATGGAGAGTCAAGCGGGCCTCCAATTGATTGGACAGAGCGTGGTCTTTAGGCCTTAATTTTGCTTAGGGTTAGATTAACTACACCCGGCCCATCTCGACACCAAGATGGCCGACTGCTCTTTTAGGGTTTCCTTAGGATTTTAGTAACCTCTAGCCTATAAAAAGGCTTGCATTGTAAGGGTTTTGGACACAAGTAGGATCAATAAAGTTTGATTAATTTCGACTCTTCTTGTTAAGAGAGATTCGAGCCTTTTTACTTGCCTTGACAAGGGTTGTGAGCAATCTTGCGTCTCGTCGTAGATGGTTCTACCAACTTGTCCATTAGAGTACTCATATCTGTGGTGTCGTCGTTCTGCCGCCTACAATCAAATCGTGTCTTTCGTTTGATTCTAGGTTTCGTAATCCAAGCGTTGGACCACCTCGCTAGATCCTTGGGCAAACATGCTTCGTGTCACGAAACGAGTTGATCTAGGACCGTATCAGTGATGTATAGCATCGATCAGGGCCCCCTCAATGATCCGGTCCGACTTCCATTGGGCCTAGTCACACGTGCACGAGCCAAGCTCTTGAAGGAATCCCTCCAAGGCCTTGTTCGAATGGTCCAAGACCAACATGGAGTCCATTGGGATATTGAAGGCGTAGAAGGAGACAAGCAAATCATCTACACCATGATGCAATCCCATGGAGAGTCAAGCGGGCCTCAATTGATTGGGCAGTGTGTGGTCTTTAGGCCTTCATGTTGCTTAGGGTTAGATTAATTGTGTAGTAGAAGCATGGGCCGGCCCATCTCGACACGAAGATGGCCGACGGGTCTTTTAGAGTTTCCTTAGGGTTTTAGTAACCTCTGGCCTATAAAAGGGCTGGCTTTGTAAGGGTTTTGGACACAAGTTGGAACAATAAAGTTTGATTAATTTCGATTCTTAAAGTTAAGAGAGATCGAGCCTTTTTACTTGCCTTGGCATGGGTTGTGAGCAATCTTGCGTCTCGTCTTAGATTGTTCTACCGACCTATCCATTAGAGCAATCACCTCGGTGGAGTCGTCGTTCTACCGCCAACAATCAAATAGTGTCGTCCCGTTTGATTCTAGGTTCCGCAATCCAAGCGTTGGACCACCTCGCTAGATCCTTGGGCAAACGTGCTACGTGTCTCGAAACGAGTTGTTCGAGATGTATCCATTAGAGTAATCCCCTCTGTGGAGTCGTCGTTCTACCGCCTATAATTATATCGTGTCATCGTTTGGTTCTAGGTTCCGCATTCCAAATCATCTTGCGTCCACGATTGTTCTACCGACCTATCCATTAGAGTAGTCACCTCTGTGGAGTCATCGTTCTGCCGTCTATAGTCTAATCGTGTTGTCCGTTTGATTCTACGTTCCGCAATCCGAGCGTTGGACCACCTCGCTAGATCCTTGCGCAAACATGCTACGTGTCTCGAAAAGAGTTGATCGAGGACCGTATCAGTGATTTGTGCATGGATCAGGGCCCACGCCATGACCCCGTCCGAGTTCCATTGCGCCCAGTCACACGTGCACGAGCCAAGCTCTTCAAGGGTTCCCTCCGAGGCCTTGTTCGAATGGTCCAAGACTAACATGGAGTCCATAGGGATATTGAAAGCCTAGAAGGAGACAAGCAAATCATCTACTCCATGATCCAAGCCCATGGAGAGTCAAGCGGGCCTCCAATTGATTGGACAGAGCGTGGTCTTTAGGCCTTAATTTTGCTTAGGGTTAGATTAACTACGCCCGGCCCATCTCGACACCAAGATGGCCGACTGCTCTTTTAGGGTTTCCTTAGGATTGTAGTAACCTCTAGCCTATAAAAAGGCTTGCATTGTAAGGGTTTTGGACACAAGTAGGATCAATAAAGTTTGATTAATTTCGACTCTTCTTGTTAAGAGAGATTCGAGCCTTTTTACTTGCCTTGACAAGGGTTGTGAGCAATCTTGCGTCTCGTCGTAGATGGTTCTACCAACTTGTCCATTAGAGTACTCATATCTGTGGTGTCGTCGTTCTGCCGCCTACAATCAAATCGTGTCTTTCGTTTGATTCTAGGTTTCGTAATCCAAGCGTTGGACCACCTCGCTAGATCCTTGGGCAAACATGCTTCGTGTCACGAAACGAGTTGATCTAGGACCGTATCAGTGATGTATAGCATCGATCAGGGCCCCCTCAATGATCCGGTCCGACTTCCATTGGGCCTAGTCACACGTGCACGAGCCAAGCTCTTGAAGGAATCCCTCCAAGGCCTTGTTCGAATGGTCCAAGACCAACATGGAGTCCATTGGGATATTGAAGGCTTAGAAGGAGACAAGCAAATCATCTACACCATGATGCAATCCCATGGAGAGTCAAGCGGGCCTCAATTGATTGGGCAGTGTGTGGTCTTTAGGCCTTCATGTTGCTTAGGGTTAGATTAATTGTGTAGTAGAAGCATGGGCCGGCCCATCTCGACACGAAGATGGCCGACGGGTCTTTTAGAGTTTCCTTAGGGTTTTAGTAACCTCTGGCCTATAAAAGGGCTGGCTTTGTAAGGGTTTTGGACACAAGTTGGAACAATAAAGTTTGATTAATTTCGATTCTTAAAGTTAAGAGAGATCGAGCCTTTTTACTTGCCTTGGCATGGGTTGTGAGCAATCTTGCGTCTCGTCTTAGATTGTTCTACCGACCTATCCATTAGAGCAATCACCTCGGTGGAGTCGTCGTTCTACCGCCAATAATCAAATAGTGTCGTCCCGTTTGATTCTAGGTTCCGCAATCCAAGCGTTGGACCACCTCGCAAGATCCTTGGGCAAACGTGCTACGTGTCTCGAAACGAGTTGTTCGAGATGTATCCATTAGAGTAATCCCCTCTGTGGAGTCGTCGTTCTACCGCCTATAATTATATCGTGTCGTCGTTTGGTTCTAGGTTCCGCATTCCAAATCATCTTGCGTCTCGTCCACGATTGTTCTACCGACCTATCCATTAGAGTAGTCACCTCTGTGGAGTCATCGTTCTGCCGTCTATAATCTAATCGTGTTGTCCGTTTGATTCTACGTTCCGCAATCCGAGCGTTGGACCACCTCGCTAGATCCTTGCGCAAACATGCTACGTGTCTCGAAAAGAGTTGATCGAGGACCGTATCAGTGATTTGTGCATGGATCAGGGCCCACGCCATGACCCCGTCCGAGTTCCATTGCGCCCAGTCACACGTGCACGAGCCAAGCTCTTCAAGGGTTCCCTCCGAGGCCTTGTTCGAATGGTCCAAGACTAACATGGAGTCCATAGGGATATTGAAAGCCTAGAAGGAGACAAGCAAATCATCTACTCCATGATCCAAGCCCATGGAGAGTCAAGCGGGCCTCCAATTGATTGGACAGAGCGTGGTCTTTAGGCCTTAATTTTGCTTAGGGTTAGATTAACTACACCCGGCCCATCTCGACACCAAGATGGCTGACTGCTCTTTTAGGGTTTCCTTAGGATTTTAGTAACCTCTAGCCTATAAAAAGGCTTGAATTGTAAGGGTTTTGGACACAAGTAGGATCAATAAAGTTTGATTAATTTCGACTCTTCTTGTTAAGAGAGATTCGAGCCTTTTTACTTGCCTTGACAAGGGTTGTGAGCAATCTTGCGTCTCGTCGTAGATGGTTCTACCAACTTGTCCATTAGAGTACTCATATCTGTGGTGTCGTCGTTCTGCCGCCTACAATCAAATCGTGTCTTTCGTTTGATTCTAGGTTTCGTAATCCAAGCGTTGGACCACCTCGCTAGATCCTTGGGCAAACATGCTTCGTGTCACGAAACGAGTTGATCTAGGACCGTATCAGTGATGTATAGCATCGATCAGGGCCCCCTCAATGATCCGGTCCGACTTCCATTGGGCCTAGTCACACGTGCACGAGCCAAGCTCTTGAAGGAATCCCTCCAAGGCCTTGTTCGAATGGTCCAAGACCAACATGGAGTCCATTGGGATATTGAAGGCTTAGAAGGAGACAAGCAAATCATCTACACCATGATGCAATCCCATGGAGAGTCAAGCGGGCCTCAATTGATTGGGTAGTGTGTGGTCTTTAGGCCTTCATGTTGCTTAGGGTTAGATTAATTGTGTAGTAGAAGCATGGGCCGGCCCATCTCGACACGAAGATGGCCGACGGGTCTTTTAGAGTTTCCTTAGGGTTTTAGTAACCTCTGGCCTATAAAAGGGCTGGCTTTGTAAGGGTTTTGGACACAAGTTGGAACAATAAAGTTTGATTAATTTCGATTCTTAAAGTTAAGAGAGATCGAGCCTTTTTACTTGCCTTGGCATGGGTTGTGAGCAATCTTGCGTCTCGTCTTAGATTGTTCTACCGACCTATCCATTAGAGCAATCACCTCGGTGGAGTCGTCGTTCTACCGCCAATAATCAAATAGTGTCGTCCCGTTTGATTCTAGGTTCCGCAATCCAAGCGTTGGACCACCTCGCAAGATCCTTGGGCAAACGTGCTACGTGTCTCGAAACGAGTTGTTCGAGATGTATCCATTAGAGTAATCCCCTCTGTGGAGTCGTCGTTCTACCGCCTATAATTATATCGTGTCGTCGTTTGGTTCTAGGTTCCGCATTCCAAATCATCTTGCGTCTCGTCCACGATTGTTCTACCGACCTATCCATTAGAGTAGTCACCTCTGTGGAGTCATCGTTCTGCCGTCTATAATCTAATCGTGTTGTCCGTTTGATTCTACGTTCCGCAATCCGAGCGTTGGACCACCTCGCTAGATCCTTGCGCAAACATGCTACGTGTCTCGAAAAGAGTTGATCGAGGACCGTATCAGTGATTTGTGCATGGATCAGGGCCCACGCCATGACCCCGTCCGAGTTCCATTGCGCCCAGTCACACGTGCACGAGCCAAGCTCTTCAAGGGTTCCCTCCGAGGCCTTGTTCGAATGGTCCAAGACTAACATGGAGTCCATAGGGATATTGAAAGCCTAGAAGGAGACAAGCAAATCATCTACTCCATGATCCAAGCCCATGGAGAGTCAAGCGGGCCTCCAATTGATTGGACAGAGCGTGGTCTTTAGGCCTTAATTTTGCTTAGGGTTAGATTAACTACACCCGGCCCATCTCGACACCAAGATGGCCGACTGCTCTTTTAGGGTTTCCTTAGGATTTTAGTAACCTCTAGCCTATAAAAAGGCTTGCATTGTAAGGGTTTTGGACACAAGTAGGATCAATAAAGTTTGATTAATTTCGACTCTTCTTGTTAAGAGAGATTCGAGCCTTTTTACTTGCCTTGACAAGGGTTGTGAGCAATCTTGCGTCTCGTCGTAGATGGTTCTACCAACTTGTCCATTAGAGTACTCATATCTGTGGTGTCGTCGTTCTGCCGCCTACAATCAAATCGTGTCTTTCGTTTGATTCTAGGTTTCGTAATCCAAGCGTTGGACCACCTCGCTAGATCCTTGGGCAAACATGCTTCGTGTCACGAAACGAGTTGATCTAGGACCGTATCAGTGATGTATAGCATCGATCAGGGCCCCCTCAATGATCCGGTCCGACTTCCATTGGGCCTAGTCACACGTGCACGAGCCAAGCTCTTGAAGGAATCCCTCCAAGGCCTTGTTCGAATGGTCCAAGACCAACATGGAGTCCATTGGGATATTGAAGGCGTAGAAGGAGACAAGCAAATCATCTACACCATGATGCAATCCCATGGAGAGTCAAGCGGGCCTCAATTGATTGGGCAGTGTGTGGTCTTTAGGCCTTCATGTTGCTTAGGGTTAGATTAATTGTGTAGTAGAAGCATGGGCCGGCCCATCTCGACACGAAGATGGCCGACGGGTCTTTTAGAGTTTCCTTAGGGTTTTAGTAACCTCTGGCCTATAAAAGGGCTGGCTTTGTAAGGGTTTTGGACACAAGTTGGAACAATAAAGTTTGATTAATTTCGATTCTTAAAGTTAAGAGAGATCGAGCCTTTTTACTTGCCTTGGCATGGGTTGTGAGCAATCTTGCGTCTCGTCTTAGATTGTTCTACCGACCTATCCATTAGAGCAATCACCTCGGTGGAGTCGTCGTTCTACCGCCAACAATCAAATAGTGTCGTCCCGTTTGATTCTAGGTTCCGCAATCCAAGCGTTGGACCACCTCGCTAGATCCTTGGGCAAACGTGCTACGTGTCTCGAAACGAGTTGTTCGAGATGTATCCATTAGAGTAATCCCCTCTGTGGAGTCGTCGTTCTACCGCCTATAATTATATCGTGTCGTCGTTTGGTTCTAGGTTCCGCATTCCAAATCATCTTGCGTCTCGTCCACGATTGTTCTACCGACCTATCCATTAGAGTAGTCACCTCTGTGGAGTCATCGTTCTGCCGTCTATAGTCTAATCGTGTTGTCCGTTTGATTCTACGTTCCGCAATCCGAGCGTTGGACCACCTCGCTAGATCCTTGCGCAAACATGCTACGTGTCTCGAAAAGAGTTGATCGAGGACCGTATCAGTGATTTGTGCATGGATCAGGGCCCACGCCATGACCCCGTCCGAGTTCCATTGCGCCCAGTCACACGTGCACGAGCCAAGCTCTTCAAGGGTTCCCTCCGAGGCCTTGTTCGAATGGTCCAAGACTAACATGGAGTCCATAGGGATATTGAAAGCCTAGAAGGAGACAAGCAAATCATCTACTCCATGATCCAAGCCCATGGAGAGTCAAGCGGGCCTCCAATTGATTGGACAGAGCGTGGTCTTTAGGCCTTAATTTTGCTTAGGGTTAGATTAACTACGCCCGGCCCATCTCGACACCAAGATGGCCGACTGCTCTTTTAGGGTTTCCTTAGGATTGTAGTAACCTCTAGCCTATAAAAAGGCTTGCATTGTAAGGGTTTTGGACACAAGTAGGATCAATAAAGTTTGATTAATTTCGACTCTTCTTGTTAAGAGAGATTCGAGCCTTTTTACTTGCCTTGACAAGGGTTGTGAGCAATCTTGCGTCTCGTCGTAGATGGTTCTACCAACTTGTCCATTAGAGTACTCATATCTGTGGTGTCGTCGTTCTGCCGCCTACAATCAAATCGTGTCTTTCGTTTGATTCTAGGTTTCGTAATCCAAGCGTTGGACCACCTCGCTAGATCCTTGGGCAAACATGCTTCGTGTCACGAAACGAGTTGATCTAGGACCGTATCAGTGATGTATAGCATCGATCAGGGCCCCCTCAATGATCCGGTCCGACTTCCATTGGGCCTAGTCACACGTGCACGAGCCAAGCTCTTGAAGGAATCCCTCCAAGGCCTTGTTCGAATGGTCCAAGACCAACATGGAGTCCATTGGGATATTGAAGGCTTAGAAGGAGACAAGCAAATCATCTACACCATGATGCAATCCCATGGAGAGTCAAGCGGGCCTCAATTGATTGGGCAGTGTGTGGTCTTTAGGCCTTCATGTTGCTTAGGGTTAGATTAATTGTGTAGTAGAAGCATGGGCCGGCCCATCTCGACACGAAGATGGCCGACGGGTCTTTTAGAGTTTCCTTAGGGTTTTAGTAACCTCTGGCCTATAAAAGGGCTGGCTTTGTAAGGGTTTTGGACACAAGTTGGAACAATAAAGTTTGATTAATTTCGATTCTTAAAGTTAAGAGAGATCGAGCCTTTTTACTTGCCTTGGCATGGGTTGTGAGCAATCTTGCGTCTCGTCTTAGATTGTTCTACCGACCTATCCATTAGAGCAATCACCTCGGTGGAGTCGTCGTTCTACCGCCAATAATCAAATAGTGTCGTCCCGTTTGATTCTAGGTTCCGCAATCCAAGCGTTGGACCACCTCGCAAGATCCTTGGGCAAACGTGCTACGTGTCTCGAAACGAGTTGTTCGAGATGTATCCATTAGAGTAATCCCCTCTGTGGAGTCGTCGTTCTACCGCCTATAATTATATCGTGTCGTCGTTTGGTTCTAGGTTCCGCATTCCAAATCATCTTGCGTCTCGTCCACGATTGTTCTACCGACCTATCCATTAGAGTAGTCACCTCTGTGGAGTCATCGTTCTGCCGTCTATAATCTAATCGTGTTGTCCGTTTGATTCTACGTTCCGCAATCCGAGCGTTGGACCACCTCGCTAGATCCTTGCGCAAACATGCTACGTGTCTCGAAAAGAGTTGATCGAGGACCGTATCAGTGATTTGTGCATGGATCAGGGCCCACGCCATGACCCCGTCCGAGTTCCATTGCGCCCAGTCACACGTGCACGAGCCAAGCTCTTCAAGGGTTCCCTCCGAGGCCTTGTTCGAATGGTCCAAGACTAACATGGAGTCCATAGGGATATTGAAAGCCTAGAAGGAGACAAGCAAATCATCTACTCCATGATCCAAGCCCATGGAGAGTCAAGCGGGCCTCCAATTGATTGGACAGAGCGTGGTCTTTAGGCCTTAATTTTGCTTAGGGTTAGATTAACTACACCCGGCCCATCTCGACACCAAGGCAATCTTGCGTCTCGTCGTAGATGGTTCTACCAACTTGTCCATTAGAGTACTCATATCTGTGGTGTCGTCGTTCTGCCGCCTACAATCAAATCGTGTCTTTCGTTTGATTCTAGGTTTCGTAATCCAAGCGTTGGACCACCTCGCTAGATCCTTGGGCAAACATGCTTCGTGTCACGAAACGAGTTGATCTAGGACCGTATCAGTGATGTATAGCATCGATCAGGGCCCCCTCAATGATCCGGTCCGACTTCCATTGGGCCTAGTCACACGTGCACGAGCCAAGCTCTTGAAGGAATCCCTCCAAGGCCTTGTTCGAATGGTCCAAGACCAACATGGAGTCCATTGGGATATTGAAGGCTTAGAAGGAGACAAGCAAATCATCTACACCATGATGCAATCCCATGGAGAGTCAAGCGGGCCTCAATTGATTGGGTAGTGTGTGGTCTTTAGGCCTTCATGTTGCTTAGGGTTAGATTAATTGTGTAGTAGAAGCATGGGCCGGCCCATCTCGACACGAAGATGGCCGACGGGTCTTTTAGAGTTTCCTTAGGGTTTTAGTAACCTCTGGCCTATAAAAGGGCTGGCTTTGTAAGGGTTTTGGACACAAGTTGGAACAATAAAGTTTGATTAATTTCGATTCTTAAAGTTAAGAGAGATCGAGCCTTTTTACTTGCCTTGGCATGGGTTGTGAGCAATCTTGCGTCTCGTCTTAGATTGTTCTACCGACCTATCCATTAGAGCAATCACCTCGGTGGAGTCGTCGTTCTACCGCCAATAATCAAATAGTGTCGTCCCGTTTGATTCTAGGTTCCGCAATCCAAGCGTTGGACCACCTCGCAAGATCCTTGGGCAAACGTGCTACGTGTCTCGAAACGAGTTGTTCGAGATGTATCCATTAGAGTAATCCCCTCTGTGGAGTCGTCGTTCTACCGCCTATAATTATATCGTGTCGTCGTTTGGTTCTAGGTTCCGCATTCCAAATCATCTTGCGTCTCGTCCACGATTGTTCTACCGACCTATCCATTAGAGTAGTCACCTCTGTGGAGTCATCGTTCTGCCGTCTATAATCTAATCGTGTTGTCCGTTTGATTCTACGTTCCGCAATCCGAGCGTTGGACCACCTCGCTAGATCCTTGCGCAAACATGCTACGTGTCTCGAAAAGAGTTGATCGAGGACCGTATCAGTGATTTGTGCATGGATCAGGGCCCACGCCATGACCCCGTCCGAGTTCCATTGCGCCCAGTCACACGTGCACGAGCCAAGCTCTTCAAGGGTTCCCTCCGAGGCCTTGTTCGAATGGTCCAAGACTAACATGGAGTCCATAGGGATATTGAAAGCCTAGAAGGAGACAAGCAAATCATCTACTCCATGATCCAAGCCCATGGAGAGTCAAGCGGGCCTCCAATTGATTGGACAGAGCGTGGTCTTTAGGCCTTAATTTTGCTTAGGGTTAGATTAACTACACCCGGCCCATCTCGACACCAAGATGGCCGACTGCTCTTTTAGGGTTTCCTTAGGATTTTAGTAACCTCTAGCCTATAAAAAGGCTTGCATTGTAAGGGTTTTGGACACAAGTAGGATCAATAAAGTTTGATTAATTTCGACTCTTCTTGTTAAGAGAGATTCGAGCCTTTTTACTTGCCTTGACAAGGGTTGTGAGCAATCTTGCGTCTCGTCGTAGATGGTTCTACCAACTTGTCCATTAGAGTACTCATATCTGTGGTGTCGTCGTTCTGCCGCCTACAATCAAATCGTGTCTTTCGTTTGATTCTAGGTTTCGTAATCCAAGCGTTGGACCACCTCGCTAGATCCTTGGGCAAACATGCTTCGTGTCACGAAACGAGTTGATCTAGGACCGTATCAGTGATGTATAGCATCGATCAGGGCCCCCTCAATGATCCGGTCCGACTTCCATTGGGCCTAGTCACACGTGCACGAGCCAAGCTCTTGAAGGAATCCCTCCAAGGCCTTGTTCGAATGGTCCAAGACCAACATGGAGTCCATTGGGATATTGAAGGCTTAGAAGGAGACAAGCAAATCATCTACACCATGATGCAATCCCATGGAGAGTCAAGCGGGCCTCAATTGATTGGGCAGTGTGTGGTCTTTAGGCCTTCATGTTGCTTAGGGTTAGATTAATTGTGTAGTAGAAGCATGGGCCGGCCCATCTCGACACGAAGATGGCCGACGGGTCTTTTAGAGTTTCCTTAGGGTTTTAGTAACCTCTGGCCTATAAAAGGGCTGGCTTTGTAAGGGTTTTGGACACAAGTTGGAACAATAAAGTTTGATTAATTTCGATTCTTAAAGTTAAGAGAGATCGAGCCTTTTTACTTGCCTTGGCATGGGTTGTGAGCAATCTTGCGTCTCGTCTTAGATTGTTCTACCGACCTATCCATTAGAGCAATCACCTCGGTGGAGTCGTCGTTCTACCGCCAATAATCAAATAGTGTCGTCCCGTTTGATTCTAGGTTCCGCAATCCAAGCGTTGGACCACCTCGCAAGATCCTTGGGCAAACGTGCTACGTGTCTGGAAACGAGTTGTTCGAGATGTATCCATTAGAGTAATCCCCTCTGTGGAGTCGTCGTTCTACCGCCTATAATTATATCGTGTCGTCGTTTGGTTCTAGGTTCCGCATTCCAAATCATCTTGCGTCTCGTCCACGATTGTTCTACCGACCTATCCATTAGAGTAGTCACCTCTGTGGAGTCATCGTTCTGCCGTCTATAATCTAATCGTGTTGTCCGTTTGATTCTACGTTCCGCAATCCGAGCGTTGGACCACCTCGCTAGATCCTTGCGCAAACATGCTACGTGTCTCGAAAAGAGTTGATCGAGGACCGTATCAGTGATTTGTGCATGGATCAGGGCCCACGCCATGACCCCGTCCGAGTTCCATTGCGCCCAGTCACACGTGCACGAGCCAAGCTCTTCAAGGGTTCCCTCCGAGGCCTTGTTCGAATGGTCCAAGACTAACATGGAGTCCATAGGGATATTGAAAGCCTAGAAGGAGACAAGCAAATCATCTACTCCATGATCCAAGCCCATGGAGAGTCAAGCGGGCCTCCAATTGATTGGACAGAGCGTGGTCTTTAGGCCTTAATTTTGCTTAGGGTTAGATTAACTACACCCGGCCCATCTCGACACCAAGATGGCCGACTGCTCTTTTAGGGTTTCCTTAGGATTTTAGTAACCTCTAGCCTATAAAAAGGCTTGCATTGTAAGGGTTTTGGACACAAGTAGGATCAATAAAGTTTGATTAATTTCGACTCTTCTTGTTAAGAGAGATTCGAGCCTTTTTACTTGCCTTGACAAGGGTTGTGAGCAATCTTGCGTCTCGTCGTAGATGGTTCTACCAACTTGTCCATTAGAGTACTCATATCTGTGGTGTCGTCGTTCTGCCGCCTACAATCAAATCGTGTCTTTCGTTTGATTCTAGGTTTCGTAATCCAAGCGTTGGACCACCTCGCTAGATCCTTGGGCAAACATGCTTCGTGTCACGAAACGAGTTGATCTAGGACCGTATCAGTGATGTATAGCATCGATCAGGGCCCCCTCAATGATCCGGTCCGACTTCCATTGGGCCTAGTCACACGTGCACGAGCCAAGCTCTTGAAGGAATCCCTCCAAGGCCTTGTTCGAATGGTCCAAGACCAACATGGAGTCCATTGGGATATTGAAGGCTTAGAAGGAGACAAGCAAATCATCTACACCATGATGCAATCCCATGGAGAGTCAAGCGGGCCTCAATTGATTGGGCAGTGTGTGGTCTTTAGGCCTTCATGTTGCTTAGGGTTAGATTAATTGTGTAGTAGAAGCATGGGCCGGCCCATCTCGACACGAAGATGGCCGACGGGTCTTTTAGAGTTTCCTTAGGGTTTTAGTAACCTCTGGCCTATAAAAGGGCTGGCTTTGTAAGGGTTTTGGACACAAGTTGGAACAATAAAGTTTGATTAATTTCGATTCTTAAAGTTAAGAGAGATCGAGCCTTTTTACTTGCCTTGGCATGGGTTGTGAGCAATCTTGCGTCTCGTCTTAGATTGTTCTACCGACCTATCCATTAGAGCAATCACCTCGGTGGAGTCGTCGTTCTACCGCCAATAATCAAATAGTGTCGTCCCGTTTGATTCTAGGTTCCGCAATCCAAGCGTTGGACCACCTCGCAAGATCCTTGGGCAAACGTGCTACGTGTCTCGAAACGAGTTGTTCGAGATGTATCCATTAGAGTAATCCCCTCTGTGGAGTCGTCGTTCTACCGCCTATAATTATATCGTGTCGTCGTTTGGTTCTAGGTTCCGCATTCCAAATCATCTTGCGTCTCGTCCACGATTGTTCTACCGACCTATCCATTAGAGTAGTCACCTCTGTGGAGTCATCGTTCTGCCGTCTATAATCTAATCGTGTTGTCCGTTTGATTCTACGTTCCGCAATCCGAGCGTTGGACCACCTCGCTAGATCCTTGCGCAAACATGCTACGTGTCTCGAAAAGAGTTGATCGAGGACCGTATCAGTGATTTGTGCATGGATCAGGGCCCACGCCATGACCCCGTCCGAGTTCCATTGCGCCCAGTCACACGTGCACGAGCCAAGCTCTTCAAGGGTTCCCTCCGAGGCCTTGTTCGAATGGTCCAAGACTAACATGGAGTCCATAGGGATATTGAAAGCCTAGAAGGAGACAAGCAAATCATCTACTCCATGATCCAAGCCCATGGAGAGTCAAGCGGGCCTCCAATTGATTGGACAGAGCGTGGTCTTTAGGCCTTAATTTTGCTTAGGGTTAGATTAACTACACCCGGCCCATCTCGACACCAAGATGGCCGACTGCTCTTTTAGGGTTTCCTTAGGATTTTAGTAACCTCTAGCCTATAAAAAGGCTTGCATTGTAAGGGTTTTGGACACAAGTAGGATCAATAAAGTTTGATTAATTTCGACTCTTCTTGTTAAGAGAGATTCGAGCCTTTTTACTTGCCTTGACAAGGGTTGTGAGCAATCTTGCGTCTCGTCGTAGATGGTTCTACCAACTTGTCCATTAGAGTACTCATATCTGTGGTGTCGTCGTTCTGCCGCCTACAATCAAATCGTGTCTTTCGTTTGATTCTAGGTTTCGTAATCCAAGCGTTGGACCACCTCGCTAGATCCTTGGGCAAACATGCTTCGTGTCACGAAACGAGTTGATCTAGGACCGTATCAGTGATGTATAGCATCGATCAGGGCCCCCTCAATGATCCGGTCCGACTTCCATTGGGCCTAGTCACACGTGCACGAGCCAAGCTCTTGAAGGAATCCCTCCAAGGCCTTGTTCGAATGGTCCAAGACCAACATGGAGTCCATTGGGATATTGAAGGCTTAGAAGGAGACAAGCAAATCATCTACACCATGATGCAATCCCATGGAGAGTCAAGCGGGCCTCAATTGATTGGGCAGTGTGTGGTCTTTAGGCCTTCATGTTGCTTAGGGTTAGATTAATTGTGTAGTAGAAGCATGGGCCGGCCCATCTCGACACGAAGATGGCCGACGGGTCTTTTAGAGTTTCCTTAGGGTTTTAGTAACCTCTGGCCTATAAAAGGGCTGGCTTTGTAAGGGTTTTGGACACAAGTTGGAACAATAAAGTTTGATTAATTTCGATTCTTAAAGTTAAGAGAGATCGAGCCTTTTTACTTGCCTTGGCATGGGTTGTGAGCAATCTTGCGTCTCGTCTTAGATTGTTCTACCGACCTATCCATTAGAGCAATCACCTCGGTGGAGTCGTCGTTCTACCGCCAATAATCAAATAGTGTCGTCCCGTTTGATTCTAGGTTCCGCAATCCAAGCGTTGGACCACCTCGCAAGATCCTTGGGCAAACGTGCTACGTGTCTCGAAACGAGTTGTTCGAGATGTATCCATTAGAGTAATCCCCTCTGTGGAGTCGTCGTTCTACCGCCTATAATTATATCGTGTCGTCGTTTGGTTCTAGGTTCCGCATTCCAAATCATCTTGCGTCTCGTCCACGATTGTTCTACCGACCTATCCATTAGAGTAGTCACCTCTGTGGAGTCATCGTTCTGCCGTCTATAATCTAATCGTGTTGTCCGTTTGATTCTACGTTCCGCAATCCGAGCGTTGGACCACCTCGCTAGATCCTTGCGCAAACATGCTACGTGTCTCGAAAAGAGTTGATCGAGGACCGTATCAGTGATTTGTGCATGGATCAGGGCCCACGCCATGACCCCGTCCGAGTTCCATTGCGCCCAGTCACACGTGCACGAGCCAAGCTCTTCAAGGGTTCCCTCCGAGGCCTTGTTCGAATGGTCCAAGACTAACATGGAGTCCATAGGGATATTGAAAGCCTAGAAGGAGACAAGCAAATCATCTACTCCATGATCCAAGCCCATGGAGAGTCAAGCGGGCCTCCAATTGATTGGACAGAGCGTGGTCTTTAGGCCTTAATTTTGCTTAGGGTTAGATTAACTACACCCGGCCCATCTCGACACCAAGATGGCCGACTGCTCTTTTAGGGTTTCCTTAGGATTTTAGTAACCTCTAGCCTATAAAAAGGCTTGCATTGTAAGGGTTTTGGACACAAGTAGGATCAATAAAGTTTGATTAATTTCGACTCTTCTTGTTAAGAGAGATTCGAGCCTTTTTACTTGCCTTGACAAGGGTTGTGAGCAATCTTGCGTCTCGTCGTAGATGGTTCTACCAACTTGTCCATTAGAGTACTCATATCTGTGGTGTCGTCGTTCTGCCGCCTACAATCAAATCGTGTCTTTCGTTTGATTCTAGGTTTCGTAATCCAAGCGTTGGACCACCTCGCTAGATCCTTGGGCAAACATGCTTCGTGTCACGAAACGAGTTGATCTAGGACCGTATCAGTGATGTATAGCATCGATCAGGGCCCCCTCAATGATCCGGTCCGACTTCCATTGGGCCTAGTCACACGTGCACGAGCCAAGCTCTTGAAGGAATCCCTCCAAGGCCTTGTTCGAATGGTCCAAGACCAACATGGAGTCCATTGGGATATTGAAGGCTTAGAAGGAGACAAGCAAATCATCTACACCATGATGCAATCCCATGGAGAGTCAAGCGGGCCTCAATTGATTGGGCAGTGTGTGGTCTTTAGGCCTTCATGTTGCTTAGGGTTAGATTAATTGTGTAGTAGAAGCATGGGCCGGCCCATCTCGACACGAAGATGGCCGACGGGTCTTTTAGAGTTTCCTTAGGGTTTTAGTAACCTCTGGCCTATAAAAGGGCTGGCTTTGTAAGGGTTTTGGACACAAGTTGGAACAATAAAGTTTGATTAATTTCGATTCTTAAAGTTAAGAGAGATCGAGCCTTTTTACTTGCCTTGGCATGGGTTGTGAGCAATCTTGCGTCTCGTCTTAGATTGTTCTACCGACCTATCCATTAGAGCAATCACCTCGGTGGAGTCGTCGTTCTACCGCCAACAATCAAATAGTGTCGTCCCGTTTGATTCTAGGTTCCGCAATCCAAGCGTTGGACCACCTCGCTAGATCCTTGGGCAAACGTGCTACGTGTCTGGAAACGAGTTGTTCGAGATGTATCCATTAGAGTAATCCCCTCTGTGGAGTCGTCGTTCTACCGCCTATAATTATATCGTGTCGTCGTTTGGTTCTAGGTTCCGCATTCCAAATCATCTTGCGTCTCGTCCACGATTGTTCTACCGACCTATCCATTAGAGTAGTCACCTCTGTGGAGTCATCGTTCTGCCGTCTATAGTCTAATCGTGTTGTCCGTTTGATTCTACGTTCCGCAATCCGAGCGTTGGACCACCTCGCTAGATCCTTGCGCAAACATGCTACGTGTCTCGAAAAGAGTTGATCGAGGACCGTATCAGTGATTTGTGCATGGATCAGGGCCCACGCCATGACCCCGTCCGAGTTCCATTGCGCCCAGTCACACGTGCACGAGCCAAGCTCTTCAAGGGTTCCCTCCGAGGCCTTGTTCGAATGGTCCAAGACTAACATGGAGTCCATAGGGATATTGAAAGCCTAGAAGGAGACAAGCAAATCATCTACTCCATGATCCAAGCCCATGGAGAGTCAAGCGGGCCTCCAATTGATTGGACAGAGCGTGGTCTTTAGGCCTTAATTTTGCTTAGGGTTAGATTAACTACACCCGGCCCATCTCGACACCAAGATGGCCGACTGCTCTTTTAGGGTTTCCTTAGGATTTTAGTAACCTCTAGCCTATAAAAAGGCTTGCATTGTAAGGGTTTTGGACACAAGTAGGATCAATAAAGTTTGATTAATTTCGACTCTTCTTGTTAAGAGAGATTCGAGCCTTTTTACTTGCCTTGACAAGGGTTGTGAGCAATCTTGCGTCTCGTCGTAGATGGTTCTACCAACTTGTCCATTAGAGTACTCATATCTGTGGTGTCGTCGTTCTGCCGCCTACAATCAAATCGTGTCTTTCGTTTGATTCTAGGTTTCGTAATCCAAGCGTTGGACCACCTCGCTAGATCCTTGGGCAAACATGCTTCGTGTCACGAAACGAGTTGATCTAGGACCGTATCAGTGATGTATAGCATCGATCAGGGCCCCCTCAATGATCCGGTCCGACTTCCATTGGGCCTAGTCACACGTGCACGAGCCAAGCTCTTGAAGGAATCCCTCCAAGGCCTTGTTCGAATGGTCCAAGACCAACATGGAGTCCATTGGGATATTGAAGGCTTAGAAGGAGACAAGCAAATCATCTACACCATGATGCAATCCCATGGAGAGTCAAGCGGGCCTCAATTGATTGGGCAGTGTGTGGTCTTTAGGCCTTCATGTTGCTTAGGGTTAGATTAATTGTGTAGTAGAAGCATGGGCCGGCCCATCTCGACACGAAGATGGCCGACGGGTCTTTTAGAGTTTCCTTAGGGTTTTAGTAACCTCTGGCCTATAAAAGGGCTGGCTTTGTAAGGGTTTTGGACACAAGTTGGAACAATAAAGTTTGATTAATTTCGATTCTTAAAGTTAAGAGAGATCGAGCCTTTTTACTTGCCTTGGCATGGGTTGTGAGCAATCTTGCGTCTCGTCTTAGATTGTTCTACCGACCTATCCATTAGAGCAATCACCTCGGTGGAGTCGTCGTTCTACCGCCAATAATCAAATAGTGTCGTCCCGTTTGATTCTAGGTTCCGCAATCCAAGCGTTGGACCACCTCGCAAGATCCTTGGGCAAACGTGCTACGTGTCTCGAAACGAGTTGTTCGAGATGTATCCATTAGAGTAATCCCCTCTGTGGAGTCGTCGTTCTACCGCCTATAATTATATCGTGTCGTCGTTTGGTTCTAGGTTCCGCATTCCAAATCATCTTGCGTCTCGTCCACGATTGTTCTACCGACCTATCCATTAGAGTAGTCACCTCTGTGGAGTCATCGTTCTGCCGTCTATAATCTAATCGTGTTGTCCGTTTGATTCTACGTTCCGCAATCCGAGCGTTGGACCACCTCGCTAGATCCTTGCGCAAACATGCTACGTGTCTCGAAAAGAGTTGATCGAGGACCGTATCAGTGATTTGTGCATGGATCAGGGCCCACGCCATGACCCCGTCCGAGTTCCATTGCGCCCAGTCACACGTGCACGAGCCAAGCTCTTCAAGGGTTCCCTCCGAGGCCTTGTTCGAATGGTCCAAGACTAACATGGAGTCCATAGGGATATTGAAAGCCTAGAAGGAGACAAGCAAATCATCTACTCCATGATCCAAGCCCATGGAGAGTCAAGCGGGCCTCCAATTGATTGGACAGAGCGTGGTCTTTAGGCCTTAATTTTGCTTAGGGTTAGATTAACTACACCCGGCCCATCTCGACACCAAGATGGCCGACTGCTCTTTTAGGGTTTCCTTAGGATTTTAGTAACCTCTAGCCTATAAAAAGGCTTGCATTGTAAGGGTTTTGGACACAAGTAGGATCAATAAAGTTTGATTAATTTCGACTCTTCTTGTTAAGAGAGATTCGAGCCTTTTTACTTGCCTTGACAAGGGTTGTGAGCAATCTTGCGTCTCGTCGTAGATGGTTCTACCAACTTGTCCATTAGAGTACTCATATCTGTGGTGTCGTCGTTCTGCCGCCTACAATCAAATCGTGTCTTTCGTTTGATTCTAGGTTTCGTAATCCAAGCGTTGGACCACCTCGCTAGATCCTTGGGCAAACATGCTTCGTGTCACGAAACGAGTTGATCTAGGACCGTATCAGTGATGTATAGCATCGATCAGGGCCCCCTCAATGATCCGGTCCGACTTCCATTGGGCCTAGTCACACGTGCACGAGCCAAGCTCTTGAAGGAATCCCTCCAAGGCCTTGTTCGAATGGTCCAAGACCAACATGGAGTCCATTGGGATATTGAAGGCTTAGAAGGAGACAAGCAAATCATCTACACCATGATGCAATCCCATGGAGAGTCAAGCGGGCCTCAATTGATTGGGCAGTGTGTGGTCTTTAGGCCTTCATGTTGCTTAGGGTTAGATTAATTGTGTAGTAGAAGCATGGGCCGGCCCATCTCGACACGAAGATGGCCGACGGGTCTTTTAGAGTTTCCTTAGGGTTTTAGTAACCTCTGGCCTATAAAAGGGCTGGCTTTGTAAGGGTTTTGGACACAAGTTGGAACAATAAAGTTTGATTAATTTCGATTCTTAAAGTTAAGAGAGATCGAGCCTTTTTACTTGCCTTGGCATGGGTTGTGAGCAATCTTGCGTCTCGTCTTAGATTGTTCTACCGACCTATCCATTAGAGCAATCACCTCGGTGGAGTCGTCGTTCTACCGCCAATAATCAAATAGTGTCGTCCCGTTTGATTCTAGGTTCCGCAATCCAAGCGTTGGACCACCTCGCAAGATCCTTGGGCAAACGTGCTACGTGTCTCGAAACGAGTTGTTCGAGATGTATCCATTAGAGTAATCCCCTCTGTGGAGTCGTCGTTCTACCGCCTATAATTATATCGTGTCGTCGTTTGGTTCTAGGTTCCGCATTCCAAATCATCTTGCGTCTCGTCCACGATTGTTCTACCGACCTATCCATTAGAGTAGTCACCTCTGTGGAGTCATCGTTCTGCCGTCTATAATCTAATCGTGTTGTCCGTTTGATTCTACGTTCCGCAATCCGAGCGTTGGACCACCTCGCTAGATCCTTGCGCAAACATGCTACGTGTCTCGAAAAGAGTTGATCGAGGACCGTATCAGTGATTTGTGCATGGATCAGGGCCCACGCCATGACCCCGTCCGAGTTCCATTGCGCCCAGTCACACGTGCACGAGCCAAGCTCTTCAAGGGTTCCCTCCGAGGCCTTGTTCGAATGGTCCAAGACTAACATGGAGTCCATAGGGATATTGAAAGCCTAGAAGGAGACAAGCAAATCATCTACTCCATGATCCAAGCCCATGGAGAGTCAAGCGGGCCTCCAATTGATTGGACAGAGCGTGGTCTTTAGGCCTTAATTTTGCTTAGGGTTAGATTAACTACACCCGGCCCATCTCGACACCAAGATGGCCGACTGCTCTTTTAGGGTTTCCTTAGGATTTTAGTAACCTCTAGCCTATAAAAAGGCTTGCATTGTAAGGGTTTTGGACACAAGTAGGATCAATAAAGTTTGATTAATTTCGACTCTTCTTGTTAAGAGAGATTCGAGCCTTTTTACTTGCCTTGACAAGGGTTGTGAGCAATCTTGCGTCTCGTCGTAGATGGTTCTACCAACTTGTCCATTAGAGTACTCATATCTGTGGTGTCGTCGTTCTGCCGCCTACAATCAAATCGTGTCTTTCGTTTGATTCTAGGTTTCGTAATCCAAGCGTTGGACCACCTCGCTAGATCCTTGGGCAAACATGCTTCGTGTCACGAAACGAGTTGATCTAGGACCGTATCAGTGATGTATAGCATCGATCAGGGCCCCCTCAATGATCCGGTCCGACTTCCATTGGGCCTAGTCACACGTGCACGAGCCAAGCTCTTGAAGGAATCCCTCCAAGGCCTTGTTCGAATGGTCCAAGACCAACATGGAGTCCATTGGGATATTGAAGGCTTAGAAGGAGACAAGCAAATCATCTACACCATGATGCAATCCCATGGAGAGTCAAGCGGGCCTCAATTGATTGGGCAGTGTGTGGTCTTTAGGCCTTCATGTTGCTTAGGGTTAGATTAATTGTGTAGTAGAAGCATGGGCCGGCCCATCTCGACACGAAGATGGCCGACGGGTCTTTTAGAGTTTCCTTAGGGTTTTAGTAACCTCTGGCCTATAAAAGGGCTGGCTTTGTAAGGGTTTTGGACACAAGTTGGAACAATAAAGTTTGATTAATTTCGATTCTTAAAGTTAAGAGAGATCGAGCCTTTTTACTTGCCTTGGCATGGGTTGTGAGCAATCTTGCGTCTCGTCTTAGATTGTTCTACCGACCTATCCATTAGAGCAATCACCTCGGTGGAGTCGTCGTTCTACCGCCAACAATCAAATAGTGTCGTCCCGTTTGATTCTAGGTTCCGCAATCCAAGCGTTGGACCACCTCGCTAGATCCTTGGGCAAACGTGCTACGTGTCTGGAAACGAGTTGTTCGAGATGTATCCATTAGAGTAATCCCCTCTGTGGAGTCGTCGTTCTACCGCCTATAATTATATCGTGTCGTCGTTTGGTTCTAGGTTCCGCATTCCAAATCATCTTGCGTCTCGTCCACGATTGTTCTACCGACCTATCCATTAGAGTAGTCACCTCTGTGGAGTCATCGTTCTGCCGTCTATAGTCTAATCGTGTTGTCCGTTTGATTCTACGTTCCGCAATCCGAGCGTTGGACCACCTCGCTAGATCCTTGCGCAAACATGCTACGTGTCTCGAAAAGAGTTGATCGAGGACCGTATCAGTGATTTGTGCATGGATCAGGGCCCACGCCATGACCCCGTCCGAGTTCCATTGCGCCCAGTCACACGTGCACGAGCCAAGCTCTTCAAGGGTTCCCTCCGAGGCCTTGTTCGAATGGTCCAAGACTAACATGGAGTCCATAGGGATATTGAAAGCCTAGAAGGAGACAAGCAAATCATCTACTCCATGATCCAAGCCCATGGAGAGTCAAGCGGGCCTCCAATTGATTGGACAGAGCGTGGTCTTTAGGCCTTAATTTTGCTTAGGGTTAGATTAACTACACCCGGCCCATCTCGACACCAAGATGGCCGACTGCTCTTTTAGGGTTTCCTTAGGATTTTAGTAACCTCTAGCCTATAAAAAGGCTTGCATTGTAAGGGTTTTGGACACAAGTAGGATCAATAAAGTTTGATTAATTTCGACTCTTCTTGTTAAGAGAGATTCGAGCCTTTTTACTTGCCTTGACAAGGGTTGTGAGCAATCTTGCGTCTCGTCGTAGATGGTTCTACCAACTTGTCCATTAGAGTACTCATATCTGTGGTGTCGTCGTTCTGCCGCCTACAATCAAATCGTGTCTTTCGTTTGATTCTAGGTTTCGTAATCCAAGCGTTGGACCACCTCGCTAGATCCTTGGGCAAACATGCTTCGTGTCACGAAACGAGTTGATCTAGGACCGTATCAGTGATGTATAGCATCGATCAGGGCCCCCTCAATGATCCGGTCCGACTTCCATTGGGCCTAGTCACACGTGCACGAGCCAAGCTCTTGAAGGAATCCCTCCAAGGCCTTGTTCGAATGGTCCAAGACCAACATGGAGTCCATTGGGATATTGAAGGCTTAGAAGGAGACAAGCAAATCATCTACACCATGATGCAATCCCATGGAGAGTCAAGCGGGCCTCAATTGATTGGGCAGTGTGTGGTCTTTAGGCCTTCATGTTGCTTAGGGTTAGATTAATTGTGTAGTAGAAGCATGGGCCGGCCCATCTCGACACGAAGATGGCCGACGGGTCTTTTAGAGTTTCCTTAGGGTTTTAGTAACCTCTGGCCTATAAAAGGGCTGGCTTTGTAAGGGTTTTGGACACAAGTTGGAACAATAAAGTTTGATTAATTTCGATTCTTAAAGTTAAGAGAGATCGAGCCTTTTTACTTGCCTTGGCATGGGTTGTGAGCAATCTTGCGTCTCGTCTTAGATTGTTCTACCGACCTATCCATTAGAGCAATCACCTCGGTGGAGTCGTCGTTCTACCGCCAATAATCAAATAGTGTCGTCCCGTTTGATTCTAGGTTCCGCAATCCAAGCGTTGGACCACCTCGCAAGATCCTTGGGCAAACGTGCTACGTGTCTCGAAACGAGTTGTTCGAGATGTATCCATTAGAGTAATCCCCTCTGTGGAGTCGTCGTTCTACCGCCTATAATTATATCGTGTCGTCGTTTGGTTCTAGGTTCCGCATTCCAAATCATCTTGCGTCTCGTCCACGATTGTTCTACCGACCTATCCATTAGAGTAGTCACCTCTGTGGAGTCATCGTTCTGCCGTCTATAATCTAATCGTGTTGTCCGTTTGATTCTACGTTCCGCAATCCGAGCGTTGGACCACCTCGCTAGATCCTTGCGCAAACATGCTACGTGTCTCGAAAAGAGTTGATCGAGGACCGTATCAGTGATTTGTGCATGGATCAGGGCCCACGCCATGACCCCGTCCGAGTTCCATTGCGCCCAGTCACACGTGCACGAGCCAAGCTCTTCAAGGGTTCCCTCCGAGGCCTTGTTCGAATGGTCCAAGACTAACATGGAGTCCATAGGGATATTGAAAGCCTAGAAGGAGACAAGCAAATCATCTACTCCATGATCCAAGCCCATGGAGAGTCAAGCGGGCCTCCAATTGATTGGACAGAGCGTGGTCTTTAGGCCTTAATTTTGCTTAGGGTTAGATTAACTACACCCGGCCCATCTCGACACCAAGATGGCCGACTGCTCTTTTAGGGTTTCCTTAGGATTTTAGTAACCTCTAGCCTATAAAAAGGCTTGCATTGTAAGGGTTTTGGACACAAGTAGGATCAATAAAGTTTGATTAATTTCGACTCTTCTTGTTAAGAGAGATTCGAGCCTTTTTACTTGCCTTGACAAGGGTTGTGAGCAATCTTGCGTCTCGTCGTAGATGGTTCTACCAACTTGTCCATTAGAGTACTCATATCTGTGGTGTCGTCGTTCTGCCGCCTACAATCAAATCGTGTCTTTCGTTTGATTCTAGGTTTCGTAATCCAAGCGTTGGACCACCTCGCTAGATCCTTGGGCAAACATGCTTCGTGTCACGAAACGAGTTGATCTAGGACCGTATCAGTGATGTATAGCATCGATCAGGGCCCCCTCAATGATCCGGTCCGACTTCCATTGGGCCTAGTCACACGTGCACGAGCCAAGCTCTTGAAGGAATCCCTCCAAGGCCTTGTTCGAATGGTCCAAGACCAACATGGAGTCCATTGGGATATTGAAGGCTTAGAAGGAGACAAGCAAATCATCTACACCATGATGCAATCCCATGGAGAGTCAAGCGGGCCTCAATTGATTGGGCAGTGTGTGGTCTTTAGGCCTTCATGTTGCTTAGGGTTAGATTAATTGTGTAGTAGAAGCATGGGCCGGCCCATCTCGACACGAAGATGGCCGACGGGTCTTTTAGAGTTTCCTTAGGGTTTTAGTAACCTCTGGCCTATAAAAGGGCTGGCTTTGTAAGGGTTTTGGACACAAGTTGGAACAATAAAGTTTGATTAATTTCGATTCTTAAAGTTAAGAGAGATCGAGCCTTTTTACTTGCCTTGGCATGGGTTGTGAGCAATCTTGCGTCTCGTCTTAGATTGTTCTACCGACCTATCCATTAGAGCAATCACCTCGGTGGAGTCGTCGTTCTACCGCCAATAATCAAATAGTGTCGTCCCGTTTGATTCTAGGTTCCGCAATCCAAGCGTTGGACCACCTCGCAAGATCCTTGGGCAAACGTGCTACGTGTCTCGAAACGAGTTGTTCGAGATGTATCCATTAGAGTAATCCCCTCTGTGGAGTCGTCGTTCTACCGCCTATAATTATATCGTGTCGTCGTTTGGTTCTAGGTTCCGCATTCCAAATCATCTTGCGTCTCGTCCACGATTGTTCTACCGACCTATCCATTAGAGTAGTCACCTCTGTGGAGTCATCGTTCTGCCGTCTATAATCTAATCGTGTTGTCCGTTTGATTCTACGTTCCGCAATCCGAGCGTTGGACCACCTCGCTAGATCCTTGCGCAAACATGCTACGTGTCTCGAAAAGAGTTGATCGAGGACCGTATCAGTGATTTGTGCATGGATCAGGGCCCACGCCATGACCCCGTCCGAGTTCCATTGCGCCCAGTCACACGTGCACGAGCCAAGCTCTTCAAGGGTTCCCTCCGAGGCCTTGTTCGAATGGTCCAAGACTAACATGGAGTCCATAGGGATATTGAAAGCCTAGAAGGAGACAAGCAAATCATCTACTCCATGATCCAAGCCCATGGAGAGTCAAGCGGGCCTCCAATTGATTGGACAGAGCGTGGTCTTTAGGCCTTAATTTTGCTTAGGGTTAGATTAACTACACCCGGCCCATCTCGACACCAAGATGGCCGACTGCTCTTTTAGGGTTTCCTTAGGATTTTAGTAACCTCTAGCCTATAAAAAGGCTTGCATTGTAAGGGTTTTGGACACAAGTAGGATCAATAAAGTTTGATTAATTTCGACTCTTCTTGTTAAGAGAGATTCGAGCCTTTTTACTTGCCTTGACAAGGGTTGTGAGCAATCTTGCGTCTCGTCGTAGATGGTTCTACCAACTTGTCCATTAGAGTACTCATATCTGTGGTGTCGTCGTTCTGCCGCCTACAATCAAATCGTGTCTTTCGTTTGATTCTAGGTTTCGTAATCCAAGCGTTGGACCACCTCGCTAGATCCTTGGGCAAACATGCTTCGTGTCACGAAACGAGTTGATCTAGGACCGTATCAGTGATGTATAGCATCGATCAGGGCCCCCTCAATGATCCGGTCCGACTTCCATTGGGCCTAGTCACACGTGCACGAGCCAAGCTCTTGAAGGAATCCCTCCAAGGCCTTGTTCGAATGGTCCAAGACCAACATGGAGTCCATTGGGATATTGAAGGCTTAGAAGGAGACAAGCAAATCATCTACACCATGATGCAATCCCATGGAGAGTCAAGCGGGCCTCAATTGATTGGGCAGTGTGTGGTCTTTAGGCCTTCATGTTGCTTAGGGTTAGATTAATTGTGTAGTAGAAGCATGGGCCGGCCCATCTCGACACGAAGATGGCCGACGGGTCTTTTAGAGTTTCCTTAGGGTTTTAGTAACCTCTGGCCTATAAAAGGGCTGGCTTTGTAAGGGTTTTGGACACAAGTTGGAACAATAAAGTTTGATTAATTTCGATTCTTAAAGTTAAGAGAGATCGAGCCTTTTTACTTGCCTTGGCATGGGTTGTGAGCAATCTTGCGTCTCGTCTTAGATTGTTCTACCGACCTATCCATTAGAGCAATCACCTCGGTGGAGTCGTCGTTCTACCGCCAATAATCAAATAGTGTCGTCCCGTTTGATTCTAGGTTCCGCAATCCAAGCGTTGGACCACCTCGCTAGATCCTTGGGCAAACGTGCTACGTGTCTGGAAACGAGTTGTTCGAGATGTATCCATTAGAGTAATCCCCTCTGTGGAGTCGTCGTTCTACCGCCTATAATTATATCGTGTCGTCGTTTGGTTCTAGGTTCCGCATTCCAAATCATCTTGCGTCTCGTCCACGATTGTTCTACCGACCTATCCATTAGAGTAGTCACCTCTGTGGAGTCATCGTTCTGCCGTCTATAGTCTAATCGTGTTGTCCGTTTGATTCTACGTTCCGCAATCCGAGCGTTGGACCACCTCGCTAGATCCTTGCGCAAACATGCTACGTGTCTCGAAAAGAGTTGATCGAGGACCGTATCAGTGATTTGTGCATGGATCAGGGCCCACGCCATGACCCCGTCCGAGTTCCATTGCGCCCAGTCACACGTGCACGAGCCAAGCTCTTCAAGGGTTCCCTCCGAGGCCTTGTTCGAATGGTCCAAGACTAACATGGAGTCCATAGGGATATTGAAAGCCTAGAAGGAGACAAGCAAATCATCTACTCCATGATCCAAGCCCATGGAGAGTCAAGCGGGCCTCCAATTGATTGGACAGAGCGTGGTCTTTAGGCCTTAATTTTGCTTAGGGTTAGATTAACTACACCCGGCCCATCTCGACACCAAGATGGCCGACTGCTCTTTTAGGGTTTCCTTAGGATTTTAGTAACCTCTAGCCTATAAAAAGGCTTGCATTGTAAGGGTTTTGGACACAAGTAGGATCAATAAAGTTTGATTAATTTCGACTCTTCTTGTTAAGAGAGATTCGAGCCTTTTTACTTGCCTTGACAAGGGTTGTGAGCAATCTTGCGTCTCGTCGTAGATGGTTCTACCAACTTGTCCATTAGAGTACTCATATCTGTGGTGTCGTCGTTCTGCCGCCTACAATCAAATCGTGTCTTTCGTTTGATTCTAGGTTTCGTAATCCAAGCGTTGGACCACCTCGCTAGATCCTTGGGCAAACATGCTTCGTGTCACGAAACGAGTTGATCTAGGACCGTATCAGTGATGTATAGCATCGATCAGGGCCCCCTCAATGATCCGGTCCGACTTCCATTGGGCCTAGTCACACGTGCACGAGCCAAGCTCTTGAAGGAATCCCTCCAAGGCCTTGTTCGAATGGTCCAAGACCAACATGGAGTCCATTGGGATATTGAAGGCTTAGAAGGAGACAAGCAAATCATCTACACCATGATGCAATCCCATGGAGAGTCAAGCGGGCCTCAATTGATTGGGCAGTGTGTGGTCTTTAGGCCTTCATGTTGCTTAGGGTTAGATTAATTGTGTAGTAGAAGCATGGGCCGGCCCATCTCGACACGAAGATGGCCGACGGGTCTTTTAGAGTTTCCTTAGGGTTTTAGTAACCTCTGGCCTATAAAAGGGCTGGCTTTGTAAGGGTTTTGGACACAAGTTGGAACAATAAAGTTTGATTAATTTCGATTCTTAAAGTTAAGAGAGATCGAGCCTTTTTACTTGCCTTGGCATGGGTTGTGAGCAATCTTGCGTCTCGTCTTAGATTGTTCTACCGACCTATCCATTAGAGCAATCACCTCGGTGGAGTCGTCGTTCTACCGCCAACAATCAAATAGTGTCGTCCCGTTTGATTCTAGGTTCCGCAATCCAAGCGTTGGACCACCTCGCTAGATCCTTGGGCAAACGTGCTACGTGTCTGGAAACGAGTTGTTCGAGATGTATCCATTAGAGTAATCCCCTCTGTGGAGTCGTCGTTCTACCGCCTATAATTATATCGTGTCGTCGTTTGGTTCTAGGTTCCGCATTCCAAATCATCTTGCGTCTCGTCCACGATTGTTCTACCGACCTATCCATTAGAGTAGTCACCTCTGTGGAGTCATCGTTCTGCCGTCTATAGTCTAATCGTGTTGTCCGTTTGATTCTACGTTCCGCAATCCGAGCGTTGGACCACCTCGCTAGATCCTTGCGCAAACATGCTACGTGTCTCGAAAAGAGTTGATCGAGGACCGTATCAGTGATTTGTGCATGGATCAGGGCCCACGCCATGACCCCGTCCGAGTTCCATTGCGCCCAGTCACACGTGCACGAGCCAAGCTCTTCAAGGGTTCCCTCCGAGGCCTTGTTCGAATGGTCCAAGACTAACATGGAGTCCATAGGGATATTGAAAGCCTAGAAGGAGACAAGCAAATCATCTACTCCATGATCCAAGCCCATGGAGAGTCAAGCGGGCCTCCAATTGATTGGACAGAGCGTGGTCTTTAGGCCTTAATTTTGCTTAGGGTTAGATTAACTACACCCGGCCCATCTCGACACCAAGATGGCCGACTGCTCTTTTAGGGTTTCCTTAGGATTTTAGTAACCTCTAGCCTATAAAAAGGCTTGCATTGTAAGGGTTTTGGACACAAGTAGGATCAATAAAGTTTGATTAATTTCGACTCTTCTTGTTAAGAGAGATTCGAGCCTTTTTACTTGCCTTGACAAGGGTTGTGAGCAATCTTGCGTCTCGTCGTAGATGGTTCTACCAACTTGTCCATTAGAGTACTCATATCTGTGGTGTCGTCGTTCTGCCGCCTACAATCAAATCGTGTCTTTCGTTTGATTCTAGGTTTCGTAATCCAAGCGTTGGACCACCTCGCTAGATCCTTGGGCAAACATGCTTCGTGTCACGAAACGAGTTGATCTAGGACCGTATCAGTGATGTATAGCATCGATCAGGGCCCCCTCAATGATCCGGTCCGACTTCCATTGGGCCTAGTCACACGTGCACGAGCCAAGCTCTTGAAGGAATCCCTCCAAGGCCTTGTTCGAATGGTCCAAGACCAACATGGAGTCCATTGGGATATTGAAGGCTTAGAAGGAGACAAGCAAATCATCTACACCATGATGCAATCCCATGGAGAGTCAAGCGGGCCTCAATTGATTGGGCAGTGTGTGGTCTTTAGGCCTTCATGTTGCTTAGGGTTAGATTAATTGTGTAGTAGAAGCATGGGCCGGCCCATCTCGACACGAAGATGGCCGACGGGTCTTTTAGAGTTTCCTTAGGGTTTTAGTAACCTCTGGCCTATAAAAGGGCTGGCTTTGTAAGGGTTTTGGACACAAGTTGGAACAATAAAGTTTGATTAATTTCGATTCTTAAAGTTAAGAGAGATCGAGCCTTTTTACTTGCCTTGGCATGGGTTGTGAGCAATCTTGCGTCTCGTCTTAGATTGTTCTACCGACCTATCCATTAGAGCAATCACCTCGGTGGAGTCGTCGTTCTACCGCCAATAATCAAATAGTGTCGTCCCGTTTGATTCTAGGTTCCGCAATCCAAGCGTTGGACCACCTCGCAAGATCCTTGGGCAAACGTGCTACGTGTCTCGAAACGAGTTGTTCGAGATGTATCCATTAGAGTAATCCCCTCTGTGGAGTCGTCGTTCTACCGCCTATAATTATATCGTGTCGTCGTTTGGTTCTAGGTTCCGCATTCCAAATCATCTTGCGTCTCGTCCACGATTGTTCTACCGACCTATCCATTAGAGTAGTCACCTCTGTGGAGTCATCGTTCTGCCGTCTATAATCTAATCGTGTTGTCCGTTTGATTCTACGTTCCGCAATCCGAGCGTTGGACCACCTCGCTAGATCCTTGCGCAAACATGCTACGTGTCTCGAAAAGAGTTGATCGAGGACCGTATCAGTGATTTGTGCATGGATCAGGGCCCACGCCATGACCCCGTCCGAGTTCCATTGCGCCCAGTCACACGTGCACGAGCCAAGCTCTTCAAGGGTTCCCTCCGAGGCCTTGTTCGAATGGTCCAAGACTAACATGGAGTCCATAGGGATATTGAAAGCCTAGAAGGAGACAAGCAAATCATCTACTCCATGATCCAAGCCCATGGAGAGTCAAGCGGGCCTCCAATTGATTGGACAGAGCGTGGTCTTTAGGCCTTAATTTTGCTTAGGGTTAGATTAACTACACCCGGCCCATCTCGACACCAAGATGGCCGACTGCTCTTTTAGGGTTTCCTTAGGATTTTAGTAACCTCTAGCCTATAAAAAGGCTTGCATTGTAAGGGTTTTGGACACAAGTAGGATCAATAAAGTTTGATTAATTTCGACTCTTCTTGTTAAGAGAGATTCGAGCCTTTTTACTTGCCTTGACAAGGGTTGTGAGCAATCTTGCGTCTCGTCGTAGATGGTTCTACCAACTTGTCCATTAGAGTACTCATATCTGTGGTGTCGTCGTTCTGCCGCCTACAATCAAATCGTGTCTTTCGTTTGATTCTAGGTTTCGTAATCCAAGCGTTGGACCACCTCGCTAGATCCTTGGGCAAACATGCTTCGTGTCACGAAACGAGTTGATCTAGGACCGTATCAGTGATGTATAGCATCGATCAGGGCCCCCTCAATGATCCGGTCCGACTTCCATTGGGCCTAGTCACACGTGCACGAGCCAAGCTCTTGAAGGAATCCCTCCAAGGCCTTGTTCGAATGGTCCAAGACCAACATGGAGTCCATTGGGATATTGAAGGCTTAGAAGGAGACAAGCAAATCATCTACACCATGATGCAATCCCATGGAGAGTCAAGCGGGCCTCAATTGATTGGGCAGTGTGTGGTCTTTAGGCCTTCATGTTGCTTAGGGTTAGATTAATTGTGTAGTAGAAGCATGGGCCGGCCCATCTCGACACGAAGATGGCCGACGGGTCTTTTAGAGTTTCCTTAGGGTTTTAGTAACCTCTGGCCTATAAAAGGGCTGGCTTTGTAAGGGTTTTGGACACAAGTTGGAACAATAAAGTTTGATTAATTTCGATTCTTAAAGTTAAGAGAGATCGAGCCTTTTTACTTGCCTTGGCATGGGTTGTGAGCAATCTTGCGTCTCGTCTTAGATTGTTCTACCGACCTATCCATTAGAGCAATCACCTCGGTGGAGTCGTCGTTCTACCGCCAATAATCAAATAGTGTCGTCCCGTTTGATTCTAGGTTCCGCAATCCAAGCGTTGGACCACCTCGCAAGATCCTTGGGCAAACGTGCTACGTGTCTCGAAACGAGTTGTTCGAGATGTATCCATTAGAGTAATCCCCTCTGTGGAGTCGTCGTTCTACCGCCTATAATTATATCGTGTCGTCGTTTGGTTCTAGGTTCCGCATTCCAAATCATCTTGCGTCTCGTCCACGATTGTTCTACCGACCTATCCATTAGAGTAGTCACCTCTGTGGAGTCATCGTTCTGCCGTCTATAATCTAATCGTGTTGTCCGTTTGATTCTACGTTCCGCAATCCGAGCGTTGGACCACCTCGCTAGATCCTTGCGCAAACATGCTACGTGTCTCGAAAAGAGTTGATCGAGGACCGTATCAGTGATTTGTGCATGGATCAGGGCCCACGCCATGACCCCGTCCGAGTTCCATTGCGCCCAGTCACACGTGCACGAGCCAAGCTCTTCAAGGGTTCCCTCCGAGGCCTTGTTCGAATGGTCCAAGACTAACATGGAGTCCATAGGGATATTGAAAGCCTAGAAGGAGACAAGCAAATCATCTACTCCATGATCCAAGCCCATGGAGAGTCAAGCGGGCCTCCAATTGATTGGACAGAGCGTGGTCTTTAGGCCTTAATTTTGCTTAGGGTTAGATTAACTACACCCGGCCCATCTCGACACCAAGATGGCCGACTGCTCTTTTAGGGTTTCCTTAGGATTTTAGTAACCTCTAGCCTATAAAAAGGCTTGCATTGTAAGGGTTTTGGACACAAGTAGGATCAATAAAGTTTGATTAATTTCGACTCTTCTTGTTAAGAGAGATTCGAGCCTTT
Organism: Coffea arabica; assembly: GCF_036785885.1. Classification (NCBI taxonomy): domain Eukaryota; kingdom Viridiplantae; phylum Streptophyta; class Magnoliopsida; order Gentianales; family Rubiaceae; genus Coffea; species Coffea arabica. The sequence continues at coordinate 23,380,226 of NC_092314.1, forward strand.
TTACTTGCCTTGACAAGGGTTGTGAGCAATCTTGCGTCTCGTCGTAGATGGTTCTACCAACTTGTCCATTAGAGTACTCATATCTGTGGTGTCGTCGTTCTGCCGCCTACAATCAAATCGTGTCTTTCGTTTGATTCTAGGTTTCGTAATCCAAGCGTTGGACCACCTCGCTAGATCCTTGGGCAAACATGCTTCGTGTCACGAAACGAGTTGATCTAGGACCGTATCAGTGATGTATAGCATCGATCAGGGCCCCCTCAATGATCCGGTCCGACTTCCATTGGGCCTAGTCACACGTGCACGAGCCAAGCTCTTGAAGGAATCCCTCCAAGGCCTTGTTCGAATGGTCCAAGACCAACATGGAGTCCATTGGGATATTGAAGGCGTAGAAGGAGACAAGCAAATCATCTACACCATGATGCAATCCCATGGAGAGTCAAGCGGGCCTCAATTGATTGGGCAGTGTGTGGTCTTTAGGCCTTCATGTTGCTTAGGGTTAGATTAATTGTGTAGTAGAAGCATGGGCCGGCCCATCTCGACACGAAGATGGCCGACGGGTCTTTTAGAGTTTCCTTAGGGTTTTAGTAACCTCTGGCCTATAAAAGGGCTGGCTTTGTAAGGGTTTTGGACACAAGTTGGAACAATAAAGTTTGATTAATTTCGATTCTTAAAGTTAAGAGAGATCGAGCCTTTTTACTTGCCTTGGCATGGGTTGTGAGCAATCTTGCGTCTCGTCTTAGATTGTTCTACCGACCTATCCATTAGAGCAATCACCTCGGTGGAGTCGTCGTTCTACCGCCAATAATCAAATAGTGTCGTCCCGTTTGATTCTAGGTTCCGCAATCCAAGCGTTGGACCACCTCGCAAGATCCTTGGGCAAACGTGCTACGTGTCTCGAAACGAGTTGTTCGAGATGTATCCATTAGAGTAATCCCCTCTGTGGAGTCGTCGTTCTACCGCCTATAATTATATCGTGTCGTCGTTTGGTTCTAGGTTCCGCATTCCAAATCATCTTGCGTCTCGTCCACGATTGTTCTACCGACCTATCCATTAGAGTAGTCACCTCTGTGGAGTCATCGTTCTGCCGTCTATAATCTAATCGTGTTGTCCGTTTGATTCTACGTTCCGCAATCCGAGCGTTGGACCACCTCGCTAGATCCTTGCGCAAACATGCTACGTGTCTCGAAAAGAGTTGATCGAGGACCGTATCAGTGATTTGTGCATGGATCAGGGCCCACGCCATGACCCCGTCCGAGTTCCATTGCGCCCAGTCACACGTGCACGAGCCAAGCTCTTCAAGGGTTCCCTCCGAGGCCTTGTTCGAATGGTCCAAGACTAACATGGAGTCCATAGGGATATTGAAAGCCTAGAAGGAGACAAGCAAATCATCTACTCCATGATCCAAGCCCATGGAGAGTCAAGCGGGCCTCCAATTGATTGGACAGAGCGTGGTCTTTAGGCCTTAATTTTGCTTAGGGTTAGATTAACTACACCCGGCCCATCTCGACACCAAGATGGCCGACTGCTCTTTTAGGGTTTCCTTAGGATTTTAGTAACCTCTAGCCTATAAAAAGGCTTGCATTGTAAGGGTTTTGGACACAAGTAGGATCAATAAAGTTTGATTAATTTCGACTCTTCTTGTTAAGAGAGATTCGAGCCTTTTTACTTGCCTTGACAAGGGTTGTGAGCAATCTTGCGTCTCGTCGTAGATGGTTCTACCAACTTGTCCATTAGAGTACTCATATCTGTGGTGTCGTCGTTCTGCCGCCTACAATCAAATCGTGTCTTTCGTTTGATTCTAGGTTTCGTAATCCAAGCGTTGGACCACCTCGCTAGATCCTTGGGCAAACATGCTTCGTGTCACGAAACGAGTTGATCTAGGACCGTATCAGTGATGTATAGCATCGATCAGGGCCCCCTCAATGATCCGGTCCGACTTCCATTGGGCCTAGTCACACGTGCACGAGCCAAGCTCTTGAAGGAATCCCTCCAAGGCCTTGTTCGAATGGTCCAAGACCAACATGGAGTCCATTGGGATATTGAAGGCGTAGAAGGAGACAAGCAAATCATCTACACCATGATGCAATCCCATGGAGAGTCAAGCGGGCCTCAATTGATTGGGCAGTGTGTGGTCTTTAGGCCTTCATGTTGCTTAGGGTTAGATTAATTGTGTAGTAGAAGCATGGGCCGGCCCATCTCGACACGAAGATGGCCGACGGGTCTTTTAGAGTTTCCTTAGGGTTTTAGTAACCTCTGGCCTATAAAAGGGCTGGCTTTGTAAGGGTTTTGGACACAAGTTGGAACAATAAAGTTTGATTAATTTCGATTCTTAAAGTTAAGAGAGATCGAGCCTTTTTACTTGCCTTGGCATGGGTTGTGAGCAATCTTGCGTCTCGTCTTAGATTGTTCTACCGACCTATCCATTAGAGCAATCACCTCGGTGGAGTCGTCGTTCTACCGCCAATAATCAAATAGTGTCGTCCCGTTTGATTCTAGGTTCCGCAATCCAAGCGTTGGACCACCTCGCTAGATCCTTGGGCAAACGTGCTACGTGTCTGGAAACGAGTTGTTCGAGATGTATCCATTAGAGTAATCCCCTCTGTGGAGTCGTCGTTCTACCGCCTATAATTATATCGTGTCGTCGTTTGGTTCTAGGTTCCGCATTCCAAATCATCTTGCGTCTCGTCCACGATTGTTCTACCGACCTATCCATTAGAGTAGTCACCTCTGTGGAGTCATCGTTCTGCCGTCTATAATCTAATCGTGTTGTCCGTTTGATTCTACGTTCCGCAATCCGAGCGTTGGACCACCTCGCTAGATCCTTGCGCAAACATGCTACGTGTCTCGAAAAGAGTTGATCGAGGACCGTATCAGTGATTTGTGCATGGATCAGGGCCCACGCCATGACCCCGTCCGAGTTCCATTGCGCCCAGTCACACGTGCACGAGCCAAGCTCTTCAAGGGTTCCCTCCGAGGCCTTGTTCGAATGGTCCAAGACTAACATGGAGTCCATAGGGATATTGAAAGCCTAGAAGGAGACAAGCAAATCATCTACTCCATGATCCAAGCCCATGGAGAGTCAAGCGGGCCTCCAATTGATTGGACAGAGCGTGGTCTTTAGGCCTTAATTTTGCTTAGGGTTAGATTAACTACACCCGGCCCATCTCGACACCAAGATGGCCGACTGCTCTTTTAGGGTTTCCTTAGGATTTTAGTAACCTCTAGCCTATAAAAAGGCTTGCATTGTAAGGGTTTTGGACACAAGTAGGATCAATAAAGTTTGATTAATTTCGACTCTTCTTGTTAAGAGAGATTCGAGCCTTTTTACTTGCCTTGACAAGGGTTGTGAGCAATCTTGCGTCTCGTCGTAGATGGTTCTACCAACTTGTCCATTAGAGTACTCATATCTGTGGTGTCGTCGTTCTGCCGCCTACAATCAAATCGTGTCTTTCGTTTGATTCTAGGTTTCGTAATCCAAGCGTTGGACCACCTCGCTAGATCCTTGGGCAAACATGCTTCGTGTCACGAAACGAGTTGATCTAGGACCGTATCAGTGATGTATAGCATCGATCAGGGCCCCCTCAATGATCCGGTCCGACTTCCATTGGGCCTAGTCACACGTGCACGAGCCAAGCTCTTGAAGGAATCCCTCCAAGGCCTTGTTCGAATGGTCCAAGACCAACATGGAGTCCATTGGGATATTGAAGGCTTAGAAGGAGACAAGCAAATCATCTACACCATGATGCAATCCCATGGAGAGTCAAGCGGGCCTCAATTGATTGGGCAGTGTGTGGTCTTTAGGCCTTCATGTTGCTTAGGGTTAGATTAATTGTGTAGTAGAAGCATGGGCCGGCCCATCTCGACACGAAGATGGCCGACGGGTCTTTTAGAGTTTCCTTAGGGTTTTAGTAACCTCTGGCCTATAAAAGGGCTGGCTTTGTAAGGGTTTTGGACACAAGTTGGAACAATAAAGTTTGATTAATTTCGATTCTTAAAGTTAAGAGAGATCGAGCCTTTTTACTTGCCTTGGCATGGGTTGTGAGCAATCTTGCGTCTCGTCTTAGATTGTTCTACCGACCTATCCATTAGAGCAATCACCTCGGTGGAGTCGTCGTTCTACCGCCAATAATCAAATAGTGTCGTCCCGTTTGATTGTAGGTTCCGCAATCCAAGCGTTGGACCACCTCGCAAGATCCTTGGGCAAACGTGCTACGTGTCTCGAAACGAGTTGTTCGAGATGTATCCATTAGAGTAATCCCCTCTGTGGAGTCGTCGTTCTACCGCCTATAATTATATCGTGTCGTCGTTTGGTTCTAGGTTCCGCATTCCAAATCATCTTGCGTCTCGTCCACGATTGTTCTACCGACCTATCCATTAGAGTAGTCACCTCTGTGGAGTCATCGTTCTGCCGTCTATAATCTAATCGTGTTGTCCGTTTGATTCTACGTTCCGCAATCCGAGCGTTGGACCACCTCGCTAGATCCTTGCGCAAACATGCTACGTGTCTCGAAAAGAGTTGATCGAGGACCGTATCAGTGATTTGTGCATGGATCAGGGCCCACGCCATGACCCCGTCCGAGTTCCATTGCGCCCAGTCACACGTGCACGAGCCAAGCTCTTCAAGGGTTCCCTCCGAGGCCTTGTTCGAATGGTCCAAGACTAACATGGAGTCCATAGGGATATTGAAAGCCTAGAAGGAGACAAGCAAATCATCTACTCCATGATCCAAGCCCATGGAGAGTCAAGCGGGCCTCCAATTGATTGGACAGAGCGTGGTCTTTAGGCCTTAATTTTGCTTAGGGTTAGATTAACTACACCCGGCCCATCTCGACACCAAGATGGCCGACTGCTCTTTTAGGGTTTCCTTAGGATTTTAGTAACCTCTAGCCTATAAAAAGGCTTGCATTGTAAGGGTTTTGGACACAAGTAGGATCAATAAAGTTTGATTAATTTCGACTCTTCTTGTTAAGAGAGATTCGAGCCTTTTTACTTGCCTTGACAAGGGTTGTGAGCAATCTTGCGTCTCGTCGTAGATGGTTCTACCAACTTGTCCATTAGAGTACTCATATCTGTGGTGTCGTCGTTCTGCCGCCTACAATCAAATCGTGTCTTTCGTTTGATTCTAGGTTTCGTAATCCAAGCGTTGGACCACCTCGCTAGATCCTTGGGCAAACATGCTTCGTGTCACGAAACGAGTTGATCTAGGACCGTATCAGTGATGTATAGCATCGATCAGGGCCCCCTCAATGATCCGGTCCGACTTCCATTGGGCCTAGTCACACGTGCACGAGCCAAGCTCTTGAAGGAATCCCTCCAAGGCCTTGTTCGAATGGTCCAAGACCAACATGGAGTCCATTGGGATATTGAAGGCTTAGAAGGAGACAAGCAAATCATCTACACCATGATGCAATCCCATGGAGAGTCAAGCGGGCCTCAATTGATTGGGCAGTGTGTGGTCTTTAGGCCTTCATGTTGCTTAGGGTTAGATTAATTGTGTAGTAGAAGCATGGGCCGGCCCATCTCGACACGAAGATGGCCGACGGGTCTTTTAGAGTTTCCTTAGGGTTTTAGTAACCTCTGGCCTATAAAAGGGCTGGCTTTGTAAGGGTTTTGGACACAAGTTGGAACAATAAAGTTTGATTAATTTCGATTCTTAAAGTTAAGAGAGATCGAGCCTTTTTACTTGCCTTGGCATGGGTTGTGAGCAATCTTGCGTCTCGTCTTAGATTGTTCTACCGACCTATCCATTAGAGCAATCACCTCGGTGGAGTCGTCGTTCTACCGCCAATAATCAAATAGTGTCGTCCCGTTTGATTCTAGGTTCCGCAATCCAAGCGTTGGACCACCTCGCAAGATCCTTGGGCAAACGTGCTACGTGTCTCGAAACGAGTTGTTCGAGATGTATCCATTAGAGTAATCCCCTCTGTGGAGTCGTCGTTCTACCGCCTATAATTATATCGTGTCGTCGTTTGGTTCTAGGTTCCGCATTCCAAATCATCTTGCGTCTCGTCCACGATTGTTCTACCGACCTATCCATTAGAGTAGTCACCTCTGTGGAGTCATCGTTCTGCCGTCTATAATCTAATCGTGTTGTCCGTTTGATTCTACGTTCCGCAATCCGAGCGTTGGACCACCTCGCTAGATCCTTGCGCAAACATGCTACGTGTCTCGAAAAGAGTTGATCGAGGACCGTATCAGTGATTTGTGCATGGATCAGGGCCCACGCCATGACCCCGTCCGAGTTCCATTGCGCCCAGTCACACGTGCACGAGCCAAGCTCTTCAAGGGTTCCCTCCGAGGCCTTGTTCGAATGGTCCAAGACTAACATGGAGTCCATAGGGATATTGAAAGCCTAGAAGGAGACAAGCAAATCATCTACTCCATGATCCAAGCCCATGGAGAGTCAAGCGGGCCTCCAATTGATTGGACAGAGCGTGGTCTTTAGGCCTTAATTTTGCTTAGGGTTAGATTAACTACACCCGGCCCATCTCGACACCAAGATGGCCGACTGCTCTTTTAGGGTTTCCTTAGGATTTTAGTAACCTCTAGCCTATAAAAAGGCTTGCATTGTAAGGGTTTTGGACACAAGTAGGATCAATAAAGTTTGATTAATTTCGACTCTTCTTGTTAAGAGAGATTCGAGCCTTTTTACTTGCCTTGACAAGGGTTGTGAGCAATCTTGCGTCTCGTCGTAGATGGTTCTACCAACTTGTCCATTAGAGTACTCATATCTGTGGTGTCGTCGTTCTGCCGCCTACAATCAAATCGTGTCTTTCGTTTGATTCTAGGTTTCGTAATCCAAGCGTTGGACCACCTCGCTAGATCCTTGGGCAAACATGCTTCGTGTCACGAAACGAGTTGATCTAGGACCGTATCAGTGATGTATAGCATCGATCAGGGCCCCCTCAATGATCCGGTCCGACTTCCATTGGGCCTAGTCACACGTGCACGAGCCAAGCTCTTGAAGGAATCCCTCCAAGGCCTTGTTCGAATGGTCCAAGACCAACATGGAGTCCATTGGGATATTGAAGGCGTAGAAGGAGACAAGCAAATCATCTACACCATGATGCAATCCCATGGAGAGTCAAGCGGGCCTCAATTGATTGGGCAGTGTGTGGTCTTTAGGCCTTCATGTTGCTTAGGGTTAGATTAATTGTGTAGTAGAAGCATGGGCCGGCCCATCTCGACACGAAGATGGCCGACGGGTCTTTTAGAGTTTCCTTAGGGTTTTAGTAACCTCTGGCCTATAAAAGGGCTGGCTTTGTAAGGGTTTTGGACACAAGTTGGAACAATAAAGTTTGATTAATTTCGATTCTTAAAGTTAAGAGAGATCGAGCCTTTTTACTTGCCTTGGCATGGGTTGTGAGCAATCTTGCGTCTCGTCTTAGATTGTTCTACCGACCTATCCATTAGAGCAATCACCTCGGTGGAGTCGTCGTTCTACCGCCAATAATCAAATAGTGTCGTCCCGTTTGATTGTAGGTTCCGCAATCCAAGCGTTGGACCACCTCGCAAGATCCTTGGGCAAACGTGCTACGTGTCTCGAAACGAGTTGTTCGAGATGTATCCATTAGAGTAATCCCCTCTGTGGAGTCGTCGTTCTACCGCCTATAATTATATCGTGTCGTCGTTTGGTTCTAGGTTCCGCATTCCAAATCATCTTGCGTCTCGTCCACGATTGTTCTACCGACCTATCCATTAGAGTAGTCACCTCTGTGGAGTCATCGTTCTGCCGTCTATAATCTAATCGTGTTGTCCGTTTGATTCTACGTTCCGCAATCCGAGCGTTGGACCACCTCGCTAGATCCTTGCGCAAACATGCTACGTGTCTCGAAAAGAGTTGATCGAGGACCGTATCAGTGATTTGTGCATGGATCAGGGCCCACGCCATGACCCCGTCCGAGTTCCATTGCGCCCAGTCACACGTGCACGAGCCAAGCTCTTCAAGGGTTCCCTCCGAGGCCTTGTTCGAATGGTCCAAGACTAACATGGAGTCCATAGGGATATTGAAAGCCTAGAAGGAGACAAGCAAATCATCTACTCCATGATCCAAGCCCATGGAGAGTCAAGCGGGCCTCCAATTGATTGGACAGAGCGTGGTCTTTAGGCCTTAATTTTGCTTAGGGTTAGATTAACTACACCCGGCCCATCTCGACACCAAGATGGCCGACTGCTCTTTTAGGGTTTCCTTAGGATTTTAGTAACCTCTAGCCTATAAAAAGGCTTGCATTGTAAGGGTTTTGGACACAAGTAGGATCAATAAAGTTTGATTAATTTCGACTCTTCTTGTTAAGAGAGATTCGAGCCTTTTTACTTGCCTTGACAAGGGTTGTGAGCAATCTTGCGTCTCGTCGTAGATGGTTCTACCAACTTGTCCATTAGAGTACTCATATCTGTGGTGTCGTCGTTCTGCCGCCTACAATCAAATCGTGTCTTTCGTTTGATTCTAGGTTTCGTAATCCAAGCGTTGGACCACCTCGCTAGATCCTTGGGCAAACATGCTTCGTGTCACGAAACGAGTTGATCTAGGACCGTATCAGTGATGTATAGCATCGATCAGGGCCCCCTCAATGATCCGGTCCGACTTCCATTGGGCCTAGTCACACGTGCACGAGCCAAGCTCTTGAAGGAATCCCTCCAAGGCCTTGTTCGAATGGTCCAAGACCAACATGGAGTCCATTGGGATATTGAAGGCGTAGAAGGAGACAAGCAAATCATCTACACCATGATGCAATCCCATGGAGAGTCAAGCGGGCCTCAATTGATTGGGCAGTGTGTGGTCTTTAGGCCTTCATGTTGCTTAGGGTTAGATTAATTGTGTAGTAGAAGCATGGGCCGGCCCATCTCGACACGAAGATGGCCGACGGGTCTTTTAGAGTTTCCTTAGGGTTTTAGTAACCTCTGGCCTATAAAAGGGCTGGCTTTGTAAGGGTTTTGGACACAAGTTGGAACAATAAAGTTTGATTAATTTCGATTCTTAAAGTTAAGAGAGATCGAGCCTTTTTACTTGCCTTGGCATGGGTTGTGAGCAATCTTGCGTCTCGTCTTAGATTGTTCTACCGACCTATCCATTAGAGCAATCACCTCGGTGGAGTCGTCGTTCTACCGCCAATAATCAAATAGTGTCGTCCCGTTTGATTCTAGGTTCCGCAATCCAAGCGTTGGACCACCTCGCTAGATCCTTGGGCAAACGTGCTACGTGTCTGGAAACGAGTTGTTCGAGATGTATCCATTAGAGTAATCCCCTCTGTGGAGTCGTCGTTCTACCGCCTATAATTATATCGTGTCGTCGTTTGGTTCTAGGTTCCGCATTCCAAATCATCTTGCGTCTCGTCCACGATTGTTCTACCGACCTATCCATTAGAGTAGTCACCTCTGTGGAGTCATCGTTCTGCCGTCTATAATCTAATCGTGTTGTCCGTTTGATTCTACGTTCCGCAATCCGAGCGTTGGACCACCTCGCTAGATCCTTGCGCAAACATGCTACGTGTCTCGAAAAGAGTTGATCGAGGACCGTATCAGTGATTTGTGCATGGATCAGGGCCCACGCCATGACCCCGTCCGAGTTCCATTGCGCCCAGTCACACGTGCACGAGCCAAGCTCTTCAAGGGTTCCCTCCGAGGCCTTGTTCGAATGGTCCAAGACTAACATGGAGTCCATAGGGATATTGAAAGCCTAGAAGGAGACAAGCAAATCATCTACTCCATGATCCAAGCCCATGGAGAGTCAAGCGGGCCTCCAATTGATTGGACAGAGCGTGGTCTTTAGGCCTTAATTTTGCTTAGGGTTAGATTAACTACACCCGGCCCATCTCGACACCAAGATGGCCGACTGCTCTTTTAGGGTTTCCTTAGGATTTTAGTAACCTCTAGCCTATAAAAAGGCTTGCATTGTAAGGGTTTTGGACACAAGTAGGATCAATAAAGTTTGATTAATTTCGACTCTTCTTGTTAAGAGAGATTCGAGCCTTTTTACTTGCCTTGACAAGGGTTGTGAGCAATCTTGCGTCTCGTCGTAGATGGTTCTACCAACTTGTCCATTAGAGTACTCATATCTGTGGTGTCGTCGTTCTGCCGCCTACAATCAAATCGTGTCTTTCGTTTGATTCTAGGTTTCGTAATCCAAGCGTTGGACCACCTCGCTAGATCCTTGGGCAAACATGCTTCGTGTCACGAAACGAGTTGATCTAGGACCGTATCAGTGATGTATAGCATCGATCAGGGCCCCCTCAATGATCCGGTCCGACTTCCATTGGGCCTAGTCACACGTGCACGAGCCAAGCTCTTGAAGGAATCCCTCCAAGGCCTTGTTCGAATGGTCCAAGACCAACATGGAGTCCATTGGGATATTGAAGGCTTAGAAGGAGACAAGCAAATCATCTACACCATGATGCAATCCCATGGAGAGTCAAGCGGGCCTCAATTGATTGGGCAGTGTGTGGTCTTTAGGCCTTCATGTTGCTTAGGGTTAGATTAATTGTGTAGTAGAAGCATGGGCCGGCCCATCTCGACACGAAGATGGCCGACGGGTCTTTTAGAGTTTCCTTAGGGTTTTAGTAACCTCTGGCCTATAAAAGGGCTGGCTTTGTAAGGGTTTTGGACACAAGTTGGAACAATAAAGTTTGATTAATTTCGATTCTTAAAGTTAAGAGAGATCGAGCCTTTTTACTTGCCTTGGCATGGGTTGTGAGCAATCTTGCGTCTCGTCTTAGATTGTTCTACCGACCTATCCATTAGAGCAATCACCTCGGTGGAGTCGTCGTTCTACCGCCAATAATCAAATAGTGTCGTCCCGTTTGATTGTAGGTTCCGCAATCCAAGCGTTGGACCACCTCGCAAGATCCTTGGGCAAACGTGCTACGTGTCTCGAAACGAGTTGTTCGAGATGTATCCATTAGAGTAATCCCCTCTGTGGAGTCGTCGTTCTACCGCCTATAATTATATCGTGTCGTCGTTTGGTTCTAGGTTCCGCATTCCAAATCATCTTGCGTCTCGTCCACGATTGTTCTACCGACCTATCCATTAGAGTAGTCACCTCTGTGGAGTCATCGTTCTGCCGTCTATAATCTAATCGTGTTGTCCGTTTGATTCTACGTTCCGCAATCCGAGCGTTGGACCACCTCGCTAGATCCTTGCGCAAACATGCTACGTGTCTCGAAAAGAGTTGATCGAGGACCGTATCAGTGATTTGTGCATGGATCAGGGCCCACGCCATGACCCCGTCCGAGTTCCATTGCGCCCAGTCACACGTGCACGAGCCAAGCTCTTCAAGGGTTCCCTCCGAGGCCTTGTTCGAATGGTCCAAGACTAACATGGAGTCCATAGGGATATTGAAAGCCTAGAAGGAGACAAGCAAATCATCTACTCCATGATCCAAGCCCATGGAGAGTCAAGCGGGCCTCCAATTGATTGGACAGAGCGTGGTCTTTAGGCCTTAATTTTGCTTAGGGTTAGATTAACTACACCCGGCCCATCTCGACACCAAGATGGCCGACTGCTCTTTTAGGGTTTCCTTAGGATTTTAGTAACCTCTAGCCTATAAAAAGGCTTGCATTGTAAGGGTTTTGGACACAAGTAGGATCAATAAAGTTTGATTAATTTCGACTCTTCTTGTTAAGAGAGATTCGAGCCTTTTTACTTGCCTTGACAAGGGTTGTGAGCAATCTTGCGTCTCGTCGTAGATGGTTCTACCAACTTGTCCATTAGAGTACTCATATCTGTGGTGTCGTCGTTCTGCCGCCTACAATCAAATCGTGTCTTTCGTTTGATTCTAGGTTTCGTAATCCAAGCGTTGGACCACCTCGCTAGATCCTTGGGCAAACATGCTTCGTGTCACGAAACGAGTTGATCTAGGACCGTATCAGTGATGTATAGCATCGATCAGGGCCCCCTCAATGATCCGGTCCGACTTCCATTGGGCCTAGTCACACGTGCACGAGCCAAGCTCTTGAAGGAATCCCTCCAAGGCCTTGTTCGAATGGTCCAAGACCAACATGGAGTCCATTGGGATATTGAAGGCTTAGAAGGAGACAAGCAAATCATCTACACCATGATGCAATCCCATGGAGAGTCAAGCGGGCCTCAATTGATTGGGCAGTGTGTGGTCTTTAGGCCTTCATGTTGCTTAGGGTTAGATTAATTGTGTAGTAGAAGCATGGGCCGGCCCATCTCGACACGAAGATGGCCGACGGGTCTTTTAGAGTTTCCTTAGGGTTTTAGTAACCTCTGGCCTATAAAAGGGCTGGCTTTGTAAGGGTTTTGGACACAAGTTGGAACAATAAAGTTTGATTAATTTCGATTCTTAAAGTTAAGAGAGATCGAGCCTTTTTACTTGCCTTGGCATGGGTTGTGAGCAATCTTGCGTCTCGTCTTAGATTGTTCTACCGACCTATCCATTAGAGCAATCACCTCGGTGGAGTCGTCGTTCTACCGCCAATAATCAAATAGTGTCGTCCCGTTTGATTCTAGGTTCCGCAATCCAAGCGTTGGACCACCTCGCAAGATCCTTGGGCAAACGTGCTACGTGTCTCGAAACGAGTTGTTCGAGATGTATCCATTAGAGTAATCCCCTCTGTGGAGTCGTCGTTCTACCGCCTATAATTATATCGTGTCGTCGTTTGGTTCTAGGTTCCGCATTCCAAATCATCTTGCGTCTCGTCCACGATTGTTCTACCGACCTATCCATTAGAGTAGTCACCTCTGTGGAGTCATCGTTCTGCCGTCTATAATCTAATCGTGTTGTCCGTTTGATTCTACGTTCCGCAATCCGAGCGTTGGACCACCTCGCTAGATCCTTGCGCAAACATGCTACGTGTCTCGAAAAGAGTTGATCGAGGACCGTATCAGTGATTTGTGCATGGATCAGGGCCCACGCCATGACCCCGTCCGAGTTCCATTGCGCCCAGTCACACGTGCACGAGCCAAGCTCTTCAAGGGTTCCCTCCGAGGCCTTGTTCGAATGGTCCAAGACTAACATGGAGTCCATAGGGATATTGAAAGCCTAGAAGGAGACAAGCAAATCATCTACTCCATGATCCAAGCCCATGGAGAGTCAAGCGGGCCTCCAATTGATTGGACAGAGCGTGGTCTTTAGGCCTTAATTTTGCTTAGGGTTAGATTAACTACACCCGGCCCATCTCGACACCAAGATGGCCGACTGCTCTTTTAGGGTTTCCTTAGGATTTTAGTAACCTCTAGCCTATAAAAAGGCTTGCATTGTAAGGGTTTTGGACACAAGTAGGATCAATAAAGTTTGATTAATTTCGACTCTTCTTGTTAAGAGAGATTCGAGCCTTTTTACTTGCCTTGACAAGGGTTGTGAGCAATCTTGCGTCTCGTCGTAGATGGTTCTACCAACTTGTCCATTAGAGTACTCATATCTGTGGTGTCGTCGTTCTGCCGCCTACAATCAAATCGTGTCTTTCGTTTGATTCTAGGTTTCGTAATCCAAGCGTTGGACCACCTCGCTAGATCCTTGGGCAAACATGCTTCGTGTCACGAAACGAGTTGATCTAGGACCGTATCAGTGATGTATAGCATCGATCAGGGCCCCCTCAATGATCCGGTCCGACTTCCATTGGGCCTAGTCACACGTGCACGAGCCAAGCTCTTGAAGGAATCCCTCCAAGGCCTTGTTCGAATGGTCCAAGACCAACATGGAGTCCATTGGGATATTGAAGGCTTAGAAGGAGACAAGCAAATCATCTACACCATGATGCAATCCCATGGAGAGTCAAGCGGGCCTCAATTGATTGGGCAGTGTGTGGTCTTTAGGCCTTCATGTTGCTTAGGGTTAGATTAATTGTGTAGTAGAAGCATGGGCCGGCCCATCTCGACACGAAGATGGCCGACGGGTCTTTTAGAGTTTCCTTAGGGTTTTAGTAACCTCTGGCCTATAAAAGGGCTGGCTTTGTAAGGGTTTTGGACACAAGTTGGAACAATAAAGTTTGATTAATTTCGATTCTTAAAGTTAAGAGAGATCGAGCCTTTTTACTTGCCTTGGCATGGGTTGTGAGCAATCTTGCGTCTCGTCTTAGATTGTTCTACCGACCTATCCATTAGAGCAATCACCTCGGTGGAGTCGTCGTTCTACCGCCAATAATCAAATAGTGTCGTCCCGTTTGATTCTAGGTTCCGCAATCCAAGCGTTGGACCACCTCGCAAGATCCTTGGGCAAACGTGCTACGTGTCTCGAAACGAGTTGTTCGAGATGTATCCATTAGAGTAATCCCCTCTGTGGAGTCGTCGTTCTACCGCCTATAATTATATCGTGTCGTCGTTTGGTTCTAGGTTCCGCATTCCAAATCATCTTGCGTCTCGTCCACGATTGTTCTACCGACCTATCCATTAGAGTAGTCACCTCTGTGGAGTCATCGTTCTGCCGTCTATAATCTAATCGTGTTGTCCGTTTGATTCTACGTTCCGCAATCCGAGCGTTGGACCACCTCGCTAGATCCTTGCGCAAACATGCTACGTGTCTCGAAAAGAGTTGATCGAGGACCGTATCAGTGATTTGTGCATGGATCAGGGCCCACGCCATGACCCCGTCCGAGTTCCATTGCGCCCAGTCACACGTGCACGAGCCAAGCTCTTCAAGGGTTCCCTCCGAGGCCTTGTTCGAATGGTCCAAGACTAACATGGAGTCCATAGGGATATTGAAAGCCTAGAAGGAGACAAGCAAATCATCTACTCCATGATCCAAGCCCATGGAGAGTCAAGCGGGCCTCCAATTGATTGGACAGAGCGTGGTCTTTAGGCCTTAATTTTGCTTAGGGTTAGATTAACTACACCCGGCCCATCTCGACACCAAGATGGCCGACTGCTCTTTTAGGGTTTCCTTAGGATTTTAGTAACCTCTAGCCTATAAAAAGGCTTGCATTGTAAGGGTTTTGGACACAAGTAGGATCAATAAAGTTTGATTAATTTCGACTCTTCTTGTTAAGAGAGATTCGAGCCTTTTTACTTGCCTTGACAAGGGTTGTGAGCAATCTTGCGTCTCGTCGTAGATGGTTCTACCAACTTGTCCATTAGAGTACTCATATCTGTGGTGTCGTCGTTCTGCCGCCTACAATCAAATCGTGTCTTTCGTTTGATTCTAGGTTTCGTAATCCAAGCGTTGGACCACCTCGCTAGATCCTTGGGCAAACATGCTTCGTGTCACGAAACGAGTTGATCTAGGACCGTATCAGTGATGTATAGCATCGATCAGGGCCCCCTCAATGATCCGGTCCGACTTCCATTGGGCCTAGTCACACGTGCACGAGCCAAGCTCTTGAAGGAATCCCTCCAAGGCCTTGTTCGAATGGTCCAAGACCAACATGGAGTCCATTGGGATATTGAAGGCGTAGAAGGAGACAAGCAAATCATCTACACCATGATGCAATCCCATGGAGAGTCAAGCGGGCCTCAATTGATTGGGCAGTGTGTGGTCTTTAGGCCTTCATGTTGCTTAGGGTTAGATTAATTGTGTAGTAGAAGCATGGGCCGGCCCATCTCGACACGAAGATGGCCGACGGGTCTTTTAGAGTTTCCTTAGGGTTTTAGTAACCTCTGGCCTATAAAAGGGCTGGCTTTGTAAGGGTTTTGGACACAAGTTGGAACAATAAAGTTTGATTAATTTCGATTCTTAAAGTTAAGAGAGATCGAGCCTTTTTACTTGCCTTGGCATGGGTTGTGAGCAATCTTGCGTCTCGTCTTAGATTGTTCTACCGACCTATCCATTAGAGCAATCACCTCGGTGGAGTCGTCGTTCTACCGCCAATAATCAAATAGTGTCGTCCCGTTTGATTCTAGGTTCCGCAATCCAAGCGTTGGACCACCTCGCAAGATCCTTGGGCAAACGTGCTACGTGTCTCGAAACGAGTTGTTCGAGATGTATCCATTAGAGTAATCCCCTCTGTGGAGTCGTCGTTCTACCGCCTATAATTATATCGTGTCGTCGTTTGGTTCTAGGTTCCGCATTCCAAATCATCTTGCGTCTCGTCCACGATTGTTCTACCGACCTATCCATTAGAGTAGTCACCTCTGTGGAGTCATCGTTCTGCCGTCTATAATCTAATCGTGTTGTCCGTTTGATTCTACGTTCCGCAATCCGAGCGTTGGACCACCTCGCTAGATCCTTGCGCAAACATGCTACGTGTCTCGAAAAGAGTTGATCGAGGACCGTATCAGTGATTTGTGCATGGATCAGGGCCCACGCCATGACCCCGTCCGAGTTCCATTGCGCCCAGTCACACGTGCACGAGCCAAGCTCTTCAAGGGTTCCCTCCGAGGCCTTGTTCGAATGGTCCAAGACTAACATGGAGTCCATAGGGATATTGAAAGCCTAGAAGGAGACAAGCAAATCATCTACTCCATGATCCAAGCCCATGGAGAGTCAAGCGGGCCTCCAATTGATTGGACAGAGCGTGGTCTTTAGGCCTTAATTTTGCTTAGGGTTAGATTAACTACACCCGGCCCATCTCGACACCAAGATGGCCGACTGCTCTTTTAGGGTTTCCTTAGGATTTTAGTAACCTCTAGCCTATAAAAAGGCTTGCATTGTAAGGGTTTTGGACACAAGTAGGATCAATAAAGTTTGATTAATTTCGACTCTTCTTGTTAAGAGAGATTCGAGCCTTTTTACTTGCCTTGACAAGGGTTGTGAGCAATCTTGCGTCTCGTCGTAGATGGTTCTACCAACTTGTCCATTAGAGTACTCATATCTGTGGTGTCGTCGTTCTGCCGCCTACAATCAAATCGTGTCTTTCGTTTGATTCTAGGTTTCGTAATCCAAGCGTTGGACCACCTCGCTAGATCCTTGGGCAAACATGCTTCGTGTCACGAAACGAGTTGATCTAGGACCGTATCAGTGATGTATAGCATCGATCAGGGCCCCCTCAATGATCCGGTCCGACTTCCATTGGGCCTAGTCACACGTGCACGAGCCAAGCTCTTGAAGGAATCCCTCCAAGGCCTTGTTCGAATGGTCCAAGACCAACATGGAGTCCATTGGGATATTGAAGGCGTAGAAGGAGACAAGCAAATCATCTACACCATGATGCAATCCCATGGAGAGTCAAGCGGGCCTCAATTGATTGGGCAGTGTGTGGTCTTTAGGCCTTCATGTTGCTTAGGGTTAGATTAATTGTGTAGTAGAAGCATGGGCCGGCCCATCTCGACACGAAGATGGCCGACGGGTCTTTTAGAGTTTCCTTAGGGTTTTAGTAACCTCTGGCCTATAAAAGGGCTGGCTTTGTAAGGGTTTTGGACACAAGTTGGAACAATAAAGTTTGATTAATTTCGATTCTTAAAGTTAAGAGAGATCGAGCCTTTTTACTTGCCTTGGCATGGGTTGTGAGCAATCTTGCGTCTCGTCTTAGATTGTTCTACCGACCTATCCATTAGAGCAATCACCTCGGTGGAGTCGTCGTTCTACCGCCAATAATCAAATAGTGTCGTCCCGTTTGATTCTAGGTTCCGCAATCCAAGCGTTGGACCACCTCGCAAGATCCTTGGGCAAACGTGCTACGTGTCTCGAAACGAGTTGTTCGAGATGTATCCATTAGAGTAATCCCCTCTGTGGAGTCGTCGTTCTACCGCCTATAATTATATCGTGTCGTCGTTTGGTTCTAGGTTCCGCATTCCAAATCATCTTGCGTCTCGTCCACGATTGTTCTACCGACCTATCCATTAGAGTAGTCACCTCTGTGGAGTCATCGTTCTGCCGTCTATAATCTAATCGTGTTGTCCGTTTGATTCTACGTTCCGCAATCCGAGCGTTGGACCACCTCGCTAGATCCTTGCGCAAACATGCTACGTGTCTCGAAAAGAGTTGATCGAGGACCGTATCAGTGATTTGTGCATGGATCAGGGCCCACGCCATGACCCCGTCCGAGTTCCATTGCGCCCAGTCACACGTGCACGAGCCAAGCTCTTCAAGGGTTCCCTCCGAGGCCTTGTTCGAATGGTCCAAGACTAACATGGAGTCCATAGGGATATTGAAAGCCTAGAAGGAGACAAGCAAATCATCTACTCCATGATCCAAGCCCATGGAGAGTCAAGCGGGCCTCCAATTGATTGGACAGAGCGTGGTCTTTAGGCCTTAATTTTGCTTAGGGTTAGATTAACTACACCCGGCCCATCTCGACACCAAGATGGCCGACTGCTCTTTTAGGGTTTCCTTAGGATTTTAGTAACCTCTAGCCTATAAAAAGGCTTGCATTGTAAGGGTTTTGGACACAAGTAGGATCAATAAAGTTTGATTAATTTCGACTCTTCTTGTTAAGAGAGATTCGAGCCTTTTTACTTGCCTTGACAAGGGTTGTGAGCAATCTTGCGTCTCGTCGTAGATGGTTCTACCAACTTGTCCATTAGAGTACTCATATCTGTGGTGTCGTCGTTCTGCCGCCTACAATCAAATCGTGTCTTTCGTTTGATTCTAGGTTTCGTAATCCAAGCGTTGGACCACCTCGCTAGATCCTTGGGCAAACATGCTTCGTGTCACGAAACGAGTTGATCTAGGACCGTATCAGTGATGTATAGCATCGATCAGGGCCCCCTCAATGATCCGGTCCGACTTCCATTGGGCCTAGTCACACGTGCACGAGCCAAGCTCTTGAAGGAATCCCTCCAAGGCCTTGTTCGAATGGTCCAAGACCAACATGGAGTCCATTGGGATATTGAAGGCTTAGAAGGAGACAAGCAAATCATCTACACCATGATGCAATCCCATGGAGAGTCAAGCGGGCCTCAATTGATTGGGCAGTGTGTGGTCTTTAGGCCTTCATGTTGCTTAGGGTTAGATTAATTGTGTAGTAGAAGCATGGGCCGGCCCATCTCGACACGAAGATGGCCGACGGGTCTTTTAGAGTTTCCTTAGGGTTTTAGTAACCTCTGGCCTATAAAAGGGCTGGCTTTGTAAGGGTTTTGGACACAAGTTGGAACAATAAAGTTTGATTAATTTCGATTCTTAAAGTTAAGAGAGATCGAGCCTTTTTACTTGCCTTGGCATGGGTTGTGAGCAATCTTGCGTCTCGTCTTAGATTGTTCTACCGACCTATCCATTAGAGCAATCACCTCGGTGGAGTCGTCGTTCTACCGCCAATAATCAAATAGTGTCGTCCCGTTTGATTCTAGGTTCCGCAATCCAAGCGTTGGACCACCTCGCTAGATCCTTGGGCAAACGTGCTACGTGTCTGGAAACGAGTTGTTCGAGATGTATCCATTAGAGTAATCCCCTCTGTGGAGTCGTCGTTCTACCGCCTATAATTATATCGTGTCGTCGTTTGGTTCTAGGTTCCGCATTCCAAATCATCTTGCGTCTCGTCCACGATTGTTCTACCGACCTATCCATTAGAGTAGTCACCTCTGTGGAGTCATCGTTCTGCCGTCTATAATCTAATCGTGTTGTCCGTTTGATTCTACGTTCCGCAATCCGAGCGTTGGACCACCTCGCTAGATCCTTGCGCAAACATGCTACGTGTCTCGAAAAGAGTTGATCGAGGACCGTATCAGTGATTTGTGCATGGATCAGGGCCCACGCCATGACCCCGTCCGAGTTCCATTGCGCCCAGTCACACGTGCACGAGCCAAGCTCTTCAAGGGTTCCCTCCGAGGCCTTGTTCGAATGGTCCAAGACTAACATGGAGTCCATAGGGATATTGAAAGCCTAGAAGGAGACAAGCAAATCATCTACTCCATGATCCAAGCCCATGGAGAGTCAAGCGGGCCTCCAATTGATTGGACAGAGCGTGGTCTTTAGGCCTTAATTTTGCTTAGGGTTAGATTAACTACACCCGGCCCATCTCGACACCAAGATGGCCGACTGCTCTTTTAGGGTTTCCTTAGGATTTTAGTAACCTCTAGCCTATAAAAAGGCTTGCATTGTAAGGGTTTTGGACACAAGTAGGATCAATAAAGTTTGATTAATTTCGACTCTTCTTGTTAAGAGAGATTCGAGCCTTTTTACTTGCCTTGACAAGGGTTGTGAGCAATCTTGCGTCTCGTCGTAGATGGTTCTACCAACTTGTCCATTAGAGTACTCATATCTGTGGTGTCGTCGTTCTGCCGCCTACAATCAAATCGTGTCTTTCGTTTGATTCTAGGTTTCGTAATCCAAGCGTTGGACCACCTCGCTAGATCCTTGGGCAAACATGCTTCGTGTCACGAAACGAGTTGATCTAGGACCGTATCAGTGATGTATAGCATCGATCAGGGCCCCCTCAATGATCCGGTCCGACTTCCATTGGGCCTAGTCACACGTGCACGAGCCAAGCTCTTGAAGGAATCCCTCCAAGGCCTTGTTCGAATGGTCCAAGACCAACATGGAGTCCATTGGGATATTGAAGGCTTAGAAGGAGACAAGCAAATCATCTACACCATGATGCAATCCCATGGAGAGTCAAGCGGGCCTCAATTGATTGGGCAGTGTGTGGTCTTTAGGCCTTCATGTTGCTTAGGGTTAGATTAATTGTGTAGTAGAAGCATGGGCCGGCCCATCTCGACACGAAGATGGCCGACGGGTCTTTTAGAGTTTCCTTAGGGTTTTAGTAACCTCTGGCCTATAAAAGGGCTGGCTTTGTAAGGGTTTTGGACACAAGTTGGAACAATAAAGTTTGATTAATTTCGATTCTTAAAGTTAAGAGAGATCGAGCCTTTTTACTTGCCTTGGCATGGGTTGTGAGCAATCTTGCGTCTCGTCTTAGATTGTTCTACCGACCTATCCATTAGAGCAATCACCTCGGTGGAGTCGTCGTTCTACCGCCAATAATCAAATAGTGTCGTCCCGTTTGATTGTAGGTTCCGCAATCCAAGCGTTGGACCACCTCGCAAGATCCTTGGGCAAACGTGCTACGTGTCTCGAAACGAGTTGTTCGAGATGTATCCATTAGAGTAATCCCCTCTGTGGAGTCGTCGTTCTACCGCCTATAATTATATCGTGTCGTCGTTTGGTTCTAGGTTCCGCATTCCAAATCATCTTGCGTCTCGTCCACGATTGTTCTACCGACCTATCCATTAGAGTAGTCACCTCTGTGGAGTCATCGTTCTGCCGTCTATAATCTAATCGTGTTGTCCGTTTGATTCTACGTTCCGCAATCCGAGCGTTGGACCACCTCGCTAGATCCTTGCGCAAACATGCTACGTGTCTCGAAAAGAGTTGATCGAGGACCGTATCAGTGATTTGTGCATGGATCAGGGCCCACGCCATGACCCCGTCCGAGTTCCATTGCGCCCAGTCACACGTGCACGAGCCAAGCTCTTCAAGGGTTCCCTCCGAGGCCTTGTTCGAATGGTCCAAGACTAACATGGAGTCCATAGGGATATTGAAAGCCTAGAAGGAGACAAGCAAATCATCTACTCCATGATCCAAGCCCATGGAGAGTCAAGCGGGCCTCCAATTGATTGGACAGAGCGTGGTCTTTAGGCCTTAATTTTGCTTAGGGTTAGATTAACTACACCCGGCCCATCTCGACACCAAGATGGCCGACTGCTCTTTTAGGGTTTCCTTAGGATTTTAGTAACCTCTAGCCTATAAAAAGGCTTGCATTGTAAGGGTTTTGGACACAAGTAGGATCAATAAAGTTTGATTAATTTCGACTCTTCTTGTTAAGAGAGATTCGAGCCTTTTTACTTGCCTTGACAAGGGTTGTGAGCAATCTTGCGTCTCGTCGTAGATGGTTCTACCAACTTGTCCATTAGAGTACTCATATCTGTGGTGTCGTCGTTCTGCCGCCTACAATCAAATCGTGTCTTTCGTTTGATTCTAGGTTTCGTAATCCAAGCGTTGGACCACCTCGCTAGATCCTTGGGCAAACATGCTTCGTGTCACGAAACGAGTTGATCTAGGACCGTATCAGTGATGTATAGCATCGATCAGGGCCCCCTCAATGATCCGGTCCGACTTCCATTGGGCCTAGTCACACGTGCACGAGCCAAGCTCTTGAAGGAATCCCTCCAAGGCCTTGTTCGAATGGTCCAAGACCAACATGGAGTCCATTGGGATATTGAAGGCTTAGAAGGAGACAAGCAAATCATCTACACCATGATGCAATCCCATGGAGAGTCAAGCGGGCCTCAATTGATTGGGCAGTGTGTGGTCTTTAGGCCTTCATGTTGCTTAGGGTTAGATTAATTGTGTAGTAGAAGCATGGGCCGGCCCATCTCGACACGAAGATGGCCGACGGGTCTTTTAGAGTTTCCTTAGGGTTTTAGTAACCTCTGGCCTATAAAAGGGCTGGCTTTGTAAGGGTTTTGGACACAAGTTGGAACAATAAAGTTTGATTAATTTCGATTCTTAAAGTTAAGAGAGATCGAGCCTTTTTACTTGCCTTGGCATGGGTTGTGAGCAATCTTGCGTCTCGTCTTAGATTGTTCTACCGACCTATCCATTAGAGCAATCACCTCGGTGGAGTCGTCGTTCTACCGCCAATAATCAAATAGTGTCGTCCCGTTTGATTCTAGGTTCCGCAATCCAAGCGTTGGACCACCTCGCAAGATCCTTGGGCAAACGTGCTACGTGTCTCGAAACGAGTTGTTCGAGATGTATCCATTAGAGTAATCCCCTCTGTGGAGTCGTCGTTCTACCGCCTATAATTATATCGTGTCGTCGTTTGGTTCTAGGTTCCGCATTCCAAATCATCTTGCGTCTCGTCCACGATTGTTCTACCGACCTATCCATTAGAGTAGTCACCTCTGTGGAGTCATCGTTCTGCCGTCTATAATCTAATCGTGTTGTCCGTTTGATTCTACGTTCCGCAATCCGAGCGTTGGACCACCTCGCTAGATCCTTGCGCAAACATGCTACGTGTCTCGAAAAGAGTTGATCGAGGACCGTATCAGTGATTTGTGCATGGATCAGGGCCCACGCCATGACCCCGTCCGAGTTCCATTGCGCCCAGTCACACGTGCACGAGCCAAGCTCTTCAAGGGTTCCCTCCGAGGCCTTGTTCGAATGGTCCAAGACTAACATGGAGTCCATAGGGATATTGAAAGCCTAGAAGGAGACAAGCAAATCATCTACTCCATGATCCAAGCCCATGGAGAGTCAAGCGGGCCTCCAATTGATTGGACAGAGCGTGGTCTTTAGGCCTTAATTTTGCTTAGGGTTAGATTAACTACACCCGGCCCATCTCGACACCAAGATGGCCGACTGCTCTTTTAGGGTTTCCTTAGGATTTTAGTAACCTCTAGCCTATAAAAAGGCTTGCATTGTAAGGGTTTTGGACACAAGTAGGATCAATAAAGTTTGATTAATTTCGACTCTTCTTGTTAAGAGAGATTCGAGCCTTTTTACTTGCCTTGACAAGGGTTGTGAGCAATCTTGCGTCTCGTCGTAGATGGTTCTACCAACTTGTCCATTAGAGTACTCATATCTGTGGTGTCGTCGTTCTGCCGCCTACAATCAAATCGTGTCTTTCGTTTGATTCTAGGTTTCGTAATCCAAGCGTTGGACCACCTCGCTAGATCCTTGGGCAAACATGCTTCGTGTCACGAAACGAGTTGATCTAGGACCGTATCAGTGATGTATAGCATCGATCAGGGCCCCCTCAATGATCCGGTCCGACTTCCATTGGGCCTAGTCACACGTGCACGAGCCAAGCTCTTGAAGGAATCCCTCCAAGGCCTTGTTCGAATGGTCCAAGACCAACATGGAGTCCATTGGGATATTGAAGGCGTAGAAGGAGACAAGCAAATCATCTACACCATGATGCAATCCCATGGAGAGTCAAGCGGGCCTCAATTGATTGGGCAGTGTGTGGTCTTTAGGCCTTCATGTTGCTTAGGGTTAGATTAATTGTGTAGTAGAAGCATGGGCCGGCCCATCTCGACACGAAGATGGCCGACGGGTCTTTTAGAGTTTCCTTAGGGTTTTAGTAACCTCTGGCCTATAAAAGGGCTGGCTTTGTAAGGGTTTTGGACACAAGTTGGAACAATAAAGTTTGATTAATTTCGATTCTTAAAGTTAAGAGAGATCGAGCCTTTTTACTTGCCTTGGCATGGGTTGTGAGCAATCTTGCGTCTCGTCTTAGATTGTTCTACCGACCTATCCATTAGAGCAATCACCTCGGTGGAGTCGTCGTTCTACCGCCAATAATCAAATAGTGTCGTCCCGTTTGATTGTAGGTTCCGCAATCCAAGCGTTGGACCACCTCGCAAGATCCTTGGGCAAACGTGCTACGTGTCTCGAAACGAGTTGTTCGAGATGTATCCATTAGAGTAATCCCCTCTGTGGAGTCGTCGTTCTACCGCCTATAATTATATCGTGTCGTCGTTTGGTTCTAGGTTCCGCATTCCAAATCATCTTGCGTCTCGTCCACGATTGTTCTACCGACCTATCCATTAGAGTAGTCACCTCTGTGGAGTCATCGTTCTGCCGTCTATAATCTAATCGTGTTGTCCGTTTGATTCTACGTTCCGCAATCCGAGCGTTGGACCACCTCGCTAGATCCTTGCGCAAACATGCTACGTGTCTCGAAAAGAGTTGATCGAGGACCGTATCAGTGATTTGTGCATGGATCAGGGCCCACGCCATGACCCCGTCCGAGTTCCATTGCGCCCAGTCACACGTGCACGAGCCAAGCTCTTCAAGGGTTCCCTCCGAGGCCTTGTTCGAATGGTCCAAGACTAACATGGAGTCCATAGGGATATTGAAAGCCTAGAAGGAGACAAGCAAATCATCTACTCCATGATCCAAGCCCATGGAGAGTCAAGCGGGCCTCCAATTGATTGGACAGAGCGTGGTCTTTAGGCCTTAATTTTGCTTAGGGTTAGATTAACTACACCCGGCCCATCTCGACACCAAGATGGCCGACTGCTCTTTTAGGGTTTCCTTAGGATTTTAGTAACCTCTAGCCTATAAAAAGGCTTGCATTGTAAGGGTTTTGGACACAAGTAGGATCAATAAAGTTTGATTAATTTCGACTCTTCTTGTTAAGAGAGATTCGAGCCTTTTTACTTGCCTTGACAAGGGTTGTGAGCAATCTTGCGTCTCGTCGTAGATGGTTCTACCAACTTGTCCATTAGAGTACTCATATCTGTGGTGTCGTCGTTCTGCCGCCTACAATCAAATCGTGTCTTTCGTTTGATTCTAGGTTTCGTAATCCAAGCGTTGGACCACCTCGCTAGATCCTTGGGCAAACATGCTTCGTGTCACGAAACGAGTTGATCTAGGACCGTATCAGTGATGTATAGCATCGATCAGGGCCCCCTCAATGATCCGGTCCGACTTCCATTGGGCCTAGTCACACGTGCACGAGCCAAGCTCTTGAAGGAATCCCTCCAAGGCCTTGTTCGAATGGTCCAAGACCAACATGGAGTCCATTGGGATATTGAAGGCGTAGAAGGAGACAAGCAAATCATCTACACCATGATGCAATCCCATGGAGAGTCAAGCGGGCCTCAATTGATTGGGCAGTGTGTGGTCTTTAGGCCTTCATGTTGCTTAGGGTTAGATTAATTGTGTAGTAGAAGCATGGGCCGGCCCATCTCGACACGAAGATGGCCGACGGGTCTTTTAGAGTTTCCTTAGGGTTTTAGTAACCTCTGGCCTATAAAAGGGCTGGCTTTGTAAGGGTTTTGGACACAAGTTGGAACAATAAAGTTTGATTAATTTCGATTCTTAAAGTTAAGAGAGATCGAGCCTTTTTACTTGCCTTGGCATGGGTTGTGAGCAATCTTGCGTCTCGTCTTAGATTGTTCTACCGACCTATCCATTAGAGCAATCACCTCGGTGGAGTCGTCGTTCTACCGCCAATAATCAAATAGTGTCGTCCCGTTTGATTCTAGGTTCCGCAATCCAAGCGTTGGACCACCTCGCTAGATCCTTGGGCAAACGTGCTACGTGTCTGGAAACGAGTTGTTCGAGATGTATCCATTAGAGTAATCCCCTCTGTGGAGTCGTCGTTCTACCGCCTATAATTATATCGTGTCGTCGTTTGGTTCTAGGTTCCGCATTCCAAATCATCTTGCGTCTCGTCCACGATTGTTCTACCGACCTATCCATTAGAGTAGTCACCTCTGTGGAGTCATCGTTCTGCCGTCTATAATCTAATCGTGTTGTCCGTTTGATTCTACGTTCCGCAATCCGAGCGTTGGACCACCTCGCTAGATCCTTGCGCAAACATGCTACGTGTCTCGAAAAGAGTTGATCGAGGACCGTATCAGTGATTTGTGCATGGATCAGGGCCCACGCCATGACCCCGTCCGAGTTCCATTGCGCCCAGTCACACGTGCACGAGCCAAGCTCTTCAAGGGTTCCCTCCGAGGCCTTGTTCGAATGGTCCAAGACTAACATGGAGTCCATAGGGATATTGAAAGCCTAGAAGGAGACAAGCAAATCATCTACTCCATGATCCAAGCCCATGGAGAGTCAAGCGGGCCTCCAATTGATTGGACAGAGCGTGGTCTTTAGGCCTTAATTTTGCTTAGGGTTAGATTAACTACACCCGGCCCATCTCGACACCAAGATGGCCGACTGCTCTTTTAGGGTTTCCTTAGGATTTTAGTAACCTCTAGCCTATAAAAAGGCTTGCATTGTAAGGGTTTTGGACACAAGTAGGATCAATAAAGTTTGATTAATTTCGACTCTTCTTGTTAAGAGAGATTCGAGCCTTTTTACTTGCCTTGACAAGGGTTGTGAGCAATCTTGCGTCTCGTCGTAGATGGTTCTACCAACTTGTCCATTAGAGTACTCATATCTGTGGTGTCGTCGTTCTGCCGCCTACAATCAAATCGTGTCTTTCGTTTGATTCTAGGTTTCATAATCCAAGCGTTGGACCACCTCGCTAGATCCTTGGGCAAACATGCTTCGTGTCACGAAACGAGTTGATCTAGGACCGTATCAGTGATGTATAGCATCGATCAGGGCCCCCTCAATGATCCGGTCCGACTTCCATTGGGCCTAGTCACACGTGCACGAGCCAAGCTCTTGAAGGAATCCCTCCAAGGCCTTGTTCGAATGGTCCAAGACCAACATGGAGTCCATTGGGATATTGAAGGCTTAGAAGGAGACAAGCAAATCATCTACACCATGATGCAATCCCATGGAGAGTCAAGCGGGCCTCAATTGATTGGGCAGTGTGTGGTCTTTAGGCCTTCATGTTGCTTAGGGTTAGATTAATTGTGTAGTAGAAGCATGGGCCGGCCCATCTCGACACGAAGATGGCCGACGGGTCTTTTAGAGTTTCCTTAGGGTTTTAGTAACCTCTGGCCTATAAAAGGGCTGGCTTTGTAAGGGTTTTGGACACAAGTTGGAACAATAAAGTTTGATTAATTTCGATTCTTAAAGTTAAGAGAGATCGAGCCTTTTTACTTGCCTTGGCATGGGTTGTGAGCAATCTTGCGTCTCGTCTTAGATTGTTCTACCGACCTATCCATTAGAGCAATCACCTCGGTGGAGTCGTCGTTCTACCGCCAATAATCAAATAGTGTCGTCCCGTTTGATTGTAGGTTCCGCAATCCAAGCGTTGGACCACCTCGCAAGATCCTTGGGCAAACGTGCTACGTGTCTCGAAACGAGTTGTTCGAGATGTATCCATTAGAGTAATCCCCTCTGTGGAGTCGTCGTTCTACCGCCTATAATTATATCGTGTCGTCGTTTGGTTCTAGGTTCCGCATTCCAAATCATCTTGCGTCTCGTCCACGATTGTTCTACCGACCTATCCATTAGAGTAGTCACCTCTGTGGAGTCATCGTTCTGCCGTCTATAATCTAATCGTGTTGTCCGTTTGATTCTACGTTCCGCAATCCGAGCGTTGGACCACCTCGCTAGATCCTTGCGCAAACATGCTACGTGTCTCGAAAAGAGTTGATCGAGGACCGTATCAGTGATTTGTGCATGGATCAGGGCCCACGCCATGACCCCGTCCGAGTTCCATTGCGCCCAGTCACACGTGCACGAGCCAAGCTCTTCAAGGGTTCCCTCCGAGGCCTTGTTCGAATGGTCCAAGACTAACATGGAGTCCATAGGGATATTGAAAGCCTAGAAGGAGACAAGCAAATCATCTACTCCATGATCCAAGCCCATGGAGAGTCAAGCGGGCCTCCAATTGATTGGACAGAGCGTGGTCTTTAGGCCTTAATTTTGCTTAGGGTTAGATTAACTACACCCGGCCCATCTCGACACCAAGATGGCCGACTGCTCTTTTAGGGTTTCCTTAGGATTTTAGTAACCTCTAGCCTATAAAAAGGCTTGCATTGTAAGGGTTTTGGACACAAGTAGGATCAATAAAGTTTGATTAATTTCGACTCTTCTTGTTAAGAGAGATTCGAGCCTTTTTACTTGCCTTGACAAGGGTTGTGAGCAATCTTGCGTCTCGTCGTAGATGGTTCTACCAACTTGTCCATTAGAGTACTCATATCTGTGGTGTCGTCGTTCTGCCGCCTACAATCAAATCGTGTCTTTCGTTTGATTCTAGGTTTCGTAATCCAAGCGTTGGACCACCTCGCTAGATCCTTGGGCAAACATGCTTCGTGTCACGAAACGAGTTGATCTAGGACCGTATCAGTGATGTATAGCATCGATCAGGGCCCCCTCAATGATCCGGTCCGACTTCCATTGGGCCTAGTCACACGTGCACGAGCCAAGCTCTTGAAGGAATCCCTCCAAGGCCTTGTTCGAATGGTCCAAGACCAACATGGAGTCCATTGGGATATTGAAGGCTTAGAAGGAGACAAGCAAATCATCTACACCATGATGCAATCCCATGGAGAGTCAAGCGGGCCTCAATTGATTGGGCAGTGTGTGGTCTTTAGGCCTTCATGTTGCTTAGGGTTAGATTAATTGTGTAGTAGAAGCATGGGCCGGCCCATCTCGACACGAAGATGGCCGACGGGTCTTTTAGAGTTTCCTTAGGGTTTTAGTAACCTCTGGCCTATAAAAGGGCTGGCTTTGTAAGGGTTTTGGACACAAGTTGGAACAATAAAGTTTGATTAATTTCGATTCTTAAAGTTAAGAGAGATCGAGCCTTTTTACTTGCCTTGGCATGGGTTGTGAGCAATCTTGCGTCTCGTCTTAGATTGTTCTACCGACCTATCCATTAGAGCAATCACCTCGGTGGAGTCGTCGTTCTACCGCCAATAATCAAATAGTGTCGTCCCGTTTGATTGTAGGTTCCGCAATCCAAGCGTTGGACCACCTCGCAAGATCCTTGGGCAAACGTGCTACGTGTCTCGAAACGAGTTGTTCGAGATGTATCCATTAGAGTAATCCCCTCTGTGGAGTCGTCGTTCTACCGCCTATAATTATATCGTGTCGTCGTTTGGTTCTAGGTTCCGCATTCCAAATCATCTTGCGTCTCGTCCACGATTGTTCTACCGACCTATCCATTAGAGTAGTCACCTCTGTGGAGTCATCGTTCTGCCGTCTATAATCTAATCGTGTTGTCCGTTTGATTCTACGTTCCGCAATCCGAGCGTTGGACCACCTCGCTAGATCCTTGCGCAAACATGCTACGTGTCTCGAAAAGAGTTGATCGAGGACCGTATCAGTGATTTGTGCATGGATCAGGGCCCACGCCATGACCCCGTCCGAGTTCCATTGCGCCCAGTCACACGTGCACGAGCCAAGCTCTTCAAGGGTTCCCTCCGAGGCCTTGTTCGAATGGTCCAAGACTAACATGGAGTCCATAGGGATATTGAAAGCCTAGAAGGAGACAAGCAAATCATCTACTCCATGATCCAAGCCCATGGAGAGTCAAGCGGGCCTCCAATTGATTGGACAGAGCGTGGTCTTTAGGCCTTAATTTTGCTTAGGGTTAGATTAACTACACCCGGCCCATCTCGACACCAAGATGGCCGACTGCTCTTTTAGGGTTTCCTTAGGATTTTAGTAACCTCTAGCCTATAAAAAGGCTTGCATTGTAAGGGTTTTGGACACAAGTAGGATCAATAAAGTTTGATTAATTTCGACTCTTCTTGTTAAGAGAGATTCGAGCCTTTTTACTTGCCTTGACAAGGGTTGTGAGCAATCTTGCGTCTCGTCGTAGATGGTTCTACCAACTTGTCCATTAGAGTACTCATATCTGTGGTGTCGTCGTTCTGCCGCCTACAATCAAATCGTGTCTTTCGTTTGATTCTAGGTTTCGTAATCCAAGCGTTGGACCACCTCGCTAGATCCTTGGGCAAACATGCTTCGTGTCACGAAACGAGTTGATCTAGGACCGTATCAGTGATGTATAGCATCGATCAGGGCCCCCTCAATGATCCGGTCCGACTTCCATTGGGCCTAGTCACACGTGCACGAGCCAAGCTCTTGAAGGAATCCCTCCAAGGCCTTGTTCGAATGGTCCAAGACCAACATGGAGTCCATTGGGATATTGAAGGCTTAGAAGGAGACAAGCAAATCATCTACACCATGATGCAATCCCATGGAGAGTCAAGCGGGCCTCAATTGATTGGGCAGTGTGTGGTCTTTAGGCCTTCATGTTGCTTAGGGTTAGATTAATTGTGTAGTAGAAGCATGGGCCGGCCCATCTCGACACGAAGATGGCCGACGGGTCTTTTAGAGTTTCCTTAGGGTTTTAGTAACCTCTGGCCTATAAAAGGGCTGGCTTTGTAAGGGTTTTGGACACAAGTTGGAACAATAAAGTTTGATTAATTTCGATTCTTAAAGTTAAGAGAGATCGAGCCTTTTTACTTGCCTTGGCATGGGTTGTGAGCAATCTTGCGTCTCGTCTTAGATTGTTCTACCGACCTATCCATTAGAGCAATCACCTCGGTGGAGTCGTCGTTCTACCGCCAATAATCAAATAGTGTCGTCCCGTTTGATTGTAGGTTCCGCAATCCAAGCGTTGGACCACCTCGCAAGATCCTTGGGCAAACGTGCTACGTGTCTCGAAACGAGTTGTTCGAGATGTATCCATTAGAGTAATCCCCTCTGTGGAGTCGTCGTTCTACCGCCTATAATTATATCGTGTCGTCGTTTGGTTCTAGGTTCCGCATTCCAAATCATCTTGCGTCTCGTCCACGATTGTTCTACCGACCTATCCATTAGAGTAGTCACCTCTGTGGAGTCATCGTTCTGCCGTCTATAATCTAATCGTGTTGTCCGTTTGATTCTACGTTCCGCAATCCGAGCGTTGGACCACCTCGCTAGATCCTTGCGCAAACATGCTACGTGTCTCGAAAAGAGTTGATCGAGGACCGTATCAGTGATTTGTGCATGGATCAGGGCCCACGCCATGACCCCGTCCGAGTTCCATTGCGCCCAGTCACACGTGCACGAGCCAAGCTCTTCAAGGGTTCCCTCCGAGGCCTTGTTCGAATGGTCCAAGACTAACATGGAGTCCATAGGGATATTGAAAGCCTAGAAGGAGACAAGCAAATCATCTACTCCATGATCCAAGCCCATGGAGAGTCAAGCGGGCCTCCAATTGATTGGACAGAGCGTGGTCTTTAGGCCTTAATTTTGCTTAGGGTTAGATTAACTACACCCGGCCCATCTCGACACCAAGATGGCCGACTGCTCTTTTAGGGTTTCCTTAGGATTTTAGTAACCTCTAGCCTATAAAAAGGCTTGCATTGTAAGGGTTTTGGACACAAGTAGGATCAATAAAGTTTGATTAATTTCGACTCTTCTTGTTAAGAGAGATTCGAGCCTTTTTACTTGCCTTGACAAGGGTTGTGAGCAATCTTGCGTCTCGTCGTAGATGGTTCTACCAACTTGTCCATTAGAGTACTCATATCTGTGGTGTCGTCGTTCTGCCGCCTACAATCAAATCGTGTCTTTCGTTTGATTCTAGGTTTCGTAATCCAAGCGTTGGACCACCTCGCTAGATCCTTGGGCAAACATGCTTCGTGTCACGAAACGAGTTGATCTAGGACCGTATCAGTGATGTATAGCATCGATCAGGGCCCCCTCAATGATCCGGTCCGACTTCCATTGGGCCTAGTCACACGTGCACGAGCCAAGCTCTTGAAGGAATCCCTCCAAGGCCTTGTTCGAATGGTCCAAGACCAACATGGAGTCCATTGGGATATTGAAGGCTTAGAAGGAGACAAGCAAATCATCTACACCATGATGCAATCCCATGGAGAGTCAAGCGGGCCTCAATTGATTGGGCAGTGTGTGGTCTTTAGGCCTTCATGTTGCTTAGGGTTAGATTAATTGTGTAGTAGAAGCATGGGCCGGCCCATCTCGACACGAAGATGGCCGACGGGTCTTTTAGAGTTTCCTTAGGGTTTTAGTAACCTCTGGCCTATAAAAGGGCTGGCTTTGTAAGGGTTTTGGACACAAGTTGGAACAATAAAGTTTGATTAATTTCGATTCTTAAAGTTAAGAGAGATCGAGCCTTTTTACTTGCCTTGGCATGGGTTGTGAGCAATCTTGCGTCTCGTCTTAGATTGTTCTACCGACCTATCCATTAGAGCAATCACCTCGGTGGAGTCGTCGTTCTACCGCCAATAATCAAATAGTGTCGTCCCGTTTGATTCTAGGTTCCGCAATCCAAGCGTTGGACCACCTCGCAAGATCCTTGGGCAAACGTGCTACGTGTCTCGAAACGAGTTGTTCGAGATGTATCCATTAGAGTAATCCCCTCTGTGGAGTCGTCGTTCTACCGCCTATAATTATATCGTGTCGTCGTTTGGTTCTAGGTTCCGCATTCCAAATCATCTTGCGTCTCGTCCACGATTGTTCTACCGACCTATCCATTAGAGTAGTCACCTCTGTGGAGTCATCGTTCTGCCGTCTATAATCTAATCGTGTTGTCCGTTTGATTCTACGTTCCGCAATCCGAGCGTTGGACCACCTCGCTAGATCCTTGCGCAAACATGCTACGTGTCTCGAAAAGAGTTGATCGAGGACCGTATCAGTGATTTGTGCATGGATCAGGGCCCACGCCATGACCCCGTCCGAGTTCCATTGCGCCCAGTCACACGTGCACGAGCCAAGCTCTTCAAGGGTTCCCTCCGAGGCCTTGTTCGAATGGTCCAAGACTAACATGGGGTCCAAGACCAACATGGAGTCCATTGGGATATTGAAGGCTTAGAAGGAGACAAGCAAATCATCTACACCATGATGCAATCCCATGGAGAGTCAAGCGGGCCTCAATTGATTGGGCAGTGTGTGGTCTTTAGGCCTTCATGTTGCTTAGGGTTAGATTAATTGTGTAGTAGAAGCATGGGCCGGCCCATCTCGACACGAAGATGGCCGACGGGTCTTTTAGAGTTTCCTTAGGGTTTTAGTAACCTCTGGCCTATAAAAGGGCTGGCTTTGTAAGGGTTTTGGACACAAGTTGGAACAATAAAGTTTGATTAATTTCGATTCTTAAAGTTAAGAGAGATCGAGCCTTTTTACTTGCCTTGGCATGGGTTGTGAGCAATCTTGCGTCTCGTCTTAGATTGTTCTACCGACCTATCCATTAGAGCAATCACCTCGGTGGAGTCGTCGTTCTACCGCCAATAATCAAATAGTGTCGTCCCGTTTGATTCTAGGTTCCGCAATCCAAGCGTTGGACCACCTCGCAAGATCCTTGGGCAAACGTGCTACGTGTCTCGAAACGAGTTGTTCGAGATGTATCCATTAGAGTAATCCCCTCTGTGGAGTCGTCGTTCTACCGCCTATAATTATATCGTGTCGTCGTTTGGTTCTAGGTTCCGCATTCCAAATCATCTTGCGTCTCGTCCACGATTGTTCTACCGACCTATCCATTAGAGTAGTCACCTCTGTGGAGTCATCGTTCTGCCGTCTATAATCTAATCGTGTTGTCCGTTTGATTCTACGTTCCGCAATCCGAGCGTTGGACCACCTCGCTAGATCCTTGCGCAAACATGCTACGTGTCTCGAAAAGAGTTGATCGAGGACCGTATCAGTGATTTGTGCATGGATCAGGGCCCACGCCATGACCCCGTCCGAGTTCCATTGCGCCCAGTCACACGTGCACGAGCCAAGCTCTTCAAGGGTTCCCTCCGAGGCCTTGTTCGAATGGTCCAAGACTAACATGGAGTCCATAGGGATATTGAAAGCCTAGAAGGAGACAAGCAAATCATCTACTCCATGATCCAAGCCCATGGAGAGTCAAGCGGGCCTCCAATTGATTGGACAGAGCGTGGTCTTTAGGCCTTAATTTTGCTTAGGGTTAGATTAACTACACCCGGCCCATCTCGACACCAAGATGGCCGACTGCTCTTTTAGGGTTTCCTTAGGATTTTAGTAACCTCTAGCCTATAAAAAGGCTTGCATTGTAAGGGTTTTGGACACAAGTAGGATCAATAAAGTTTGATTAATTTCGACTCTTCTTGTTAAGAGAGATTCGAGCCTTTTTACTTGCCTTGACAAGGGTTGTGAGCAATCTTGCGTCTCGTCGTAGATGGTTCTACCAACTTGTCCATTAGAGTACTCATATCTGTGGTGTCGTCGTTCTGCCGCCTACAATCAAATCGTGTCTTTCGTTTGATTCTAGGTTTCGTAATCCAAGCGTTGGACCACCTCGCTAGATCCTTGGGCAAACATGCTTCGTGTCACGAAACGAGTTGATCTAGGACTGTATCAGTGATGTATAGCATCGATCAGGGCCCCCTCAATGATCCGGTCCGACTTCCATTGGGCCTAGTCACACGTGCACGAGCCAAGCTCTTGAAGGAATCCCTCCAAGGCCTTGTTCGAATGGTCCAAGACCAACATGGAGTCCATTGGGATATTGAAGGCTTAGAAGGAGACAAGCAAATCATCTACACCATGATGCAATCCCATGGAGAGTCAAGCGGGCCTCAATTGATTGGGCAGTGTGTGGTCTTTAGGCCTTCATGTTGCTTAGGGTTAGATTAATTGTGTAGTAGAAGCATGGGCCGGCCCATCTCGACACG
Source organism: Coffea arabica (assembly GCF_036785885.1). Classification (NCBI taxonomy): domain Eukaryota; kingdom Viridiplantae; phylum Streptophyta; class Magnoliopsida; order Gentianales; family Rubiaceae; genus Coffea; species Coffea arabica. Next base: position 23,415,008 of record NC_092314.1, read on the forward strand.
AAGATGGCCGACGGGTCTTTTAGAGTTTCCTTAGGGTTTTAGTAACCTCTGGCCTATAAAAGGGCTGGCTTTGTAAGGGTTTTGGACACAAGTTGGAACAATAAAGTTTGATTAATTTCGATTCTTAAAGTTAAGAGAGATCGAGCCTTTTTACTTGCCTTGGCATGGGTTGTGAGCAATCTTGCGTCTCGTCTTAGATTGTTCTACCGACCTATCCATTAGAGCAATCACCTCGGTGGAGTCGTCGTTCTACCGTTAATAATCAAATAGTGTCGTCCCGTTTGATTCTAGGTTCCGCAATCCAAGCGTTGGACCACCTCGCTAGATCCTTGGGCAAACGTGCTACGTGTCTGGAAACGAGTTGTTCGAGATGTATCCATTAGAGTAATCCCCTCTGTGGAGTCGTCGTTCTACCGCCTATAATTATATCGTGTCGTCGTTTGGTTCTAGGTTCCGCATTCCAAATCATCTTGCGTCTCGTCCACGATTGTTCTACCGACCTATCCATTAGAGTAGTCACCTCTGTGGAGTCATCGTTCTGCCGTCTATAGTCTAATCGTGTTGTCCGTTTGATTCTACGTTCCGCAATCCGAGCGTTGGACCACCTCGCTAGATCCTTGCGCAAACATGCTACGTGTCTCGAAAAGAGTTGATCGAGGACCGTATCAGTGATTTGTGCATGGATCAGGGCCCACGCCATGACCCCGTCCGAGTTCCATTGCGCCCAGTCACACGTGCACGAGCCAAGCTCTTCAAGGGTTCCCTCCGAGGCCTTGTTCGAATGGTCCAAGACTAACATGGAGTCCATAGGGATATTGAAAGCCTAGAAGGAGACAAGCAAATCATCTACTCCATGATCCAAGCCCATGGAGAGTCAAGCGGGCCTCCAATTGATTGGACAGAGCGTGGTCTTTAGGCCTTAATTTTGCTTAGGGTTAGATTAACTACACCCGGCCCATCTCGACACCAAGATGGCCGACTGCTCTTTTAGGGTTTCCTTAGGATTTTAGTAACCTCTAGCCTATAAAAAGGCTTGCATTGTAAGGGTTTTGGACACAAGTAGGATCAATAAAGTTTGATTAATTTCGACTCTTCTTGTTAAGAGAGATTCGAGCCTTTTTACTTGCCTTGACAAGGGTTGTGAGCAATCTTGCGTCTCGTCGTAGATGGTTCTACCAACTTGTCCATTAGAGTACTCATATCTGTGGTGTCGTCGTTCTGCCGCCTACAATCAAATCGTGTCTTTCGTTTGATTCTAGGTTTCGTAATCCAAGCGTTGGACCACCTCGCTAGATCCTTGGGCAAACATGCTTCGTGTCACGAAACGAGTTGATCTAGGACCGTATCAGTGATGTATAGCATCGATCAGGGCCCCCTCAATGATCCGGTCCGACTTCCATTGGGCCTAGTCACACGTGCACGAGCCAAGCACTTGAAGGAATCCCTCCAAGGCCTTGTTCGAATGGTCCAAGACCAACATGGAGTCCATTGGGATATTGAAGGCTTAGAAGGAGACAAGCAAATCATCTACACCATGATGCAATCCCATGGAGAGTCAAGCGGGCCTCAATTGATTGGGCAGTGTGTGGTCTTTAGGCCTTCATGTTGCTTAGGGTTAGATTAATTGTGTAATAGAAGCATGGGTCGGCCCATCTCGACACGAAGATGGCCGACGGGTCTTTTAGAGTTTCCTTAGGGTTTTAGTAACCTCTGGCCTATAAAAGGGCTGGCTTTGTAAGGGTTTTGGACACAAGTTGGAACAATAAAGTTTGATTAATTTCGATTCTTAAAGTTAAGAGAGATCGAGCCTTTTTACTTGCCTTGGCATGGGTTGTGAGCAATCTTGCGTCTCGTCTTAGATTGTTCTACCGACCTATCCATTAGAGCAATCACCTCGGTGGAGTCGTCGTTCTACCGCCAATAATCAAATAGTGTCGTCCCGTTTGATTCTAGGTTCCGCAATCCAAGCGTTGGACCACCTCGCAAGATCCTTGGGCAAACGTGCTACGTGTCTCGAAACGAGTTGTTCGAGATGTATCCATTAGAGTAATCCCCTCTGTGGAGTCGTCGTTCTACCGCCTATAATTATATCGTGTCGTCGTTTGGTTCTAGGTTCCGCATTCCAAATCATCTTGCGTCTCGTCCACGATTGTTCTACCGACCTATCCATTAGAGTAGTCACCTCTGTGGAGTCATCGTTCTGCCGTCTATAATCTAATCGTGTTGTCCGTTTGATTCTACGTTCCGCAATCCGAGCGTTGGACCACCTCGCTAGATCCTTGCGCAAACATGCTACGTGTCTCGAAAAGAGTTGATCGAGGACCGTATCAGTGATTTGTGCATGGATCAGGGCCCACGCCATGACCCCGTCCGAGTTCCATTGCGCCCAGTCACACGTGCACGAGCCAAGCTCTTCAAGGGTTCCCTCCGAGGCCTTGTTCGAATGGTCCAAGACTAACATGGAGTCCATAGGGATATTGAAAGCCTAGAAGGAGACAAGCAAATCATCTACTCCATGATCCAAGCCCATGGAGAGTCAAGCGGGCCTCCAATTGATTGGACAGAGCGTGGTCTTTAGGCCTTAATTTTGCTTAGGGTTAGATTAACTACACCCGGCCCATCTCGACACCAAGATGGCCGACTGCTCTTTTAGGGTTTCCTTAGGATTTTAGTAACCTCTAGCCTATAAAAAGGCTTGCATTGTAAGGGTTTTGGACACAAGTAGGATCAATAAAGTTTGATTAATTTCGACTCTTCTTGTTAAGAGAGATTCGAGCCTTTTTACTTGCCTTGACAAGGGTTGTGAGCAATCTTGCGTCTCGTCGTAGATGGTTCTACCAACTTGTCCATTAGAGTACTCATATCTGTGGTGTCGTCGTTCTGCCGCCTACAATCAAATCGTGTCTTTCGTTTGATTCTAGGTTTCGTAATCCAAGCGTTGGACCACCTCGCTAGATCCTTGGGCAAACATGCTTCGTGTCACGAAACGAGTTGATCTAGGACCGTATCAGTGATGTATAGCATCGATCAGGGCCCCCTCAATGATCCGGTCCGACTTCCATTGGGCCTAGTCACACGTGCACGAGCCAAGCTCTTGAAGGAATCCCTCCAAGGCCTTGTTCGAATGGTCCAAGACCAACATGGAGTCCATTGGGATATTGAAGGCTTAGAAGGAGACAAGCAAATCATCTACACCATGATGCAATCCCATGGAGAGTCAAGCGGGCCTCAATTGATTGGGCAGTGTGTGGTCTTTAGGCCTTCATGTTGCTTAGGGTTAGATTAATTGTGTAGTAGAAGCATGGGCCGGCCCATCTCGACACGAAGATGGCCGACGGGTCTTTTAGAGTTTCCTTAGGGTTTTAGTAACCTCTGGCCTATAAAAGGGCTGGCTTTGTAAGGGTTTTGGACACAAGTTGGAACAATAAAGTTTGATTAATTTCGATTCTTAAAGTTAAGAGAGATCGAGCCTTTTTACTTGCCTTGGCATGGGTTGTGAGCAATCTTGCGTCTCGTCTTAGATTGTTCTACCGACCTATCCATTAGAGCAATCACCTCGGTGGAGTCGTCGTTCTACCGCTAATAATCAAATAGTGTCGTCCCGTTTGATTCTAGGTTCCGCAATCCAAGCGTTGGACCACCTCGCTAGATCCTTGGGCAAACGTGCTACGTGTCTCGAAACGAGTTGTTCGAGATGTATCCATTAGAGTAATCCCCTCTGTGGAGTCGTCGTTCTACCGCCTATAATTATATCGTGTTGTCGTTTGGTTCTAGGTTCCGCATTCCAAATCATCTTGCGTCTCGTCCACGATTGTTCTACCGACCTATCCATTAGAGTAGTCACCTCTGTGGATTCATCGTTCTGCCGTCTATAATCTAATCGTGTTGTCCGTTTGATTCTACGTTCCGCAATCCGAGCGTTGGACCACCTCGCTAGATCCTTGCGCAAACATGCTACGTGTCTCGAAAAGAGTTGATCGAGGACCGTATCAGTGATTTGTGCATGGATCAGGGCCCACGCCATGGCCCTGTCCGAGTTCCATTGCGCCTAGTCACACGTGCACGAGCCAAGCTCTTCAAGGGTTCCCTCCGAGGCCTTGTTCGAATGGTCCAAGACTAACATGGAGTCCATAGGGATATTGAAAGCCTAGAAGGAGACAAGCAAATCATCTACTCCATGATCCAAGCCCATGGAGAGTCAAGCGGGCCTCCAATTGATTGGACAGAGCGTGGTCTTTAGGCCTTAATTTTGCTTAGGGTTAGATTAACTACACCCGGCCCATCTCGACACCAAGATGGCCGACTGCTCTTTTAGGGTTTCCTTAGGATTTTAGTAACCTCTAGCCTATAAAAAGGCTTGCATTGTAAGGGTTTTGGACACAAGTAGGATCAATAAAGTTTGATTAATTTCGACTCTTCTTGTTAAGAGAGATTCGAGCCTTTTTACTTGCCTTGACAAGGGTTGTGAGCAATCTTGCGTCTCGTCGTAGATGGTTCTACCAACTTGTCCATTAGAGTACTCATATCTGTGGTGTCGTCGTTCTGCCGCCTACAATCAAATCGTGTCTTTCATTTGATTCTAGGTTTCGTAATCCAAGCGTTGGACCACCTCGCTAGATCCTTGGGCAAACATGCTTCGTGTCACGAAACGAGTTGATCTAGGACCGTATCAGTGATGTATAGCATCGATCAGGGCCCCCTCAATGATCCGGTCCGACTTCCATTGGGCCTAGTCACACGTGCACGAGCCAAGCTCTTGAAGGAATCCCTCCAAGGCCTTGTTCGAATGGTCCAAGACCAACATGGAGTCCATTGGGATATTGAAGGCTTAGAAGGAGACAAGCAAATCATCTACACCATGATGCAATCCCATGGAGAGTCAAGCGGGCCTCAATTGATTGGGCAGTGTGTGGTCTTTAGGCCTTCATGTTGCTTAGGGTTAGATTAATTGTGTAATAGAAGCATGGGCCGGCCCATCTCGACACGAAGATGGCCGACGGGTCTTTTAGAGTTTCCTTAGGGTTTTAGTAACCTCTGGCCTATAAAACGGCTGGCTTTGTAAGGGTTTTGGACACAAGTTGGAACAATAAAGTTTGATTAATTTCGATTCTTAAAGTTAAGAGAGATCGAGCCTTTTTACTTGCCTTGGCATGGGTTGTGAGCAATCTTGCGTCTCGTCTTAGATTGTTCTACCGACCTATCCATTAGAGCAATCACCTCGGTGGAGTCGTCGTTCTACCGCTAATAATCAAATAGTGTCGTCCCGTTTGATTCTAGGTTCCGCAATCCAAGCGTTGGACCACCTCGCTAGATCCTTGGGCAAACGTGCTACGTGTCTCGAAACGAGTTGTTCGAGATGTATCCATTAGAGTAATCCCCTCTGTGGAGTCGTCGTTCTACCGCCTATAATTATATCGTGTCGTCGTTTGGTTCTAGGTTCCGCATTCCAAATCATCTTGCGTCTCGTCCACGATTGTTCTACCGACCTATCCATTAGAGTAGTCACCTCTGTGGATTCATCGTTCTGCCGTCTATAATCTAATCGTGTTGTCCGTTTGATTCTACGTTCCGCAATCCGAGCGTTGGACCACCTCGCTAGATCCTTGCGCAAACATGCTACGTGTCTCGAAAAGAGTTGATCGAGGACCGTATCAGTGATTTGTGCATGGATCAGGGCCCACGCCATGGCCCTGTCCGAGTTCCATTGCGCCCAGTCACACGTGCACGAGCCAAGCTCTTCAAGGGTTCCCTCCGAGGCCTTGTTCGAATGGTCCAAGACTAACATGGAGTCCATAGGGATATTGAAAGCCTAGAAGGAGACAAGCAAATCATCTACTCCATGATCCAAGCCCATGGAGAGTCAAGCGGGCCTCCAATTGATTGGACAGAGCGTGGTCTTTAGGCCTTAATTTTGCTTAGGGTTAGATTAACTACACCCGGCCCATCTCGACACCAAGATGGCCGACTGCTCTTTTAGGGTTTCCTTAGGATTTTAGTAACCTCTAGCCTATAAAAAGGCTTGCATTGTAAGGGTTTTGGACACAAGTAGGATCAATAAAGTTTGATTAATTTCGACTCTTCTTGTTAAGAGAGATTCGAGCCTTTTTACTTGCCTTGACAAGGGTTGTGAGCAATCTTGCGTCTCGTCGTAGATGGTTCTACCAACTTGATACGAGTTAACCTATGCCATTGGATTACACGAGCTCGAGCAGTTCATTCAGCTTCATCGCAGCAAAGTCATTATAAGGCGTGGGCACGCTTTATAAGCTCAAGTCGTCTGCCCATCTAATCACAATTATTGTTTTAGTTAAGTCGTTTGTAATAAGGGCTTTATGGTCCATAGCCTTGCTTTATTTACCTAAGCGATGACCTCATAAGGTTATTTACCTAAGCAATGACCTCATAAGGTTTGGTCAAGCCCACAATTTTTAGTCTTATGGAAATAGTCAAGCCTACAATTGTTAGTCTTAGTCAAGACCACAACTCAAGACTAGTTCCACATTTAGTTGTTCATCTCTATGTAAGGCTATAAATAGCCCACACTTCCAATGGTTTAGGCATTCAATCAATAAATCAGATTTTGAGAGTTTTCTTGGTTTCTCCAAGGCTTCTTGAATACCTTAGAATTTCTCTAGGTGTTCGTGACTTATCAATCTAGAATCGCACTAGGTTGTGGCGTCTTCTACCATTATACCAAGGTTCGTTAACCACGTGATTAACGGGTTGAGGTCATCCGCTTCAAACTTGGTGTCCTCTTGTCGATCCTGAAGCTAAACTTTTACGGGTTTCGTCACAAGGTTGGCGACGTTCGTATCACAACTTGTCCATTAGAGTACTCATATCTGTGGTGTCGTCGTTCTGCCGCCTACAATCAAATCGTGTCTTTCGTTTGATTCTAGGTTTCGTAATCCAAGCGTTGGACCACCTCGCTAGATCCTTGGGCAAACATGCTTCGTGTCACGAAACGAGTTGATCTAGGACCGTATCAGTGATGTATAGCATCGATCAGGGCCCCCTCAATGATCCGGTCCGACTTCCATTGGGCCTAGTCACACGTGCACGAGCCAAGCACTTGAAGGAATCCCTCCAAGGCCTTGTTCGAATGGTCCAAGACCAACATGGAGTCCATTGGGATATTGAAGGCTTAGAAGGAGACAAGCAAATCATCTACACCATGATGCAATCCCATGGAGAGTCAAGCGGGCCTCAATTGATTGGGCAGTGTGTGGTCTTTAGGCCTTCATGTTGCTTAGGGTTAGATTAATTGTGTAATAGAAGCATGGGTCGGCCCATCTCGACACGAAGATGGCCGACGGGTCTTTTAGAGTTTCCTTAGGGTTTTAGTAACCTCTGGCCTATAAAAGGGCTGGCTTTGTAAGGGTTTTGGACACAAGTTGGAACAATAAAGTTTGATTAATTTCGATTCTTAAAGTTAAGAGAGATCGAGCCTTTTTACTTGCCTTGGCATGGGTTGTGAGCAATCTTGCGTCTCGTCTTAGATTGTTCTACCGACCTATCCATTAGAGCAATCACCTCGGTGGAGTCGTCGTTCTACCGCCAATAATCAAATAGTGTCGTCCCGTTTGATTCTAGGTTCCGCAATCCAAGCGTTGGACCACCTCGCAAGATCCTTGGGCAAACGTGCTACGTGTCTCGAAACGAGTTGTTCGAGATGTATCCATTAGAGTAATCCCCTCTGTGGAGTCGTCGTTCTACCGCCTATAATTATATCGTGTCGTCGTTTGGTTCTAGGTTCCGCATTCCAAATCATCTTGCGTCTCGTCCACGATTGTTCTACCGACCTATCCATTAGAGTAGTCACCTCTGTGGAGTCATCGTTCTGCCGTCTATAATCTAATCGTGTTGTCCGTTTGATTCTACGTTCCGCAATCCGAGCGTTGGACCACCTCGCTAGATCCTTGCGCAAACATGCTACGTGTCTCGAAAAGAGTTGATCGAGGACCGTATCAGTGATTTGTGCATGGATCAGGGCCCACGCCATGACCCCGTCCGAGTTCCATTGCGCCCAGTCACACGTGCACGAGCCAAGCTCTTCAAGGGTTCCCTCCGAGGCCTTGTTCGAATGGTCCAAGACTAACATGGAGTCCATAGGGATATTGAAAGCCTAGAAGGAGACAAGCAAATCATCTACTCCATGATCCAAGCCCATGGAGAGTCAAGCGGGCCTCCAATTGATTGGACAGAGCGTGGTCTTTAGGCCTTAATTTTGCTTAGGGTTAGATTAACTACACCCGGCCCATCTCGACACCAAGATGGCCGACTGCTCTTTTAGGGTTTCCTTAGGATTTTAGTAACCTCTAGCCTATAAAAAGGCTTGCATTGTAAGGGTTTTGGACACAAGTAGGATCAATAAAGTTTGATTAATTTCGACTCTTCTTGTTAAGAGAGATTCGAGCCTTTTTACTTGCCTTGACAAGGGTTGTGAGCAATCTTGCGTCTCGTCGTAGATGGTTCTACCAACTTGTCCATTAGAGTACTCATATCTGTGGTGTCGTCGTTCTGCCGCCTACAATCAAATCGTGTCTTTCGTTTGATTCTAGGTTTCGTAATCCAAGCGTTGGACCACCTCGCTAGATCCTTGGGCAAACATGCTTCGTGTCACGAAACGAGTTGATCTAGGACCGTATCAGTGATGTATAGCATCGATCAGGGCCCCCTCAATGATCCGGTCCGACTTCCATTGGGCCTAGTCACACGTGCACGAGCCAAGCTCTTGAAGGAATCCCTCCAAGGCCTTGTTCGAATGGTCCAAGACCAACATGGAGTCCATTGGGATATTGAAGGCTTAGAAGGAGACAAGCAAATCATCTACACCATGATGCAATCCCATGGAGAGTCAAGCGGGCCTCAATTGATTGGGCAGTGTGTGGTCTTTAGGCCTTCATGTTGCTTAGGGTTAGATTAATTGTGTAGTAGAAGCATGGGCCGGCCCATCTCGACACGAAGATGGCCGACGGGTCTTTTAGAGTTTCCTTAGGGTTTTAGTAACCTCTGGCCTATAAAAGGGCTGGCTTTGTAAGGGTTTTGGACACAAGTTGGAACAATAAAGTTTGATTAATTTCGATTCTTAAAGTTAAGAGAGATCGAGCCTTTTTACTTGCCTTGGCATGGGTTGTGAGCAATCTTGCGTCTCGTCTTAGATTGTTCTACCGACCTATCCATTAGAGCAATCACCTCGGTGGAGTCGTCGTTCTACCGCTAATAATCAAATAGTGTCGTCCCGTTTGATTCTAGGTTCCGCAATCCAAGCGTTGGACCACCTCGCTAGATCCTTGGGCAAACGTGCTACGTGTCTCGAAACGAGTTGTTCGAGATGTATCCATTAGAGTAATCCCCTCTGTGGAGTCGTCGTTCTACCGCCTATAATTATATCGTGTTGTCGTTTGGTTCTAGGTTCCGCATTCCAAATCATCTTGCGTCTCGTCCACGATTGTTCTACCGACCTATCCATTAGAGTAGTCACCTCTGTGGATTCATCGTTCTGCCGTCTATAATCTAATCGTGTTGTCCGTTTGATTCTACGTTCCGCAATCCGAGCGTTGGACCACCTCGCTAGATCCTTGCGCAAACATGCTACGTGTCTCGAAAAGAGTTGATCGAGGACCGTATCAGTGATTTGTGCATGGATCAGGGCCCACGCCATGGCCCTGTCCGAGTTCCATTGCGCCTAGTCACACGTGCACGAGCCAAGCTCTTCAAGGGTTCCCTCCGAGGCCTTGTTCGAATGGTCCAAGACTAACATGGAGTCCATAGGGATATTGAAAGCCTAGAAGGAGACAAGCAAATCATCTACTCCATGATCCAAGCCCATGGAGAGTCAAGCGGGCCTCCAATTGATTGGACAGAGCGTGGTCTTTAGGCCTTAATTTTGCTTAGGGTTAGATTAACTACACCCGGCCCATCTCGACACCAAGATGGCCGACTGCTCTTTTAGGGTTTCCTTAGGATTTTAGTAACCTCTAGCCTATAAAAAGGCTTGCATTGTAAGGGTTTTGGACACAAGTAGGATCAATAAAGTTTGATTAATTTCGACTCTTCTTGTTAAGAGAGATTCGAGCCTTTTTACTTGCCTTGACAAGGGTTGTGAGCAATCTTGCGTCTCGTCGTAGATGGTTCTACCAACTTGTCCATTAGAGTACTCATATCTGTGGTGTCGTCGTTCTGCCGCCTACAATCAAATCGTGTCTTTCATTTGATTCTAGGTTTCGTAATCCAAGCGTTGGACCACCTCGCTAGATCCTTGGGCAAACATGCTTCGTGTCACGAAACGAGTTGATCTAGGACCGTATCAGTGATGTATAGCATCGATCAGGGCCCCCTCAATGATCCGGTCCGACTTCCATTGGGCCTAGTCACACGTGCACGAGCCAAGCTCTTGAAGGAATCCCTCCAAGGCCTTGTTCGAATGGTCCAAGACCAACATGGAGTCCATTGGGATATTGAAGGCTTAGAAGGAGACAAGCAAATCATCTACACCATGATGCAATCCCATGGAGAGTCAAGCGGGCCTCAATTGATTGGGCAGTGTGTGGTCTTTAGGCCTTCATGTTGCTTAGGGTTAGATTAATTGTGTAATAGAAGCATGGGCCGGCCCATCTCGACACGAAGATGGCCGACGGGTCTTTTAGAGTTTCCTTAGGGTTTTAGTAACCTCTGGCCTATAAAACGGCTGGCTTTGTAAGGGTTTTGGACACAAGTTGGAACAATAAAGTTTGATTAATTTCGATTCTTAAAGTTAAGAGAGATCGAGCCTTTTTACTTGCCTTGGCATGGGTTGTGAGCAATCTTGCGTCTCGTCTTAGATTGTTCTACCGACCTATCCATTAGAGCAATCACCTCGGTGGAGTCGTCGTTCTACCGCTAATAATCAAATAGTGTCGTCCCGTTTGATTCTAGGTTCCGCAATCCAAGCGTTGGACCACCTCGCTAGATCCTTGGGCAAACGTGCTACGTGTCTCGAAACGAGTTGTTCGAGATGTATCCATTAGAGTAATCCCCTCTGTGGAGTCGTCGTTCTACCGCCTATAATTATATCGTGTCGTCGTTTGGTTCTAGGTTCCGCATTCCAAATCATCTTGCGTCTCGTCCACGATTGTTCTACCGACCTATCCATTAGAGTAGTCACCTCTGTGGATTCATCGTTCTGCCGTCTATAATCTAATCGTGTTGTCCGTTTGATTCTACGTTCCGCAATCCGAGCGTTGGACCACCTCGCTAGATCCTTGCGCAAACATGCTACGTGTCTCGAAAAGAGTTGATCGAGGACCGTATCAGTGATTTGTGCATGGATCAGGGCCCACGCCATGGCCCTGTCCGAGTTCCATTGCGCCCAGTCACACGTGCACGAGCCAAGCTCTTCAAGGGTTCCCTCCGAGGCCTTGTTCGAATGGTCCAAGACTAACATGGAGTCCATAGGGATATTGAAAGCCTAGAAGGAGACAAGCAAATCATCTACTCCATGATCCAAGCCCATGGAGAGTCAAGCGGGCCTCCAATTGATTGGACAGAGCGTGGTCTTTAGGCCTTAATTTTGCTTAGGGTTAGATTAACTACACCCGGCCCATCTCGACACCAAGATGGCCGACTGCTCTTTTAGGGTTTCCTTAGGATTTTAGTAACCTCTAGCCTATAAAAAGGCTTGCATTGTAAGGGTTTTGGACACAAGTAGGATCAATAAAGTTTGATTAATTTCGACTCTTCTTGTTAAGAGAGATTCGAGCCTTTTTACTTGCCTTGACAAGGGTTGTGAGCAATCTTGCGTCTCGTCGTAGATGGTTCTACCAACTTGATACGAGTTAACCTATGCCATTGGATTACACGAGCTCGAGCAGTTCATTCAGCTTCATCGCAGCAAAGTCATTATAAGGCGTGGGCACGCTTTATAAGCTCAAGTCGTCTGCCCATCTAATCACAATTATTGTTTTAGTTAAGTCGTTTGTAATAAGGGCTTTATGGTCCATAGCCTTGCTTTATTTACCTAAGCGATGACCTCATAAGGTTATTTACCTAAGCAATGACCTCATAAGGTTTGGTCAAGCCCACAATTTTTAGTCTTATGGAAATAGTCAAGCCTACAATTGTTAGTCTTAGTCAAGACCACAACTCAAGACTAGTTCCACATTTAGTTGTTCATCTCTATGTAAGGCTATAAATAGCCCACACTTCCAATGGTTTAGGCATTCAATCAATAAATCAGATTTTGAGAGTTTTCTTGGTTTCTCCAAGGCTTCTTGAATACCTTAGAATTTCTCTAGGTGTTCGTGACTTATCAATCTAGAATCGCACTAGGTTGTGGCGTCTTCTACCATTATACCAAGGTTCGTTAACCACGTGATTAACGGGTTGAGGTCATCCGCTTCAAACTTGGTGTCCTCTTGTCGATCCTGAAGCTAATCTTTTACGGGTTTCGCCACAAGGTTGGCGACGTTCGTATCAGTTGGTAATCAGAGCTAATTAAGAGGTATCACGTTATATCCTTTTTTTTATTTACTTTTCGAGTCAAGTTGTTGAAAATTCTGTTTTCGTGTTCTAAGTTGCTATCCGCAATTTCCAGATTTGTTACTTCGTGTTCTTGCGTTATTTTTCCAGATTTGTTACGACATAAACTTGTGTCTAGTTGTTGTTAATTGCTGTGGTTAGCCTGGTTTGGTCCAGCCTTTTTTTTTTTGTGTCTTATTCTTGATTCCTTGTTTGAGTCTTGTTTCTATCCTGTTATATCCATTCAATTCTAGTCTTTTGTTCTATTTGATCATTCGAGGTTACTGTTCATCCGAAATAAATCAGTTTGTAGCAAGGGTTTTAGAGTCCTATCTAGTTATTACCTTGTGTTCTTGTTTACATACAAAAAAAAAAAATAGCTGGCTAACCTTACAAAAATTCCTGGAAATCTATCTTGATCAAAACTTGGGTTTCTTGAAGTTCCTGATTGTTTAAAACCACAATCTTGAAGTTCTTGGAACTTTAGTTGGGATTCTTGAAGACAACCAAAATCTGTCTTGATCAAATCGTGAAATCTTGGATTGTTTGGGGAGGAAATCATCTTCAATTTCGTATTTCTTGAATTCTGGAAATTAACATCTTGAATTCTTGAAAGAATCTTGAAGTTTCTGCGTTTTGGGAATCAAATCTTGGTAAACAACAAGGCTGCAAAATTCCAGCTGCCAAAATCCTTGTTTTCACCACAATAATCTTCTTTCTTGACTAAGAACATTTTAGCCACGAAATTTGACTCTTCTTGGCTGATTAGAAAACAAAAACAAAGGAAGAAGAAGAACATTCAGCCTATTCAAGTCAAATTTTCCAACCTATTGAAGTCAAAATTTCCAACCTGTTCAAGTCAAATTTTCCACACTTGTTCCCAAAAGGAACCAAATCAGTTCCAATCTTGAACTTGACCTTAGAATTCGTGGGAACCAGTAAATAGGAAGACTAATCCTTGTTTCCAATGGTTTAAAAAAAAAAATCAGCCTTGAGTTTCCAAAACAGTCCTACCGCAACACAAATTCATCTTCCATTCGGATTCCATCTTGGCAACCATTGGGGATTTCTGTCCAATCATGAATTCTGGAAATTTTTGTGCATCATTAGGTCAGTTTTAAGTGTCATTCTGAATCCTCTAAGTGTCCATTTATCTACCAAAACATTGCCCAAAAATGCAGCAACCAGCAGCTCAAAATTCCAGTTTTGGGTAGAGTTTTGTCTAGGATCCTTAAAATTCAACTTTGAGTCATTCTTTGAGTCGTGGTCAGTCCCTTCATCCTTTATTTTTTTTTTTCGTTCAAAGTGCTACAATCTTGTGACCCTGGTTGGTAAGTCGATCCACACTAGAAGGAGTTCTAACTTGTTCGAGGAGTTGACCGAGGAGCCTTGAAAATACCTTGGTGAGTTAATTAGAGTGTTTTAAACACTTGAGTGATACACGAGTGACGAGTGTAAACATGTGAGCTTGTGTGGCGAGGAAAAATATCTTTTGTTTCACTAATTTTTTGCAGGTTTCCTCATACATCATGGCGAATACGAGGCATTTAAAAGCTAGCTTACAACATCTTCTTCTTGATCCTAAGGGAGTCAAAGAAGTAGCATTACGTGGTGTAGATGAACAATTGGATATCGTCAAATCTCAGTTGCATGATTGGTTTTATACTCGTTGTGGTGTCAAAGATAAAACATGCAGCTTGGCCATTGATAAGAGTTGTGAAGTCAATCTTGCAAGCGCTATCATGGTTCACAAATTAAATCTTCCAACTATTGATCATCTTCAACCGTATAAGTTGCCGAGTGCTCATGGTGATGTTTGGGTTACTAAGCACACACTTGTACCTATTCAAATTGGCAAGTATGTGGATGAGGTGTTGTGTGATGTAGTCCCAATTCAAATAACACATGTGTTGCTGGGCAAGGCGTGGATGTTGAGGCGAGAAGTTAAATATGATGGACATACTAATAAGTATTCCTTCTTATTTAATGGTCATCGTTCTGCACTTGTACCACTTATTTATGACCAACTTTGTACTGATCTAGCATACATGAAAAGTGAGCATGAGCATTATAGTATGAAAAAAGAGCTAGATGAGGAAATTGTGACTGATGAGGTAAAATCCGAGGGAGTTGAAAAGGAGAAAGAGGTTGAAAATAATGAGAGGAAAAAGACAGCTATTGAGCATGAGAAAGAGATTGAAAAATCCAAAGTATTGACTGAGATTTTAAGTTTCAACAAAAATGAGAGTGAGGGGATTTATTGCCATTCTAACAACCTTAACATTGCTCTGTCTAGTGTTCCTTGTTTTGTGCAGGTCAAGCAAAGTGCAATCGCTTTGATCTTACAATGTTCCATCCCAAAGTCAATTGTACAATTTGCGAGTTTCCATGGAGTTTGTCTTCTAGGAGTTAGATCAATTTGGTTCCCATTCATGGAATCGGATGATTTCAACGCTGTTCACGTCTTTGGAGGATCAAACTATGTGTACCCTCAAGACATTAGAATCGACCACGTTCCACGAGTTTACACAAGGAGCAAGGTCTTCAATGGTCACTACAATACCTATGTTCATCTTGTACCTAGTCCACTTGAAGCTCCAACTTCACCAAGTCAGCTTCCATACTTTGCAAGCTTATTCAAGTTTGAGGAGTCTGATTTCATAGGATCTACATCGCATCACTTTGAGGATCCTTACCACATGATCATAAGCGATCAAGTTGGGCATACATTGAAACTGGTTCGTGAGATTCAAAGTTCAACAAGGTTTACTTTCCAGCTTAGCAAGTGGTTTATGCATTGGATGAAACTTGTGGTAATCATAACAAAATTGACTCGACGGCATGTAACTTCTCTTATCATCATTCATGTTTCAATTTGTGGGCAAATTGCTTTCAAGAGGAGGGGAATGATACGAGTTAAGCTATGCCATTGGATTACACGAGCTCGAGCAGTTCATTCAGTTTCATCGCAGCAAAGTCATTATAAGGCGTGGGCACGCTTTATAAGCTCAAGTCGTCTGCCCATCTAATCACAATTATTGTTTTAGTTAAGTCGTTTGTAATAAGGGCTTTATGGTCCATAGCCTTGCTTTATTTACCTAAGCGATGACCTCATAAGGTTATTTACCTAAGCAATGACCTCATAAGATTTGGTCAAGCCCACAATTTTTAGTCTTATGGAAATAGTCAAGCCTACAATTGTTAGTCTTAGTCAAGACCACAACTCAAGACTAGTTCCACATTTAGTTGTTCATCTCTATGTAAGGCTATATAAATAGCCCACACTTCCAATGGTTTAGGCATTCAATCAATAAATCAGATTTTGAGAGTTTTCTTGGTTTCTCCAAGGCTTCTTTAATACCTTAGAATTTCTCTAGGTGTTCGTGACTTATCAATCTAGAATCGCACTAGGTTTTGGCGTCTTCTACCATTATACCAAGGTTCGTTAACCACGTGATTAACGGGTTGAGGTCATCCGCTTCAAACTTGGTGTCCTCTTGTCGATCCTGAAGCTAAACTTTTACGGGTTTCGTCACAAGGTTGGCGACGTTCGTATCACAACTTGTCCATTAGAGTACTCATATCTGTGGTGTCGTCGTTCTGCCGCCTACAATCAAATCGTGTCTTTCGTTTGATTCTAGGTTTCGTAATCCAAGCGTTGGACCACCTCGCTAGATCCTTGGGCAAACATGCTTCGTGTCACGAAACGAGTTGATCTAGGACCGTATCAGTGATGTATAGCATCGATCAGGGCCCCCTCAATGATCCGGTCCGACTTCCATTGGGCCTAGTCACACGTGCACGAGCCAAGCTCTTGAAGGAATCCCTCCAAGGCCTTGTTCGAATGGTCCAAGACCAACATGGAGTCCATTGGGATATTGAAGGCTTAGAAGGAGACAAGCAAATCATCTACACCATGATGCAATCCCATGGAGAGTCAAGCGGGCCTCAATTGATTGGGCAGTGTGTGGTCTTTAGGCCTTAATGTTGCTTAGGGTTAGATTAATTGTGTAGTAGAAGCATGGGCCGGCCCATCTCGACACGAAGATGGCCGACGGGTCTTTTAGAGTTTCCTTAGGGTTTTAGTAACCTCTGGCCTATAAAAGGGCTGGCTTTGTAAGGGTTTTGGACACAAGTTGGAACAATAAAGTTTGATTAATTTCGATTCTTAAAGTTAAGAGAGATCGAGCCTTTTTACTTGCCTTGGCATGGGTTGTGAGCAATCTTGCGTCTCGTCTTAGATTGTTCTACCGACCTATCCATTAGAGCAATCACCTCGGTGGAGTCGTCGTTCTACCACCAATAATCAAATAGTGTCGTCCCGTTTGATTCTAGGTTCCGCAATCCAAGCGTTGGACCACCTCGCTAGATCCTTGGGCAAACGTGCTACGTGTCTCGAAACGAGTTGTTCGAGATGTATCCATTAGAGTAATCCCCTCTGTGGAGTCGTCGTTCTACCGCCTATAATTATATCGTGTCGTCGTTTGGTTCTAGGTTCCGCATTCCAAATCATCTTGCGTCTCGTCCACGATTGTTCTACCGACCTATCCATTAGAGTAGTCACCTCTGTGGAGTCATCGTTCTGCCGTCTATAATCTAATCGTGTTGTCCGTTTGATTCTACGTTCCGCAATCCGAGCGTTGGACCACCTCGCTAGATCCTTGCGCAAACATGCTACGTGTCTCGAAAAGAGTTGATCGAGGACCGTATCAGTGATTTGTGCATGGATCAGGGCCCACGCCATGGCCCTGTCCGAGTTCCATTGCGCCCAGTCACACGTGCACGAGCCAAGCTCTTCAAGGGTTCCCTCCGAGGCCTTGTTCGAATGGTCCAAGACTAACATGGAGTCCATAGGGATATTGAAAGCCTAGAAGGAGACAAGCAAATCATCTACTCCATGATCCAAGCCCATGGAGAGTCAAGCGGGCCTCCAATTGATTGGACAGAGCGTGGTCTTTAGGCCTTAATTTTGCTTAGGGTTAGATTAACTACGCCCGGCCCATCTCGACACCAAGATGGCCGACTGCTCTTTTAGGGTTTCCTTAGGATTTTAGTAACCTCTAGCCTATAAAAAGGCTTGCATTGTAAGGGTTTTGGACACAAGTAGGATCAATAAAGTTTGATTAATTTCGACTCTTCTTGTTAAGATAGATTCGAGCCTTTTTACTTGCCTTGACAAGGGTTGTGAGCAATCTTGCGTCTCGTCGTAGATGGTTCTACCAACTTGTCCATTAGAGTACTCATATCTGTGGTGTCGTCGTTCTGCCGCCTACAATCAAATCGTGTCTTTCGTTTGATTCTAGGTTTCGTAATCCAAGCGTTGGACCACCTCGCTTGATCCTTGGGCAAACATGCTTCGTGTCACGAAACGAGTTGATCTAGGACCGTATCAGTGATGTATAGCATCGATCAGGGCCCCCTCAATGATCCGGTCCGACTTCTATTGGGCCTAGTCACACGTGCACGAGCCAAGCTCTTGAAGGAATCCCTCCAAGGCCTTGTTCGAATGGTCCTAGACCAACATGGAGTCCATTGGGATATTGAAGGCTTAGAAGGAGACAAGCAAATCATCTACACCATGATGCAATCCCATGGAGAGTCAAGCGGGCCTCAATTGATTGGGCAGTGTGTGGTCTTTAGGCCTTCATGTTGCTTAGGGTTAGATTAATTGTGTAGTAGAAGCATGGGCCGGCCCATCTCGACACGAAGATGGCCGACGGGTCTTTTAGAGTTTCCTTAGGGTTTTAGTAACCTCTGGCCTATAAAAGGGCTGGCTTTGTAAGGGTTTTGGACACAAGTTGGAACAATAAAGTTTGATTAATTTCGATTCTTAAAGTTAAGAGAGATCGAGCCTTTTTACTTGCCTTGGCATGGGTTGTGAGCAATCTTGCGTCTCGTCTTAGATTGTTCTACCGACCTATCCATTAGAGCAATCACCTCGGTGGAGTCGTCGTTCTACCGCCAATAATCAAATAGTGTCGTCCCGTTTGATTCTAGGTTCCGCAATCCAAGCGTTGGACCACCTCGCTAGATCCTTGGGCAAACGTGCTACGTGTCTCGAAACGAGTTGTTCGAGATGTATCCATTAGAGTAATCCCCTCTGTGGAGTCGTCGTTCTACCGCCTATAATTATATCGTGTCGTCGTTTGGTTCTAGGTTCCGCATTCCAAATCATCTTGCGTCTCGTCCACGATTGTTCTACCGACCTATCCATTAGAGTAGTCACCTCTGTGGAGTCATCGTTCTGCCGTCTATAATCTAATCGTGTTGTCCGTTTGATTCTACGTTCCGCAATCCGAGCGTTGGACCACCTCGCTAGATCCTTGCGCAAACATGCTACGTGTCTCGAAAAGAGTTGATCGAGGACCGTATCAGTGATTTGTGCATGGATCAGGGCCCACGCCATGGCCCTGTCCGAGTTCCATTGCGCCCAGTCACACGTGCACGAGCCAAGCTCTTCAAGGGTTCCCTCCGAGGCCTTGTTCGAATGGTCCAAGACTAACATGGAGTCCATAGGGATATTGAAAGCCTAGAAGGAGACAAGCAAATCATCTACTCCATGATCCAAGCCCATGGAGGGTCAAGCAGGCCTCCAATTGATTGGACAGAGCGTGGTCTTTAGGCCTTAATTTTGCTTAGGGTTAGATTAACTACGCCCGGCCCATCTCGACACCAAGATGGCCGACTGCCCTTTTAGGGTTTCCTTAGGATTTTAGTAACCTCTAGCCTATAAAAAGGCTTGCATTGTAAGGGTTTTGGACACAAGTAGGATCAATAAAGTTTGATTAATTTCAACTCTTCTTGTTAAGAGAGATTCGAGCCTTTTTACTTGCCTTGACAAGGGTTGTGAGCAATCTTGCGTCTCGTCGTAGATGGTTCTACCAACTTGTCCATTAGAGTACTCATATCTGTGGTGTCGTCGTTCTGCCGCCTACAATCAAATCGTGTCTTTCGTTTGATTCTAGGTTTCGTAATCCAAGCGTTGGACCACCTCGCTTGATCCTTGGGCAAACATGCTTCGTGTCACGAAACGAGTTGATCTAGGACCGTATCAGTGATGTATAGCATCGATCAGGGCCCCCTCAATGATCCGGTCCGACTTCCATTGGGCCTAGTCACACGTGCACGAGCCAAGCTCTTGAAGGAATCCCTCCAAGGCCTTGTTCGAATGGTCCAAGACCAACATGGAGTCCATTGGGATATTGAAGGCTTAGAAGGAGACAAGCAAATCATCTACACCATGATGCAATCCCATGGAGAGTCAAGCGGGCCTCAATTGATTGGGCAGTGTGTGGTCTTTAGGCCTTCATGTTGCTTAGGGTTAGATTAATTGTGTAGTAGAAGCATGGGCCGGCCCATCTCGACACGAAGATGGCCGACGGGTCTTTTAGAGTTTCCTTAGGGTTTTAGTAACCTCTGGCCTATAAAAGGGCTGGCTTTGTAAGGGTTTTGGACACAAGTTGGAACAATAAAGTTTGATTAATTTCGATTCTTAAAGTTAAGAGAGATCGAGCCTTTTTACTTGCCTTGGCATGGGTTGTGAGCAATCTTGCGTCTCGTCTTAGATTGTTCTACCGACCTATCCATTAGAGCAATCACCTCGGTGGAGTCGTCGTTCTACCGCCAATAATCAAATAGTGTCGTCCCGTTTGATTCTAGGTTCCGCAATCCAAGCGTTGGACCACCTCGCTAGATCCTTGGGCAAACGTGCTACGTGTCTCGAAACGAGTTGTTCGAGATGTATCCATTAGAGTAATCCCCTCTGTGGAGTCGTCGTTCTACCGCCTATAATTATATCGTGTCGTCGTTTGGTTCTAGGTTCCGCATTCCAAATCATCTTGCGTCTCGTCCACGATTGTTCTACCGACCTATCCATTAGAGTAGTCACCTCTGTGGAGTCATCGTTCTGCCGTCTATAATCTAATCGTGTTGTCCGTTTGATTCTACGTTCCGCAATCCGAGCGTTGGACCACCTCGCTAGATCCTTGCGCAAACATGCTACGTGTCTCGAAAAGAGTTGATCGAGGACCGTATCAGTGATTTGTGCATGGATCAGGGCCCACGCCATGGCCCTGTCCGAGTTCCATTGCGCCCAGTCACACGTGCACGAGCCAAGCTCTTCAAGGGTTCCCTCCGAGGCCTTGTTCGAATGGTCCAAGACTAACATGGAGTCCATAGGGATATTGAAAGCCTAGAAGGAGACAAGCAAATCATCTACTCCATGATCCAAGCCCATGGAGAGTCAAGCGGGCCTCCAATTGATTGGACAGAGCGTGGTCTTTAGGCCTTAATTTTGCTTAGGGTTAGATTAACTACGCCCGGCCCATCTCGACACCAAGATGGCCGACTGCTCTTTTAGGGTTTCCTTAGGATTTTAGTAACCTCTAGCCTATAAAAAGGCTTGCATTGTAAGGGTTTTGGACACAAGTAGGATCAATAAAGTTTGATTAATTTCGACTCTTCTTGTTAAGAGAGATTCGAGCCTTTTTACTTGCCTTGACAAGGGTTGTGAGCAATCTTGCGTCTCGTCGTAGATGGTTCTACCAACTTGTCCATTAGAGTACTCATATCTGTGGTGTCGTCGTTCTGCCGCCTACAATCAAATCGTGTCTTTCGTTTGATTCTAGGTTTCGTAATCCAAGCGTTGGACCACCTCGCTTGATCCTTGGGCAAACATGCTTCGTGTCACGAAACGAGTTGATCTAGGACCGTATCAGTGATGTATAGCATCGATCAGGGCCCCCTCAATGATCCGGTCCGACTTCCATTGGGCCTAGTCACACGTGCACGAGCCAAGCTCTTGAAGGAATCCCTCCAAGGCCTTGTTCGAATGGTCCAAGACCAACATGGAGTCCATTGGGATATTGAAGGCTTAGAAGGAGACAAGCAAATCATCTACACCATGATGCAATCCCATGGAGAGTCAAGCGGGCCTCAATTGATTGGGCAGTGTGTGGTCTTTAGGCCTTCATGTTGCTTAGGGTTAGATTAATTGTGTAGTAGAAGCATGGGCCGGCCCATCTCGACACGAAGATGGCCGACGGGTCTTTTAGAGTTTCCTTAGGGTTTTAGTAACCTCTGGCCTATAAAAGGGCTGGCTTTGTAAGGGTTTTGGACACAAGTTGGAACAATAAAGTTTGATTAATTTCGATTCTTAAAGTTAAGAGAGATCGAGCCTTTTTACTTGCCTTGGCATGGGTTGTGAGCAATCTTGCGTCTCGTCTTAGATTGTTCTACCGACCTATCCATTAGAGCAATCACCTCGGTGGAGTCGTCGTTCTACCGCCAATAATCAAATAGTGTCGTCCCGTTTGATTCTAGGTTCCGCAATCCAAGCGTTGGACCACCTCGCTAGATCCTTGGGCAAACGTGCTACGTGTCTCGAAACGAGTTGTTCGAGATGTATCCATTAGAGTAATCCCCTCTGTGGAGTCGTCGTTCTACCGCCTATAATTATATCGTGTCGTCGTTTGGTTCTAGGTTCCGCATTCCAAATCATCTTGCGTCTCGTCCACGATTGTTCTACCGACCTATCCATTAGAGTAGTCACCTCTGTGGAGTCATCGTTCTGCCGTCTATAATCTAATCGTGTTGTCCGTTTGATTCTACGTTCCGCAATCCGAGCGTTGGACCACCTCGCTAGATCCTTGCGCAAACATGCTACGTGTCTCGAAAAGAGTTGATCGAGGACCGTATCAGTGATTTGTGCATGGATCAGGGCCCACGCCATGGCCCTGTCCGAGTTCCATTGCGCCCAGTCACACGTGCACGAGCCAAGCTCTTCAAGGGTTCCCTCCGAGGCCTTGTTCGAATGGTCCAAGACTAACATGGAGTCCATAGGGATATTGAAAGCCTAGAAGGAGACAAGCAAATCATCTACTCCATGATCCAAGCCCATGGAGAGTCAAGCGGGCCTCCAATTGATTGGACAGAGCGTGGTCTTTAGGCCTTAATTTTGCTTAGGGTTAGATTAACTACGCCCGGCCCATCTCGACACCAAGATGGCCGACTGCTCTTTTAGGGTTTCCTTAGGATTTTAGTAACCTCTAGCCTATAAAAAGGCTTGCATTGTAAGGGTTTTGGACACAAGTAGGATCAATAAAGTTTGATTAATTTCGACTCTTCTTGTTAAGAGAGATTCGAGCCTTTTTACTTGCCTTGACAAGGGTTGTGAGCAATCTTGCGTCTCGTCGTAGATGGTTCTACCAACTTGTCCATTAGAGTACTCATATCTGTGGTGTCGTCGTTCTGCCGCCTACAATCGAATCGTGTCTTTCGTTTGATTCTAGGTTTCGTAATCCAAGCGTTGGACCACCTCGCTTGATCCTTGGGCAAACATGCTTCGTGTCACGAAACGAGTTGATCTAGGACCGTATCAGTGATGTATAGCATCGATCAGGGCCCCCTCAATGATCCGGTCCGACTTCCATTGGGCCTAGTCACACGTGCACGAGCCAAGCTCTTGAAGGAATCCCTCCAAGGCCTTGTTCGAATGGTCCAAGACCAACATGGAGTCCATTGGGATATTGAAGGCTTAGAAGGAGACAAGCAAATCATCTACACCATGATGCAATCCCATGGAGAGTCAAGCGGGCCTCAATTGATTGGGCAGTGTGTGGTCTTTAGGCCTTCATGTTGCTTAGGGTTAGATTAATTGTGTAGTAGAAGCATGGGCCGGCCCATCTCGACACGAAGATGGCCGACGGGTCTTTTAGAGTTTCCTTAGGGTTTTAGTAACCTCTGGCCTATAAAAGGGCTGGCTTTGTAAGGGTTTTGGACACAAGTTGGAACAATAAAGTTTGATTAATTTCGATTCTTAAAGTTAAGAGAGATCGAGCCTTTTTACTTGCCTTGGCATGGGTTGTGAGCAATCTTGCGTCTCGTCTTAGATTGTTCTACCGACCTATCCATTAGAGCAATCACCTCGGTGGAGTCGTCGTTCTACCGCCAATAATCAAATAGTGTCGTCCCGTTTGATTCTAGGTTCCGCAATCCAAGCGTTGGACCACCTCGCTAGATCCTTGGGCAAACGTGCTACGTGTCTCGAAACGAGTTGTTCGAGATGTATCCATTAGAGTAATCCCCTCTGTGGAGTCGTCGTTCTACCGCCTATAATTATATCGTGTCGTCGTTTGGTTCTAGGTTCCGCATTCCAAATCATCTTGCGTCTCGTCCACGATTGTTCTACCGACCTATCCATTAGAGTAGTCACCTCTGTGGAGTCATCGTTCTGCCGTCTATAATCTAATCGTGTTGTCCGTTTGATTCTACGTTCCGCAATCCGAGCGTTGGACCACCTCGCTAGATCCTTGCGCAAACATGCTACGTGTCTCGAAAAGAGTTGATCGAGGACCGTATCAGTGATTTGTGCATGGATCAGGGCCCACGCCATGGCCCTGTCCGAGTTCCATTGCGCCCAGTCACACGTGCACGAGCCAAGCTCTTCAAGGGTTCCCTCCGAGGCCTTGTTCGAATGGTCCAAGACTAACATGGAGTCCATAGGGATATTGAAAGCCTAGAAGGAGACAAGCAAATCATCTACTCCATGATCCAAGCCCATGGAGAGTCAAGCGGGCCTCCAATTGATTGGACAGAGCGTGGTCTTTAGGCCTTAATTTTGCTTAGGGTTAGATTAACTACACCCGGCCCATCTCGACACCAAGATGGCCGACTGCTCTTTTAGGGTTTCCTTAGGATTTTAGTAACCTCTAGCCTATAAAAAGGCTTGCATTGTAAGGGTTTTGGACACAAGTAGGATCAATAAAGTTTGATTAATTTCGACTCTTCTTGTTAAGAGAGATTCGAGCCTTTTTACTTGCCTTGACAAGGGTTGTGAGCAATCTTGCGTCTCGTCGTAGATGGTTCTACCAACTTGTCCATTAGAGTACTCATATCTGTGGTGTCGTCGTTCTGCCGCCTACAATCAAATCGTGTCTTTCGTTTGATTCTAGGTTTCGTAATCCAAGCGTTGGACCACCTCGCTTGATCCTTGGGCAAACATGCTTCGTGTCACGAAACGAGTTGATCTAGGACCGTATCAGTGATGTATAGCATCGATCAGGGCCCCCTCAATGATCCGGTCCGACTTCCATTGGGCCTAGTCACACGTGCACGAGCCAAGCTCTTCATGGAATCCCTCCAAGGCCTTGTTCGAATGGTCCAAGACCAACATGGAGTCCATTGGGATATTGAAGGCTTAGAAGGAGACAAGCAAATCATCTACACCATGATGCAATCCCATGGAGAGTCAAGCGGGCCTCAATTGATTGGGCAGTGTGTGGTCTTTAGGCCTTAATGTTGCTTAGGGTTAGATTAATTGTGTAGTAGAAGCATGGGCCGGCCCATCTCGACATCAAGATGGCCGACTGCCCTTTTAGATTTTCCTTAGGGTTTTAGTAACCTCTAGCCTGTAAAAGGGCTGGCTTTGTAAGGGTTTTGGACACAAGTTAGAACAATGAAGTTTGATTAATTTCGATTCTTAAAGTTAAGAGAGATCGAGCCTTTTTACTTGCCTTGGCATGGGTTGTGAGCAATCTTGCGTCTCGTCTTAGATTGTTCTACCGACCTATCCATTAGAATAATCACCTCGGTGGAGTCGTCGTTCTACCGCCTATAATCAAATCGCGTCGTCCCGTTTGATTCTAGGTTCCGCAATCCAAGCGTTGGACCACCTCGCTAGATCCTTGGGCAAACGTGCTACGTGTCTCGAAACGAGTTGTTCGAGATGTATCCATTAGAGTAATCCCCTCCGTGGAGTCGTCGTTCTACCGCCTATAATTATATCGTGTCGTCGTTTGGTTCTAGGTTCCGCATTCCAAATCATCTTGCGTCTCGTCCACGACTGTTCTACCAACCTATCCATTAGAGTAGTCACCTCTGTGGAGTCATCGTTCTGCCGTCTATAATCTAATCGTGTTGTCCTTTTGATTCTACGTTCCGCAATCCGAGCGTTGGACCACCTCGCTAGATCCTTGCGCAAACATGCTACGTGTCTCGAAAAGAGTTGATCGAGGACCGTATCAGTGATTTGTGCATGGATCAGGGCCCACGCCATGACCCTGTCCGAGTTCCATTGGGCCCAGTCACACGTGCACGAGCCAAGCTCTTCAAGGGTTCCCTCCGAGGCCTTGTTCGAATGGTCCAAGACTAACATGGAGTCCATAGGGATATTGAATGCCTAGAAGGAGACAAGCAAATCATCTACTGCATGATCCAAGCCCATGGAGAGTCAAGCGGGCCTCCAATTGATTGGACAGAGCGTGTTCTTTAGGCCTTAATTTTGCTTAGGGTTAGATTAAATACACCCGGCCCATCTCGACACCAAGATGGCCGACTGATCTTTTAGGGTTTTCTTTGGATTTTAGTAACCACTAGCCTATAAAAGGGCTTGCGTTGTAAGGGTTTTGGACACAAGTAGGATCAATAAAGTTTGATTAATTTCGACTCTTCTTGTTAAGAGAGATTCGAGCCTTTTTACTTGCCTTGGCAAGGGTTGTGAGCAATCTTGCGTATCGTCGTAGATGGTTCAACCCACTTGTCCATTAGAGTACTCATATCTGTGGTGTCGTCGTTCTACCGCCTACAATCAAATCGTGCCTTTCGTTTGATTCTTGGTTTCGTAATCCAAGCGTTGGACCATCTCGCTAGATCCTTGGGCAAACATGCTACGTGTCACGAAACGAGTTGATCTAGGACCGTATCAATGATGTAAGCATGGATCAGGGCCCACTCAATGATCCGGTCCGAGTTCCATTGGGCCTAGTCACATGTGCACGAGCCAAGCTCTTCATGGAATCCCTCCAAGGCCTTGTTCGAATGGTCCAAGACCAACATGGAGTCCATTGGGATATTGAAGGCTTAGAAGGAGACAAGCAAATCATCTACACCATGATGCAAGCCCATGGAGAGTCAAGCGGGCCTCCAATTGATTGGGCAGAGTGTGGTCTTTAGGCCTTAATGTTGCTTAGGGTTAGATTAACTGTGTAGTAGAAGCATGGGCCGGCACATCTCGACATCAAGATGGCCGACTGCCCTTTTAGATTTTCCTTAGGGTTTTAGTAACCTCTAGCCTGTAAAAGGGCTGGCTTTGTAAGGGTTTTGGACACAAGTTAGAACAATGAAGTTTGATTAATTTCGATTCTTAAAGTTAAGAGAGATCGAGCCTTTTTACTTGCCTTGGCATGGGTTGTGAGCAATCTTGCGATTGTTCTTAGATTGTTCTACCGACCTATCCATTAGAGTAATCACCTCGGTGGAGTCGTCGTTCTACCGCCTATAATCAAATCGCGTCGTCCCGTTTGATTCTAGGTTCCGCAATCCAAGCGTTGGACCACCTCGCTAGATCCTTGGGCAAACGTGCTACGTGTCTCGAAACGAGTTGTTCGAGATGTATCCATTAGAGTAATCCCCTCTGTGGAGTCGTCGTTCTACCGCCTATAATTATATCGTGTCGTCGTTTGGTTCTAGGTTCCGCATTCCAAATCATCTTGCGTCTCGTCCACGACTGTTCTACCGACCTATCCATTAGAGTAGTCACCTCTGTGGAGTCATCGTTCTGCCGTCTATAATCTAATCGTGTTGTCCTTTTGATTCTACGTTCCGCAATCCGAGCGTTGGACCACCTCGCTAGATCCTTGCGCAAACATGCTACGTGTCTCGAAAAGAGTTGATCGAGGACCGTATCAGTGATTTGTGCATGGATCAGGGCCCACGCCATGACCCTGTCCGAGTTCCATTGGGCCCAGTCACACGTGCACGAGCCAAGCTCTTCAAGGGTTCCCTCCGAGGCCTTGTTCGAATGGTCCAAGACTAACATGGAGTCCATAGGGATATTGAATGCCTAGAAGGAGACAAGCAAATCATCTACTGCATGATCCAAGCCCATGGAGAGTCAAGCGGGCCTCCAATTGATTGGACAGAGCGTGGTCTTTAGGCCTTAATTTTGCTTAGGGTTAGATTAAATACACCCGGCCCATCTCGACACCAAGATGGCCGACTGATCTTTTAGGGTTTCCTTTGGATTTTAGTAACCTCTAGCCTATAAAAGGGCTTGCGTTGTAAGGGTTTTGGACACAAGTAGGATCAATAAAGTTTGATTAATTTCGACTCTTCTTGTTAAGAGAGATTCGAGCCTTTTTACTTGCCTTGGCAAGGGTTGTGAGCAATCTTGCATATCGTCGTAGATGGTTCAACCCACTTGTCCATTAGAGTACTCATATCTGTGGTGTCGTCGTTCTACCGCCTACAATCAAATCGTGCCTTTCGTTTGATTCTTGGTTTCGTAATCCAAGCGTTGGACCATCTCGCTAGATCCTTGGGCAAACATGCTACGTGTCACGAAACGAGTTGATCTAGGACCGTATCAGTGATGTATAGCATCGATCAGGGCCCCCTCAATGATCCGGTCCGACTTCCATTGGGCCTAGTCACACGTGCACGAGCCAAGCTCTTGAAGGAATCCCTCCAAGGCCTTGTTCGAATGGTCCAAGACCAACATGGAGTCCATTGGGATATTGAAGGCTTAGAAGGAGACAAGCAAATCATCTACACCATGATGCAATCCCATGGAGAGTCAAGCGGGCCTCAATTGATTGGGCAGTGTGTGGTCTTTAGGCCTTCATGTTGCTTAGGGTTAGATTAATTGTGTAGTAGAAGCATGGGCCGGCCCATCTCGACACGAAGATGGCCGACGGGTCTTTTAGAGTTTCCTTAGGGTTTTAGTAACCTCTGGCCTATAAAAGGGCTGGCTTTGTAAGGGTTTTGGACACAAGTTGGAACAATAAAGTTTGATTAATTTCGATTCTTAAAGTTAAGAGAGATCGAGCCTTTTTACTTGCCTTGGCATGGGTTGTGAGCAATCTTGCGTCTCGTCTTAGATTGTTCTACCGACCTATCCATTAGAGCAATCACCTCGGTGGAGTCGTCGTTCTACCGCCAATAATCAAATAGTGTCGTCCCGTTTGATTCTAGGTTCCGCAATCCAAGCGTTGGACCACCTCGCTAGATCCTTGGGCAAACGTGCTACGTGTCTCGAAACGAGTTGTTCGAGATGTATCCATTAGAGTAATCCCCTCTGTGGAGTCGTCGTTCTACCGCCTATAATTATATCGTGTCGTCGTTTGGTTCTAGGTTCCGCATTCCAAATCATCTTGCGTCTCGTCCACGATTGTTCTACCGACCTATCCATTAGAGTAGTCACCTCTGTGGAGTCATCGTTCTGCCGTCTATAATCTAATCGTGTTGTCCGTTTGATTCTACGTTCCGCAATCCGAGCGTTGGACCACCTCGCTAGATCCTTGCGCAAACATGCTACGTGTCTCGAAAAGAGTTGATCGAGGACCGTATCAGTGATTTGTGCATGGATCAGGGCCCACGCCATGGCCCTGTCCGAGTTCCATTGCGCCCAGTCACACGTGCACGAGCCAAGCTCTTCAAGGGTTCCCTCCGAGGCCTTGTTCGAATGGTCCAAGACTAACATGGAGTCCATAGGGATATTGAAAGCCTAGAAGGAGACAAGCAAATCATCTACTCCATGATCCAAGCCCATGGAGAGTCAAGCGGGCCTCCAATTGATTGGACAGAGCGTGGTCTTTAGGCCTTAATTTTGCTTAGGGTTAGATTAACTACACCCGGCCCATCTCGACACCAAGATGGCCGACTGCTCTATTAGGGTTTCCTTAGGATTTTAGTAACCTCTAGCCTATAAAAAGGCTTGCATTGTAAGGGTTTTGGACACAAGTAGGATCAATAAAGTTTGATTAATTTCGACTCTTCTTGTTAAGAGAGATTCGAGCCTTTTTACTTGCCTTGACAAGGGTTGTGAGCAATCTTGCGTCTCGTCGTAGATGGTTCTACCAACTTGTCCATTAGAGTACTCATATCTGTGGTGTCGTCGTTCTGCCGCCTACAATCAAATCGTGTCTTTCGTTTGATTCTAGGTTTCGTAATCCAAGCGTTGGACCACCTCGCTTGATCCTTGGGCAAACATGCTTCGTGTCACGAAACGAGTTGATCTAGGACCGTATCAGTGATGTATAGCATCGATCAGGGCCCCCTCAATGATCCGGTCCGACTTCCATTGGGCCTAGTCACACGTGCACGAGCCAAGCTCTTCATGGAATCCCTCCAAGGCCTTGTTCGAATGGTCCAAGACCAACATGGAGTCCATTGGGATATTGAAGGCTTAGAAGGAGACAAGCAAATCATCTACACCATGATGCAATCCCATGGAGAGTCAAGCGGGCCTCAATTGATTGGGCAGTGTGTGGTCTTTAGGCCTTAATGTTGCTTAGGGTTAGATTAATTGTGTAGTAGAAGCATGGGCCGGCCCATCTCGACATCAAGATGGCCGACTGCCCTTTTAGATTTTCCTTAGGGTTTTAGTAACCTCTAGCCTGTAAAAGGGCTGGCTTTGTAAGGGTTTTGGACACAAGTTAGAACAATGAAGTTTGATTAATTTCGATTCTTAAAGTTAAGAGAGATCGAGCCTTTTTACTTGCCTTGGCATGGGTTGTGAGCAATCTTGCGTCTCGTCTTAGATTGTTCTACCGACCTATCCATTAGAATAATCACCTCGGTGGAGTCGTCGTTCTACCGCCTATAATCAAATCGCGTCGTCCCGTTTGATTCTAGGTTCCGCAATCCAAGCGTTGGACCACCTCGCTAGATCCTTGGGCAAACGTGCTACGTGTCTCGAAACGAGTTGTTCGAGATGTATCCATTAGAGTAATCCCCTCCGTGGAGTCGTCGTTCTACCGCCTATAATTATATCGTGTCGTCGTTTGGTTCTAGGTTCCGCATTCCAAATCATCTTGCGTCTCGTCCACGACTGTTCTACCGACCTATCCATTAGAGTAGTCACCTCTGTGGAGTCATCGTTCTGCCGTCTATAATATAATCGTGTTGTCCTTTTGATTCTACGTTCCGCAATCCGAGCGTTGGACCACCTCGCTAGATCCTTGCGCAAACATGCTACGTGTCTCGAAAAGAGTTGATCGAGGACCGTATCAGTGATTTGTGCATGGATCAGGGCCCACGCCATGACCCTGTCCGAGTTCCATTGGGCCCAGTCACACGTGCACGAGCCAAGCTCTTCAAGGGTTCCCTCCGAGGCCTTGTTCGAATGGTCCAAGACTAACATGGAGTCCATAGGGATATTGAATGCCTAGAAGGAGACAAGCAAATCATCTACTGCATGATCCAAGCCCATGGAGAGTCAAGCGGGCCTCCAATTGATTGGACAGAGCGTGTTCTTTAGGCCTTAATTTTGCTTAGGGTTAGATTAAATACACCCGGCCCATCTCGACACCAAGATGGCCGACTGATCTTTTAGGGTTTCCTTTGGATTTTAGTAACCACTAGCCTATAAAAGGGCTTGCGTTGTAAGGGTTTTGGACACAAGTAGGATCAATAAAGTTTGATTAATTTCGACTCTTCTTGTTAAGAGAGATTCGAGCCTTTTTACTTGCCTTGGCAAGGGTTGTGAGCAATCTTGCGTATCGTCGTAGATGGTTCAACCCACTTGTCCATTAGAGTACTCATATCTGTGGTGTCGTCGTTCTACCGCCTACAATCAAATCGTGCCTTTCGTTTGATTCTTGGTTTCGTAATCCAAGCGTTGGACCATCTCGCTAGATCCTTGGGCAAACATGCTACGTGTCACGAAACGAGTTGATCTAGGACCGTATCAATGATGTAAGCATGGATCAGGGCCCACTCAATGATCCGGTCCGAGTTCCATTGGGCCTAGTCACATGTGCACGAGCCAAGCTCTTCATGGAATCCCTCCAAGGCCTTGTTCGAATGGTCCAAGACCAACATGGAGTCCATTGGGATATTGAAGGCTTAGAAGGAGACAAGCAAATCATCTACACCATGATGCAAGCCCATGGAGAGTCAAGCGGGCCTCCAATTGATTGGGCAGAGTGTGGTCTTTAGGCCTTAATGTTGCTTAGGGTTAGATTAACTGTGTAGTAGAAGCATGGGCCGGCACATCTCGACATCAAGATGGCCGACTGCCCTTTTAGATTTTCCTTAGGGTTTTAGTAACCTCTAGCCTGTAAAAGGGCTGGCTTTGTAAGGGTTTTGGACACAAGTTAGAACAATGAAGTTTGATTAATTTCGATTCTTAAAGTTAAGAGAGATCGAGCCTTTTTACTTGCCTTGGCATGGGTTGTGAGCAATCTTACGATTGTTCTTAGATTGTTCTACCGACCTATCCATTAGAGTAATCACCTCGGTGGAGTCGTCGTTCTACCGCCTATAATCAAATCGCGTCGTCCCGTTTGATTCTAGGTTCCGCAATCCAAGCGTTGGACCACCTCGCTAGATCCTTGGGCAAACGTGCTACGTGTCTCGAAACGAGTTGTTCGAGATGTATCCATTAGAGTAATCCCCTCTGTGGAGTCGTCGTTCTACCGCCTATAATTATATCGTGTCGTCGTTTGGTTCTAGGTTCCGCATTCCAAATCATCTTGCGTCTCGTCCACGACTGTTCTACCGACCTATCCATTAGAGTAGTCACCTCTGTGGAGTCATCGTTCTGCCGTCTATAATCTAATCGTGTTGTCCTTTTGATTCTACGTTCCGCAATCCGAGCGTTGGACCACCTCGCTAGATCCTTGTGCAAACATGCTACGTGTCTCGAAAAGAGTTGATCGAGGACCGTATCAGTGATTTGTGCATGGATCAGGGCCCACGCCATGACCCTGTCCGAGTTCCATTGGGCCCAGTCACACGTGCACGAGCCAAGCTCTTCAAGGGTTCCCTCCGAGGCCTTGTTCGAATGGTCCAAGACTAACATGGAGTCCATAGGGATATTGAATGCCTAGAAGGAGACAAGCAAATCATCTACTGCATGATCCAAGCCCATGGAGAGTCAAGCGGGCCTCCAATTGATTGGACAGAGCGTGGTCTTTAGGCCTTAATTTTGCTTAGGGTTAGATTAAATACACCCGGCCCATCTCGACACCAAGATGGCCGACTGATCTTTTAGGGTTTCCTTTGGATTTTAGTAACCTCTAGCCTATAAAAGGGCTTGCGTTGTAAGGGTTTTGGACACAAGTAGGATCAATAAAGTTTGATTAATTTCGACTCTTCTTGTTAAGAGAGATTCGAGCCTTTTTACTTGCCTTGGCAAGGGTTGTGAGCAATCTTGCATATCGTCGTAGATGGTTCAACCCACTTGTCCATTAGAGTACTCATATCTGTGGTGTCGTCGTTCTACCGCCTACAATCAAATCGTGCCTTTCGTTTGATTCTTGGTTTCGTAATCCAAGCGTTGGACCATCTCGCTAGATCCTTGGGCAAACATGCTACGTGTCACGAAACGAGTTGATCTAGGACCGTATCAATGATGTAAGCATGGATCAGGGCCCACTCAATGATCCGGTCCGAGTTCCATTGGGCCTAGTCACACGTGCACGAGCCAAGCTCTTCATGGAATCCCTCCAAGGCCTTGTTCGAATGGTCCAAGACCAACATGGAGTCCATTGGGATATTGAAGGCTTAGAAGGAGACAAGCAAATCATCTACACCATGATGCAAGCCCATGGAGAGTCAAGCGGGCCTCCAATTGATTGGGCAGAGTGTGGTCTTTAGGCCTTAATGTTGCTTAGGGTTAGATTAACTGTGTAGTAGAAGCATGGGCCGGCACATCTCGACATCAAGATGGCCGACTGCCCTTTTAGATTTTCCTTAGGGTTTTAGTAACCTCTAGCCTGTAAAAGGGCTGGCTTTGTAAGGGTTTTGGACACAAGTTAGAACAATGAAGTTTGATTAATTTCGATTCTTAAAGTTAAGAGAGATCGAGCCTTTTTACTTGCCTTGGCATGGGTTGTGAGCAATCTTGCGTCTCGTCTTAGATTGTTCTACCGACCTATCCATTAGAGTAATCACCTCGGTGGAGTCGTCGTTCTATCGCCTATAATCAAATCGCGTCGTCCCGTTTGATTCTAGGTTCCGCAATCCAAGCGTTGGACCACCTCGCTAGATCCTTGGGCAAACGTGCTACGTGTCTCGAAACGAGTTGTTCGAGATGTATCCATTAGAGTAATCCCCTCTGTGGAGTCGTCGTTCTACCGCCTATAATTATATCGTGTCGTCGTTTGGTTCTAGGTTCTGCATTCCAAATCATCTTGCGTCTCGTCCACGACTGTTTTACCGACCTATCCATTAGAGTAGTCACCTCTGTGGAGTCATCGTTCTGCCGTCTATAATCTAATCGTGTTGTCCTTTTGATTCTACGTTCCGCAATCCGAGCGTTGGACCACCTCGCTAGATCCTTGCGCAAACATGCTACGTGTCTCGAAAAGTGTTGATCGAGGACCGTATCAGTGATTTGTGCATGGATCAGGGCCCACGCCATGACCCTGTCCGAGTTCCATTGGGCCCAGTCACACGTGCACGAGCCAAGCTCTTCAAGGGTTCCCTCCGAGGCCTTGTTCGAATGGTCCAAGACAAACATGGAGTCCATAGGGATATTGAATGCCTAGAAGGAGACAAGCAAATCATCTACTGCATGATCCAAGCCCATGGCGAGTCAAGCGGGCCTCCAATTGATTGGACAGAGCGTGGTCTTTAGGCCTTAATTTTGCTTAGGGTTAGATTAAATACACCCGGCCCATCTCGACACCAAGATGGCCGACTGATCTTTTAGGGTTTCCTTTGGATTTTAGTAACCTCTAGCCTATAAAAGGGCTTGCGTTGTAAGGGTTTTGGACACAAGTAGGATCAATAAAGTTTGATTAATTTCGACTCTTCTTGTTAAGAGAGATTCGAGCCTTTTTACTTGCCTTGGCAAGGGTTGTGAGCAATCTTGCGTCTCATCGTAGATGGTTCTACCTACTTATCCATTAGAGTACTCATATCTGTGGTGTCGTCGTTCTACCGCCTACAATCAAATCGTGTATTTCGTTTGATTATAGGTTTCGTAATCCATACGTTGGACCACCTCACTAGATCCTTGGACAAACATACTACGCGTCTCGAAACGAGTTGATCTAGGGCCGTATCAGTGATGTAAGCATGGATCAGGGCCCACTCAATGATCCGGTCCGACTTCCATTGGGCCTAGTCACATGTGCACGAGCCAAGCTCTTCAAGGAATCCCTCCAAGGCCTTGTTCGAATGGTCCAAGACCAACATGGAGTCCATTGGGATATTGAAGGCTTAGAAGGAGACAAGCAAATCATCTACACCATGATGCAATCCCATGGAGAGTCAAGCGGGCCTCCAATTGATTGGGCAGAGTGTGGTCTTTAGGCCTTAATGTTGCTTAGGGCTAGATTAATAGTGTAGTAGAAGCATGGGCCGGCCCATCTCGACACCAAGATGGCCGACTGCTCTTTTAGAGTTTCCTTAGGGTTTTAGTAACCTCTGGCATATAAAAGGGCTGGCTTTGTAAGGTTTTGGACACAATTTGGAAAAATAAAGTTTGATTAATTTCGATTCTTAAAGTTAAGAGAGATCGAGCCTTTTTACTTGCCTTGGCATGGGTTGTGAGCAATCTTGCGTCTCGTCTTAGATTGTTCTACCGGCCTATCCATTAGAGTAATCATCTCGGTGGAGTCGTCGTTCTACCACCTATAATCAAATCGTGTCGTCCCGTTTGATTCTAGGTTCCGCAATCCAAGCGTTGGACCACCTCGCTAGATCCTTGGGCAAACGTGCTACGTGTCTCGAAACGAGTTGTTCGAGATCTATCCATTTGAGTAATCCCATCTGTGGAGTCGTCGTTCTACCGCCTATAATTATATCGTGTCGTCGTTTGGTTCCAGGTTCCGCATTCCAAATCATCTGGCGTCTCGTCCACGATTGTTCAACCCACCTATCCATTAGCGTAGCCACCTCTGTGGAGTCATCGTTCTACCGTCTATACTGAAATCGTGTTATCCGTTTGATTTTAGGTTCCGCAATCCGAGCGTTGGACCACCTCGCTAGATCCTTGCGCAAACTTCCTACGTTTCTCGAAAAGAGTTGATCGAGGACCGTATCAGTGATTTGTGCATGGATCAGGGCCCACGCCATGACCCTGTCCGAGTTCCATTGGGCCCAGTCACACGTGCATGAGCCAAGCTCTTCGAGGGTTCCCTCCAAGGCCTTGTTCGAATGGTCCATGACTAACATGGAGTCCATAGGGAAATTGAAAGCCTAGAAGGAGACAAGCAAATCATTTACTCCATGATCCAAGCCCATGGAGAGTCAAGCGGGCCTCCAATTGATTGGACAGAGCGTGGTCTTTAGGCCTTAATTATGCTTAGGGTTAGATTAACTACACCCGGCCCATCTCGACACCAAGATGGCCGACCGCTCTTTTAGTGTTTCCTTAGGATTTTAGTAACCTCTAGCCTATAAAAGGGCTTGCAATGTAAGGGTTTTGGACACAAGTTGGATCAATAAAGTTTGATTAATTTCGATTCTTCTTGTTAAGAGAGATTCGAGGATTTTTACTTGCCTTGGCAAGGGTTGTGAGCAATCTTGCGGCTCGTC
Source organism: Coffea arabica (assembly GCF_036785885.1). Lineage (NCBI taxonomy): Eukaryota > Viridiplantae > Streptophyta > Magnoliopsida > Gentianales > Rubiaceae > Coffea > Coffea arabica. The sequence goes on from NC_092314.1 coordinate 23,450,993, forward strand.
GTAGATGGTTCTACCTACTTATCCATTAGAGTACTCATATCTGTGGTATCGTCGTTCTACCGCCTACAATCAAATCGTGTCTTTCGTTTGATTATAGGTTTCGTAATCCATACGTTGGACCACCTCACTAGATCCTTGGACAAACATACTACGCGTCTCGAAACGAGTTGATCTAGGACCGTATCAGTGATGTAAGCATGGATCAAGGCCCACTCAATTAGCCGGTCCGACTTCCATTGGGCCTAGTCACACGTGCACGAGCCAAGGTCTTCAAGGAATCCCTCCAAGGCCTTGTTCGAATGGTCCAAGACCAACATGGAGTCCATTGGGATATGGAAGGCTTAGAAGGAGACAAGCAAATCATCTACACCATGATGCAATCGCATGGAGAGTCAAGCGGGCCTCCAATTGATTGGGCAGAGTGTGGTCTTTAGGCCTTAATGTTGCTTAGGGTTAGATTAACAGTGTAGTAGAAGCATGGGCCGGCCCATCTCGACACCAAGATGGCCGACTGCTCCTTTAGAGTTTCCTTAGGGTTTTAGTAACCTCTGGCATATAAATGGGCTGGCTTTGTAAGGGTTTTGGACACAAGTTGGAACAATAAAGTTTGATTAATTTCGATTCTTAAAGTTAAGAGAGATCGAGCCTTTTTACTTGCCTTGGCATGGGTTGTGAGCAATCTTGCGTCTCGTCTTAGATTGTTCTACCTACCTATCCATTAGAGTAATCACCTCGGTGGAGTCGTCGTTCTACCGCCTATAATCAAATCGTGTCGTCCCGTTTGATTCTAGGTTCCGCAATCCAAGCGTTGGACCACCTCGCTAGATCCTTGGACAAACGTGCTACGTGTCTCGAAACGAGTTGTTCGAGATGTATCCATTAGAGTAATCCCCTCTGTGGAGTCGTCGTTCTACCGCCTATAATTATATCGTGTCGTTGTTTGTTTCTTGGTTCCGCATGCCAAAACATCTGGCGTCTCGTCCACGATTGTTCTACCGACCTATCCATTAGAGTAGTCACCTCTGTGGAGTCATCGTTCTGCCGTCTATAATCAAATCGTGTTGTCCGTTTGATTCTAGGTTTCGCAATCCAAGCGTCGAACCACCTCGCTAGATCCTTGCGCAAACATGCTACGTGTCTAGAAAAGAGTTGATCCGCCTATAATCAAATCGCGTCGTCCCGTTTGATTCTAGGTTCCGCAATCCAAGCGTTGGACCACCTCGCTAGATCCTTGGGCAAACGTGCTACGTGTCTCGAAACGAGTTGTTCGAGATGTATCCATTAGAGTAATCCCCTCTGTGGAGTCGTCGTTCTACCGCCTATAATTATATCGTGTCGTCGTTTGGTTCTAGGTTCCGCATTCCAAATCATCTTGCGTCTCGTCCACGACTGTTCTACCGACCTATCCATTAGAGTAGTCACCTCTTTGGAGTCATCGTTCTGCCGTCTATAATCTAATCGTGTTGTCCTTTTGATTCTACGTTCTGCAATCCGAGCGTTGGACCACCTCGCTAGATCCATGTGCAAACATGCTACGTGTCTCGAAAAGAGTTGATCGAGGACCGTATCAGTGATTTGTGCATGGATTAGGGCCCACGCCATGACCCTGTCCGAGTTCCATTGGGCCCAGTCACACGTGCACGAGCCAAGCTCTTCAAGTGTTCCCTCCGAGGCCTTGTTCGAATGGTCCAAGACTAACATGGAGTCCATAGGGATATTGAATGCCTAGAAGGAGACAAGCAAATTATCTACTGCATGATCCAAGCCCATGGAGAGTCAAGCGGGCCTCCAATTGATTGGACAGAGCGTGGTCTTTAGGCCTTAATTTTGCTTAGGGTTAGATTAAATACACCCGGCCCATCTCGACACCAAGATGGCCGACTGATCTTTTGGGTTTCCTTTGGATTTTAGTAACCTCTAGCCTATAAAAGGGCTTGCATTGTAAGGGTTTTGGACACAAGTAGGATCAATAAAGTTTGATTAATTTCGACTCTTCTTGTTAAGAGAGATTCGAGCCTTTTTACTTGCCTTGGCAAGGGTTGTGAGCAATCTTGCGTATCGTCGTAGATGGTTCAACCCACTTGTCCATTAGAGTACTCATATCTGTGGTGTCGTCGTTCTACCGCCTACAATCAAATCGTGCCTTTCGTTTGATTCTTGGTTTCGTAATCCAAGCGTTGGACCATCTCGCTAGATCCTTGGGCAAACATGCTACCTGTCACGAAACGAGTTGATCTAGGACCGTATCAATGATGTAAGCATGGATCAGGGCCCACTCAATGATCCGGTCCGAGTTCCATTGGGCCTAGTCACACGTGCACGAGCCAAGCTCTTCATGGAATCCCTCCAAGGCCTTGTTCGAATGGTCCAAGACCAACATGGAGTCCATTGGGATATTGAAGGCTTAGAAGGAGACAAGCAAATCATCTACACCATGATGCAAGCCCATGGAGAGTCAAGCGGGCCTCCAATTGATTGGGCAGAGTGTGGTCTTTAGGCCTTAATGTTGCTTAGGGTTAGATTAACTGTGTAGTAGAAGCATGGGCCGGCACATCTCGACATCAAGATGGCCGACTGCCCTTTTAGATTTTCCTTAGGGTTTTAGTAACCTCTAGCCTGTAAAAGGGCTGGCTTTGTAAGGGTTTTGGACACAAGTTAGAACAATGAAGTTTGATTAATTTCGATTCTTAAAGTTAAGAGAGATCGAGCCTTTTTACTTGCCTTGGCATGGGTTGTGAGCAATCTTGCGTCTCGTCTTAGATTGTTCTACCGACCTATCCATTAGAGTAATCACCTCGGTGGAGTCGTCGTTCTACCGCCTATAATCAAATCGCGTCGTCCCGTTTGATTCTAGGTTCCGCAATCCAAGCGTTGGACCACCTCGCTAGATCCTTGGGCAAACGTGCTACGTGTCTCGAAACGAGTTGTTCGAGATGTATCCATTAGAGTAATCCCCTCTGTGGAGTCGTCGTTCTACCGCCTATAATTATATCGTGTCGTCGTTTGGTTCTAGGTTCCGCATTCCAAATCATCTTGCGTCTCGTCCACGACTGTTCTACCGACCTATCCATTAGAGTAGTCACCTCTGTGGAGTCATCGTTCTGCCGTCTATAATCTAATCGTGTTGTCCTTTTGATTCTACGTTCTGCAATCCGAGCGTTGGACCACCACGCTAGATCCTTGCGCAAACATGCTACGTGTCTCGAAAAGAGTTGATCGAGGACCGTATCAGTGATTTGTGCATGGATCAGGGCCCACGCCATGACCCTGTCCGAGTTCCATTGGGCCCAGTCACACGTGCACGAGCCAAGCTCTTCAAGGGTTCCCTCCGAGGCCTTGTTCGAATGGTCCAAGACTAACATGGAGTCCATAGGGATATTGAATGCCTAGAAGGAGACAAGCAAATCATCTACTGCATGATCCAAGCCCATGGAGAGTCAAGCGGGCCTCCAATTGATTGGACAGAGCGTGGTCTTTAGGCCTTAATTTTGCTTAGGGTTAGATTAAATACACCCGGCCTATCTCGACACCAAGATGGCCGACTGATCTTTTAGGGTTTCCTTTGGATTTTAGTAATCTCTAGCCTATAAAAGGGCTTGCGTTGTAAGGGTTTTGGACAAAAGTAGGATCAATAAAGTTTGATTAATTTCGACTCTTCTTGTTAAGAGAGATTCGAGCCTTTTTACTTGCCTTGGCAAGGGTTGTGAGCAATCTTGCGTATCGTCGTAGATGGTTCAACCCACTTGTCCATTAGAGTACTCATATCTGTGGTGTCGTCGTTCTACCGCCTACAATCAAATCGTGCCTTTCGTTTGATTCTTGGTTTCGTAATCCAAGCGTTGGACCATCTCGCTAGATCCTTGGGCAAACATGCTACGTGTCACGAAACGAGTTGATCTAGGACCGTATCAATGATGTAAGCATGGATCAGGGCCCACTCAATGATCCGGTCCGAGTTCCATTGGGCCTAGTCACACGTGCACGAGCCAAGCTCTTCATGGAATCCCTCCAAGGCCTTGTTCGAATGGTCCAAGACCAACATGGAGTCCATTGGGATATTGAAGGCTTAGAAGGAGACAAGCAAATCATCTACACCATGATGCAAGCCCATGGAGAGTCAAGCGGGCCTCCAATTGATTGGGCAGAGTGTGGTCTTTAGGCCTTAATGTTGCTTAGGGTTAGATTAACTGTGTAGTAGAAGCATGGGCCGGCACATCTCGACATCAAGATGGCCGACTGCCCTTTTAGATTTTCCTTAGGGTTTTAGTAACCTCTAGCCTGTAAAAGGGCTTGCTTTGTAAGGGTTTTGGACACAAGTTAGAACAATGAAGTTTGATTAATTTCGATTCTTAAAGTTAAGAGAGATCGAGCCTTTTTACTTGCCTTGGCATGGGTTGTGAGCAATCTTGCGTCTCGTCTTAGATTGTTCTACCGACCTATCCATTAGAGTAATCACCTCGGTGGAGTCGTCGTTCTACCGCCTATAATCAAATCGCGTCGTCCCGTTTGATTCTAGGTTCCGCAATCCAAGCGTTGGACCACCTCGCTAGATCCTTGGGCAAACGTGCTACGTGTCTCGAAACGAGTTGTTCGAGATGTATCCATTAGAGTAATCCCCTCTGTGGAGTCGTCGTTCTACCGCCTATAATTATATCGTGTCGTCGTTTGGTTCTAGGTTCCGCATTCCAAATCATCTTGCGTCTCGTCCACGACTGTTCTACCGACCTATCCATTAGAGTAGTCACCTCTGTGGAGTCATCGTTCTGCCGTCTATAATCTAATCGTGTTGTCCTTTTGATTCTACGTTCCGCAATCCGAGCGTTGGACCACCTCGCTAGATCCTTGCGCAAACATGCTACGTGTCTCGAAAAGTGTTGATCGAGGACCGTATCAGTGATTTGTGCATGGATCAGGGCCCACGCCATGACCCTGTCCGAGTTCCATTGGGCCCAGTCACACGTGCACGAGCCAAGCTCTTCAAGGGTTCCCTCCGAGGCCTTGTTCGAATGGTCCAAGACTAACATGGAGTCCATAGGGATATTGAATGCCTAGAAGGAGACAAGCAAATCATCTACTGCATGATCCAAGCCCATGGAGAGTCAAGCGGGCCTCCAATTGATTGGACAGAGCGTGGTCTTTAGGCCTTAATTTTGCTTAGGGTTAGATTAAATACACCCGGCCCATCTCGACACCAAGATGGCCGACTGATCTTTTAGGGTTTCCTTTGGATTTTAGTAACCTCTAGCCTATAAAAGGGCTTGCGTTGTAAGGGTTTTGGACACAAGTAGGATCAATAAAGTTTGATTAATTTCGACTCTTCTTGTTAAGAGAGATTCGAGCCTTTTTACTTGCCTTGGCAAGGGTTGTGAGCAATCTTGCGTATCGTCGTAGATGGTTCAACCCACTTGTCCATTAGAGTACTCATATCTGTGGTGTCGTCGTTCTACCGCCTACAATCAAATCGTGCCTTTCGTTTGATTCTTGGTTTCGTAATCCAAGCGTTGGACCATCTCGCTAGATCCTTGGGCAAACATGCTACGTGTCACGAAACGAGTTGATCTAGGACCGTATCAATGATGTAAGCATGGATCAGGGCCCACTCAATGATCCGGTCCGAGTTCCATTGGGCCTAGTCACACGTGCACGAGCCAAGCTCTTCATGGAATCCCTCCAAGGCCTTGTTCGAATGGTCCAAGACCAACATGGAGTCCATTGGGATATTGAAGGCTTAGAAGGAGACAAGCAAATCATCTACACCATGATGCAAGCCCATGGAGAGTCAAGCGGGCCTCCAATTGATTGGGCAGAGTGTGGTCTTTAGGCCTTAATGTTGCTTAGGGTTAGATTAACTGTGTAGTAGAAGCATGGGCCGGCACATCTCGACATCAAGATGGCCGACTGCCCTTTTAGATTTTCCTTAGGGTTTTAGTAACCTCTAGCCTGTAAAAGGGCTTGCTTTGTAAGGGTTTTGGACACAAGTTAGAACAATGAAGTTTGATTAATTTCGATTCTTAAAGTTAAGAGAGATCGAGCCTTTTTACTTGCCTTGGCATGGGTTGTGAGCAATCTTGCGTCTCGTCTTAGATTGTTCTACCGACCTATCCATTAGAGTAATCACCTCGGTGGAGTCGTCGTTCTACCGCCTATAATCAAATCGCGTCGTCCCGTTTGATTCTAGGTTCCGCAATCCAAGCGTTGGACCACCTCGCTAGATCCTTGGGCAAACGTGCTACGTGTCTCGAAACGAGTTGTTCGAGATGTATCCATTAGAGTAATCCCCTCTGTGGAGTCGTCGTTCTACCGCCTATAATTATATCGTGTCGTCGTTTGGTTCTAGGTTCCGCATTCCAAATCATCTTGCGTCTCGTCCACGACTGTTCTACCGACCTATCCATTAGAGTAGTCACCTCTGTGGAGTCATCGTTCTGCCGTCTATAATCTAATCGTGTTGTCCTTTTGATTCTACGTTCCGCAATCCGAGCGTTGGACCACCTCGCTAGATCCATGTGCAAACATGCTACGTGTCTCGAAAAGAGTTGATCGAGGACCGTATCAGTGATTTGTGCATGGATCAGGGCCCACGCCATGACCCTGTCCGAGTTCCATTGGGCCCAGTCACACGTGCACGAGCCAAGCTCTTCAAGGGTTCCCTCCGAGGCCTTGTTCGAATGGTCCAAGACTAACATGGAGTCCATAGGGATATTGAATGCCTAGAAGGAGACAAGCAAATCATCTACTGCATGATCCAAGCCCATGGAGAGTCAAGCGGGCCTCCAATTGATTGGACAGAGCGTGGTCTTTAGGCCTTAATTTTGCTTAGGGTTAGATTAAATACACCCGGCCCATCTCGACACCAAGATGGCCGACTGATCTTTTAGGGTTTCCTTTGGATTTTAGTAACCTCTAGCCTATAAAAGGGCTTGCGTTGTAAGGGTTTTGGACACAAGTAGGATCAATAAAGTTTGATTAATTTCGACTCTTCTTGTTAAGAGAGATTCGAGCCTTTTTACTTGCCTTGGCAAGGGTTGTGAGCAATCTTGCGTATCGTCGTAGATGGTTCAACCCACTTGTCCATTAGAGTACTCATATCTGTGGTGTCGTCGTTCTACCGCCTACAATCAAATCGTGCCTTTCGTTTGATTCTTGGTTTCGTAATCCAAGCGTTGGACCATCTCGCTAGATCCTTGGGCAAACATGCTACGTGTCACGAAACGAGTTGATCTAGGACCGTATCAATGATGTAAGCATGGATCAGGGCCCACTCAATGATCCGGTCCGAGTTCCATTGGGCCTAGTCACACGTGCACGAGCCAAGCTCTTCATGGAATCCCTCCAAGGCCTTGTTCGAATGGTCCAAGACCAACATGGAGTCCATTGGGATATTGAAGGCTTAGAAGGAGACAAGCAAATCATCTACACCATGATGCAAGCCCATGGAGAGTCAAGCGGGCCTCCAATTGATTGGGCAGAGTGTGGTCTTTAGGCCTTAATGTTGCTTAGGGTTAGATTAACTGTGTAGTAGAAGCATGGGCCGGCACATCTCGACATCAAGATGGCCGACTGCCCTTTTAGATTTTCCTTAGGGTTTTAGTAACCTCTAGCCTGTAAAAGGGCTGGCTTTGTAAGGGTTTTGGACACAAGTTAGAACAATGAAGTTTGATTAATTTCGATTCTTAAAGTTAAGAGAGATCGAGCCTTTTTACTTGCCTTGGCATGGGTTGTGAGCAATCTTGCGTCTCGTCTTAGATTGTTCTACCGACCTATCCATTAGAGTAATCACCTCGGTGGAGTCGTCGTTCTACCGCCTATAATCAAATCGCGTCGTCCCGTTTGATTCTAGGTTCCGCAATCCAAGCGTTGGACCACCTCGCTAGATCCTTGGGCAAACGTGCTACGTGTCTCGAAACGAGTTGTTCGAGATGTATCCATTAGAGTAATCCCCTCTGTGGAGTCGTCGTTCTACCGCCTATAATTATATCGTGTCGTCGTTTGGTTCTAGGTTCCGCATTCCAAATCATCTTGCGTCTCGTCCACGACTGTTCTACCGACCTATCCATTAGAGTAGTCACCTCTGTGGAGTCATCGTTCTGCCGTCTATAATCTAATCGTGTTGTCCTTTTGATTCTACGTTCCGCAATCCGAGCGTTGGACCACCTCGCTAGATCCTTGCGCAAACATGCTACGTGTCTCGAAAAGAGTTGATCGAGGACCGTATCAGTGATTTGTGCATGGATCAGGGCCCACGCCATGACCCTGTCCGAGTTCCATTGGGCCCAGTCACACGTGCACGAGCCAAGCTCTTCAAGGGTTCCCTCCGAGGCCTTGTTCGAATGGTCCAAGACTAACATGGAGTCCATAGGGATATTGAATGCCTAGAAGGAGACAAGCAAATCATCTACTGCATGATCCAAGCCCATGGAGAGTCAAGCGGGCCTCCAATTGATTGGACAGAGCGTGGTCTTTAGGCCTTAATTTTGCTTAGGGTTAGATTAAATACACCCGGCCCATCTCGACACCAAGATGGCCGACTGATCTTTTAGGGTTTCCTTTGGATTTTAGTAACCTCTAGCCTATAAAAGGGCTTGCGTTGTAAGGGTTTTGGACACAAGTAGGATCAATAAAGTTTGATTAATTTCGACTCTTCTTGTTAAGAGAGATTCGAGCCTTTTTACTTGCCTTGGCAAGGGTTGTGAGCAATCTTGCGTATCGTCGTAGATGGTTCAACCCACTTGTCCATTAGAGTACTCATATCTGTGGTGTCGTCGTTCTACCGCCTACAATCAAATCGTGCCTTTCGTTTGATTCTTGGTTTCGTAATCCAAGCGTTGGACCATCTCGCTAGATCCTTGGGCAAACATGCTACGTGTCACGAAACGAGTTGATCTAGGACCGTATCAATGATGTAAGCATGGATCAGGGCCCACTCAATGATCCGGTCCGAGTTCCATTGGGCCTAGTCACACGTGCACGAGCCAAGCTCTTCATGGAATCCCTCCAAGGCCTTGTTCGAATGGTCCAAGACCAACATGGAGTCCATTGGGATATTGAAGGCTTAGAAGGAGACAAGCAAATCATCTACACCATGATGCAAGCCCATGGAGAGTCAAGCGGGCCTCCAATTGATTGGGCAGAGTGTGGTCTTTAGGCCTTAATGTTGCTTAGGGTTAGATTAACTGTGTAGTAGAAGCATGGGCCGGCACATCTCGACATCAAGATGGCCGACTGCCCTTTTAGATTTTCCTTAGGGTTTTAGTAACCTCTAGCCTGTAAAAGGGCTGGCTTTGTAAGGGTTTTGGACACAAGTTAGAACAATGAAGTTTGATTAATTTCGATTCTTAAAGTTAAGAGAGATCGAGCCTTTTTACTTGCCTTGGCATGGGTTGTGAGCAATCTTGCGTCTCGTCTTAGATTGTTCTACCGACCTATCCATTAGAGTAATCACCTCGGTGGAGTCGTCGTTCTACCGCCTATAATCAAATCGCGTCGTCCCGTTTGATTCTAGGTTCCGCAATCCAAGCGTTGGACCACCTCGCTAGATCCTTGGGCAAACGTGCTACGTGTCTCGAAACGAGTTGTTCGAGATGTATCCATTAGAGTAATCCCCTCTGTGGAGTCGTCGTTCTACCGCCTATAATTATATCGTGTCGTCGTTTGGTTCTAGGTTCCGCATTCCAAATCATCTTGCGTCTCGTCCACGACTGTTCTACCGACCTATCCATTAGAGTAGTCACCTCTGTGGAGTCATCGTTCTGCCGTCTATAATCTAATCGTGTTGTCCTTTTGATTCTACGTTCCGCAATCCGAGCGTTGGACCACCTCGCTAGATCCTTGCGCAAACATGCTACGTGTCTCGAAAAGAGTTGATCGAGGACCGTATCAGTGATTTGTGCATGGATCAGGGCCCACGCCATGACCCTGTCCGAGTTCCATTGGGCCCAGTCACACGTGCACGAGCCAAGCTCTTCAAGGGTTCCCTCCGAGGCCTTGTTCGAATGGTCCAAGACTAACATGGAGTCCATAGGGATATTGAATGCCTAGAAGGAGACAAGCAAATCATCTACTGCATGATCCAAGCCCATGGAGAGTCAAGCGGGCCTCCAATTGATTGGACAGAGCGTGGTCTTTAGGCCTTAATTTTGCTTAGGGTTAGATTAAATACACCCGGCCCATCTCGACACCAAGATGGCCGACTGATCTTTTAGGGTTTCCTTTGGATTTTAGTAACCTCTAGCCTATAAAAGGGCTTGCGTTGTAAGGGTTTTGGACACAAGTAGGATCAATAAAGTTTGATTAATTTCGACTCTTCTTGTTAAGAGAGATTCGAGCCTTTTTACTTGCCTTGGCAAGGGTTGTGAGCAATCTTGCGTATCGTCGTAGATGGTTCAACCCACTTGTCCATTAGAGTACTCATATCTGTGGTGTCGTCGTTCTACCGCCTACAATCAAATCGTGCCTTTCGTTTGATTCTTGGTTTCGTAATCCAAGCGTTGGACCATCTCGCTAGATCCTTGGGCAAACATGCTACGTGTCACGAAACGAGTTGATCTAGGACCGTATCAATGATGTAAGCATGGATCAGGGCCCACTCAATGATCCGGTCCGAGTTCCATTGGGCCTAGTCACACGTGCACGAGCCAAGCTCTTCATGGAATCCCTCCAAGGCCTTGTTCGAATGGTCCAAGACCAACATGGAGTCCATTGGGATATTGAAGGCTTAGAAGGAGACAAGCAAATCATCTACACCATGATGCAAGCCCATGGAGAGTCAAGCGGGCCTCCAATTGATTGGGCAGAGTGTGGTCTTTAGGCCTTAATGTTGCTTAGGGTTAGATTAACTGTGTAGTAGAAGCATGGGCCGGCACATCTCGACATCAAGATGGCCGACTGCCCTTTTAGATTTTCCTTAGGGTTTTAGTAACCTCTAGCCTGTAAAAGGGCTGGCTTTGTAAGGGTTTTGGACACAAGTTAGAACAATGAAGTTTGATTAATTTCGATTCTTAAAGTTAAGAGAGATCGAGCCTTTTTACTTGCCTTGGCATGGGTTGTGAGCAATCTTGCGTCTCGTCTTAGATTGTTCTACCGACCTATCCATTAGAGTAATCACCTCGGTGGAGTCGTCGTTCTACCGCCTATAATCAAATCGCGTCGTCCCGTTTGATTCTAGGTTCCGCAATCCAAGCGTTGGACCACCTCGCTAGATCCTTGGGCAAACGTGCTACGTGTCTCGAAACGAGTTGTTCGAGATGTATCCATTAGAGTAATCCCCTCTGTGGAGTCGTCGTTCTACCGCCTATAATTATATCGTGTCGTCGTTTGGTTCTAGGTTCCGCATTCCAAATCATCTTGCGTCTCGTCCACGACTGTTCTACCGACCTATCCATTAGAGTAGTCACCTCTGTGGAGTCATCGTTCTGCCGTCTATAATCTAATCGTGTTGTCCTTTTGATTCTACGTTCCGCAATCCGAGCGTTGGACCACCTCGCTAGATCCTTGCGCAAACATGCTACGTGTCTCGAAAAGAGTTGATCGAGGACCGTATCAGTGATTTGTGCATGGATCAGGGCCCACGCCATGACCCTGTCCGAGTTCCATTGGGCCCAGTCACACGTGCACGAGCCAAGCTCTTCAAGGGTTCCCTCCGAGGCCTTGTTCGAATGGTCCAAGACTAACATGGAGTCCATAGGGATATTGAATGCCTAGAAGGAGACAAGCAAATCATCTACTGCATGATCCAAGCCCATGGAGAGTCAAGCGGGCCTCCAATTGATTGGACAGAGCGTGGTCTTTAGGCCTTAATTTTGCTTAGGGTTAGATTAAATACACCCGGCCCATCTCGACACCAAGATGGCCGACTGATCTTTTAGGGTTTCCTTTGGATTTTAGTAACCTCTAGCCTATAAAAGGGCTTGCGTTGTAAGGGTTTTGGACACAAGTAGGATCAATAAAGTTTGATTAATTTCGACTCTTCTTGTTAAGAGAGATTCGAGCCTTTTTACTTGCCTTGGCAAGGGTTGTGAGCAATCTTGCGTATCGTCGTAGATGGTTCAACCCACTTGTCCATTAGAGTACTCATATCTGTGGTGTCGTCGTTCTACCGCCTACAATCAAATCGTGCCTTTCGTTTGATTCTTGGTTTCGTAATCCAAGCGTTGGACCATCTCGCTAGATCCTTGGGCAAACATGCTACGTGTCACGAAACGAGTTGATCTAGGACCGTATCAATGATGTAAGCATGGATCAGGGCCCACTCAATGATCCGGTCCGAGTTCCATTGGGCCTAGTCACACGTGCACGAGCCAAGCTCTTCATGGAATCCCTCCAAGGCCTTGTTCGAATGGTCCAAGACCAACATGGAGTCCATTGGGATATTGAAGGCTTAGAAGGAGACAAGCAAATCATCTACACCATGATGCAAGCCCATGGAGAGTCAAGCGGGCCTCCAATTGATTGGGCAGAGTGTGGTCTTTAGGCCTTAATGTTGCTTAGGGTTAGATTAACTGTGTAGTAGAAGCATGGGCCGGCACATCTCGACATCAAGATGGCCGACTGCCCTTTTAGATTTTCCTTAGGGTTTTAGTAACCTCTAGCCTGTAAAAGGGCTGGCTTTGTAAGGGTTTTGGACACAAGTTAGAACAATGAAGTTTGATTAATTTCGATTCTTAAAGTTAAGAGAGATCGAGCCTTTTTACTTGCCTTGGCATGGGTTGTGAGCAATCTTGCGTCTCGTCTTAGATTGTTCTACCGACCTATCCATTAGAGTAATCACCTCGGTGGAGTCGTCGTTCTACCGCCTATAATCAAATCGCGTCGTCCCGTTTGATTCTAGGTTCCGCAATCCAAGCGTTGGACCACCTCGCTAGATCCTTGGGCAAACGTGCTACGTGTCTCGAAACGAGTTGTTCGAGATGTATCCATTAGAGTAATCCCCTCTGTGGAGTCGTCGTTCTACCGCCTATAATTATATCGTGTCGTCGTTTGGTTCTAGGTTCCGCATTCCAAATCATCTTGCGTCTCGTCCACGACTGTTCTACCGACCTATCCATTAGAGTAGTCACCTCTGTGGAGTCATCGTTCTGCCGTCTATAATCTAATCGTGTTGTCCTTTTGATTCTACGTTCCGCAATCCGAGCGTTGGACCACCTCGCTAGATCCTTGCGCAAACATGCTACGTGTCTCGAAAAGAGTTGATCGAGGACCGTATCAGTGATTTGTGCATGGATCAGGGCCCACGCCATGACCCTGTCCGAGTTCCATTGGGCCCAGTCACACGTGCACGAGCCAAGCTCTTCAAGGGTTCCCTCCGAGGCCTTGTTCGAATGGTCCAAGACTAACATGGAGTCCATAGGGATATTGAATGCCTAGAAGGAGACAAGCAAATCATCTACTGCATGATCCAAGCCCATGGAGAGTCAAGCGGGCCTCCAATTGATTGGACAGAGCGTGGTCTTTAGGCCTTAATTTTGCTTAGGGTTAGATTAAATACACCCGGCCCATCTCGACACCAAGATGGCCGACTGATCTTTTAGGGTTTCCTTTGGATTTTAGTAACCTCTAGCCTATAAAAGGGCTTGCGTTGTAAGGGTTTTGGACACAAGTAGGATCAATAAAGTTTGATTAATTTCGACTCTTCTTGTTAAGAGAGATTCGAGCCTTTTTACTTGCCTTGGCAAGGGTTGTGAGCAATCTTGCGTATCGTCGTAGATGGTTCAACCCACTTGTCCATTAGAGTACTCATATCTGTGGTGTCGTCGTTCTACCGCCTACAATCAAATCGTGCCTTTCGTTTGATTCTTGGTTTCGTAATCCAAGCGTTGGACCATCTCGCTAGATCCTTGGGCAAACATGCTACGTGTCACGAAACGAGTTGATCTAGGACCGTATCAATGATGTAAGCATGGATCAGGGCCCACTCAATGATCCGGTCCGAGTTCCATTGGGCCTAGTCACACGTGCACGAGCCAAGCTCTTCATGGAATCCCTCCAAGGCCTTGTTCGAATGGTCCAAGACCAACATGGAGTCCATTGGGATATTGAAGGCTTAGAAGGAGACAAGCAAATCATCTACACCATGATGCAAGCCCATGGAGAGTCAAGCGGGCCTCCAATTGATTGGGCAGAGTGTGGTCTTTAGGCCTTAATGTTGCTTAGGGTTAGATTAACTGTGTAGTAGAAGCATGGGCCGGCACATCTCGACATCAAGATGGCCGACTGCCCTTTTAGATTTTCCTTAGGGTTTTAGTAACCTCTAGCCTGTAAAAGGGCTGGCTTTGTAAGGGTTTTGGACACAAGTTAGAACAATGAAGTTTGATTAATTTCGATTCTTAAAGTTAAGAGAGATCGAGCCTTTTTACTTGCCTTGGCATGGGTTGTGAGCAATCTTGCGTCTCGTCTTAGATTGTTCTACCGACCTATCCATTAGAGTAATCACCTCGGTGGAGTCGTCGTTCTACCGCCTATAATCAAATCGCGTCGTCCCGTTTGATTCTAGGTTCCGCAATCCAAGCGTTGGACCACCTCGCTAGATCCTTGGGCAAACGTGCTACGTGTCTCGAAACGAGTTGTTCGAGATGTATCCATTAGAGTAATCCCCTCTGTGGAGTCGTCGTTCTACCGCCTATAATTATATCGTGTCGTCGTTTGGTTCTAGGTTCCGCATTCCAAATCATCTTGCGTCTCGTCCACGACTGTTCTACCGACCTATCCATTAGAGTAGTCACCTCTGTGGAGTCATCGTTCTGCCGTCTATAATCTAATCGTGTTGTCCTTTTGATTCTACGTTCCGCAATCCGAGCGTTGGACCACCTCGCTAGATCCTTGCGCAAACATGCTACGTGTCTCGAAAAGAGTTGATCGAGGACCGTATCAGTGATTTGTGCATGGATCAGGGCCCACGCCATGACCCTGTCCGAGTTCCATTGGGCCCAGTCACACGTGCACGAGCCAAGCTCTTCAAGGGTTCCCTCCGAGGCCTTGTTCGAATGGTCCAAGACTAACATGGAGTCCATAGGGATATTGAATGCCTAGAAGGAGACAAGCAAATCATCTACTGCATGATCCAAGCCCATGGAGAGTCAAGCGGGCCTCCAATTGATTGGACAGAGCGTGGTCTTTAGGCCTTAATTTTGCTTAGGGTTAGATTAAATACACCCGGCCCATCTCGACACCAAGATGGCCGACTGATCTTTTAGGGTTTCCTTTGGATTTTAGTAACCTCTAGCCTATAAAAGGGCTTGCGTTGTAAGGGTTTTGGACACAAGTAGGATCAATAAAGTTTGATTAATTTCGACTCTTCTTGTTAAGAGAGATTCGAGCCTTTTTACTTGCCTTGGCAAGGGTTGTGAGCAATCTTGCGTATCGTCGTAGATGGTTCAACCCACTTGTCCATTAGAGTACTCATATCTGTGGTGTCGTCGTTCTACCGCCTACAATCAAATCGTGCCTTTCGTTTGATTCTTGGTTTCGTAATCCAAGCGTTGGACCATCTCGCTAGATCCTTGGGCAAACATGCTACGTGTCACGAAACGAGTTGATCTAGGACCGTATCAATGATGTAAGCATGGATCAGGGCCCACTCAATGATCCGGTCCGAGTTCCATTGGGCCTAGTCACACGTGCACGAGCCAAGCTCTTCATGGAATCCCTCCAAGGCCTTGTTCGAATGGTCCAAGACCAACATGGAGTCCATTGGGATATTGAAGGCTTAGAAGGAGACAAGCAAATCATCTACACCATGATGCAAGCCCATGGAGAGTCAAGCGGGCCTCCAATTGATTGGGCAGAGTGTGGTCTTTAGGCCTTAATGTTGCTTAGGGTTAGATTAACTGTGTAGTAGAAGCATGGGCCGGCACATCTCGACATCAAGATGGCCGACTGCCCTTTTAGATTTTCCTTAGGGTTTTAGTAACCTCTAGCCTGTAAAAGGGCTGGCTTTGTAAGGGTTTTGGACACAAGTTAGAACAATGAAGTTTGATTAATTTCGATTCTTAAAGTTAAGAGAGATCGAGCCTTTTTACTTGCCTTGGCATGGGTTGTGAGCAATCTTGCGTCTCGTCTTAGATTGTTCTACCGACCTATCCATTAGAGTAATCACCTCGGTGGAGTCGTCGTTCTACCGCCTATAATCAAATCGCGTCGTCCCGTTTGATTCTAGGTTCCGCAATCCAAGCGTTGGACCACCTCGCTAGATCCTTGGGCAAACGTGCTACGTGTCTCGAAACGAGTTGTTCGAGATGTATCCATTAGAGTAATCCCCTCTGTGGAGTCGTCGTTCTACCGCCTATAATTATATCGTGTCGTCGTTTGGTTCTAGGTTCCGCATTCCAAATCATCTTGCGTCTCGTCCACGACTGTTCTACCGACCTATCCATTAGAGTAGTCACCTCTGTGGAGTCATCGTTCTGCCGTCTATAATCTAATCGTGTTGTCCTTTTGATTCTACGTTCCGCAATCCGAGCGTTGGACCACCTCGCTAGATCCTTGCGCAAACATGCTACGTGTCTCGAAAAGAGTTGATCGAGGACCGTATCAGTGATTTGTGCATGGATCAGGGCCCACGCCATGACCCTGTCCGAGTTCCATTGGGCCCAGTCACACGTGCACGAGCCAAGCTCTTCAAGGGTTCCCTCCGAGGCCTTGTTCGAATGGTCCAAGACTAACATGGAGTCCATAGGGATATTGAATGCCTAGAAGGAGACAAGCAAATCATCTACTGCATGATCCAAGCCCATGGAGAGTCAAGCGGGCCTCCAATTGATTGGACAGAGCGTGGTCTTTAGGCCTTAATTTTGCTTAGGGTTAGATTAAATACACCCGGCCCATCTCGACACCAAGATGGCCGACTGATCTTTTGGGGTTTCCTTTGGATTTTAGTAACCTCTAGCCTATAAAAGGGCTTGCATTGTAAGGGTTTTGGACACAAGTAGGATCAATAAAGTTTGATTAATTTCGACTCTTCTTGTTAAGAGAGATTCGAGCCTTTTTACTTGCCTTGGCAAGGGTTGTGAGCAATCTTGCGTATCGTCGTAGATGGTTCAACCCACTTGTCCATTAGAGTACTCATATCTGTGGTGTCGTCGTTCTACCGCCTACAATCAAATCGTGCCTTTCGTTTGATTCTTGGTTTCGTAATCCAAGCGTTGGACCATCTCGCTAGATCCTTGGGCAAACATGCTACGTGTCACGAAACGAGTTGATCTAGGACCGTATCAATGATGTAAGCATGGATCAGGGCCCACTCAATGATCCGGTCCGAGTTCCATTGGGCCTAGTCACACGTGCACGAGCCAAGCTCTTCATGGAATCCCTCCAAGGCCTTGTTCGAATGGTCCAAGACCAACATGGAGTCCATTGGGATATTGAAGGCTTAGAAGGAGACAAGCAAATCATCTACACCATGATGCAAGCCCATGGAGAGTCAAGCGGGCCTCCAATTGATTGGGCAGAGTGTGGTCTTTAGGCCTTAATGTTGCTTAGGGTTAGATTAACTGTGTAGTAGAAGCATGGGCCGGCACATCTCGACATCAAGATGGCCGACTGCCCTTTTAGATTTTCCTTAGGGTTTTAGTAACCTCTAGCCTGTAAAAGGGCTGGCTTTGTAAGGGTTTTGGACACAAGTTAGAACAATGAAGTTTGATTAATTTCGATTCTTAAAGTTAAGAGAGATCGAGCCTTTTTACTTGCCTTGGCATGGGTTGTGAGCAATCTTGCGTCTCGTCTTAGATTGTTCTACCGACCTATCCATTAGAGTAATCACCTCGGTGGAGTCGTCGTTCTACCGCCTATAATCAAATCGCGTCGTCCCGTTTGATTCTAGGTTCCGCAATCCAAGCGTTGGACCACCTCGCTAGATCCTTGGGCAAACGTGCTACGTGTCTCGAAACGAGTTGTTCGAGATGTATCCATTAGAGTAATCCCCTCTGTGGAGTCGTCGTTCTACCGCCTATAATTATATCGTGTCGTCGTTTGGTTCTAGGTTCCGCATTCCAAATCATCTTGCGTCTCGTCCACGACTGTTCTACCGACCTATCCATTAGAGTAGTCACCTCTGTGGAGTCATCGTTCTGCCGTCTATAATCTAATCGTGTTGTCCTTTTGATTCTACGTTCCGCAATCCGAGCGTTGGACCACCTCGCTAGATCCATGTGCAAACATGCTACGTGTCTCGAAAAGAGTTGATCGAGGACCGTATCAGTGATTTGTGCATGGATCAGGGCCCACGCCATGACCCTGTCCGAGTTCCATTGGGCCCAGTCACACGTGCACGAGCCAAGCTCTTCAAGGGTTCCCTCCGAGGCCTTGTTCGAATGGTCCAAGACTAACATGGAGTCCATAGGGATATTGAATGCCTAGAAGGAGACAAGCAAATCATCTACTGCATGATCCAAGCCCATGGAGAGTCAAGCGGGCCTCCAATTGATTGGACAGAGCGTGGTCTTTAGGCCTTAATTTTGCTTAGGGTTAGATTAAATACACCCGGCCCATCTCGACACCAAGATGGCCGACTGATCTTTTGGGGTTTCCTTTGGATTTTAGTAACCTCTAGCCTATAAAAGGGCTTGCATTGTAAGGGTTTTGGACACAAGTAGGATCAATAAAGTTTGATTAATTTCGACTCTTCTTGTTAAGAGAGATTCGAGCCTTTTTACTTGCCTTGGCAAGGGTTGTGAGCAATCTTGCGTATCGTCGTAGATGGTTCAACCCACTTGTCCATTAGAGTACTCATATCTGTGGTGTCGTCGTTCTACCGCCTACAATCAAATCGTGCCTTTCGTTTGATTCTTGGTTTCGTAATCCAAGCGTTGGACCATCTCGCTAGATCCTTGGGCAAACATGCTACGTGTCACGAAACGAGTTGATCTAGGACCGTATCAATGATGTAAGCATGGATCAGGGCCCACTCAATGATCCGGTCCGAGTTCCATTGGGCCTAGTCACACGTGCACGAGCCAAGCTCTTCATGGAATCCCTCCAAGGCCTTGTTCGAATGGTCCAAGACCAACATGGAGTCCATTGGGATATTGAAGGCTTAGAAGGAGACAAGCAAATCATCTACACCATGATGCAAGCCCATGGAGAGTCAAGCGGGCCTCCAATTGATTGGGCAGAGTGTGGTCTTTAGGCCTTAATGTTGCTTAGGGTTAGATTAACTGTGTAGTAGAAGCATGGGCCGGCACATCTCGACATCAAGATGGCCGACTGCCCTTTTAGATTTTCCTTAGGGTTTTAGTAACCTCTAGCCTGTAAAAGGGCTGGCTTTGTAAGGGTTTTGGACACAAGTTAGAACAATGAAGTTTGATTAATTTCGATTCTTAAAGTTAAGAGAGATCGAGCCTTTTTACTTGCCTTGGCATGGGTTGTGAGCAATCTTGCGTCTCGTCTTAGATTGTTCTACCGACCTATCCATTAGAGTAATCACCTCGGTGGAGTCGTCGTTCTACCGCCTATAATCAAATCGCGTCGTCCCGTTTGATTCTAGGTTCCGCAATCCAAGCGTTGGACCACCTCGCTAGATCCTTGGGCAAACGTGCTACGTGTCTCGAAACGAGTTGTTCGAGATGTATCCATTAGAGTAATCCCCTCTGTGGAGTCGTCGTTCTACCGCCTATAATTATATCGTGTCGTCGTTTGGTTCTAGGTTCCGCATTCCAAATCATCTTGCGTCTCGTCCACGACTGTTCTACCGACCTATCCATTAGAGTAGTCACCTCTGTGGAGTCATCGTTCTGCCGTCTATAATCTAATCGTGTTGTCCTTTTGATTCTACGTTCCGCAATCCGAGCGTTGGACCACCTCGCTAGATCCTTGCGCAAACATGCTACGTGTCTCGAAAAGAGTTGATCGAGGACCGTATCAGTGATTTGTGCATGGATCAGGGCCCACGCCATGACCCTGTCCGAGTTCCATTGGGCCCAGTCACACGTGCACGAGCCAAGCTCTTCAAGGGTTCCCTCCGAGGCCTTGTTCGAATGGTCCAAGACTAACATGGAGTCCATAGGGATATTGAATGCCTAGAAGGAGACAAGCAAATCATCTACTGCATGATCCAAGCCCATGGAGAGTCAAGCGGGCCTCCAATTGATTGGACAGAGCGTGGTCTTTAGGCCTTAATTTTGCTTAGGGTTAGATTAAATACACCCGGCCCATCTCGACACCAAGATGGCCGACTGATCTTTTAGGGTTTCCTTTGGATTTTAGTAACCTCTAGCCTATAAAAGGGCTTGCATTGTAAGGGTTTTGGACACAAGTAGGATCAATAAAGTTTGATTAATTTCGACTCTTCTTGTTAAGAGAGATTCGAGCCTTTTTACTTGCCTTGGCAAGGGTTGTGAGCAATCTTGCGTATCGTCGTAGATGGTTCAACCCACTTGTCCATTAGAGTACTCATATCTGTGGTGTCGTCGTTCTACCGCCTACAATCAAATCGTGCCTTTCGTTTGATTCTTGGTTTCGTAATCCAAGCGTTGGACCATCTCGCTAGATCCTTGGGCAAACATGCTACGTGTCACGAAACGAGTTGATCTAGGACCGTATCAATGATGTAAGCATGGATCAGGGCCCACTCAATGATCCGGTCCGAGTTCCATTGGGCCTAGTCACACGTGCACGAGCCAAGCTCTTCATGGAATCCCTCCAAGGCCTTGTTCGAATGGTCCAAGACCAACATGGAGTCCATTGGGATATTGAAGGCTTAGAAGGAGACAAGCAAATCATCTACACCATGATGCAAGCCCATGGAGAGTCAAGCGGGCCTCCAATTGATTGGGCAGAGTGTGGTCTTTAGGCCTTAATGTTGCTTAGGGTTAGATTAACTGTGTAGTAGAAGCATGGGCCGGCACATCTCGACATCAAGATGGCCGACTGCCCTTTTAGATTTTCCTTAGGGTTTTAGTAACCTCTAGCCTGTAAAAGGGCTGGCTTTGTAAGGGTTTTGGACACAAGTTAGAACAATGAAGTTTGATTAATTTCGATTCTTAAAGTTAAGAGAGATCGAGCCTTTTTACTTGCCTTGGCATGGGTTGTGAGCAATCTTGCGTCTCGTCTTAGATTGTTCTACCGACCTATCCATTAGAGTAATCACCTCGGTGGAGTCGTCGTTCTACCGCCTATAATCAAATCGCGTCGTCCCGTTTGATTCTAGGTTCCGCAATCCAAGCGTTGGACCACCTCGCTAGATCCTTGGGCAAACGTGCTACGTGTCTCGAAACGAGTTGTTCGAGATGTATCCATTAGAGTAATCCCCTCTGTGGAGTCGTCGTTCTACCGCCTATAATTATATCGTGTCGTCGTTTGGTTCTAGGTTCCGCATTCCAAATCATCTTGCGTCTCGTCCACGACTGTTCTACCGACCTATCCATTAGAGTAGTCACCTCTGTGGAGTCATCGTTCTGCCGTCTATAATCTAATCGTGTTGTCCTTTTGATTCTACGTTCCGCAATCCGAGCGTTGGACCACCTCGCTAGATCCTTGCGCAAACATGCTACGTGTCTCGAAAAGAGTTGATCGAGGACCGTATCAGTGATTTGTGCATGGATCAGGGCCCACGCCATGACCCTGTCCGAGTTCCATTGGGCCCAGTCACACGTGCACGAGCCAAGCTCTTCAAGGGTTCCCTCCGAGGCCTTGTTCGAATGGTCCAAGACTAACATGGAGTCCATAGGGATATTGAATGCCTAGAAGGAGACAAGCAAATCATCTACTGCATGATCCAAGCCCATGGAGAGTCAAGCGGGCCTCCAATTGATTGGACAGAGCGTGGTCTTTAGGCCTTAATTTTGCTTAGGGTTAGATTAAATACACCCGGCCCATCTCGACACCAAGATGGCCGACTGATCTTTTAGGGTTTCCTTTGGATTTTAGTAACCTCTAGCCTATAAAAGGGCTTGCGTTGTAAGGGTTTTGGACACAAGTAGGATCAATAAAGTTTGATTAATTTCGACTCTTCTTGTTAAGAGAGATTCGAGCCTTTTTACTTGCCTTGGCAAGGGTTGTGAGCAATCTTGCGTATCGTCGTAGATGGTTCAACCCACTTGTCCATTAGAGTACTCATATCTGTGGTGTCGTCGTTCTACCGCCTACAATCAAATCGTGCCTTTCGTTTGATTCTTGGTTTCGTAATCCAAGCGTTGGACCATCTCGCTAGATCCTTGGGCAAACATGCTACGTGTCACGAAACGAGTTGATCTAGGACCGTATCAATGATGTAAGCATGGATCAGGGCCCACTCAATGATCCGGTCCGAGTTCCATTGGGCCTAGTCACACGTGCACGAGCCAAGCTCTTCATGGAATCCCTCCAAGGCCTTGTTCGAATGGTCCAAGACCAACATGGAGTCCATTGGGATATTGAAGGCTTAGAAGGAGACAAGCAAATCATCTACACCATGATGCAAGCCCATGGAGAGTCAAGCGGGCCTCCAATTGATTGGGCAGAGTGTGGTCTTTAGGCCTTAATGTTGCTTAGGGTTAGATTAACTGTGTAGTAGAAGCATGGGCCGGCACATCTCGACATCAAGATGGCCGACTGCCCTTTTAGATTTTCCTTAGGGTTTTAGTAACCTCTAGCCTGTAAAAGGGCTTGCTTTGTAAGGGTTTTGGACACAAGTTAGAACAATGAAGTTTGATTAATTTCGATTCTTAAAGTTAAGAGAGATCGAGCCTTTTTACTTGCCTTGGCATGGGTTGTGAGCAATCTTGCGTCTCGTCTTAGATTGTTCTACCGACCTATCCATTAGAGTAATCACCTCGGTGGAGTCGTCGTTCTACCGCCTATAATCAAATCGCGTCGTCCCGTTTGATTCTAGGTTCCGCAATCCAAGCGTTGGACCACCTCGCTAGATCCTTGGGCAAACGTGCTACGTGTCTCGAAACGAGTTGTTCGAGATGTATCCATTAGAGTAATCCCCTCTGTGGAGTCGTCGTTCTACCGCCTATAATTATATCGTGTCGTCGTTTGGTTCTAGGTTCCGCATTCCAAATCATCTTGCGTCTCGTCCACGACTGTTCTACCGACCTATCCATTAGAGTAGTCACCTCTGTGGAGTCATCGTTCTGCCGTCTATAATCTAATCGTGTTGTCCTTTTGATTCTACGTTCCGCAATCCGAGCGTTGGACCACCTCGCTAGATCCTTGCGCAAACATGCTACGTGTCTCGAAAAGTGTTGATCGAGGACCGTATCAGTGATTTGTGCATGGATCAGGGCCCACGCCATGACCCTGTCCGAGTTCCATTGGGCCCAGTCACACGTGCACGAGCCAAGCTCTTCAAGGGTTCCCTCCGAGGCCTTGTTCGAATGGTCCAAGACTAACATGGAGTCCATAGGGATATTGAATGCCTAGAAGGAGACAAGCAAATCATCTACTGCATGATCCAAGCCCATGGAGAGTCAAGCGGGCCTCCAATTGATTGGACAGAGCGTGGTCTTTAGGCCTTAATTTTGCTTAGGGTTAGATTAAATACACCCGGCCCATCTCGACACCAAGATGGCCGACTGATCTTTTAGGGTTTCCTTTGGATTTTAGTAACCTCTAGCCTATAAAAGGGCTTGCGTTGTAAGGGTTTTGGACACAAGTAGGATCAATAAAGTTTGATTAATTTCGACTCTTCTTGTTAAGAGAGATTCGAGCCTTTTTACTTGCCTTGGCAAGGGTTGTGAGCAATCTTGCGTATCGTCGTAGATGGTTCAACCCACTTGTCCATTAGAGTACTCATATCTGTGGTGTCGTCGTTCTACCGCCTACAATCAAATCGTGCCTTTCGTTTGATTCTTGGTTTCGTAATCCAAGCGTTGGACCATCTCGCTAGATCCTTGGGCAAACATGCTACGTGTCACGAAACGAGTTGATCTAGGACCGTATCAATGATGTAAGCATGGATCAGGGCCCACTCAATGATCCGGTCCGAGTTCCATTGGGCCTAGTCACACGTGCACGAGCCAAGCTCTTCATGGAATCCCTCCAAGGCCTTGTTCGAATGGTCCAAGACCAACATGGAGTCCATTGGGATATTGAAGGCTTAGAAGGAGACAAGCAAATCATCTACACCATGATGCAAGCCCATGGAGAGTCAAGCGGGCCTCCAATTGATTGGGCAGAGTGTGGTCTTTAGGCCTTAATGTTGCTTAGGGTTAGATTAACTGTGTAGTAGAAGCATGGGCCGGCACATCTCGACATCAAGATGGCCGACTGCCCTTTTAGATTTTCCTTAGGGTTTTAGTAACCTCTAGCCTGTAAAAGGGCTGGCTTTGTAAGGGTTTTGGACACAAGTTAGAACAATGAAGTTTGATTAATTTCGATTCTTAAAGTTAAGAGAGATCGAGCCTTTTTACTTGCCTTGGCATGGGTTGTGAGCAATCTTGCGTCTCGTCTTAGATTGTTCTACCGACCTATCCATTAGAGTAATCACCTCGGTGGAGTCGTCGTTCTACCGCCTATAATCAAATCGCGTCGTCCCGTTTGATTCTAGGTTCCGCAATCCAAGCGTTGGACCACCTCGCTAGATCCTTGGGCAAACGTGCTACGTGTCTCGAAACGAGTTGTTCGAGATGTATCCATTAGAGTAATCCCCTCTGTGGAGTCGTCGTTCTACCGCCTATAATTATATCGTGTCGTCGTTTGGTTCTAGGTTCCGCATTCCAAATCATCTTGCGTCTCGTCCACGACTGTTCTACCGACCTATCCATTAGAGTAGTCACCTCTGTGGAGTCATCGTTCTGCCGTCTATAATCTAATCGTGTTGTCCTTTTGATTCTACGTTCCGCAATCCGAGCGTTGGACCACCTCGCTAGATCCTTGCGCAAACATGCTACGTGTCTCGAAAAGAGTTGATCGAGGACCGTATCAGTGATTTGTGCATGGATCAGGGCCCACGCCATGACCCTGTCCGAGTTCCATTAGGCCCAGTCACACGTGCACGAGCCAAGCTCTTCAAGGGTTCCCTCCGAGGCCTTGTTCGAATGGTCCAAGACTAACATGGAGTCCATAGGGATATTGAATGCCTAGAAGGAGACAAGCAAATCATCTACTGCATGATCCAAGCCCATGGAGAGTCAAGCGGGCCTCCAATTGATTGGACAGAGCGTGGTCTTTAGGCCTTAATTTTGCTTAGGGTTAGATTAAATACACCCGGCCCATCTCGACACCAAGATGGCCGACTGATCTTTTAGGGTTTCCTTTGGATTTTAGTAACCTCTAGCCTATAAAAGGGCTTGCGTTGTAAGGGTTTTGGACACAAGTAGGATCAATAAAGTTTGATTAATTTCGACTCTTCTTGTTAAGAGAGATTCGAGCCTTTTTACTTGCCTTGGCAAGGGTTGTGAGCAATCTTGCGTATCGTCGTAGATGGTTCAACCCACTTGTCCATTAGAGTACTCATATCTGTGGTGTCGTCGTTCTACCGCCTACAATCAAATCGTGCCTTTCGTTTGATTCTTGGTTTCGTAATCCAAGCGTTGGACCATCTCGCTAGATCCTTGGGCAAACATGCTACGTGTCACGAAACGAGTTGATCTAGGACCGTATCAATGATGTAAGCATGGATCAGGGCCCACTCAATGATCCGGTCCGAGTTCCATTGGGCCTAGTCACACGTGCACGAGCCAAGCTCTTCATGGAATCCCTCCAAGGCCTTGTTCGAATGGTCCAAGACCAACATGGAGTCCATTGGGATATTGAAGGCTTAGAAGGAGACAAGCAAATCATCTACACCATGATGCAAGCCCATGGAGAGTCAAGCGGGCCTCCAATTGATTGGGCAGAGTGTGGTCTTTAGGCCTTAATGTTGCTTAGGGTTAGATTAACTGTGTAGTAGAAGCATGGGCCGGCACATCTCGACATCAAGATGGCCGACTGCCCTTTTAGATTTTCCTTAGGGTTTTAGTAACCTCTAGCCTGTAAAAGGGCTGGCTTTGTAAGGGTTTTGGACACAAGTTAGAACAATGAAGTTTGATTAATTTCGATTCTTAAAGTTAAGAGAGATCGAGCCTTTTTACTTGCCTTGGCATGGGTTGTGAGCAATCTTGCGTCTCGTCTTAGATTGTTCTACCGACCTATCCATTAGAGTAATCACCTCGGTGGAGTCGTCGTTCTACCGCCTATAATCAAATCGCGTCGTCCCGTTTGATTCTAGGTTCCGCAATCCAAGCGTTGGACCACCTCGCTAGATCCTTGGGCAAACGTGCTACGTGTCTCGAAACGAGTTGTTCGAGATGTATCCATTAGAGTAATCCCCTCTGTGGAGTCGTCGTTCTACCGCCTATAATTATATCGTGTCGTCGTTTGGTTCTAGGTTCCGCATTCCAAATCATCTTGCGTCTCGTCCACGACTGTTCTACCGACCTATCCATTAGAGTAGTCACCTCTGTGGAGTCATCGTTCTGCCGTCTATAATCTAATCGTGTTGTCCTTTTGATTCTACGTTCCGCAATGCGAGCGTTGGACCACCTCGCTAGATCCTTGCGCAAACATGCTACGTGTCTCGAAAAGAGTTGATCGAGGACCGTATCAGTGATTTGTGCATGGATCAGGGCCCACGCCATGACCCTGTCCGAGTTCCATTGGGCCCAGTCACACGTGCACGAGCCAAGCTCTTCAAGGGTTCCCTCCGAGGCCTTGTTCGAATGGTCCAAGACTAACATGGAGTCCATAGGGATATTGAATGCCTAGAAGGAGACAAGCAAATCATCTACTGCATGATCCAAGCCCATGGAGAGTCAAGCGGGCCTCCAATTGATTGGACAGAGCGTGGTCTTTAGGCCTTAATTTTGCTTAGGGTTAGATTAAATACACCCGGCCCATCTCGACACCAAGATGGCCGACTGATCTTTTGGGGTTTCCTTTGGATTTTAGTAACCTCTAGCCTATAAAAGGGCTTGCATTGTAAGGGTTTTGGACACAAGTAGGATCAATAAAGTTTGATTAATTTCGACTCTTCTTGTTAAGAGAGATTCGAGCCTTTTTACTTGCCTTGGCAAGGGTTGTGAGCAATCTTGCGTATCGTCGTAGATGGTTCAACCCACTTGTCCATTAGAGTACTCATATCTGTGGTGTCGTCGTTCTACCGCCTACAATCAAATCGTGCCTTTCGTTTGATTCTTGGTTTCGTAATCCAAGCGTTGGACCATCTCGCTAGATCCTTGGGCAAACATGCTACGTGTCACGAAACGAGTTGATCTAAGACCGTATCAATGATGTAAGCATGGATCAGGGCCCACTCAATGATCCGGTCCGAGTTCCATTGGGCCTAGTCACACGTGCACGAGCCAAGCTCTTCATGGAATCCCTCCAAGGCCTTGTTCGAATGGTCCAAGACCAACATGGAGTCCATTGGGATATTGAAGGCTTAGAAGGAGACAAGCAAATCATCTACACCATGATGCAAGCCCATGGAGAGTCAAGCGGGCCTCCAATTGATTGGGCAGAGTGTGGTCTTTAGGCCTTAATGTTGCTTAGGGTTAGATTAACTGTGTAGTAGAAGCATGGGCCGGCACATCTCGACATCAAGATGGCCGACTGCCCTTTTAGATTTTCCTTAGGGTTTTAGTAACCTCTAGCCTGTAAAAGGGCTGGCTTTGTAAGGGTTTTGGACACAAGTTAGAACAATGAAGTTTGATTAATTTCGATTCTTAAAGTTAAGAGAGATCGAGCCTTTTTACTTGCCTTGGCATGGGTTGTGAGCAATCTTGCGTCTCGTCTTAGATTGTTCTACCGACCTATCCATTAGAGTAATCACCTCGGTGGAGTCGTCGTTCTACCGCCTATAATCAAATCGCGTCGTCCCGTTTGATTCTAGGTTCCGCAATCCAAGCGTTGGACCACCTCGCTAGATCCTTGGGCAAACGTGCTACGTGTCTCGAAACGAGTTGTTCGAGATGTATCCATTAGAGTAATCCCCTCTGTGGAGTCGTCGTTCTACCGCCTATAATTATATCGTGTCGTCGTTTGGTTCTAGGTTCCGCATTCCAAATCATCTTGCGTCTCGTCCACGACTGTTCTACCGACCTATCCATTAGAGTAGTCACCTCTGTGGAGTCATCGTTCTGCCGTCTATAATCTAATCGTGTTGTCCTTTTGATTCTACGTTCCGCAATCCGAGCGTTGGACCACCTCGCTAGATCCTTGCGCAAACATGCTACGTGTCTCGAAAAGAGTTGATCGAGGACCGTATCAGTGATTTGTGCATGGATCAGGGCCCACGCCATGACCCTGTCCGAGTTCCATTGGGCCCAGTCACACGTGCACGAGCCAAGCTCTTCAAGGGTTCCCTCCGAGGCCTTGTTCGAATGGTCCAAGACTAACATGGAGTCCATAGGGATATTGAATGCCTAGAAGGAGACAAGCAAATCATCTACTGCATGATCCAAGCCCATGGAGAGTCAAGCGGGCCTCCAATTGATTGGACAGAGCGTGGTCTTTAGGCCTTAATTTTGCTTAGGGTTAGATTAAATACACCCGGCCCATCTCGACACCAAGATGGCCGACTGATCTTTTGGGGTTTCCTTTGGATTTTAGTAACCTCTAGCCTATAAAAGGGCTTGCATTGTAAGGGTTTTGGACACAAGTAGGATCAATAAAGTTTGATTAATTTCGACTCTTCTTGTTAAGAGAGATTCGAGCCTTTTTACTTGCCTTGGCAAGGGTTGTGAGCAATCTTGCGTATCGTCGTAGATGGTTCAACCCACTTGTCCATTAGAGTACTCATATCTGTGGTGTCGTCGTTCTACCGCCTACAATCAAATCGTGCCTTTCGTTTGATTCTTGGTTTCGTAATCCAAGCGTTGGACCATCTCGCTAGATCCTTGGGCAAACATGCTACGTGTCACGAAACGAGTTGATCTAAGACCGTATCAATGATGTAAGCATGGATCAGGGCCCACTCAATGATCCGGTCCGAGTTCCATTGGGCCTAGTCACACGTGCACGAGCCAAGCTCTTCATGGAATCCCTCCAAGGCCTTGTTCGAATGGTCCAAGACCAACATGGAGTCCATTGGGATATTGAAGGCTTAGAAGGAGACAAGCAAATCATCTACACCATGATGCAAGCCCATGGAGAGTCAAGCGGGCCTCCAATTGATTGGGCAGAGTGTGGTCTTTAGGCCTTAATGTTGCTTAGGGTTAGATTAACTGTGTAGTAGAAGCATGGGCCGGCACATCTCGACATCAAGATGGCCGACTGCCCTTTTAGATTTTCCTTAGGGTTTTAGTAACCTCTAGCCTGTAAAAGGGCTGGCTTTGTAAGGGTTTTGGACACAAGTTAGAACAATGAAGTTTGATTAATTTCGATTCTTAAAGTTAAGAGAGATCGAGCCTTTTTACTTGCCTTGGCATGGGTTGTGAGCAATCTTGCGTCTCGTCTTAGATTGTTCTACCGACCTATCCATTAGAGTAATCACCTCGGTGGAGTCGTCGTTCTACCGCCTATAATCAAATCGCGTCGTCCCGTTTGATTCTAGGTTCCGCAATCCAAGCGTTGGACCACCTCGCTAGATCCTTGGGCAAACGTGCTACGTGTCTCGAAACGAGTTGTTCGAGATGTATCCATTAGAGTAATCCCCTCTGTGGAGTCGTCGTTCTACCGCCTATAATTATATCGTGTCGTCGTTTGGTTCTAGGTTCCGCATTCCAAATCATCTTGCGTCTCGTCCACGACTGTTCTACCGACCTATCCATTAGAGTAGTCACCTCTGTGGAGTCATCGTTCTGCCGTCTATAATCTAATCGTGTTGTCCTTTTGATTCTACGTTCCGCAATCCGAGCGTTGGACCACCTCGCTAGATCCTTGCGCAAACATGCTACGTGTCTCGAAAAGAGTTGATCGAGGACCGTATCAGTGATTTGTGCATGGATCAGGGCCCACGCCATGACCCTGTCCGAGTTCCATTGGGCCCAGTCACACGTGCACGAGCCAAGCTCTTCAAGGGTTCCCTCCGAGGCCTTGTTCGAATGGTCCAAGACTAACATGGAGTCCATAGGGATATTGAATGCCTAGAAGGAGACAAGCAAATCATCTACTCCATGATCCAAGCCCATGGAGAGTCAAGCGGGCCTCCAATTGATTGGACAGAGCGTGGTCTTTAGGCCTTAATTTTGCTTAGGGTTAGATTAAATACACCCGGCCCATCTCGACACCAAGATGGCCGACTGATCTTTTAGGGTTTCCTTTGGATTTTAGTAACCTCTAGCCTATAAAAGGGCTTGCATTGTAAGGGTTTTGGACACAAGTAGGATCAATAAAGTTTGATTAATTTCGACTCTTCTTGTTAAGAGAGATTCGAGCCTTTTTACTTGCCTTGGCAAGGGTTGTGAGCAATCTTGCGTATCGTCGTAGATGGTTCAACCAACTTGTCCATTAGAGTACTCATATCTGTGGTGTCGTCGTTCTACTGCCTACAATCAAATCGTGCCTTTCGTTTGATTCTTGGTCTCGTAATCCAAGCGTTGGACCATCTCGCTAGATCCTTGGGCAAACATGCTACGTGTCACGAAACGAGTTGATCTAGGACCGTATCAATGATGTAAGCATGGATCAGGGCCCACTCAATGATCCGGTCCGAGTACCATTGGGCCAAGTCACACGTGCACGAGCCAAGCTCTTCATGGAATCCCTCCAAGGCCTTGTTCGAATGGTCCAAGACCAACATGGAGTCCATTGGGATGTTGAAGGCTTAGAAGGAGACAAGCAAATCATCTACACCATGATGCAAGCCCATGGAGAGTCAAGCGGGCCTCCAATTGATTGGGCAGAGTGTGGTCTTTAGGCCTTAATGTTGCTTAGGGTTAGATTAACTGTGTAGTAGAAGCATGGGCCGGCACATCTCGACATCAAGATGGCCGACTGCCCTTTTAGATTTTCCTTAGGGTTTTAGTAACCTCTAGCCTGTAAAAGGGCTGGCTTTGTAAGGGTTTTGGACACAAGTTAGAACAATGAAGTTTGATTAATTTCGATTCTTAAAGTTAAGAGAGATCGAGCCTTTTTACTTGCCTTGGCATGGGTTGTGAGCAATCTTGCGTCTCGTCTTAGATTGTTCTACCGACCTATCCATTAGAGTAATCACCTCGGTGGAGTCGTCGTTCTACCGCCTATAATCAAATCGCGTCGTCCCGTTTGATTCTAGGTTCCGCAATCCAAGCGTTGGACCACCTCGCTAGATCCTTGGGCAAACGTGCTACGTGTCTCGAAACGAGTTGTTCGAGATGTATCCATTAGAGTAATCCCCTCTGTGGAGTCGTCGTTCTACCGCCTATAATTATATCGTGTCGTCGTTTGGTTCTAGGTTCCGCATTCCAAATCATCTTGCGTCTCGTCCACGACTGTTCTACCGACCTATCCATTAGAGTAGTCACCTCTGTGGAGTCATCGTTCTGCAGTCTATAATCTAATCGTGTTGTCCTTTTGATTCTACGTTCCGCAATCCGAGCGTTGGACCACCTCGCTAGATCCTTGCGCAAACATGCTACGTGACTCGAAAAGAGTTGATCGAGGACCGTATCAGTGATTTGTGCATGGATCAGGGCCCACGCCATGACCCTGTCCGAGTTCCATTGGGCCCAGTCACACGTGCACGAGCCAAGCTCTTCAAGGGTTCCCTCCGAGGCCTTGTTCGAATGGTCCAAGACTAACATGGAGTCCATAGGGATATTGAATGCCTAGAAGGAGACAAGCAAATCATCTACTCCATGATCCAAGCCCATGGAGAGTCAAGCGGGCCTCCAATTGATTGGACAGAGCGTGGTCTTTAGGCCTTAATTTTGCTTAGGGTTAGATTAAATACACCCGGCCCATCTCGACACCAAGATGGCCGACTGATCTTTTAGGGTTTCCTTTGGATTTTAGTAACCTCTAGCCTCTAAAAGGGCTTGCATTGTAAGGGTTTTGGACACAAGTAGGATCAATAAAGTTTGATTAATTTCGACTCTTCTTGTTAAGAGAGATTCGAGCCTTTTTACTTGCCTTGGCAAGGGTTGTGAGCAATCTTGCGTATCGTCGTAGATGGTTCAACCAACTTGTCCATTAGAGTACTCATATCTGTGGTGTCGTCGTTCTACCGCCTACAATCAAATCGTGCCTTTCGTTTGATTCTTGGTCTCGTAATCCAAGCGTTGGACCATCTCGCTAGATCCTTGGGCAAACATGCTACGTGTCACGAAACGAGTTGATCTAGGACCGTATCAATGATGTAAGTATGGATCAGGGCCCACTCAATGATCCGGTCCGAGTTCCATTGGGCCTAGTCACACGTGCACGAGCCAAGCTCTTCATGGAATCCCTCCAAGGCCTTGTTCGAATGGTCCAAGACCAACATGGAGTCCATTGGGATATTGAAGGCTTAGAAGGAGACAAGCAAATCATCTACACCATGATGCAAGCCCATGGAGAGTCAAGCGGGCCTCCAATTGATTGGGCAGAGTGTGGTCTTTAGGCCTTAATGTTGCTTAGGGTTAGATTAACTGTGTAGTAGAAGCATGGGCCGGCACATCTCGACATCAAGATGGCCGACTGCCCTTTTAGATTTCCCTTAGGGTTTTAGTAAACTCTAGCCTGTAAAAGGGCTGGCTTTGTAAGGGTTTTGGACACATGTTAGAACAATGAAGTTTGATTAATTTCGATTCTTAAAGTTAAGAGAGATCGAGCCTTTTTACTTGCCTTGGCATGGGTTGTGAGCAATCTTGCGTCTCGTCTTAGATTGTTCTACCGACCTATCCATTAGAGTAATCACCTCGGTGGAGTCGTCGTTCTACCGCCTATAATCAAATCGCGTCGTCCCGTTTGATTCTAGGTTCCGCAATCCAAGCGTTGGACCACCTCGCTAGATCCTTGGGCAAACGTGCTACGTGTCTCGAAACGAGTTGTTCGAGATGTATCCATTAGAGTAATCCCCTCTGTGGAGTCGTCGTTCTACCGCCTATAATTATATCGTGTCGTCGTTTGGTTCTAGGTTCCGCATTCCAAATCATCTTGCGTCTCGTCCACGACTGTTCTACCGACCTATCCATTAGAGTAGTCACCTCTGTGGAGTCATCGTTCTGCCGTCTATAATCTAATCGTGTTGTCCTTTTGATTCTACGTTCCGCAATCCGAGCGTTGGACCACCTCGCTAGATCCTTGCGTAAACATGCTACGTGTCTCGAAAAGTGTTGATCGAGGACCGTATCAGTGATTTGTGCATGGATCAGGGCCCACGCCATGACCCTGTCCGAGTTCCATTGGGCCCAGTCACACGTGCACGAGCCAAGCTCTTCAAGGGTTCCCTCCGAGGCCTTGTTCGAATGGTCCAAGACTAACATGGAGTCCATAGGGATATTGAATGCCTAGAAGGAGACAAGCAAATCATCTACTGCATGATCCAAGCCCATGGAGAGTCAAGCGGGCCTCCAATTGATTGGACAGAGCGTGGTCTTTAGGCCTTAATTTTGCTTAGGGTTAGATTAAATACACCCGGCCCATCTCGACACCAAGATGGCCGACTGATCTTTTAGGGTTTCCTTTGGATTTTAGTAACCTCTAGCCTATAAAAGGGCTTGCGTTGTAAGGGTTTTGGACACAAGTAGGATCAATAAAGTTTGATTAATTTCGACTCTTCTTGTTAAGAGAGATTCGAGCCTTTTTACTTGCCTTGGCAAGGGTTGTGAGCAATCTTGCGTATCGTCGTAGATGGTTCAACCCACTTGTCCATTAGAGTACTCATATCTGTGGTGTCGTCGTTCTACCGCCTACAATCAAATCGTGCCTTTCGTTTGATTCTTGGTTTCGTAATCCAAGCGTTGGACCATCTCGCTAGATCCTTGGGCAAACATGCTACGTGTCACGAAACGAGTTGATCTAGGACCGTATCAATGATGTAAGCATGGATCAGGGCCCACTCAATGATCCGGTCCGAGTTCCATTGGGCCTAGTCACACGTGCACGAGCCAAGCTCTTCATGGAATCCCTCCAAGGCCTTGTTCGAATGGTCCAAGACCAACATGGAGTCCATTGGGATATTGAAGGCTTAGAAGGAGACAAGCAAATCATCTACACCATGATGCAAGCCCATGGAGAGTCAAGCGGGCCTCCAATTGATTGGGCAGAGTGTGGTCTTTAGGCCTTAATGTTGCTTAGGGTTAGATTAACTGTGTAGTAGAAGCATGGGCCGGCACATCTCGACATCAAGATGGCCGACTGCACTTTTAGATTTTCCTTATGGTTTTAGTAACCTCTAGCCTGTAAAAGGGCTGGCTTTGTAAGGGTTTTGGACACAAGTTAGAACAATGAAGTTTGATTAATTTCGATTCTTAAAGTTAAGAGAGATCGAGCCTTTTTACTTGCCTTGGCATGGGTTGTGAGCAATCTTGCGTCTCGTCTTAGATTGTTCTACCGACCTATCCATTAGAGTAATCACCTCGGTGGAGTCGTCGTTCTACCGCCTATAATCAAATCGCGTCGTCCCGTTTGATTCTAGGTTCCGCAATCCAAGCGTTGGACCACCTCGCTAGATCCTTGGGCAAACGTGCTACGTGTCTCGAAACGAGTTGTTCGAGATGTATCCATTAGAGTAATCCCCTCTATGGAGTCGTCGTTCTACCGCCTATAATTATATCGTGTCGTCGTTTGGTTCTAGGTTCCGCATTCCAAATCATCTTGCGTCTCGTCCACGACTGTTCTACCGACCTATCCATTAGAGTAGTCACCTCTGTGGAGTCATCGTTCTGCCGTCTATAATCTAATCGTGTTGTCCTTTTGATTCTACGTTCCGCAATCCGAGCGTTGGACCACCTCGCTAGATCCTTGCGCAAACATGCTACGTGTCTCGAAAAGAGTTGATCGAGGACCGTATCAGTGATTTGTGCATGGATCAGGGCCCACGCCATGACCCTGTCCGAGTTCCATTAGGCCCAGTCACACGTGCACGAGCCAAGCTCTTCAAGGGTTCCCTCCGAGGCCTTGTTCGAATGGTCCAAGACTAACATGGAGTCCATAGGGATATTGAATGCCTAGAAGGAGACAAGCAAATCATCTACTGCATGATCCAAGCCCATGGAGAGTCAAGCGGGCCTCCAATTGATTGGACAGAGCGTGGTCTTTAGGCCTTAATTTTGCTTAGGGTTAGATTAAATACACCCGGCCCATCTCGACACCAAGATGGCCGACTGATCTTTTAGGGTTTCCTTTGGATTTTAGTAACCTCTAGCCTATAAAAGGGCTTGCGTTGTAAGGGTTTTGGACACAAGTAGGATCAATAAAGTTTGATTAATTTCGACTCTTCTTGTTAAGAGAGATTCGAGCCTTTTTACTTGCCTTGGCAAGGGTTGTGAGCAATCTTGCGTATCGTCGTAGATGGTTCAACCCACTTGTCCATTAGAGTACTCATATCTGTGGTGTCGTCGTTCTACCGCCTACAATCAAATCGTGCCTTTCGTTTGATTCTTGGTTTCGTAATCCAAGCGTTGGACCATCTCGCTAGATCCTTGGGCAAACATGCTACGTGTCACGAAACGAGTTGATCTAGGACCGTATCAATGATGTAAGCATGGATCAGGGCCCACTCAATGATCCGGTCCGAGTTCCATTGGGCCTAGTCACACGTGCACGAGCCAAGCTCTTCATGGAATCCCTCCAAGGCCTTGTTCGAATGGTCCAAGACCAACATGGAGTCCATTGGGATATTGAAGGCTTAGAAGGAGACAAGCAAATCATCTACACCATGATGCAAGCCCATGGAGAGTCAAGCGGGCCTCCAATTGATTGGGCAGAGTGTGGTCTTTAGGCCTTAATGTTGCTTAGGGTTAGATTAACTGTGTAGTAGAAGCATGGGCCGGCACATCTCGACATCAAGATGGCCGACTGCCCTTTTAGATTTTCCTTAGGGTTTTAGTAACCTCTAGCCTGTAAAAGGGCTGGCTTTGTAAGGGTTTTGGACACAAGTTAGAACAATGAAGTTTGATTAATTTCGATTCTTAAAGTTAAGAGAGATCGAGCCTTTTTACTTGCCTTGGCATGGGTTGTGAGCAATCTTGCGTCTCGTCTTAGATTGTTCTACCGACCTATCCATTAGAGTAATCACCTCGGTGGAGTCGTCGTTCTACCGCCTATAATCAAATCGCGTCGTCCCGTTTGATTCTAGGTTCCGCAATCCAAGCGTTGGACCACCTCGCTAGATCCTTGGGCAAACGTGCTACGTGTCTCGAAACGAGTTGTTCGAGATGTATCCATTAGAGTAATCCCCTCTGTGGAGTCGTCGTTCTACCGCCTATAATTATATCGTGTCGTCGTTTGGTTCTAGGTTCCGCATTCCAAATCATCTTGCGTCTCGTCCACGATTGTTCTACCGACCTATCCATTAGAGTAGTCACCTCTGTGGAGTCATCGTTCTACCGTCTATAATCAAATCGTGTTGTCCGTTTGATTCTAGGTTCCGCAATCCGAGCGTTGGACCACCTCGCTAGATCCTTGCGCAAACATGCTACGTGTCGCGAAAAGAGTTGATCGAGGACCGTATCAGTGATTTGTGCATGGATCAGGGCCCACGCAATGACCCCGTCCTAGTTCCATTGGTCCCAGTCACACGTGCACGAGCCAAGCTCTTCCAGGGTTCCCTCTAAGGCCTTGTTCGAATGGTCCAAGACTATAATGGAGTCCATAGGGATATTGAAAGCCTAGAAGGAGACAAGCAAATCATCTACTCCATGTTCCAAACCAATGGAGAGTCAAGCGGGCCTCCAATTGATTGGACAGAGCATGGTCTTTAGGCCATAATTTTGCTTAGGGTTAGATTAACTACACCCGGCCCATCTCGACACCAAGATGGTCGACTGCTCTTTTAGGATTTTCTTAGGATTTCAGCAACCTCTAGCCTATAAAAGGGCTTGCATTGTAAGGGTTTTGGACACAAGTTGGATCAATCAAGTTTGATTAATTTCGATTCTTCTTGTTAACAGAGATTCGAGCCTTGTTACTTGACTTGGCATGGGTTGTGAGCAATCTTGCGTCTCGTCGTAGAGGGTTCTACCGACTTGTCCATTAGAGTACTCGTATCTGTGGTGTCGTCGTTCTACCGCCTACAATCAAATCGTGTCTTTCGTTTGATTCTAGGTTTCGTAATCCAAGCGTTGGACCACCTCGCTAGATCCTTGGGCAAACATGCTACGTGTCGCGAAACGAGTTGATCTAGGACCATATCAGTGATGTAAGCATGGATCAGGGCCCACTCAATGATCCGGTCCGAGTTCCATTGGGCCTAGTCACACGTGCATGAGCCAAGCTCTTCAAGGAATCCCTCCAAGGCCGTGTTCGAATGGTCCAAGACCAACATGGAGTCCATTGGAATATTGAAGGCTTAGAAGGAGACAAGCAAATCATCTACACCATGATGCAAGCCAATGGAGAGTCAAGCGGGCCACCAATTGATTGGGCAGAGTGTGGTCTTTAGGTCTTAATGTTGCTTAGGGTTAGATTAACTGTATAGTAGAAGCATGGGCCGGCCCATCTCGACACCAAGGTGGCCGACTGCTCTTTTAGAGTTTCCTTAGGGTTTTAGTAACCTCTAGCCTATAAAAGGGCTGGCTTTGTAAGGGTTTTGGACACAAGTTGGAACAATAAAGTTTGATTAATTTCGATTCTTAAAGTTAAGAGAGATCGAGCCTTTTTACTTGCCTTGGCATGGGTTGTGAGCAATCTTGCGTCTCGTCCTAGATTGTTCAACCGACCTATCCATTAGAGTAATCACCTCGGTGGAGTCGTCGTTCTACCGCCTATAATCAAATCGTGTCATCCCGTTTGATTCTAGGTTC
The DNA here is from genome assembly GCF_036785885.1 of Coffea arabica. Lineage (NCBI taxonomy): Eukaryota > Viridiplantae > Streptophyta > Magnoliopsida > Gentianales > Rubiaceae > Coffea > Coffea arabica. The sequence continues at coordinate 23,488,753 of NC_092314.1, forward strand.
CGCAATCCGAGCGTTGGACCACCTCGCTAGATCCTTGCGCAAACATGCTACGTGTCGCGAAAAGAGTTGATCGAGGACCGTATCAGTGATTTGTGCATGGATCAGGGCCCACGCCATGACCCCGTCCTAGTTCCATTGGGCCCAGTCACACGTGCACGAGCCAAGCTCTTCAAGGGTTCCCTCCAAGGCCTTGTTCGAATGGTCCAAGACTAACATGGAGTCCATAGGGATATTGAAAGCCTAGAAGGAGACAAGCAAATCATCTACTCCATGATCCAGGCCAATGGAGAGTCAAGCGGGCCTCCAATTGATTAGACAGAGCGTGGTCTTTAGGCCTTAATTTTGCTTAGGGTTAGATTAACTACACCCGGCCCATCTCGACACCAAGATGGCCGACTGCTCTTTTAGGGTTTTCTTAGGATTTCAGAAACCTCTAGCCTATAAAAGGGCTTGCATTGTAAGGGTTTTGGACACAAGTTGGATCAATAAAGTTTGATTAATTTCGATTCTTCTTGTTAAGTGAGGTTCGAGCCATGTTACTTGCCTTGGCAAGGGTTGTGAGCAGTCTTGCGTCTCGTCGTAGAGGGTTCTACCGACTTGTCCATTAGAGTACTCATATCTGTGGTGTCGTCGTTCTACCGCCTACAATCAAATAGTGTCTTTCGTTTGATTCTAGGTTTCGTAATCCAAGCGTTGGACCACCTCGCTAGATCCTTGGGCAAACATGCTACGTGTCGCGAAACGAGTTGATCTAGGACCATATCAGTGATATAAGCATGGATCAGGGCCCACTCAATGATCCGGTCCGAGTTCCATTGGGCCTAGTCACACGTGCACGAGCCAAGCTCTTCAAGGGATCTCCAGGGCCTTGTTCGAATGGTCCAAGACCAACATGGAGTCCATTGGGATATTGAAGGCTTAGAAGGAGACAAGCAAATCATCTACACCATGATGCAAGCCCATGGAGAGTCAAGCGGGCCTCCAATTGATTGGGCAGAGTGTGGTCTTTAGGTCTTAATGTTGCTTAGGGTTAGATTAACTGTATAGGAGAAGCATGGGCCGCCCCATCTCGACACCTAGGTGGCCGACTGCTCTTTTAGAGTTTCCTTAGGGTTTTAGTAACCTCTAGCCTATAAAAGGGTTGGCTTTGTAGGGGTTTTGGACACAAGTTGGAACAATAAAGTTTGATTAATTTCGATTCATAAAGTTAAGAGAGATCGAGCCTTTTTACTTGCCTTGGCATGGGTTGTGAGCAATCTTGCATCTCGTCCTAGATTGTTCTACCGACCTATCAATTAGAGTAATCACCTCGGTGGAGTCGTCGTTCTACCGCCTATAATCAAATCGTGTCGTCCCGTTTGATTCTAGGTTCCGCAATCCAAGCGTTGGACCACCTCGCTAGATCCTGGGGCAAACGTGCCACGTGTCTCGAAACGAGTTGTTCGAGATGTATCCATTAGAGTAATCCCCTCTGTGGAGTCGTCATTCTACCGCCTATAATTATATCGTGTCGTCGTTTGGTTCTAGGTTCCGCATTCCAAATCATCTTGCGTCTCGTCCACGATTGTTCTACCGACCTATCCATTAGAGTAGTCACCTCTGTGGAGTCATCGTTCTACCGTCTATAATCAAATCGTGTTGTCCGTTTGATTCTAGGTTCCGCAATCCAAGCGTTGGACCACCTCGCTAGATCCTTGCGTAAACATGCTACGTGTCGCGAAAAGAATTGATCGAGGACCGTATCAGTGATTTGTGCATGGATCAGGGCCCACGCCATGACCCCGTCCTAGTTCCATTGGGCCCAGTCACACGTGCACGAGCCAAGCTCTTCAAGGGTTCCCTCCAAGGCCTTGTTCGAATGGTCCAAGACTATAATGGAGTCCATAGGGATATTGAAAGCCTAGAAGGAGACAAGCAAATCATCTACTCCATCTTCCAAGCCAATGGAGAGTCAAGCGGGCCTCCAATTGATTGGACAGAGCGTGGTCTTTAGGCCTTAATTTTGCTTAGGGTTAGATTAACTACACCCGGCCCATCTCGACACCAAGATGGTCGACTGCTCTTTTAGGATTTTCTTAGGATTTCAGTAACCTCTAGCCTATAAAAGGGCTTGCATTGTAAGGGTTTTGGACACAAGTTGGATCAATCAAGTTTGATTAATTTCGATTCTTCTTGTTAACAGAGATTCGAGCCTTGTTACTTGCCTTGGCATGGGTTGTGAGCAATCTTGCGTCTCGTCGTAGAGGGTTCTACCGACTTGTCCATTAGAGTACTCATATCTGTGGTGTCGTCGTTCTACCGCCTACAATCAAATAGTGTCTTTCGTTTGATTCTGGGTTTCGTAATCCAAGCGTTGGACCACCTCGCTAGATCCTTGGGCAAACATGCTACGTGTCGCGAAACGAGTTGATCTAGGACCATATCAGTGATGTAAGCATGGATCAGGGCCCACTCAATGATCCGGTCCGAGTTCCATTGGGCCTAGTCACACGTGCACGAGCCAAGCTCTTCAAGGGATCTCCAGGGCCTTGTTCGAATGGTCCAAGACCAACATGGAGTCCATTGGGATATTGAAGGCTTAGAAGGAGACAAGCAAATCATCTACACCATGATGCAAGCCCATGGAGAGTCAAGCGGGCCTCCAATTGATTGGGCAGAGTGTGGTCTTTAGGTCTTAATGTTGCTTAGGGTTAGATTAACTGTATAGTAGAAGCATGGGCCGGCCCATCTCGACACCTAGGTGGCCGACTGCTCTTTTAGAGTTTCCTTAGGGTTTTAGTAACCTCTAGCCTATAAAAGGGCTGGCTTTGTAGGGGTTTTGGACACAAGTTGGAACAATAAAGTTTGATTAATTTCGATTCATAAAGTTAAGAGAGATCGAGCCTTTTTACTTGCCTTGGCATGGGTTGTGAGCAATCTTGCGTCTCGTCCTAGATTGTTCTACCGACCTATCAATTAGAGTAATCACCTCGGTGGAGTCGTCGTTCTACCGCCTATAATCAAATCGTGTCGTCCCGTTTGATTCTAGGTTCCGCAATCCAAGCGTTGGACCACCTCGCTAGATCCTGGGGCAAACGTGCCACGTGTCTCGAAACGAGTTGTTCGAGATGTATCCATTAGAGTAATCCCCTCTGTGGAGTCGTCATTCTACCGCCTATAATTATATCGTGTCGTCGTTTGGTTCTAGGTTCCGCATTCCAAATCATCTTGCGTCTCGTCCACGATTGTTCTACCGACCTATCCATTAGAGTAGTCACCTCTGTGGAGTCATCGTTCTACCGTCTATAATCAAATCGTGTTGTCCGTTTGATTCTAGGTTCCGCAATCCGAGCGTTGGACCACCTCGCTAGATCCTTGCGTAAACATGCTACGTGTCGCGAAAAGAATTGATCGAGGACCGTATCAGTGATTTGTGCATGGATCAGGGCCCACGCCATGACCCCGTCCTAGTTCCATTGGGCCCAGTCACACGTGCACGAGCCAAGCTCTTCAAGGGTTCCCTCCAAGGCCTTGTTCGAATGGTCCAAGACTATAATGGAGTCCATAGGGATATTGAAAGCCTAGAAGGAGACAAGCAAATCATCTACTCCATCTTCCAAGCCAATGGAGAGTCAAGCGGGCCTCCAATTGATTGGACAGAGCGTGGTCTTTAGGCCTTAATTTTGCTTAGGGTTAGATTAACTACACCCGGCCCATCTCGACACCAAGATGGTCGACTGCTCTTTTAGGATTTTCTTAGGATTTCAGTAACCTCTAGCCTATAAAAGGGCTTGCATTGTAAGGGTTTTGGACACAAGTTGGATCAATCAAGTTTGATTAATTTCGATTCTTCTTGTTAACAGAGATTCGAGCCTTGTTACTTGCCTTGGCATGGGTTGTGAGCAATCTTGCGTCTCGTCGTAGAGGGTTCTACCGACTTGTCCATTAGAGTACTCATATCTGTGGTGTCGTCGTTCTACCGCCTACAATCAAATAGTGTCTTTCGTTTGATTCTGGGTTTCGTAATCCAAGCGTTGGACCACCTCGCTAGATCCTTGGGCAAACATGCTACGTGTCGCGAAACGAGTTGATCTAGGACCATATCAGTGATGTAAGCATGGATCAGGGCCCACTCAATGATCCGGTCCGAGTTCCATTGGGCCTAGTCACACGTGCACGAGCCAAGCTCTTCAAGGGATCTCCAGGGCCTTGTTCGAATGGTCCAAGACCAACATGGAGTCCATTGGGATATTGAAGGCTTAGAAGGAGACAAGCAAATCATCTACACCATGATGCAAGCCCATGGAGAGTCAAGCGGGCCTCCAATTGATTGGGCAGAGTGTGGTCTTTAGGTCTTAATGTTGCTTAGGGTTAGATTAACTGTATAGTAGAAGCATAGGCCGGCCCATCTCGACACCTAGGTGGCCGACTGCTCTTTTAGAGTTTCCTTAGGGTTTTAGTAACCTCTAGCCTATAAAAGGGCTGGCTTTGTAGGGGTTTTGGACACAAGTTGGAACAATAAAGTTTGATTAATTTCGATTCATAAAGTTAAGAGAGATCGAGCCTTTTTACTTGCCTTGGCATGGGTTGTGAGCAATCTTGCGTCTCGTCCTAGATTGTTCTACCGACCTATCAATTAGAGTAATCACCTCGGTGGAGTCGTCGTTCTACCGCCTATAATCAAATCGTGTCGTCCCGTTTGATTCTAGGTTCCGCAATCCAAGCGTTGGACCACCTCGCTAGATCCTGGGGCAAACGTGCCACGTGTCTCGAAACGAGTTGTTCGAGATGTATCCATTAGAGTAATCCCCTCTGTGGAGTCGTCATTCTACCGCCTATAATTATATCGTGTCGTCGTTTGGTTCTAGGTTCCGCATTCCAAATCATCTTGCGTCTCGTCCACGATTGTTCTACCGACCTATCCATTAGAGTAGTCACCTCTGTGGAGTCATCGTTCTACCGTCTATAATCAAATCGTGTTGTCCGTTTGATTCTAGGTTCCGCAATCCGAGCGTTGGACCACCTCGCTAGATCTTTGCGCAAACATGCTACGTGTCGCGAAAAGAGTTGATCGAGGACCGTATCAGTGATTTGTGCATGGATCAGGGCCCACGCCATGACCCCGTCCTAGTTCCATTGGTCCCAGTCACACGTGCACGAGCCAAGCTCTTCCAGGGTTCCCTCTAAGGCCTTGTTCGAATGGTCCAAGACTATAATGGAGTCCATAGGGATATTGAAAGCCTAGAAGGAGACAAGCAAATCATCTACTCCATGTTCCAAACCAATGGAGAGTCAAGCGGGCCTCCAATTGATTGGACAGAGCCTGGTCTTTAGGCCATAATTTTGCTTAGGGTTAGATTAACTACACCCGGCCCATCTCGACACCAAGATGGTCGACTGCTCTTTTAGGATTTTCTTAGGATTTCAGCAACCTCTAGCCTATAAAAGGGCTTGCATTGTAAGGGTTTTGGACACAAGTTGGATCAATCAAGTTTGATTAATTTCGATTCTTCTTGTTAACAGAGATTCGAGCCTTGTTACTTGACTTGGCATGGGTTGTGAGCAATCTTGCGTCTCGTCGTAGAGGGTTCTACCGACTTGTCCATTAGAGTACTCGTATCTGTGGTGTCGTCGTTCTACCGCCTACAATCAAATCGCGTCTTTCGTTTGATTCTAGGTTTCGTAATCCAAGCGTTGGACCACCTCGCTAGATCCTTGGGCAAACATGCTATGTGTCGCGAAACGAGTTGATCTAGGACCATATCAGTGATGTAAGCATGGATCAGGGCCCACTCAATGATCCGGTCCGAGTTCCATTGGGCCTAGTCACACGTGCACGAGCCAAGCTCTTTAAGGAATCCCTCCAAGGCCTTGTTCGAGTGGTCCAAGACCAACATGGAGTCCATTGGGATATTGAAGGCTTAGAAGGAGACAAGCAAATCATCTACACCATGATGCAAGCCCATGGAGAGTCAAACGGGCCTCCAATTGATTGGGCAGAGTGTGGTCTTTCGGTCTTAATGTTGCTTAGGGTTGTTAGTATAGTAGAAGCATGGGCCGGCCCATCTCGACACCAAGATGGCCGACTGCACTTTTAGAGTTTGCTTAGGGTTTTAGCAACCTCTAGCCTATAAAACGGCTGGCTTTGTAAGGGTTTTGGACACAAGTTGGAACAATAAAGTTTGATTAATTTCGATTCTTACAGTTAAGAGAGATCGAGCCTTTTTACTTGCCTTGGCAATGGTTGTGAGCAATCTTGCGTCTCGTCCTAGATTGTTCTACCGACCTATCCATTAGAGTAATCACCTCGGTGGAGTCGTCGTTCTACCGCCTATAATCAAATCGTGTCATCCCGTTTGATTCTAGGTTCCGCAATCCAAGCGTTGGGCCACCTCGCTAGATCCTGGGGCAAACGTGCTACGTGTCTCGAAACGAGTTGTTCGAGATGTATCCATTAGAGTAATCCCCTCTGTGGAGTCGTCGTTCTACCGCCTATAATTATATCGTGTCGTCGTTTGGTTCTAGGTTCCGCATTCCAAATCATCTTGCGTCTCGTCCACGATTGTTCTACCGACCTATCCATTAGAGTAGTCACCTCTGTGGAGTCATCGTTCTACCGTCTATAATCAAATCGTGTTGTCCGTTTGATTCTAGGTTCCGCAATCCGAGCGTTGGACCACCTCGCTAGATCCTTGCGCAAACATGCTACGTGTCGCGAAAAGAGTTGATCGAGGACCGTATCAGTGATTTGTGCATGGATCAGGGCCCACGCCATGACCCCGTCCTAGTTCCATTGGGCCCAGTCACACGTGCACGAGCCAAGCTCTTCAAGGGTTCCCTCCAAGGCCTTGTTCGAATGGTCCAAGACTAACATGGAGTCCATAGGGATATTGAAAGCCTAGAAGGAGAAAAGCAAATCATCTACTCCATGATCCAAGCCAATGGAGAGTCAAGCGGGCCTCCAATTGATTGGACAGAGCGTGGTCTTTAGGCCTTAATTTTGCTTAGGGTTAGATTAACTACACCCGGCCCATCTCGACACCAAGATGGCCGACTGCTCTTTTAGGATTTTCTTAGGATTTCAGTAACCTCTAGCCAATAAAAGGGGTTGCATTGTAAGGGTTTTGGACACAAGTTGGATCAATAAAATTTGATTAATTTCGATTCTTCTTGTTAACAGAGATTCGAGCCTTGTTACTTGCCTTGGCAAGGGTTGTGAGCAATCTTGCGTCTCGTCGTAGAGGGTTCTACCGACTTGTCCATTAGAGTACTCATATCTGTGGTGTCGTCGTTCTACCGCCTACAATCAAATCGTGTCTTTCGTTTGATTCTAGGTTTCGTAATCCAAGCGTTGGACCACCTCGCTAGATCCTTGGGCAAACATGCTACGTGTCGCGAAACGAGTTGATCTAGGACCATATCAGTGATGTAAGCATGGATCAGGGTCCACTCAATGATCCGGTCCGAGTTCCATTGGGCCTAGTCACACGTGCATGAGCCAAGCTCTTCAAGGAATCCCTCCAAGGCCGTGTTCGAATGGTCCAAGACCAACATGGAGTCCATTGGAATATTGAAGGCTTAGAAGGAGACAAGTAAATCATCTACACCATGATGCAAGCCCATGGAGAGTCAAGCGGGCCACCAATTGATTGGGCAGAGTGTGGTCTTTAGGTCTTAATGTTGCTTAGGGTTAGATTAACTGTATAGTAGAAGCATGGGCCGGCCCGTCTCGACACCAAGGTGGCCGACTGCTCTTTTAGAGTTTCCTTAGGGTTTTAGTAACCTCTAGCCTATAAAAGGGCTGGCTTTGTAAGGGTTTTGGACACAAGTTGGAACAATAAAGTTTGATTAATTTCGATTCTTAAAGTTAAGAGAGATCGAGCCTTTTTACTTGCCTTGGCATGGGTTGTGAGCAATCTTGCGTCTCGTCCTAGATTGTTCTACCGACCTATCCATTAGAGTAATCACCTCGGTGGAGTCGTCGTTCTACCGCCTATAATCAAATCGTGTCATCCCGTTTGATTCTAGGTTCCGCAATCCAAGCGTTGGACCACCTCGCTAGATCCTGGGGCAAACGTGCTACGTGTCTCGAGACGATTTGTTCGAGATGTATCCATTAGAGTAATCCCCTCTGTGGAGTCGTCGTTCTACCGCCTATAATTATATCGTGTCGTCGTTTGGTTCTAGGTTCCGCATTCCAAATCATCTTGCGTCTTGTCCACGATTGTTCTACCGACCTATCCATTAGAGTAGTCACCTCTGTGGAGTCATCGTTCTACCGTCTATAATCAAATCGTGTTGTCCGTTTGATTCTAGGTTCCGCAATCCGAGCGTTGGACCACCTCGCTAGATCCTTGCGCAAACATGCTACGTGTCGCGAAAAGAGTTGATCGAGGACCGTATCAGTGATTTGTGCATGGATCAGGGCCCACGCCATGACCCCGTCCTAGTTCCATTGGGCCCAGTCACACGTGCACGAGCCAAGCTCTTCAAGGGTTCCCTCCAAGGCCTTGTTCGAATGGTCCAAGACTATAATGGAGTCCATAGGGATATTGAAAGCCTAAAAGGAGACAAGCAAATCATCTACTCCATGTTCCAAGCCAATGGAGAGTCAAGCGGGCCTCCAATTGATTGCACAGAGCGTGGTCTTTAGGCCTTAATTTTGCTTAGGGTAAGATTAACTACACCCGGCCCATCTCGACACCAAGATGGCCGACTGCTCTTTTAGGATTTTCTTAGGATTTCAGTAACCTCTAGCCTATAAAAGGGCTTGCATTGTAAGGGTTTTGGACACAAGTTGGATCAATAAAGTTTGATTAATTTCGATTCTTCTTGTTAACAGAGATTCGAGCCTTGTTACTTGCCTTGGCATGGGTTGTGAGCAATCTTGCGTCTTGTCGTTGAGGGTTCTACCGACTTGTCCATTAGAGTACTCATATCTGTGGTGTCGTCGTTCTACCGCCTACAATCAAATCGTGTCTTTCGTTTGATTCTAGGTTTCGTAATCCAAGCATTGGACCACCTCGCTAGATCCTTGGGCAAACATGCTACGTATCGCGAAACGAGTTGATCTAGGACCATGTCAGTGATGTAAGCATGGATCAGGGCCCACTCAATGATCCGGTCCGAGTTCCATTGGGCCTAGTCACACGTGCACGAGCCAAGCTCTTCAAGGAATCCCTCCAAGGCATTGTTCGAATGGTCCAAGACCAACATGGGGTCCATTGGGATATTGAAGGCTTAGAAGGAGACAAGCAAATCATCTACACCATGATGCAAGCCCATGGAGAGTCAAACGGGCCACCAATTGATTGGGCAGAGTGTGGTCTTTAGGTCTTAATGTTGCTTAGGGTTAGATTAACGGTATAGTAGAAGCATGGGCCGGCCCATCTCGACACCAAGGTGGCCGACTGCTCTTTTAGAGTTTTCTTAGGGTTTTAGTAACCTCTAGCCCATAAAAGGGCTGGCTTTGTAAGGGTTTTGGACACAAGTTGGAACAATAAAGTTTGATTAATTTCGATTCATACAGTTAAGAGAGATCGAGCCTTTTTACTTGCCTTGGCATGGGTTGTGAGCCATCTTGCGTCTCGTCCTAGATTGTTCTACCGACCTATCCATTAGAGTAATCACCTCAGTGGAGTCGTCGTTCTACCGCCTATAATCAAATCGTGTCGTCCCGTTTGATTCTAGGTTCCGCAATCCAAGCGTTGGACTACCTCGCTAGATCCTGGGGCAAACGTGCTACGTGTCTCGAAACTAGTTGTTCGAGATGTATCCATTAGAGTAATCCCCTCTGTGGAGTCGTCGTTCTACCGCCTATAATTATATCGTGCACGAGCCAAGCTCTTCAAGGGTTCCCTCCAAGGCCTTGTTCGAATGGTCCAAGACTAACATGGAGTCCATAGGGATATTGAAAGCCTAGAAGGAGACAAGCAAATCATCTACTCCATGATCCAAGCCAATGGAGAGTCAAGCGGGCCTCCAATTGATTAGACAGAGCGTGGTCTTTAGGCCTTAATTTTGCTTAGGGTTAGATTAACTACACCCGGCCCATCTCGACACCAAGATGGCCGACTGCTCTTTTAGGGTTTTCTTAGGATTTCAGTAACCTCTAGCCTATAAAAGGACTTGCATTGTAAGGGTTTTGGACACAAGTTGGATCAATAAAGTTTGATTAATTTCGATTCTTCTTGTTAAGAGAGGTTCGAGCCATGTTACTTGCCTTGGCAAGGGTTGTGAGCAATCTTGCGTCTCGTCGTAGAGGGTTCTACCGACTTGTCCATTAGAGTACTCATATCTGTGGTGTCGTCGTTCTACCGCCTACAATCAAATAGTGTCTTTCGTTTGATTCTAGGTTTCGTAATCCAAGCGTTGGACCACCTCGCTAGATCCTTGGACAAACATGCTACGTGTCGCGAAACGAGTTGATCTAGGACCATATCAGTGATGTAAGCATGGATCAGGGTCCACTCAATGATCCGGTCCGAGTTCCATTGGGCCTAGTCACACGTGCACGAGCCAAGCTCTTCAAGGGATCTCCAGGGCCTTGTTCGGATGGTCCAAGACCAACATGGAGTCCATTGGGATATTGAAGGCTTAGAAGGAGACAAGCAAATCATCTACACCATGATGCAAGCCCATGGAGAGTCAAGCGGGCCTCCAATTGATTGGGCATAGTGTGGTCTTTAGGTCTTAATGTTGCTTAGGGTTAGATTAACTGTATAGTAGAAGCATGGGCCGGCCCATCTCGACACCAAGGTGGCCGACTGCTCTTTTAGAGTTTCCTTAGTGTTTTAGTAACCTCTAGCCTATAAAAGGGCAGGCTTTGTAAGGGTTTTGGACACAAGTTGGAACAATAAAGTTTGATTAATTTCGATTCTTAAAGTTAAGAGAGATCGAGCCTTTTTACTTGCCTTGGCATGGGTTGTGAGCAATCTTGCGTCTCGTCCTAGATTGTTCTACCGACCTATCAATTAGAGTAATCACCTCGGGGGAGTCGTCGTTCTACCGCCTATAATCAAATCGTGTCGTCCCGTTTGATTCTAGGTTCCGCAATCCAAGCGTTGGACCACCTCGCTAGATCCTGGGGCAAACGTGCTACGTGTATCGAAACGAGTTGTTCGAGATGTATCCATTAGAGTAATCCCCTCTGTGGAGTCGTCGTTCTACCGCCTATAATTATATCGTGTCGTCGTTTGGTTCTAGGTTCCGCATTCCAAATCATCTTGCGTCTCGTCCACGATTGTTCTACCGACCTATCCATTAGAGTAGTCACCTCTGTGGAGTCATCGTTCTACCGTCTATAATCAAATCGTGTTGTCCGTTTGATTCTAGGTTCCGCAATCCGAGCGTTGGACCACCTCGCTAGATCCTTGCGCAAACATGCTACGTGTCGCGAAAAGAGTTGATCGAGGACCGTATCAGTGATTTGTGCATGGATCAGGGCCCACGCCATGACCCCGTCCTAGTTCCATTGGGCCCAGTCACACGTGCACGAGCCAAGCTCTTCAAGGGTTCCCTCCAAGGCCTTGTTCGAATGGTCCAAGACTATAATGGAGTCCATAGGGATATTGAAAGCCTAGAAGGAGACAAGCAAATCATCTACTCCATGTTCCAAACCAATGGAGAGTCAAGCGGGCCTCCAATTGATTGGACAGAGCGTGGTCTTTAGGCCTTAATTTTGCTTAGGGTTAGATTAACTACACCCGGCCCATCTCGACACCAATATGGCCGACTGCTCTTTTAGGATTTTCTTAGGATTTCAGTAACCTCTAGCCAATGAAAGGGCTTGCATTGTAAGGGTTTTGAACACAAGTTGGATCAATAAAGTTTGATTAATTTCGATTCTTCTTGTTAACAGAGATTCGAGCCTTGTTACTTGCCTTGGCAAGGGTTCTGAGCAATCTTGCGTCTCGTCGTAGAGGGTTCTACCGACTAGTCCATTAGAGTACTCATATCTGTGGTGTCGTCGTTCTACCGCCTACAATCAAATCGTGTCTTTCGTTTGATTCTAGGTTTCGTAATCCAAGCGATGGACCACCTCGCTAGATCCTTGGGCAAACATGCTACGTGTCGCGAAACGAGTTGATCTAGGGCCATATCATTGATGTAAGCATGGATCAGGGCCCACTCAATGATCCGGTCCGAGTTCCATTGGGCCTAGTCACACATGCACGAGCCAAGCTCTTCAAGGAATCCCTCCAAGGCCTTGTTCGAATGGTCCAAGACCAACATGGGGTCCATTGGGATATTGAAGGCTTAGAAGGAGACAAGCAAATCATCTACACCATGATGCAAGCCCATGGAGAGTCAAACGGGCCTCCAATTGATTGGGCAGAGTGTGGTCTTTCGGTCTTAATGTTGCTTAGGGTTAGATTAACGGTATAGTAGAAGCATGGGCCGGCCCATCTCGACACCAAGATGGCCGACTGCTCTTTTAGAGTTTTCTTAGGGTTTTAGTAACCTCTAGCCTATAAAAGGGCTGGCTTTGTAAGGGTTTTGGACACAAGTTGGAACAATAAAGTTTGATTAATTTCAATTCTTAAAGTTAAGAGAGATCGAGCCTTTTTACTTGCCTTGGCATGGGTTGTGAGCAATCTTGCGTCTCGTCCTAGATTGTTCTACCGACCTATCCATTAGAGTAATCACCTCGGTGGAGTCGTCGTTCTACCGCCTATAATCAAATCGTGTCGTCCCGTTTGATTCTAGGTTCGGCAATCCAAGCGTTGGACCACCTCGCTAGATCCTGGGGCAAACGTGCTACGTGTCTCGAAACGAGTTGTTCGAGATGTATCCATTAGAGTAATCCCCTCTGTGGAGTCGTCGTTCTACCGCCTATAATTATAACGTGTCGTCGTTTGGTTCTAGGTTCCGCATTCCAAATCATCTTGCGTCTCGTCCACGATTGTTCTACCGACCTATCCATTAGAGTAGTCACCTCTGTGGAGTCATCGTTCTACCGTCTATAATCAAATCGTGTTGTCCGTTTGATTCTAGGTTCCGCAATCCGAGCGTTGGACCACCTCGCTAGATCCTTGCGCAAACATGCTACGTGTCGCGAAAAGAGTTGATCGAGGACCGTATCAGTGATTTGTACATGGATCAGGGCCCACGCCATGACCCCGTCCAAGTTCCATTGGGCCCAGTCACACGTGCACGAGCCAAGCTCTTCAAGGGTTCCCTCCAAGGCCTTGTTCGAATGGTCCAAGACTAACATGGAGTCCATAGGGATATTGAAAGCCTAGAAGGAGACAAGCAAATCATCTACTCCATGATCCAAGCCAATGGAGAGTCAAGCGGGCCTCCAATTGATTGGACAGAGCGTGGTCTTTAGGCCTTAATTTTGCTTAGGGTTAGATTAACTACACCCGGCCCATCTCGACACCAATATGGCCGACTGCTCTTTTAGGATTTTCTTAGGATTTCAGTAACCTCTAGCCAATGAAAGGGCTTGCATTGTAAGGGTTTTGGACACAAGTTGGATCAATAAAGTTTGATTAATTTCGATTCTTCTTGTTAACAGAGATTCGAGCCTTGTTACTTGCCTTGGCAAGGGTTGTGAGCAATCTTGCGTCTCGTCGTAGAGGGTTCTATCGACTTGTCCATTAGAGTACTCATATCTGTGGTGTCGTCGTTCTACCGCCTACAATCAAATCGTGTCTTTCGTTTGATTCTAGGTTTCGTAATCCAAGCGTTGGACCACCTCGCTAGATCCTTGGGCAAACATGCTACGTGTCGCGAAACGAGTTGATCTAGGGCCATATCATTGATGTAAGCATGGATCAGGGCCCACTCAATGATCCGGTCCGAGTTCCATTGGGCCTAGTCACACGTGCACGAGCCAAGCTCTTCAAGGAATCCCTCCAAGGCCTTGTTCGAATGGTCCAGGACCAACATGGAGTCCATTGGGATATTGAAGGCTTAGAAGGAGACAAGCAAATCATCTACACCATGATGCAAGCCCATGGAGAGTCAAGCGGGCCTCCAATTGATTGGGCAGAGTGTGGTCTTTAGGTCTTAATGTTGCTTAGGGTTAGATTAACTGTATAGTAGAAGCATGGGCCGGCCCATCTCGACACCAAGGTGGCCGACTGCTCTTTTAGAGTTTCCTTAGGGTTTTAGTAACCTCTAGCCTATAAAAGGGCTGGCTTTGTAAGGGTTTTGGACACAAGTTGGAACAATAAAGTTTGATTAATTTCGATTCATAAAGTTAAGAGAGATCGAGCCTTTTTACTTGCCTTGGCATGGGTTGTGAGCAATCTTGCGTCTCGTCCTAGATTGTTCTACCGACCTATCCATTAGAGTAATCACCTCCGTGGAGTCGTCGTTCTACCGCCTATAATCAAATCGTGTCTTCCCGTTTGATTCTAGGTTCCGCAATCCAAGCGTTGGACCACCTCGCTAGATCCTGGGGCAAACGTTCTACGTGTCTCGAAACTAGTTGTTCGAGATGTATCCATTAGAGTAATCCCCTCTGTGGAGTCGTCGTTCTACCGCTTATAATTATATCGTGTCGTCGTTTGGTTCTAGGTTCCGCATTCCAAATCATCTTGCGTCTCGTCCACGATTGTTCTACCGACCTATCCATTAGAGTAGTCACCTCTGTGGAGTCATCGTTCTACCGTCTATAATCAAATCGTGTTGTCCGTTTGATTCTAGGTTCCGCAATCCGAGCGTTAGACCACCTCGCTAGATCCTTGCGCAAACATGCTACGTGTCGCGAAAAGAGTTGATCGAGGACCGTATCAGTGATTTGTGCATGGATCAGGGCCCACGCCATGACCCCGTCCTAGTTCCATTGGTCCCAGTCACACGTGCACGAGCCAAGCTCTTCCAGGGTTCCCTCTAAGGCCTTGTTCGAATGGTCCAAGACTATAATGGAGTCCATAGGGATATTGAAAGCCTAGAAGGAGACAAGCAAATCATCTACTCCATGTTCCAAACCAATGGAGAGTCAAGCGGGCCTCCAATTGATTGGACAGAGCGTGGTCTTTAGGCCTTAATTTTGCTTAGGGTTAGATTAACTACACCCGGCCCATCTCGACACCAAGATGGCCGACTGCTCTTTTAGGATTTTCTTAGGATTTCAGTAACCTTTATCCTATAAAAGGGCTTGCATTGTAAGGGTTTTGGACACAAGTTGGATCAATAAAGTTTGATTAATTTCGATTCTTCTTGTTAAGAAAGGTTCGAGCCTTGTTACTTGCCTTGGCAAGGGTTGTGAGCAATCTTGCGTCTCGTCGTAGCGGTTTCTACCGACTTGTCCATTAGAGTACTCATATCTGTGGTGTCGTCGTTCTACCGCCTGCAATCAAATCATGTCTTTCGTTTGATTCTAGGTTTCGTAATCCAAGCGTTGGACCACCTCGCTAGATCCTTGGGCAAACATGCTACGTGTCGCGAAACGAGTTGATCTAGGACCATATCAGTGATGTAAGCATGGATCAGGGCCTACTCAATGATCCGGTCCGAGTTTTATTGGGCCTAGTCACACGTGCACGAGCCAAGCACTTCAAGGAATCCCTCCAAGGCCCTGTTCGAATGGTCCAAGACCAACATGGAGTCCATTGGAATATTGAAGGCTTAGAAGGAGACAAGCAAATCATCTACACCATGATGCAAGCCCATGGAGAGTCAAGCGGGCCTCCAATTGATTGGGCAGAGTATGGTCTTTAGGTCTTAATGTTGCTTAGGGTTAGATTAACTGTATAGTAGAAGCATGGGCCGGCCCATCTCGACACCAAGGTGGCCGACTGCTCTTTTAGAGTTTCCTTAGGGTTTTAGTAACCTCTAACCTATAAAAGGGCAGGCTTTGTAAGGGTTTTGGACACAAGTTGGAACAATAAAGTTTGATTAATTTCGATTCTTAAAGTTAAGAGAGATCGAGCCTTTTTACTTGCCTTGGCATGGGTTGTGAGCAATCTTGCGTCTCGTCCTAGATTGTTCTACCGACCTATCCATTAGAGTAATCACCTCGGTGGAGTCGTCGTTCTACCGCCTATAATCAAATCATGTCGTCCCGTTTGATTCTAGGTTCCGCAATCCAAGCGTTGGACCACCTCGCTAGATCCTGGGGCAAACGTGCTACGTGTCTCGAAACGAGTTGTTCGAGATGTATCCATTAGAGTAATCCCCTCTGTGGAGTCGTCGTTCTACCGCCTATAATTATATCGTGTCGTCGTTTGGTTCTAGGTTCCGCATTCCAAATCATCTTGCGTCTCGTCCACGATTGTTCTACCGACCTATCCATTAGAGTAGTCACCTCTGTGGAGTCATCGTTCTACCGTCTATAATCAAATCGCGTTGTCCGTTTGATTCTAGGTTCCGCAATCCGAGCGTTGGACCACCTCGCTAGATCCTTGCGCATACATGCTACGTGTCGCGAAAAGAGTTGATCGAGGACCGTATCAGTGATTTGTGCATGGATCAGGGCCCACGCCATGACCCCGTCCTAGTTCCATTGGGCCCAGTCACACGTGCACGAGCCAAGCTCTTCAAGGGTTCCCTCCAAGGCCTTGTTCGAATGGTCCAAGACTATAATGGAGTCCATAGGGATATTGAAAGCCTAGAAGGAGACAAGCAAATCATCTACTCCATGTTCCAAACCAATGGAGAGTCAAGCGGGCCTCCAATTGATTGGACAGAGCGTGGTCTTTAGGCCTTAATTTTGCTTAGGGTTAGATTAACTACACCTGGCCCATCTCGACACCAAGATGGCCGACTGCTCTTTTAGGATTTTCTTAGGATTTCAGTAACCTCTAGCCTATAAAAGGGCTTGCATTGTAAGGGTTTTGGACACAAGTTGGATCAATAAAGTTTGATTAATTTCGATTCTTCTTGTTAACAGAGATTCGAGCCTTGTTACTTGCCTTGGCAAGGGTTCTGAGCAATCTTGCGTCTCGTCGTAGAGGGTTCTACCGACTAGTCCATTAGAGTACTCATATCTGTGGTGTCGTCGTTCTACCGCCTACAATCAAATCGTGTCTTTCGTTTGATTCTAGGTTTCGTAATCCAAGCGTTGGACCACCTCGCTAGATCCTTGGGCAAACATGCTACGTGTCGCGAAACGAGTTGATCTAGGGCCATATCATTGATGTAAGCATGGATCAGGGCCCACTCAATGATCCGGTCCGAGTTCCATTGGGCCTAGTCACACGTGCACGAGCCAAGCTCTTCAAGGAATCCCTCCAAGGCCTTGTTCGAATGGTCCAAGACCAACATGGGGTCCATTGGGATATTGAAGGCTTAGAAGGAGACAAGCAAATCATCTACACCATGATGCAAGCCCATGGAGAGTCAAACGGGCCTCCAATTGATTGGGCAGAGTGTGGTCTTTAGGTCTTAATGTTGCTTAGGGTTAGATTAACGGTATAGTAGAAGCATGGGCCGGCCCATCTCGACACCAAGGTGGCCGACTGCTCTTTTAGAGTTTTCTTAGGGTTTTAGTAACCTCTAGCCCATAAAAGGGCTGGCTTTGTAAGGGTTTTGGACACAAGTTGGAACAATAAAGTTTGATTAATTTCGATTCATACAGTTAAGAGAGATCGAGCCTTTTTACTTGCCTTGGCATGGGTTGTGAGCCATCTTGCGTCTCGTCCTAGATTGTTCTACCGACCTATCCATTAGAGTAATCACCTCGGTGGAGTCGTCGTTCTACCGCCTATAATCAAATCGTGTCGTCCCGTTTGATTCTAGGTTCGGCAATCCAAGCGTTGGACCACCTCGCTAGATCCTGGGGCAAACGTGCTACGTGTCTCGAAACGAGTTGTTCGAGATGTATCCATTAGAGTAATCCCCTCTGTGGAGTCGTCGTTCTACCGCCTATAATTATAACGTGTCGTCGTTTGGTTCTAGGTTCCGCATTCCAAATCATCTTGCGTCTCGTCCACGATTGTTCTACCGACCTATCCATTAGAGTAGTCACCTCTGTGGAGTCATCGTTCTACCGTCTATAATCAAATCGTGTTGTCAGTTTGATTCTAGGTTCCGCAATCCGAGCGTTGGACCACCTCGCTAGATCCTTGCGCAAACATGCTACGTGTCGCGAAAAGAGTTGATCGAGGACCGTATCAGTGATTTGTACATGGATCAGGGCCCACGCCATGACCCCGTCCAAGTTCCATTGGGCCCAGTCACACGTGCACGAGCCAAGCTCTTCAAGGGTTCCCTCCAAGGCCTTGTTCGAATGGTCCAAGACTAACATGGAGTCCATAGGGATATTGAAAGCCTAGAAGGAGACAAGCAAATCATCTACTCCATGATCCAAGCCAATGGAGAGTCAAGCGGGCCTCCAATTGATTGGACAGAGCGTGGTCTTTAGGCCTTAATTTTGCTTAGGGTTAGATTAACTACACCCGGCCCATCTCGACACCAATATGGCCGACTGCTCTTTTAGGATTTTCTTAGGATTTCAGTAACCTCTAGCCAATGAAAGGGCTTGCATTGTAAGGGTTTTGGACACAAGTTGGATCAATAAAGTTTGATTAATTTCGATTCTTCTTGTTAACAGAGATTCGAGCCTTGTTACTTGCCTTGGCAAGGATTGTGAGCAATCTTGCGTCTCGTCGTAGAGGGTTCTATCGACTTGTCCATTAGAGTACTCATATCTGTGGTGTCGTCGTTCTACCGCCTACAATCAAATCGTGTCTTTCGTTTGATTCTAGGTTTCGTAATCCAAGCGTTGGACCACCTCGCTAGATCCTTGGGCAAACATGCTACGTGTCGCGAAACGAGTTGATCTAGGGCCATATCATTGATGTAAGCATGGATCAGGGCCCACTCAACGATCCGGTCCGAGTTCCATTGGGCCTAGTCACACGTGCACGAGCCAAGCTCTTCAAGGAATCCCTCCAAGGCCTTGTTCGAATGGTCCAGGACCAACATGGAGTCCATTGGGATATTGAAGGCTTAGAAGGAGACAAGCAAATCATCTACACCATGATGCAAGCCCATGGAGAGTCAAGCGGGCCTCCAATTGATTGGGCAGAGTGTGGTCTTTAGGTCTTAATGTTGCTTAGGGTTAGATTAACTGTATAGTAGAAGCATGGGCCGGCCTATCTCGACACCAAGGTGGCCGACTGCTCTTTTAGAGTTTCCTTAGGGTTTTAGTAACCTCTAGCCTATAAAAGGGCTGGCTTTGTAAGGGTTTTGGACACAAGTTGGAACAATAAAGTTTGATTAATTTCGATTCATAAAGTTAAGAGAGATCGAGCCTTTTTACTTGCCTTGGCATGGGTTGTGAGCAATCTTGCGTCTCGTCCTAGATTGTTCTACCGACCTATCCATTAGAGTAATCACCTCCGTGGAGTCGTCGTTCTACCGCCTATAATCAAATCGTGTCGTCCCGTTTGATTCTAGGTTCCGCAATCCAAGCGTTGGACCACCTCGCTAGATCCTGGGGCAAACGTTCTACGTGTCTCGAAACTAGTTGTTCGAGATGTATCCATTAGAGTAATCCCCTCTGTGGAGTCGTCGTTCTACCGCTTATAATTATATCGTGTCGTCGTTTGGTTCTAGGTTCCGCATTCCAAATCATCTTGCGTCTCGTCCACGATTGTTCTACCGACCTATCCATTAGAGTAGTCACCTCTGTGGAGTCATCGTTCTACCGTCTATAATCAAATCGTGTTGTCCGTTTGATTCTAGGTTCCGCAATCCGAGCGTTAGACCACCTCGCTAGATCCTTGCGCAAACATGCTACGTGTCGCGAAAAGAGTTGATCGAGGACCGTATCAGTGATTTGTGCATGGATCAGGGCCCACGCCATGACCCCGTCCTAGTTCCATTGGTCCCAGTCACACGTGCACGAGCCAAGCTCTTCCAGGGTTCCCTCTAAGGCCTTGTTCGAATGGTCCAAGACTATAATGGAGTCCATAGGGATATTGAAAGCCTAGAAGGAGACAAGCAAATCATCTACTCCATGTTCCAAACCAATGGAGAGTCAAGCGGGCCTCCAATTGATTGGACAGAGCGTGGTCTTTAGGCCTTAATTTTGCTTAGGGTTAGATTAACTACACCCGGCCCATCTCGACACCAAGATGGCCGACTGCTCTTTTAGGATTTTCTTAGGATTTCAGTAACCTTTATCCTATAAAAGGGCTTGCATTGTAAGGGTTTTGGACACAAGTTGGATCAATAAAGTTTGATTAATTTCGATTCTTCTTGTTAAGAAAGGTTCGAGCCTTGTTACTTGCCTTGGCAAGGGTTGTGAGCAATCTTGCGTCTCGTCGTAGCGGTTTCTACCGACTTGTCCATTAGAGTACTCATATCTGTGGTGTCGTCGTTCTACCGCCTGCAATCAAATCATGTCTTTCGTTTGATTCTAGGTTTCGTAATCCAAGCGTTGGACCACCTCGCTAGATCCTTGGGCAAACATGCTACGTGTCGCGAAACGAGTTGATCTAGGACCATATCAGTGATGTAAGCATGGATCAGGGCCTACTCAATGATCCGGTCCGAGTTTTATTGGGCCTAGTCACACGTGCACGAGCCAAGCACTTCAAGGAATCCCTCCAAGGCCCTGTTCGAATGGTCCAAGACCAACATGGAGTCCATTGGAATATTGAAGGCTTAGAAGGAGACAAGCAAATCATCTACACCATGATGCAAGCCCATGGAGAGTCAAGCGGGCCTCCAATTGATTGGGCAGAGTATGGTCTTTAGGTCTTAATGTTGCTTAGGGTTAGATTAACTGTATAGTAGAAGCATGGGCCGGCCCATCTCGACACCAAGGTGGCCGACTGCTCTTTTAGAGTTTCCTTAGGGTTTTAGTAACCTCTAACCTATAAAAGGGCAGGCTTTGTAAGGGTTTTGGACACAAGTTGGAACAATAAAGTTTGATTAATTTCGATTCTTAAAGTTAAGAGAGATCGAGCCTTTTTACTTGCCTTGGCATGGGTTGTGAGCAATCTTGCGTCTCGTCCTAGATTGTTCTACCGACCTATCCATTAGAGTAATCACCTCGGTGGAGTCGTCGTTCTACCGCCTATAATCAAATCATGTCGTCCCGTTTGATTCTAGGTTCCGCAATCCAAGCGTTGGACCACCTCGCTAGATCCTGGGGCAAACGTGCTACGTGTCTCGAAACGAGTTGTTCGAGATGTATCCATTAGAGTAATCCCCTCTGTGGAGTCGTCGTTCTACCGCCTATAATTATATCGTGTCGTCGTTTGGTTCTAGGTTCCGCATTCCAAATCATCTTGCGTCTCGTCCACGATTGTTCTACCGACCTATCCATTAGAGTAGTCACCTCTGTGGAGTCATCGTTCTACCGTCTATAATCAAATCGTGTTGTCCGTTTGATTCTAGGTTCCGCAATCCGAGCGTTGGACCACCTCGCTAGATCCTTGCGCAAACATGCTACGTGTCGCGAAAAGAGTTGATCGAGGACCGTATCAGTGATTTGTGCATGGATCAGGGCCCACGCCATGACCCCGTCCTAGTTCCATTGGGCCCAGTCACACGTGCACGAGCCAAGCTCTTCAAGGGTTCCCTCCAAGGCCTTGTTCGAATGGTCCAAGACTATAATGGAGTCCATAGGGATATTGAAAGCCTAGAAGGAGACAAGCAAATCATCTACTCCATGTTCCAAACCAATGGAGAGTCAAGCGGGCCTCCAATTGATTGGACAGAGCGTGGTCTTTAGGCCTTAATTTTGCTTAGGGTTAGATTAACTACACCTGGCCCATCTCGACACCAAGATGGCCGACTGCTCTTTTAGGATTTTCTTAGGATTTCAGTAACCTCTAGCCTATAAAAGGGCTTGCATTGTAAGGGTTTTGGACACAAGTTGGATCAATAAAGTTTGATTAATTTCGATTCTTCTTGTTAACAGAGATTCGAGCCTTGTTACTTGCCTTGGCAAGGGTTCTGAGCAATCTTGCGTTTCGTCGTAGAGGGTTCTACCGACTTGTCCATTAGAGTACTCATATCTGTGGTGTCGTCGTTCTACCGCCTACAATCAAATCGTGTCTTTCGTTTGATTCTAGGTTTCGTAATCCAAGCGTTGGACCACCTCGCTAGATCCTTGGGCAAACATGCTACGTGTCGCGAAACGAGTTGATCTAGGGCCATATCATTGATGTAAGCATGGATCAGGGCCCACTCAATGATCCGGTCCGAGTTCCATTGGGCCTAGTCACACGTGCACGAGCCAAGCTCTTCAAGGAATCCCTCCAAGGCCTTGTTCGAATGGTCCAAGACCAACATGGGGTCCATTGGGATATTGAAGGCTTAGAAGGAGACAAGCAAATCATCTACACCATGATGCAAGCCCATGGAGAGTCAAACGGGCCTCCAATTGATTGGGCAGAGTGTGGTCTTTCGGTCTTAATGTTGCTTAGGGTTAGATTAACGGTATAGTAGAAGCATGGGCCGGCCCATCTCGACACCAAGATGGCCGACTGCTCTTTTAGAGTTTCCTTAGGGTTTTAGTAACCTCTAGACTATAAAAGGGCAGGCTTTGTAAGGGTTTTGGACACAAGTTGGAACAATAAAGTTTGATTAATTTTGATTCTTAAAGTTAAGAGAGATCGAGCCTTTTTACTTGCCTTGGCATGGGTTGTGAGCAATCTTGCGTCTCGTCCTAGATTGTTCTACCGACCTATCCATTAGAGTAATCACCTCGGTGGAGTCGTCGTTCTACCGCCTATAAACAAATCGTGTCGTCCCGTTTGATTCTAGGTTCCGCAATCCAAGCGTTGGACCACCTCGCTAGATCCTCGGACAAACGTGCTACGTGTCTCAAAACGAGTTGTTCGAGATGTATCCATTAGAGTAATCCCATCTGTGGAGTCGTCGTTCTACCGCTTATAATTATATCGTGTCGTCGTTTGGTTCTAGGTTTCGCATTCCAAATCATCTTGCGAGACGTCCACGATTGTTCTACCGACCTATCCATTAGAGTAGTCACCTCTGTGGAGTCATCGTTCTACCGTCTATAATCAAATCGTGTTGTCCGTTTGATTCTAGGTTTCGCAATCCGAGCGTTGGACCACCTCGCTAGATCCTTGCGCAAACATGCTACGTGTCGCGAAAAGAGTTGATCGAGGACCGTATCAGTGATTTGTGCATGGATCAGGGCCCACGCCATGACCCCGTCCTAGTTCCATTGGGCCCAGTCACACGTGCACGAGCCAAGCTCTTCAAGGGTTCCCTCCAAGGCCTTGTTCGAATGGTCCAAGACAAACATGGAGTCCATAGGGATATTGAAAGCCTAGAAGGAGACAAGCAAATCATCTACTCCATGATCCAAGCCATTGGAGAGTCAAGCGGGCCTCCAATTGATTGGACAGAGCGTGGTCTTTAGGCCTTAATTTTGCTTAGGGTTAGATTAACTACACCCGGCCCATCTCGACACCAAGATGGCCGACTGCTCTTTTAGGATTTTCTTAGGATTTCAGTAACCTCTAGCCAATGAAAGGGCTTGCATTGTAAGGGTTTTGGACACAAGTTGGATCAATAAAGTTTGATTAATTTCGATTCTTCTTGTTAACAGAGATTCGAGCCTTGTTACTTGCCTTGGCAAGGGTTCTGAGCAATCTTGCGTCTCGTCGTAGAGGGTTCTACCGACTAGTCCATTAGAGTACTCATATCTGTGGTGTCGTCGTTCTACCGCCTACAATCAAATCGTGTCTTTCGTTTGATTCTAGGTTTCGTAATCCAAGCGTTGGACCACCTCGCTAGATCCTTGGGCAAACATGCTACGTGTCGCGAAACGAGTTGATCTAGGGCCATATCATTGATGTAAGCATGGATCAGGGCCCACTCAATGATCCGGTCCGAGTTCCATTGGGCCTAGTCACACATGCACGAGCCAAGCTCTTCAAGGAATCCCTCCAAGGCCTTGTTCGAATGGTCCAAGACCAACATGGGGTCCATTGGGATATTGAAGGCTTAGAAGGAGACAAGCAAATCATCTACACCATGATGCAAGCCCATGGAGAGTCAAACGGGCCTCCAATTGATTGGGCAGAGTGTGGTCTTTAGGTCTTAATGTTGCTTAGGGTTAGATTAACGGTATAGTAGAAGCATGGGCCGGCCCATCTCGACACCAAGGTGGCCGACTGCTCTTTTAGAGTTTTCTTAGGGTTTTAGTAACCTCTAGCCCATAAAAGGGCTGGCTTTGTAAGGGTTTTGGACACAAGTTGGAACAATAAAGTTTGATTAATTTCGATTCATACAGTTAAGAGAGATCGAGCCTTTTTACTTGCCTTGGCATGGGTTGTGAGCCATCTTGCGTCTCGTCCTAGATTGTTCTACCGACCTATCCATTAGAGTAATCACCTCGGTGGAGTCGTCGTTCTACCGCCTATAATCAAATCGTGTCGTCCCGTTTGATTCTAGGTTCGGCAATCCAAGCGTTGGACCACCTCGCTAGATCCTGGGGCAAACGTGCTACGTGTCTCGAAACGAGTTGTTCGAGATGTATCCATTAGAGTAATCCCCTCTGTGGAGTCGTCGTTCTACCGCCTATAATTATAACGTGTCGTCGTTTGGTTCTAGGTTCCGCATTCCAAATCATCTTGCGTCTCGTCCACGATTGTTCTACCGACCTATCCATTAGAGTAGTCACCTCTGTGGAGTCATCGTTCTACCGTCTATAATCAAATCGTGTTGTCCGTTTGATTCTAGGTTCCGCAATCCGAGCGTTGGACCACCTCGCTAGATCCTTGCGCAAACATGCTACGTGTCGCGAAAAGAGTTGATCGAGGACCGTATCAGTGATTTGTACATGGATCAGGGCCCACGCCATGACCCCGTCCAAGTTCCATTGGGCCCAGTCACACGTGCACGAGCCAAGCTCTTCAAGGGTTCCCTCCAAGGCCTTGTTCGAATGGTCCAAGACTAACATGGAGTCCATAGGGATATTGAAAGCCTAGAAGGAGACAAGCAAATCATCTACTCTATGATCCAAGCCAACAGGGCCCACGCCATGACCCCGTCCTAGTTCCATTGGGCCCAGTCACACGTGCACGAGCCAAGCTCTTCAAGGGTTCCCTCCAAGGCGTTGTTCGAATGGTCCAAGACAAACATGGAGTCCATAGGGATATTGAAAGCCTAGAAGGAGACAAGCAAATCATCTACTCCATGATCCAAGCCATTGGAGAGTCAAGCGGGCCTCCAATTGATTGGACAGAGCGTGGTCTTTAGGCCTTAATTTTGCTTAGGGTTAGATTAACTACACCCGGCCCATCTCGACACCAATATGGCCGACTGCTCTTTTAGGATTTTCTTAGGATTTCAGTAACCTCTAGCCAATGAAAGGGCTTGCATTGTAAGGGTTTTGGACACAAGTTGGATCAATAAAGTTTGATTAATTTCGATTCTTCTTGTTAACAGAGATTCGAGCCTTGTTACTTGCCTTGGCAAGGGTTGTGAGCAATCTTGCGTCTCGTCGTAGAGGGTTCTATCGACTTGTCCATTAGAGTACTCATATCTGTGGTGTCGTCGTTCTACCGCCTACAATCAAATCGTGTCTTTCGTTTGATTCTAGGTTTCGTAATCCAAGCGTTGGACCACCTCGCTAGATCCTTGGGCAAACATGCTACGTGTCGCGAAACGAGTTGATCTAGGGCCATATCATTGATGTAAGCATGGATCAGGGCCCACTCAACGATCCGGTCCGAGTTCCATTGGGCCTAGTCACACGTGCACGAGCCAAGCTCTTCAAGGAATCCCTCCAAGGCCTTGTTCGAATGGTCCAGGACCAACATGGAGTCCATTGGGATATTGAAGGCTTAGAAGGAGACAAGCAAATCATCTACACCATGATGCAAGCCCATGGAGAGTCAAGCGGGCCTCCAATTGATTGGGCAGAGTGTGGTCTTTAGGTCTTAATGTTGCTTAGGGTTAGATTAACTGTATAGTAGAAGCATGGGCCGGCCCATCTCGACACCAAGGTGGCCGACTGCTCTTTTAGAGTTTCCTTAGGGTTTTAGTAACCTCTAGCCTATAAAAGGGCTGGCTTTGTAAGGGTTTTGGACACAAGTTGGAACAATAAAGTTTGATTAATTTCGATTCATAAAGTTAAGAGAGATCGAGCCTTTTTACTTGCCTTGGCATGGGTTGTGAGCAATCTTGCGTCTCGTCCTAGATTGTTCTACCGACCTATCCATTAGAGTAATCACCTCCGTGGAGTCGTCGTTCTACCGCCTATAATCAAATCGTGTCGTCCCGTTTGATTCTAGGTTCCGCAATCCAAGCGTTGGACCACCTCGCTAGATCCTGGGGCAAACGTTCTACGTGTCTCGAAACTAGTTGTTCGAGATGTATCCATTAGAGTAATCCCCTCTGTGGAGTCGTCGTTCTACCGCTTATAATTATATCGTGTCGTCGTTTGGTTCTAGGTTCCGCATTCCAAATCATCTTGCGTCTCGTCCACGATTGTTCTACCGACCTATCCATTAGAGTAGTCACCTCTGTGGAGTCATCGTTCTACCGTCTATAATCAAATCGTGTTGTCCGTTTGATTCTAGGTTCCGCAATCCGAGCGTTAGACCACCTCGCTAGATCCTTGCGCAAACATGCTACGTGTCGCGAAAAGAGTTGATCGAGGACCGTATCAGTGATTTGTGCATGGATCAGGGCCCACGCCATGACCCCGTCCTAGTTCCATTGGTCCCAGTCACACGTGCACGAGCCAAGCTCTTCCAGGGTTCCCTCTAAGGCCTTGTTCGAATGGTCCAAGACTATAATGGAGTCCATAGGGATATTGAAAGCCTAGAAGGAGACAAGCAAATCATCTACTCCATGTTCCAAACCAATGGAGAGTCAAGCGGGCCTCCAATTGATTGGACAGAGCGTGGTCTTTAGGCCTTAATTTTGCTTAGGGTTAGATTAACTACACCCGGCCCATCTCGACACCAAGATGGCCGACTGCTCTTTTAGGATTTTCTTAGGATTTCAGTAACCTTTATCCTATAAAAGGGCTTGCATTGTAAGGGTTTTGGACACAAGTTGGATCAATAAAGTTTGATTAATTTCGATTCTTCTTGTTAAGAAAGGTTCGAGCCTTGTTACTTGCCTTGGCAAGGGTTGTGAGCAATCTTGCGTCTCGTCGTAGCGGTTTCTACCGACTTGTCCATTAGAGTACTCATATCTGTGGTGTCGTCGTTCTACCGCCTGCAATCAAATCATGTCTTTCGTTTGATTCTAGGTTTCGTAATCCAAGCGTTGGACCACCTCGCTAGATCCTTGGGCAAACATGCTACGTGTCGCGAAACGAGTTGATCTAGGACCATATCAGTGATGTAAGCATGGATCAGGGCCTACTCAATGATCCGGTCCGAGTTTTATTGGGCCTAGTCACACGTGCACGAGCCAAGCACTTCAAGGAATCCCTCCAAGGCCCTGTTCGAATGGTCCAAGACCAACATGGAGTCCATTGGAATATTGAAGGCTTAGAAGGAGACAAGCAAATCATCTACACCATGATGCAAGCCCATGGAGAGTCAAGCGGGCCTCCAATTGATTGGGCAGAGTATGGTCTTTAGGTCTTAATGTTGCTTAGGGTTAGATTAACTGTATAGTAGAAGCATGGGCCGGCCCATCTCGACACCAAGGTGGCCGACTGCTCTTTTAGAGTTTCCTTAGGGTTTTAGTAACCTCTAACCTATAAAAGGGCAGGCTTTGTAAGGGTTTTGGACACAAGTTGGAACAATAAAGTTTGATTAATTTCGATTCTTAAAGTTAAGAGAGATCGAGCCTTTTTACTTGCCTTGGCATGGGTTGTGAGCAATCTTGCGTCTCGTCCTAGATTGTTCTACCGACCTATCCATTAGAGTAATCACCTCGGTGGAGTCGTCGTTCTACCGCCTATAATCAAATCATGTCGTCCCGTTTGATTCTAGGTTCCGCAATCCAAGCGTTGGACCACCTCGCTAGATCCTGGGGCAAACGTGCTACGTGTCTCGAAACGAGTTGTTCGAGATGTATCCATTAGAGTAATCCCCTCTGTGGAGTCGTCGTTCTACCGCCTATAATTATATCGTGTCGTCGTTTGGTTCTAGGTTCCGCATTCCAAATCATCTTGCGTCTCGTCCACGATTGTTCTACCGACCTATCCATTAGAGTAGTCACCTCTGTGGAGTCATCGTTCTACCGTCTATAATCAAATCGTGTTGTCCGTTTGATTCTAGGTTCCGCAATCCGAGCGTTGGACCACCTCGCTAGATCCTTGCGCAAACATGCTACGTGTCGCGAAAAGAGTTGATCGAGGACCGTATCAGTGATTTGTGCATGGATCAGGGCCCACGCCATGACCCCGTCCTAGTTCCATTGGGCCCAGTCACACGTGCACGAGCCAAGCTCTTCAAGGGTTCCCTCCAAGGCCTTGTTCGAATGGTCCAAGACTATAATGGAGTCCATAGGGATATTGAAAGCCTAGAAGGAGACAAGCAAATCATCTACTCCATGTTCCAAACCAATGGAGAGTCAAGCGGGCCTCCAATTGATTGGACAGAGCGTGGTCTTTAGGCCTTAATTTTGCTTAGGGTTAGATTAACTACACCTGGCCCATCTCGACACCAAGATGGCCGACTGCTCTTTTAGGATTTTCTTAGGATTTCAGTAACCTCTAGCCTATAAAAGGGCTTGCATTGTAAGGGTTTTGGACACAAGTTGGATCAATAAAGTTTGATTAATTTCGATTCTTCTTGTTAACAGAGATTCGAGCCTTGTTACTTGCCTTGGCAAGGGTTCTGAGCAATCTTGCGTTTCGTCGTAGAGGGTTCTACCGACTTGTCCATTAGAGTACTCATATCTGTGGTGTCGTCGTTCTACCGCCTACAATCAAATCGTGTCTTTCGTTTGATTCTAGGTTTCGTAATCCAAGCGTTGGACCACCTCGCTAGATCCTTGGGCAAACATGCTACGTGTCGCGAAACGAGTTGATCTAGGGCCATATCATTGATGTAAGCATGGATCAGGGCCCACTCAATGATCCGGTCCGAGTTCCATTGGGCCTAGTCACACGTGCACGAGCCAAGCTCTTCAAGGAATCCCTCCAAGGCCTTGTTCGAATGGTCCAAGACCAACATGGGGTCCATTGGGATATTGAAGGCTTAGAAGGAGACAAGCAAATCATCTACACCATGATGCAAGCCCATGGAGAGTCAACGGGCCTCCAATTGATTGGGCAGAGTGTGGTCTTTCGGTCTTAATATTGCTTAGGGTTAGATTAACGGTATAGTAGAAGCATGGGCCGGCCCATCTCGACACCAAGATGGCCGACTGCTCTTTTAGAGTTTCCTTAGGGTTTTAGTAACCTCTAGACTATAAAAGGGCAGGCTTTGTAAGGGTTTTGGACACAAGTTGGAACAATAAAGTTTGATTAATTTCGATTCTTAAAGTTAAGAGAGATCGAGCCTTTTTACTTGCCTTGGCATGGGTTGTGAGCAATCTTGCGTCTCGTCCTAGATTGTTCTACCGACCTATCCATTAGAGTAATCACCTCGGTGGAGTCGTCGTTCTACCGCCTATAAACAAATCGTGTCGTCCCGTTTGATTCTAGGTTCCGCAATCCAAGCGTTGGACCACCTCGCTAGATCCTCGGACAAACGTGCTACGTGTCTCAAAACGAGTTGTTCGAGATTTATCCATTAGAGTAATCCCATCTGTGGAGTCGTCGTTCTACCGCTTATAATTATATCGTGTCGTCGTTTGGTTCTAGGTTCCGCATTCCAAATCATCTTGCGAGACGTCCACGATTGTTCTACCGACCTATCCATTAGAGTAGTCACCTCTGTGGAGTCATCGTTCTACCGTCTATAATCAAATCGTGTTGTCCGTTTGATTCTAGGTTTCGCAATCCGAGCGTTGGACCACCTCGCTAGATCCTTGCGCAAACATGCTACGTGTCGCGAAAAGAGTTGATCGAGGACCGTATCAGTGATTTGTGCATGGATCAGGGCCCACGCCATGACCCCGTCCTAGTTCCATTGGGCCCAGTCACACGTGCACGAGCCAAGCTCTTCAAGGGTTCCCTCCAAGGCCTTGTTCGAATGGTCCAAGACAAACATGGAGTCCATAGGGATATTGAAAGCCTAGAAGGAGACAAGCAAATCATCTACTCCATGATCCAAGCCATTGGAGAGTCAAGCGGGCCTCCAATTGATTGGACAGAGCGTGGTCTTTAGGCCTTAATTTTGCTTAGGGTTAGATTAACTACACCCGGCCCATCTCGACACCAAGATGGCCGACTGCTCTTTTAGGATTTTCTTAGGATTTCAGTAACCTCTAGCCAATGAAAGGGCTTGCATTGTAAGGGTTTTGGACACAAGTTGGATCAATAAAGTTTGATTAATTTCGATTCTTCTTGTTAACAGAGATTCGAGCCTTGTTACTTGCCTTGGCAAGTAACAAGAGCAATCTTGCGTCTCGTCGTAGAGGGTTCTACCGACTAGTCCATTAGAGTACTCATATCTGTGGTGTCGTCGTTCTACCGCCTACAATCAAATCGTGTCTTTCGTTTGATTCTAGGTTTCGTAATCCAAGCGTTGGACCACCTCGCTAGATCCTTGGGCAAACATGCTACGTGTCGCGAAACGAGTTGATCTAGGGCCATATCATTGATGTAAGCATGGATCAGGGCCCACTCAATGATCCGGTCCGAGTTCCATTGGGCCTAGTCACACATGCACGAGCCAAGCTCTTCAAGGAATCCCTCCAAGGCCTTGTTCGAATGGTCCAAGACCAACATGGGGTCCATTGGGATATTGAAGGCTTAGAAGGAGACAAGCAAATCATCTACACCATGATGCAAGCCCATGGAGAGTCAAACGGGCCTCCAATTGATTGGGCAGAGTGTGGTCTTTAGGTCTTAATGTTGCTTAGGGTTAGATTAACGGTATAGTAGAAGCATGGGCCGGCCCATCTCGACACCAAGGTGGCCGACTGCTCTTTTAGAGTTTTCTTAGGGTTTTAGTAACCTCTATCCCATAAAAGGGCTGGCTTTGTAAGGGTTTTGGACACAAGTTGGAACAATAAAGTTTGATTAATTTCGATTCATACAGTTAAGAGAGATCGAGCCTTTTTACTTGCCTTGGCATGGGTTGTGAGCCATCTTGCGTCTCGTCCTAGATTGTTCTACCGACCTATCCATTAGAGTAATCACCTCGGTGGAGTCGTCGTTCTACCGCCTATAATCAAATCGTGTCGTCCCGTTTGATTCTAGGTTCGGCAATCCAAGCGTTGGACCACCTCGCTAGATCCTGGGGCAAACGTACTACGTGTCTCGAAACGAGTTGTTCGAGATGTATCCATTAGAGTAATCCCCTCTGTGGAGTCGTCGTTCTACCGCCTATAATTATAACGTGTCGTCGTTTGGTTCTAGGTTCCGCATTCCAAATCATCTTGCGTCTCGTCCACGATTGTTCTACCGACCTATCCATTAGAGTAGTCACCTCTGTGGAGTCATCGTTCTACCGTCTATAATCAAATCGTGTTGTCCGTTTGATTCTAGGTTCCGCAATCCGAGCGTTGGACCACCTCGCTAGATCCTTGCGCAAACATGCTACGTGTCGCGAAAAGAGTTGATCGAGGACCGTATCAGTGATTTGTACATGGATCAGGGCCCACGCCATGACCCCGTCCAAGTTCCATTGGGCCCAGTCACACGTGCACGAGCCAAGCTCTTCAAGGGTTCCCTCCAAGGCCTTGTTCGAATGGTCCAAGACTAACATGGAGTCCATAGGGATATTGAAAGCCTAGAAGGAGACAAGCAAATCATCTACTCCATGATCCAAGCCAATGGAGAGTCAAGCGGGCCTCCAATTGATTGGACAGAGCGTGGTCTTTAGGCCTTAATTTTGCTTAGGGTTAGATTAACTACACCCGGCCCATCTCGACACCAATATGGCCGACTGCTCTTTTAGGATTTTCTTAGGATTTCAGTAACCTCTAGCCAATGAAAGGGCTTGCATTGTAAGGGTTTTGGACACAAGTTGGATCAATAAAGTTTGATTAATTTCGATTCTTCTTGTTAACAGAGATTCGAGCCTTGTTACTTGCCTTGGCAAGGGTTGTGAGCAATCTTGCGTCTCGTCGTAGAGGGTTCTATCGACTTGTCCATTAGAGTACTCATATCTGTGGTGTCGTCGTTCTACCGCCTACAATCAAATCGTGTCTTTCGTTTGATTCTAGGTTTCGTAATCCAAGCGTTGGACCACCTCGCTAGATCCTTGGGCAAACATGCTACGTGTCGCGAAACGAGTTGATCTAGGGTCATATCATTGATATAAGCATGGATCAGGGCCCACTCAACGATCCGGTCCGAGTTCCATTGGGCCTAGTCACACGTGCACGAGCCAAGCTCTTCAAGGAATCCCTCCAAGGCCTTGTTCGAATGGTCCAGGACCAACATGGAGTCCATTGGGATATTGAAGGCTTAGAAGGAGACAAGCAAATCATCTACACCATGATGCAAGCCCATGGAGAGTCAAGCGGGCCTCCAATTGATTGGGCAGAGTGTGGTCTTTAGGTCTTAATGTTGCTTAGGGTTAGATTAACTGTATAGTAGAAGCATGGGCCGGCCCATCTCGACACCAAGGTGGCCGACTGCTCTTTTAGAGTTTCCTTAGGGTTTTAGTAACCTCTAGCCTATAAAAGGGCTGGCTTTGTAAGGGTTTTGGACACAAGTTGGAACAATAAAGTTTGATTAATTTCGATTCATAAAGTTAAGTGAGATCGAGCCTTTTTACTTGCCTTGGCATGGGTTGTGAGCAATCTTGCGTCTCGTCCTAGATTGTTCTACCGACCTATCCATTAGAGTAATCACCTCCGTGGAGTCGTCGTTCTACCGCCTATAATCAAATCGTGTCGTCCCGTTTGATTCTAGGTTCCGCAATCCAAGCGTTGGACCACCTCGCTAGATCCTGGGGCAAACGTTCTACGTGTCTCGAAACTAGTTGTTCGGTGTCGTCGTTTGGTTCTAGGTTCCGCATTCCAAATCATCTTGCGTCTCGTCCACGATTGTTCTACCGACCTATCCATTAGAGTAATCACCTCTGTGGAGTCATCGTTCTACCGTCTATAATCAAATCGTGTTGTCCGTTTGATTCTAGGTTCCGCAATCCGAGCGTTGGACACCTCGCAAGATCCTTGAGCAAACATGCTACGTGTCGCGAAAAGAGTTGACCGAGGACCGTATCAGTGATTTGTGCATGGATCAGGGCCCACGCCATGACCCCGTCCTAGTTCCATTGGGCCCAGTCACACGTGCACGAGCCAAGCTCTTCAAGGGTTCCCTCCAAGGCCTTGTTCGAATGGTCCAAGCCTTATATAGAGTCCATAGGGATATTGAAAGCCTAGAAGGAGACAAGCAAATCATCTACTCCATGTTCCAAACCAATGGAGAGTCAAGCGGGCCTCCAATTGATTGGACAGAGCGTGGTCTTTAGGCCTTAATTTTGCTTAGGGTTAGATTAACTACACCTGGCCCATCTCGACACCAAGATGGCCGACTGCTCTTTTAGGATTTTCTTAGGATTTCAGTAACCTCTAGCCTATAAAAGGGCTTGCATTGTAAGGGTTTTGGACACAAGTTGGATCAATAAAGTTTGATTAATTTCGATTCTTCTTGTTAACAGAGATTCGAGCCTTGTTACTTGCCTTGGCAAGGGTTCTGAGCAATCTTGCGTTTCGTCGTAGAGGGTTCTACCGACTTGTCCATTAGAGTACTCATATCTGTGGTGTCGTCGTTCTACCGCCTACAATCAAATCGTGTCTTTCGTTTGATTCTAGGTTTCGTAATCCAAGCGTTGGACCACCTCGCTAGATCCTTGGGCAAACATGCTACGTGTCGCGAAACGAGTTGATCTAGGGCCATATCATTGATGTAAGCATGGATCAGGGCCCACTCAATGATCCGGTCCGAGTTCCATTGGGCCTAGTCACACGTGCACGAGCCAAGCTCTTCAAGGAATCCCTCCAAGGCCTTGTTCGAATGGTCCAAGACCAACATGGGGTCCATTGGGATATTGAAGGCTTAGAAGGAGACAAGCAAATCATCTACACCATGATGCAAGCCCATGGAGAGTCAACGGGCCTCCAATTGATTGGGCAGAGTGTGGTCTTTCGGTCTTAATGTTGCTTAGGGTTAGATTAACGGTATAGTAGAAGCATGGGCCGGCCCATCTCGACACCAAGATGGCCGACTGCTCTTTTAGAGTTTCCTTAGGGTTTTAGTAACCTCTAGACTATAAAAGGGCAGGCTTTGTAAGGGTTTTGGACACAAGTTGGAACAATAAAGTTTGATTAATTTCGATTCTTAAAGTTAAGAGAGATCGAGCCTTTTTACTTGCCTTGGCATGGGTTGTGAGCAATCTTGCGTCTCGTCCTAGATTGTTCTACCGACCTATCCATTAGAGTAATCACCTCGGTGGAGTGGTCGTTCTACCGCCTATAAACAAATCGTGTCGTCCCGTTTGATTCTAGGTTCCGCAATCCAAGCGTTGGACCACCTCGCTAGATCCTCGGACAAACGTGCTACGTGTCTCAAAACGAGTTGTTCGAGATGTATCCATTAGAGTAATCCCATCTGTGGAGTCGTCGTTCTACCGCTTATAATTATATCGTGTCGTCGTTTGGTTCTAGGTTCCGCATTCCAAATCATCTTGCGAGACGTCCACGATTGTTCTACCGACCTATCCATTAGAGTAGTCACCTCTGTGGAGTCATCGTTCTACCGTCTATAATCAAATCGTGTTGTCCGTTTGATTCTAGGTTTCGCAATCCGAGCGTTGGACCACCTCGCTAGATCCTTGCGCAAACATGCTACGTGTCGCGAAAAGAGTTGATCGAGGACCGTATCAGTGATTTGTGCATGGATCAGGGCCCATGCCATGACCCCGTCCTAGTTCCATTGGGCCCAGTCACACGTGCACGAGCCAAGCTCTTCAAGGGTTCCCTCCAAGGCCTTGTTCGAATGGTCCAAGACAAACATGGAGTCCATAGGGATATTGAAAGCCTAGAAGGAGACAAGCAAATCATCTACTCCATGATCCAAGCCATTGGAGAGTCAAGCGGGCCTCCAATTGATTGGACAGAGCGTGGTCTTTAGGCCTTAATTTTGCTTAGGGTTAGATTAACTACACCCGGCCCATCTCGACACCAAGATGGCCGACTGCTCTTTTAGGATTTTCTTAGGATTTCAGTAACCTCTAGCCAATGAAAGGGCTTGCATTGTAAGGGTTTTGGACACAAGTTGGATCAATAAAGTTTGATTAATTTCGATTCTTCTTGTTAACAGAGATTCGAGCCTTGTTACTTGCCTTGGCAAGGGTTCTGAGCAATCTTGCGTCTCGTCGTAGAGGGTTCTACCGACTAGTCCATTAGAGTACTCATATCTGTGGTGTCGTCGTTCTACCGCCTACAATCAAATCGTGTCTTTCGTTTGATTCTAGGTTTCGTAATCCAAGCGTTGGACCACCTCGCTAGATCCTTGGGCAAACATGCTACGTGTCGCGAAACGAGTTGATCTAGGGCCATATCATTGATGTAAGCATGGATCAGGGCCCACTCAATGATCCGGTCCGAGTTCCATTGGGCCTAGTCACACATGCACGAGCCAAGCTCTTCAAGGAATCCCTCCAAGGCCTTGTTCAAATGGTCCAAGACCAACATGGGGTCCATTGGGATGTTGAAGGCTTAGAAGGAGACAAGCAAATCATCTACACCATGATGCAAGCCCATGGAGAGTCAAACGGGCCTCCAATTGATTGGGCAGAGTGTGGTCTTTCGGTCTTAATGTTGCTTAGGGTTAGATTAACGGTATAGTAGAAGCATGGGCCGGCCCATCTCGACACCAAGATGGCCGACTGCTCTTTTAGAGTTTTCTTAGGGTTTTAGTAACCTCTAGCCTATAAAAGGGCTGGCTTTGTAAGGGTTTTGGACACAAGTTGGAACAATAAAGTTTGATTAATTTCAATTCTTAAAGTTAAGAGAGATCGAGCCTTTTTACTTGCCTTGGCATGGGTTGTGAGCAATCTTGCGTCTCGTCCTAGATTGTTCTACCGACCTATCCATTAGAGTAATCACCTCGGTGGAGTCGTCGTTCTACCGCCTATAATCAAATCGTGTCGTCCCGTTTGATTCTAGGTTCGGCAATCCAAGCGTTGGACCACCTCGCTAGATCCTGGGGCAAACGTGCTACGTGTCTCGAAACGAGTTGTTCGAGATGTATCCATTAGAGTAATCCCCTCTGTGGAGTCGTCGTTCTACCGCCTATAATTATAACGTGTCGTCGTTTGGTTCTAGGTTCCGCATTCCAAATCATCTTGCGTCTCGTCCACGATTGTTCTACCGACCTATCCATTAGAGTAGTCACCTCTGTGGAGTCATCGTTCTACCGTCTATAATCAAATCGTGTTGTCCGTTTGATTCTAGGTTCCGCAATCCGAGCGTTGGACCACCTCGCTAGATCCTTGCGCAAACATGCTACGTGTCGCGAGAAGAGTTGATCGAGGACCGTATCAGTGATTTGTACATGGATCAGGGCCCACGCCATGACCCCGTCCAAGTTCCATTGGGCCCAGTCACACGTGCACGAGCCAAGCTCTTCAAGGGTTCCCTCCAAGGCCTTGTTCGAATGGTCCAAGACTAACATGGAGTCCATAGGGATATTGAAAGCCTAGAAGGAGACAAGCAAATCATCTACTCCATGATCCAAGCCAATGGAGAGTCAAGCGGGCCTCCAATTGATTGGACAGAGCGTGGTCTTTAGGCCTTAATTTTGCTTAGGGTTAGATTAACTACACCCGGCCCATCTCGACACCAATATGGCCGACTGCTCTTTTAGGATTTTCTTAGGATTTCAGTAACCTCTAGCCAATGAAAGGGCTTGCATTGTAAGGGTTTTGGACACAAGTTGGATCAATAAAGTTTGATTAATTTCGATTCTTCTTGTTAACAGAGATTCGAGCCTTGTTACTTGCCTTGGCAAGGGTTGTGAGCAATCTTGCGTCTCGTCGTAGAGGGTTCTATCGACTTGTCCATTAGAGTACTCATATCTGTGGTGTCGTCGTTCTACCGCCTACAATCAAATCGTGTCTTTCGTTTGATTCTAGGTTTCGTAATCCAAGCGTTGGACCACCTCGCTAGATCCTTGGGCAAACATGCTACGTGTCGCGAAACGAGTTGATCTAGGGCCATATCATTGATGTAAGCATGGATCAGGGCCCACTCAACGATCCGGTCCGAGTTCCATTGGGCCTAGTCACACGTGCACGAGCCAAGCTCTTCAAGGAATCCCTCCAAGGCCTTGTTCGAATGGTCCAGGACCAACATGGAGTCCATTGGGATATTGAAGGCTTAGAAGGAGACAAGCAAATCATCTACACCATGATGCAAGCCCATGGAGAGTCAAGCGGGCCTCCAATTGATTGGGCAGAGTGTGGTCTTTAGGTCTTAATGTTGCTTAGGGTTAGATTAACTGTATAGTAGAAGCATGGGCCGGCCCATCTCGACACCAAGGTGGCCGACTGCTCTTTTAGAGTTTCCTTAGGGTTTTAGTAACCTCTAGCCTATAAAAGGGCTGGCTTTGTAAGGGTTTTGGACACAAGTTGGAACAATAAAGTTTGATTAATTTCGATTCATAAAGTTAAGAGAGATCGAGCCTTTTTACTTGCCTTGGCATGGGTTGTGAGCAATCTTGCGTCTCGTCCTAGATTGTTCTACCGACCTATCCATTAGAGTAATCACCTCCGTGGAGTCGTCGTTCTACCGCCTATAATCAAATCGTGTCGTCCCGTTTGATTCTAGGTTCCGCAATCCAAGCGTTGGACCACCTCGCTAGATCCTGGGGCAAACGTTCTACGTGTCTCGAAACTAGTTGTTCGAGATGTATCCATTAGAGTAATCCCCTCTGTGGAGTCGTCGTTCTACCGCTTATAATTATATCGTGTCGTCGTTTGGTTCTAGGTTCCGCATTCCAAATCATCTTGCGTCTCGTCCACGATTGTTCTACCGACCTATCCATTAGAGTAGTCACCTCTGTGGAGTCATCGTTCTACCGTCTATAATCAAATCGTGTTGTCCGTTTGATTCTAGGTTCCGCAATCCGAGCGTTAGACCACCTCGCTAGATCCTTGCGCAAACATGCTACGTGTCGCGAAAAGAGTTGATCGAGGACCGTATCAGTGATTTGTGCATGGATCAGGGCCCACGCCATGACCCCGTCCTAGTTCCATTGGTCCCAGTCACACGTGCACGAGCCAAGCTCTTCCAGGGTTCCCTCTAAGGCCTTGTTCGAATGGTCCAAGACTATAATGGAGTCCATAGGGATATTGAAAGCCTAGAAGGAGACAAGCAAATCATCTACTCCATGTTCCAAACCAATGGAGAGTCAAGCGGGCCTCCAATTGATTGGACAGAGCGTGGTCTTTAGGCCTTAATTTTGCTTAGGGTTAGATTAACTACACCCGGCCCATCTCGACATCAAGATGGCCGACTGCTCTTTTAGGATTTTCTTAGGATTTCAGTAACCTTTATCCTATAAAAGGGCTTGCATTGTAAGGGTTTTGGACACAAGTTGGATCAATAAAGTTTGATTAATTTCGATTCTTCTTGTTAAGAAAGGTTCGAGCCTTGTTACTTGCCTTGGCAAGGGTTGTGAGCAATCTTGCGTCTCGTCGTAGCGGTTTCTACCGACTTGTCCATTAGAGTACTCATATCTGTGGTGTCGTCGTTCTACCGCCTGCAATCAAATCATGTCTTTCGTTTGATTCTAGGTTTCGTAATCCAAGCGTTGGACCACCTCGCTAGATCCTTGGGCAAACATGCTACGTGTCGCGAAACGAGTTGATCTAGGACCATATCAGTGATGTAAGCATGGATCAGGGCCTACTCAATGATCCGGTCCGAGTTTTATTGGGCCTAGTCACACGTGCACGAGCCAAGCACTTCAAGGAATCCCTCCAAGGCCCTGTTCGAATGGTCCAAGACCAACATGGAGTCCATTGGAATATTGAAGGCTTAGAAGGAGACAAGCAAATCATCTACACCATGATGCAAGCCCATGGAGAGTCAAGCGGGCCTCCAATTGATTGGGCAGAGTATGGTCTTTAGGTCTTAATGTTGCTTAGGGTTAGATTAACTGTATAGTAGAAGCATGGGCCGGCCCATCTCGACACCAAGGTGGCCGACTGCTCTTTTAGAGTTTCCTTAGGGTTTTAGTAACCTCTAACCTATAAAAGGGCAGGCTTTGTAAGGGTTTTGGACACAAGTTGGAACAATAAAGTTTGATTAATTTCGATTCTTAAAGTTAAGAGAGATCGAGCCTTTTTACTTGCCTTGGCATGGGTTGTGAGCAATCTTGCGTC
Organism: Coffea arabica; assembly: GCF_036785885.1. Lineage (NCBI taxonomy): Eukaryota > Viridiplantae > Streptophyta > Magnoliopsida > Gentianales > Rubiaceae > Coffea > Coffea arabica. Next base: position 23,528,046 of record NC_092314.1, read on the forward strand.
TCGTCCTAGATTGTTCTACCGACCTATCCATTAGAGTAATCACCTCGGTGGAGTCGTCGTTCTACCGCCTATAATCAAATCATGTCGTCCCGTTTGATTCTAGGTTCCGCAATCCAAGCGTTGGACCACCTCGCTAGATCCTGGGGCAAACGTGCTACGTGTCTCGAAACGAGTTGTTCGAGATGTATCCATTAGAGTAATCCCCTCTGTGGAGTCGTCGTTCTACCGCCTATAATTATATCGTGTCGTCGTTTGGTTCTAGGTTCCGCATTCCAAATCATCTTGCGTCTCGTCCACGATTGTTCTACCGACCTATCCATTAGAGTAGTCACCTCTGTGGAGTCATCGTTCTACCGTCTATAATCAAATCGTGTTGTCCGTTTGATTCTAGGTTCCGCAATCCGAGCGTTGGACCACCTCGCTAGATCCTTGCGCAAACATGCTACGTGTCGCGAAAAGAGTTGATCGAGGACCGTATCAGTGATTTGTGCATGGATCAGGGCCCACGCCATGACCCCGTCCTAGTTCCATTGGGCCCAGTCACACGTGCACGAGCCAAGCTCTTCAAGGGTTCCCTCCAAGGCCTTGTTCGAATGGTCCAAGACTATAATGGAGTCCATAGGGATATTGAAAGCCTAGAAGGAGACAAGCAAATCATCTACTCCATGTTCCAAACCAATGGAGAGTCAAGCGGGCCTCCAATTGATTGGACAGAGCGTGGTCTTTAGGCCTTAATTTTGCTTAGGGTTAGATTAACTACACCTGGCCCATCTCGACACCAAGATGGCCGACTGCTCTTTTAGGATTTTCTTAGGATTTCAGTAACCTCTAGCCTATAAAAGGGCTTGCATTGTAAGGGTTTTGGACACAAGTTGGATCAATAAAGTTTGATTAATTTCGATTCTTCTTGTTAACAGAGATTCGAGCCTTGTTACTTGCCTTGGCAAGGGTTCTGAGCAATCTTGCGTTTCGTCGTAGAGGGTTCTACCGACTTGTCCATTAGAGTACTCATATCTGTGGTGTCGTCGTTCTACCGCCTACAATCAAATCGTGTCTTTCGTTTGATTCTAGGTTTCGTAATCCAAGCGTTGGACCACCTCGCTAGATCCTTGGGCAAACATGCTACGTGTCGCGAAACGAGTTGATCTAGGGCCATATCATTGATGTAAGCATGGATCAGGGCCCACTCAATGATCCGGTCCGAGTTCCATTGGGCCTAGTCACACGTGCACGAGCCAAGCTCTTCAAGGAATCCCTCCAAGGCCTTGTTCGAATGGTCCAAGACCAACATGGGGTCCATTGGGATATTGAAGGCTTAGAAGGAGACAAGCAAATCATCTACACCATGATGCAAGCCCATGGAGAGTCAACGGGCCTCCAATTGATTGGGCAGAGTGTGGTCTTTCGGTCTTAATATTGCTTAGGGTTAGATTAACGGTATAGTAGAAGCATGGGCCGGCCCATCTCGACACCAAGATGGCCGACTGCTCTTTTAGAGTTTCCTTAGGGTTTTAGTAACCTCTAGACTATAAAAGGGCAGGCTTTGTAAGGGTTTTGGACACAAGTTGGAACAATAAAGTTTGATTAATTTCGATTCTTAAAGTTAAGAGAGATCGAGCCTTTTTACTTGCCTTGGCATGGGTTGTGAGCAATCTTGCGTCTCGTCCTAGATTGTTCTACCGACCTATCCATTAGAGTAATCACCTCGGTGGAGTCGTCGTTCTACCGCCTATAAACAAATCGTGTCGTCCCGTTTGATTCTAGGTTCCGCAATCCAAGCGTTGGACCACCTCGCTAGATCCTCGGACAAACGTGCTACGTGTCTCAAAACGAGTTGTTCGAGATTTATCCATTAGAGTAATCCCATCTGTGGAGTCGTCGTTCTACCGCTTATAATTATATCGTGTCGTCGTTTGGTTCTAGGTTCCGCATTCCAAATCATCTTGCGAGACGTCCACGATTGTTCTACCGACCTATCCATTAGAGTAGTCACCTCTGTGGAGTCATCGTTCTACCGTCTATAATCAAATCGTGTTGTCCGTTTGATTCTAGGTTTCGCAATCCGAGCGTTGGACCACCTCGCTAGATCCTTGCGCAAACATGCTACGTGTCGCGAAAAGAGTTGATCGAGGACCGTATCAGTGATTTGTGCATGGATCAGGGCCCACGCCATGACCCCGTCCTAGTTCCATTGGGCCCAGTCACACGTGCACGAGCCAAGCTCTTCAAGGGTTCCCTCCAAGGCCTTGTTCGAATGGTCCAAGACAAACATGGAGTCCATAGGGATATTGAAAGCCTAGAAGGAGACAAGCAAATCATCTACTCCATGATCCAAGCCATTGGAGAGTCAAGCGGGCCTCCAATTGATTGGACAGAGCGTGGTCTTTAGGCCTTAATTTTGCTTAGGGTTAGATTAACTACACCCGGCCCATCTCGACACCAAGATGGCCGACTGCTCTTTTAGGATTTTCTTAGGATTTCAGTAACCTCTAGCCAATGAAAGGGCTTGCATTGTAAGGGTTTTGGACACAAGTTGGATCAATAAAGTTTGATTAATTTCGATTCTTCTTGTTAACAGAGATTCGAGCCTTGTTACTTGCCTTGGCAAGTAACAAGAGCAATCTTGCGTCTCGTCGTAGAGGGTTCTACCGACTAGTCCATTAGAGTACTCATATCTGTGGTGTCGTCGTTCTACCGCCTACAATCAAATCGTGTCTTTCGTTTGATTCTAGGTTTCGTAATCCAAGCGTTGGACCACCTCGCTAGATCCTTGGGCAAACATGCTACGTGTCGCGAAACGAGTTGATCTAGGGCCATATCATTGATGTAAGCATGGATCAGGGCCCACTCAATGATCCGGTCCGAGTTCCATTGGGCCTAGTCACACATGCACGAGCCAAGCTCTTCAAGGAATCCCTCCAAGGCCTTGTTCGAATGGTCCAAGACCAACATGGGGTCCATTGGGATATTGAAGGCTTAGAAGGAGACAAGCAAATCATCTACACCATGATGCAAGCCCATGGAGAGTCAAACGGGCCTCCAATTGATTGGGCAGAGTGTGGTCTTTAGGTCTTAATGTTGCTTAGGGTTAGATTAACGGTATAGTAGAAGCATGGGCCGGCCCATCTCGACACCAAGGTGGCCGACTGCTCTTTTAGAGTTTTCTTAGGGTTTTAGTAACCTCTATCCCATAAAAGGGCTGGCTTTGTAAGGGTTTTGGACACAAGTTGGAACAATAAAGTTTGATTAATTTCGATTCATACAGTTAAGAGAGATCGAGCCTTTTTACTTGCCTTGGCATGGGTTGTGAGCCATCTTGCGTCTCGTCCTAGATTGTTCTACCGACCTATCCATTAGAGTAATCACCTCGGTGGAGTCGTCGTTCTACCGCCTATAATCAAATCGTGTCGTCCCGTTTGATTCTAGGTTCGGCAATCCAAGCGTTGGACCACCTCGCTAGATCCTGGGGCAAACGTACTACGTGTCTCGAAACGAGTTGTTCGAGATGTATCCATTAGAGTAATCCCCTCTGTGGAGTCGTCGTTCTACCGCCTATAATTATAACGTGTCGTCGTTTGGTTCTAGGTTCCGCATTCCAAATCATCTTGCGTCTCGTCCACGATTGTTCTACCGACCTATCCATTAGAGTAGTCACCTCTGTGGAGTCATCGTTCTACCGTCTATAATCAAATCGTGTTGTCCGTTTGATTCTAGGTTCCGCAATCCGAGCGTTGGACCACCTCGCTAGATCCTTGCGCAAACATGCTACGTGTCGCGAAAAGAGTTGATCGAGGACCGTATCAGTGATTTGTACATGGATCAGGGCCCACGCCATGACCCCGTCCAAGTTCCATTGGGCCCAGTCACACGTGCACGAGCCAAGCTCTTCAAGGGTTCCCTCCAAGGCCTTGTTCGAATGGTCCAAGACTAACATGGAGTCCATAGGGATATTGAAAGCCTAGAAGGAGACAAGCAAATCATCTACTCCATGATCCAAGCCAATGGAGAGTCAAGCGGGCCTCCAATTGATTGGACAGAGCGTGGTCTTTAGGCCTTAATTTTGCTTAGGGTTAGATTAACTACACCCGGCCCATCTCGACACCAATATGGCCGACTGCTCTTTTAGGATTTTCTTAGGATTTCAGTAACCTCTAGCCAATGAAAGGGCTTGCATTGTAAGGGTTTTGGACACAAGTTGGATCAATAAAGTTTGATTAATTTCGATTCTTCTTGTTAACAGAGATTCGAGCCTTGTTACTTGCCTTGGCAAGGGTTGTGAGCAATCTTGCGTCTCGTCGTAGAGGGTTCTATCGACTTGTCCATTAGAGTACTCATATCTGTGGTGTCGTCGTTCTACCGCCTACAATCAAATCGTGTCTTTCGTTTGATTCTAGGTTTCGTAATCCAAGCGTTGGACCACCTCGCTAGATCCTTGGGCAAACATGCTACGTGTCGCGAAACGAGTTGATCTAGGGTCATATCATTGATATAAGCATGGATCAGGGCCCACTCAACGATCCGGTCCGAGTTCCATTGGGCCTAGTCACACGTGCACGAGCCAAGCTCTTCAAGGAATCCCTCCAAGGCCTTGTTCGAATGGTCCAGGACCAACATGGAGTCCATTGGGATATTGAAGGCTTAGAAGGAGACAAGCAAATCATCTACACCATGATGCAAGCCCATGGAGAGTCAAGCGGGCCTCCAATTGATTGGGCAGAGTGTGGTCTTTAGGTCTTAATGTTGCTTAGGGTTAGATTAACTGTATAGTAGAAGCATGGGCCGGCCCATCTCGACACCAAGGTGGCCGACTGCTCTTTTAGAGTTTCCTTAGGGTTTTAGTAACCTCTAGCCTATAAAAGGGCTGGCTTTGTAAGGGTTTTGGACACAAGTTGGAACAATAAAGTTTGATTAATTTCGATTCATAAAGTTAAGTGAGATCGAGCCTTTTTACTTGCCTTGGCATGGGTTGTGAGCAATCTTGCGTCTCGTCCTAGATTGTTCTACCGACCTATCCATTAGAGTAATCACCTCCGTGGAGTCGTCGTTCTACCGCCTATAATCAAATCGTGTCGTCCCGTTTGATTCTAGGTTCCGCAATCCAAGCGTTGGACCACCTCGCTAGATCCTGGGGCAAACGTTCTACGTGTCTCGAAACTAGTTGTTCGAGATGTATCCATTAGAGTAATCCCCTCTGTGGAGTCGTCGTTCTACCGCCTATAATTATATCGTGTCGTCGTTTGGTTCTAGGTTCCGCATTCCAAATCATCTTGCGTCTCGTCCACGATTGTTCTACCGACCTATCCATTAGAGTAATCACCTCTGTGGAGTCATCGTTCTACCGTCTATAATCAAATCGTGTTGTCCGTTTGATTCTAGGTTCCGCAATCCGAGCGTTGGACACCTCGCAAGATCCTTGAGCAAACATGCTACGTGTCGCGAAAAGAGTTGACCGAGGACCGTATCAGTGATTTGTGCATGGATCAGGGCCCACGCCATGACCCCGTCCTAGTTCCATTGGGCCCAGTCACACGTGCACGAGCCAAGCTCTTCAAGGGTTCCCTCCAAGGCCTTGTTCGAATGGTCCAAGCCTTATATAGAGTCCATAGGGATATTGAAAGCCTAGAAGGAGACAAGCAAATCATCTACTCCATGTTCCAAACCAATGGAGAGTCAAGCGGGCCTCCAATTGATTGGACAGAGCGTGGTCTTTAGGCCTTAATTTTGCTTAGGGTTAGATTAACTACACCTGGCCCATCTCGACACCAAGATGGCCGACTGCTCTTTTAGGATTTTCTTAGGATTTCAGTAACCTCTAGCCTATAAAAGGGCTTGCATTGTAAGGGTTTTGGACACAAGTTGGATCAATAAAGTTTGATTAATTTCGATTCTTCTTGTTAACAGAGATTCGAGCCTTGTTACTTGCCTTGGCAAGGGTTCTGAGCAATCTTGCGTTTCGTCGTAGAGGGTTCTACCGACTTGTCCATTAGAGTACTCATATCTGTGGTGTCGTCGTTCTACCGCCTACAATCAAATCGTGTCTTTCGTTTGATTCTAGGTTTCGTAATCCAAGCGTTGGACCACCTCGCTAGATCCTTGGGCAAACATGCTACGTGTCGCGAAACGAGTTGATCTAGGGCCATATCATTGATGTAAGCATGGATCAGGGCCCACTCAATGATCCGGTCCGAGTTCCATTGGGCCTAGTCACACGTGCACGAGCCAAGCTCTTCAAGGAATCCCTCCAAGGCCTTGTTCGAATGGTCCAAGACCAACATGGGGTCCATTGGGATATTGAAGGCTTAGAAGGAGACAAGCAAATCATCTACACCATGATGCAAGCCCATGGAGAGTCAACGGGCCTCCAATTGATTGGGCAGAGTGTGGTCTTTCGGTCTTAATGTTGCTTAGGGTTAGATTAACGGTATAGTAGAAGCATGGGCCGGCCCATCTCGACACCAAGATGGCCGACTGCTCTTTTAGAGTTTCCTTAGGGTTTTAGTAACCTCTAGACTATAAAAGGGCAGGCTTTGTAAGGGTTTTGGACACAAGTTGGAACAATAAAGTTTGATTAATTTCGATTCTTAAAGTTAAGAGAGATCGAGCCTTTTTACTTGCCTTGGCATGGGTTGTGAGCAATCTTGCGTCTCGTCCTAGATTGTTCTACCGACCTATCCATTAGAGTAATCACCTCGGTGGAGTGGTCGTTCTACCGCCTATAAACAAATCGTGTCGTCCCGTTTGATTCTAGGTTCCGCAATCCAAGCGTTGGACCACCTCGCTAGATCCTCGGACAAACGTGCTACGTGTCTCAAAACGAGTTGTTCGAGATGTATCCATTAGAGTAATCCCATCTGTGGAGTCGTCGTTCTACCGCTTATAATTATATCGTGTCGTCGTTTGGTTCTAGGTTCCGCATTCCAAATCATCTTGCGAGACGTCCACGATTGTTCTACCGACCTATCCATTAGAGTAGTCACCTCTGTGGAGTCATCGTTCTACCGTCTATAATCAAATCGTGTTGTCCGTTTGATTCTAGGTTTCGCAATCCGAGCGTTGGACCACCTCGCTAGATCCTTGCGCAAACATGCTACGTGTCGCGAAAAGAGTTGATCGAGGACCGTATCAGTGATTTGTGCATGGATCAGGGCCCATGCCATGACCCCGTCCTAGTTCCATTGGGCCCAGTCACACGTGCACGAGCCAAGCTCTTCAAGGGTTCCCTCCAAGGCCTTGTTCGAATGGTCCAAGACAAACATGGAGTCCATAGGGATATTGAAAGCCTAGAAGGAGACAAGCAAATCATCTACTCCATGATCCAAGCCATTGGAGAGTCAAGCGGGCCTCCAATTGATTGGACAGAGCGTGGTCTTTAGGCCTTAATTTTGCTTAGGGTTAGATTAACTACACCCGGCCCATCTCGACACCAAGATGGCCGACTGCTCTTTTAGGATTTTCTTAGGATTTCAGTAACCTCTAGCCAATGAAAGGGCTTGCATTGTAAGGGTTTTGGACACAAGTTGGATCAATAAAGTTTGATTAATTTCGATTCTTCTTGTTAACAGAGATTCGAGCCTTGTTACTTGCCTTGGCAAGGGTTCTGAGCAATCTTGCGTCTCGTCGTAGAGGGTTCTACCGACTAGTCCATTAGAGTACTCATATCTGTGGTGTCGTCGTTCTACCGCCTACAATCAAATCGTGTCTTTCGTTTGATTCTAGGTTTCGTAATCCAAGCGTTGGACCACCTCGCTAGATCCTTGGGCAAACATGCTACGTGTCGCGAAACGAGTTGATCTAGGGCCATATCATTGATGTAAGCATGGATCAGGGCCCACTCAATGATCCGGTCCGAGTTCCATTGGGCCTAGTCACACATGCACGAGCCAAGCTCTTCAAGGAATCCCTCCAAGGCCTTGTTCAAATGGTCCAAGACCAACATGGGGTCCATTGGGATGTTGAAGGCTTAGAAGGAGACAAGCAAATCATCTACACCATGATGCAAGCCCATGGAGAGTCAAACGGGCCTCCAATTGATTGGGCAGAGTGTGGTCTTTCGGTCTTAATGTTGCTTAGGGTTAGATTAACGGTATAGTAGAAGCATGGGCCGGCCCATCTCGACACCAAGATGGCCGACTGCTCTTTTAGAGTTTTCTTAGGGTTTTAGTAACCTCTAGCCTATAAAAGGGCTGGCTTTGTAAGGGTTTTGGACACAAGTTGGAACAATAAAGTTTGATTAATTTCAATTCTTAAAGTTAAGAGAGATCGAGCCTTTTTACTTGCCTTGGCATGGGTTGTGAGCAATCTTGCGTCTCGTCCTAGATTGTTCTACCGACCTATCCATTAGAGTAATCACCTCGGTGGAGTCGTCGTTCTACCGCCTATAATCAAATCGTGTCGTCCCGTTTGATTCTAGGTTCGGCAATCCAAGCGTTGGACCACCTCGCTAGATCCTGGGGCAAACGTGCTACGTGTCTCGAAACGAGTTGTTCGAGATGTATCCATTAGAGTAATCCCCTCTGTGGAGTCGTCGTTCTACCGCCTATAATTATAACGTGTCGTCGTTTGGTTCTAGGTTCCGCATTCCAAATCATCTTGCGTCTCGTCCACGATTGTTCTACCGACCTATCCATTAGAGTAGTCACCTCTGTGGAGTCATCGTTCTACCGTCTATAATCAAATCGTGTTGTCCGTTTGATTCTAGGTTCCGCAATCCGAGCGTTGGACCACCTCGCTAGATCCTTGCGCAAACATGCTACGTGTCGCGAGAAGAGTTGATCGAGGACCGTATCAGTGATTTGTACATGGATCAGGGCCCACGCCATGACCCCGTCCAAGTTCCATTGGGCCCAGTCACACGTGCACGAGCCAAGCTCTTCAAGGGTTCCCTCCAAGGCCTTGTTCGAATGGTCCAAGACTAACATGGAGTCCATAGGGATATTGAAAGCCTAGAAGGAGACAAGCAAATCATCTACTCCATGATCCAAGCCAATGGAGAGTCAAGCGGGCCTCCAATTGATTGGACAGAGCGTGGTCTTTAGGCCTTAATTTTGCTTAGGGTTAGATTAACTACACCCGGCCCATCTCGACACCAATATGGCCGACTGCTCTTTTAGGATTTTCTTAGGATTTCAGTAACCTCTAGCCAATGAAAGGGCTTGCATTGTAAGGGTTTTGGACACAAGTTGGATCAATAAAGTTTGATTAATTTCGATTCTTCTTGTTAACAGAGATTCGAGCCTTGTTACTTGCCTTGGCAAGGGTTGTGAGTAATCTTGCGTCTCGTCGTAGAGGGTTCTATCGACTTGTCCATTAGAGTACTCATATCTGTGGTGTCGTCGTTCTACCGCCTACAATCAAATCGTGTCTTTCGTTTGATTCTAGGTTTCGTAATCCAAGCGTTGGACCACCTCGCTAGATCCTTGGGCAAACATGCTACGTGTCGCGAAACGAGTTGATCTAAGGCCATATCATTGATGTAAGCATGGATCAGGGCCCACTCAACGATCCGGTCCGAGTTCCATTGGGCTTAGTCACACGTGCACGAGCCAAGCTCTTCAAGGAATCCCTCCAAGGCCTTGTTCGAATGGTCCAGGACCAACATGGAGTCCATTGGGATATTGAAGGCTTAGAAGGAGACAAGCAAATCATCTACACCATGATGCAAGCCCATGGAGAGTCAAGCGGGCCTCCAATTGATTGGGCAGAGTGTGGTCTTTAGGTCTTAATGTTGCTTAGGGTTAGATTAACTGTATAGTAGAAGCATGGGCCGGCCCATCTCGACACCAAGGTGGCCGACTGCTCTTTTAGAGTTTCCTTAGGGTTTTAGTAACCTCTAGCCTATAAAAGGGCTGGCTTTGTAAGGGTTTTGGACACAAGTTGGAACAATAAAGTTTGATTAATTTCGATTCATAAAGTTAAGAGAGATCGAGCCTTTTTACTTGCCTTGGCATGGGTTGTGAGCAATCTTGCGTCTCGTCCTAGATTGTTCTACCGACCTATCCATTAGAGTAATCACCTCCGTGGAGTCGTCGTTCTACCGCCTATAATCAAATCGTGTCGTCCCGTTTGATTCTAGGTTCCGCAATCCAAGCGTTGGACCACCTCGCTAGATCCTGGGGCAAACGTTCTACGTGTCTCGAAACTAGTTGTTCGAGATGTATCCATTAGAGTAATCCCCTCTGTGGAGTCGTCGTTCTACCGCTTATAATTATATCGTGTCGTCGTTTGGTTCTAGGTTCCGCATTCCAAATCATCTTGCGTCTCGTCCACGATTGTTCTACCGACCTATCCATTAGAGTAGTCACCTCTGTGGAGTCATCGTTCTACCGTCTATAATCAAATCGTGTTGTCCGTTTGATTCTAGGTTCCGCAATCCGAGCGTTAGACCACCTCGCTAGATCCTTGCGCAAACATGCTACGTGTCGCGAAACGAGTTGATCGAGGACCGTATCAGTGATTTGTGCATGGATCAGGGCCCACGCCATGACCCCGTCCTAGTTCCATTGGTCCCAGTCACACGTGCACGAGCCAAGCTCTTCCAGGGTTCCCTCTAAGGCCTTGTTCGAATGGTCCAAGACTATAATGGAGTCCATAGGGATATTGAAAGCCTAGAAGGAGACAAGCAAATCATCTACTCCATGTTCCAAACCAATGGAGAGTCAAGCGGGCCTCCAATTGATTGGACAGAGCGTGGTCTTTAGGCCTTAATTTTGCTTAGGGTTAGATTAACTACACCCGGCCCATCTCGACATCAAGATGGCCGACTGCACTTTTAGGATTTTCTTAGGATTTCAGTAACCTTTATCCTATAAAAGGGCTTGCATTGTAAGGGTTTTGGACACAAGTTGGATCAATAAAGTTTGATTAATTTCGATTCTTCTTGTTAAGAAAGGTTCGAGCCTTGTTACTTGCCTTGGCAAGGGTTGTGAGCAATCTTGCGTCTCGTCGTAGCGGTTTCTACCGACTTGTCCATTAGAGTACTCATATCTGTGGTGTCGTCGTTCTACCGCCTGCAATCAAATCATGTCTTTCGTTTGATTCTAGGTTTCGTAATCCAAGCGTTGGACCACCTCGCTAGATCCTTGGGCAAACATGCTACGTGTCGCGAAACGAGTTGATCTAGGACCATATCAGTGATGTAAGCATGGATCAGGGCCTACTCAATGATCCGGTCCGAGTTTTATTGGGCCTAGTCACACGTGCACGAGCCAAGCACTTCAAGGAATCCCTCCAAGGCCCTGTTCGAATGGTCCAAGACCAACATGGAGTCCATTGGAATATTGAAGGCTTAGAAGGAGACAAGCAAATCATCTACACCATGATGCAAGCCCATGGAGAGTCAAGCGGGCCTCCAATTGATTGGGCAGAGTATGGTCTTTAGGTCTTAATGTTGCTTAGGGTTAGATTAACTGTATAGTAGAAGCATGGGCCGGCCCATCTCGACACCAAGGTGGCCGACTGCTCTTTTAGAGTTTCCTTAGGGTTTTAGTAACCTCTAACCTATAAAAGGGCAGGCTTTGTAAGGGTTTTGGACACAAGTTGGAACAATAAAGTTTGATTAATTTCGATTCTTAAAGTTAAGAGAGATCGAGCCTTTTTACTTGCCTTGGCATGGGTTGTGAGCAATCTTGCGTCTCGTCCTAGATTGTTCTACCGACCTATCCATTAGAGTAATCACCTCGGTGGAGTCGTCGTTCTAACGCCTATAAACAAATCGTGTCGTCCCGTTTGATTCTAGGTTCCGCAATCCAAGCGTTGGACCACCTCGCTTGATCCTGGGACAAACGTGCTACGTGTCTCCAAACGAGTTGTTCGAGATGTATCCATTAGAGTAATCCCATCTGTGGAGTCGTCGTTCTACCGCTTATAATTATATCGTGTCGTCGTTTGGTTCTAGGTTCCGCATTCCAAATCATCTTGCGTCTCATCCACGATTGTTCTACCGACCTATCCATTAGAGTAGTCACCTCTGTGGAGTCATCGTTCTACCGTCTATAATCAAATCGTGTTGTCCGTTTGATTCTAGGTTCCGCAATCCGAGCGTTGGACCACCTCGCTAGATCCTTGCGCAAACATGCTACGTGTCGCGAAAAGAGTTGATCGAGGACCGTATCAGTGATTTGTACATGGATCAGGGCCCACGCCATGACCCCGTCCTAGTTCCATTGGGCCCAGTCACACGTGCACGAGCCAAGCTCTTCAAGGGTTCCCACCAAGGCCTTGTTCGAATGGTCCAAGACTATAATGGAGTCCATAGGGATATTGAAAGCCTAGAAGGAGACAAGCAAATCATCTACTCCATGTTCCAAGCCAATGGAGAGTCAAGCGGGCCTCCAATTGATTGGACAGAGCGTGGTCTTTAGGCCTTAATTTTGCTTAGGGTTAGATTAACTACACCCGGCCCATCTCGACACCAAGATGGCCGACTGCTCTTTTAGGATTTTCTTAGGATTTCAGTAACCACTAGCCTATAAAAGGGCTTGCATTGTAAGGGTTTTGGACACAAGTTGGATCAATCAAGTTTGATTAATTTCGATTCTTCTTGTTAAGAGAGGTTTGAGCCTTGTTACTTGCCTTGGCAAGGGTTGTGAGCAATCTTGCATCTCGTCGTAGAGGGTTCTACCGACTTGTCCATTAGAGTACTCATATCTGTGGTGTCGTCGTTCTACCGCCTACAATCAAATCGTGTCTTTCGTTTGATTCTAGGTTTCGTAATCCAAGCGTTGGACCACCTCGCTAGATCCTTGGGCAAACATGCTACGTGTCGCGAAACGAGTTGATGTAGGGCCATATCAGTGATGTAAGCATGGATCAGGGCCCACTCAATGATCCGGTCCGAGTTCCATTGGGCCTAGTCACACGTGCACGAGCCAAGCACTTCAAGGAATCCCTCCAAGGCCCTGTTCGAATGGTCCAAGACCAACATGGAGTCCATTGGAATATTGAAGGCTTAGAAGGAGACAAGCAAATCATCTACACCATGATGCAAGCCCATGGAGAGTCAAGCGGGCCTCCAATTGATTGGGCAGAGTGTGGTCTTTAGGTCTTAATGTTGCTTAGGGTTAGATTAACTGTATAGTAGAAGCATGGGCCGGCCCATCTCGACAACAAGGTGGCCGACTGCTCTTTTAGAGTTTCCTTAGGGTTTTAGTAACCTCTAGCCTATAAAAGGGCAGGCTTTGTAAGGGTTTTGGACACAAGTTGGAACAATAAAGTTTGATTAATTTCGATTCTTAAAGTTAAGAGAGATCGAGCCTTTTTACTTGCCTTGGCATGGGTTGTGAGCAATCTTGCGTCTCGTCCTAGATTGTTCTACCGACCTATCCATTAGAGTAATCACCTCGGTGGAGTCGTCGTTCTACCGCCTATAAACAAATCGTGTCGTCCCGTTTGATTCTAGGTTCCGCAATCCAAGCGTTGGACCACCTCGCTAGATCCTGAGACAAACGTGCTACGTGTCTCAAAACGAGTTGTTCGAGATGTATCCATTAGGGTAATCCCATCTGTGGAGTCGTCGTTCTACCGCTTATAATTATATCGTGTCGTCGTTTGGTTCTAGGTTCCGCATTCCAAATCATCTTGCGAGACGTCCACGATTGTTCTACCGACCTATCCATTAGAGTAGTCACCTCTGTGGAGTCATCGTTCTACCGTCTATAATCAAATCGTGTTGTCCGTTTGATTCTAGGTTCCGCAATCCGAGCGTTGGACCACCTCGCTAGATCCTTGCGTAAACATGCTACGTGTCGCGAAAAGAGTTGATCGAGGACCGTATCAGTGATTTGTGCATGGATCAGGGCCCACGCCATGACCCCGTCCTAGTTCCATTGGGCCCAGTCACACGTGCACGAGCCAAGCTCTTCAAGGGTTCCCTCCAAGGCCTTGTTCGAATGGTCCAAGACAAACATGGAGTCCATAGGGATATTGAAAGCCTAGAAGGAGACAAGCAAATCATCTACTCCATGATCCAAGCCAATGGAGAGTCAAGCGGGCCTCCAATTGATTGGACAGAGCGTGGTCTTTAGGCCTTAATTTTGCTTAGGGTTAGATTAACTACACCCGGCCCATCTCGACACCAAGATGGCCGACTGCTCTTTTAGGATTTTCTTAGGATTTCAGTAACCTCTAGCCAATGAAAGGGCTTGCATTGTAAGGGTTTTGGACACAAGTTGGATCAATAAAGTTTGATTAATTTCGATTCTTCTTGTTAACAGAGATTCGAGCCTTGTTACTTGCCTTGGCAAGGGTTCTGAGCAATCTTGCGTCTCGTCGTAGAGGGTTCTACCGACTTGTCCATTAGAGTACTCATATCTGTGGTGTCGTCGTTCTACCGCCTACAATCAAATCGTGTCTTTCGTTTGATTCTAGGTTTCGTAATCCAAGCGTTGGACCACCTCGCTAGATCCTTGGGCAAACATGCTACGTGTCGCGAAACGAGTTGATCTAGGGCCATATCATTGATGTAAGCATGGATCAGGGCCCACTCAATGATCCGGTCCGAGTTCCATTGGGCCTAGTCACACGTGCACGAGCCAAGCTCGTCAAGGAATCCCTCCAAGGCCTTGTTCGAATAGTCCAAGACCAACATGGAGTCCATTGGGATATTGAAGGCTTAGAAGGAGACAAGCAAATCATCTACACCATGATGCAAGCCCATGGAGAGTCAAGCGGGCCTCCAATTGATTGGGCAGAGTGTGGTCTTTAGGTCTTAATGTTGCTTAGGGTTAGATTAACTGTATAGTAGAAGCATGGGCCGGCCAATCTCGACACCAAGGTGGCCGACTGCTCTTTTAGAGTTTCCTTAGGGTTTTAGTAACCTCTAGCCTATAAAAGGGCAGGCTTTGCAAGGGTTTTGGACACAAGTTGGAACAATAAAGTTTGATTAATTTCGATTCTTAAAGTTAAGAGAGATCGAGCCTTTTTACTTGCCTTGGCATGGGTTGTGAGCAATCTTGCGTCTCGTCCTAGATTGTTCTACCGACCTATCCATTAGAGTAATCACCTCGGTGGAGTCGTCGTTCTAACGCCTATAAACAAATCGTGTCGTCCCGTTTGATTCTAGGTTCCGCAATCCAAGCGTTGGACCACCTCGCTTGATCCTGGGACAAACGTGCTACGTGTCTCAAAACGAGTTGTTCGAGATGTATCCATTAGAGTAATCCCATCTGTGGAGTCGTCGTTCTACCGCTTATAATTATATCGTGTCGTCGTTTGGTTCTAGGTTCCGCATTCCAAATCATCTTGCGAGACGTCCACGATTGTTCTACCGACCTATCCATTAGAGTAGTCACCTCTGTGGAGTCATCGTTCTACCGTCTATAATCAAATCGTGTTGTCCGTTTGATTCTAGGTTCCGCAATCCGAGCGTTGGACCACCTCGCTAGATCCTTGCGCAAACATGCTACGTGTCGCGAAAAGAGTTGATCGAGGACCGTATCAGTGATTTGTGCATGGATCAGGGCCCACGCCATGACCCCGTCCTAGTTCCATTGGGCCCAGTCACACGTGCACGAGCCAAGCTCTTCAAGGGTTCCCTCCAAGGCCTTGTTCGAATGGTCCAAGACAAACATGGAGTCCATAGGGATATTGAAAGCCTAGAAGGAGACAAGCAAATCATCTACTCCATGATCCAAGCCAATGGAGAGTCAAGCGGGCCTCCAATTGATTGGACAGAGCGTGGTCTTTAGGCCTTAATTTTGCTTAGGGTTAGATTAACTACACCCGGCCCATCTCGACACCAAGATGGCCGACGGCTCTTTTAGGATTTTCTTAGGATTTCAGTAACCTCTAGCCAATGAAAGGGCTTGCATTGTATGGGTTTTGGACACAAGTTGGATCAATAAAGTTTGATTAATTTCGATTCTTCTTGTTAACAGAGATTCGAGCCTTGTTACTTGCCTTGGCAAGGGTTCTGAGCAATCTTGCGTCTCGTCGTAGAGGGTTCTACCGACTTGTCCATTAGAGTACTCATATCTGTGGTGTCGTCGTTCTACCGCCTACAATCAAATCGTGTCTTTCGTTTGATTCTAGGTTTCGTAATCCAAGCGTTGGACCACCTCGCTAGATCCTTGGGCAAACATGCTACGTGTCGCGAAACGAGTTGATCTAGGGCCATATCATTGATGTAAGCATGGATCAGGGCCCACTCAATGATCCGGTCCGAGTTCCATTGGGCCTAGTCACACGTGCACGAGCCAAGCACTTCAAGGAATCCCTCCAAGGCCCTGTTCGAATGGTCCAAGACCAACATGGAGTCCATTGGAATATTGAAGGCTTAGAAGGAGACAAGCAAATCATCTACACCATCATGCAAGCCCATGGAGAGTCAAGCGGGCCTCCAATTGATTGGGCAGAGTGTGGTCTTTAGGTCTTAATGTTGCTTAGGGTTAGATTAACTGTATAGTAGAAGCATGGGCCGGCCCATCTCGACACCAAGGTGGCCGACTGCTCTTTAGGAGTTTCCTTAGGGTTTTAGTAACCTCTAGCCTATAAAAGGGCAGGCTTTGTAAGGGTTTTGGACACAAGTTGGAACAATAAAGTTTGATTAATTTTGATTCTTAAAGTTAAGAGAGATCGAGCCTTTTTACTTGCCTTGGCATGGGTTGTGAGCAATCTTGCGTCTCGTCCTAGATTGTTCTACCGACCTATCCATTAGAAAACTAATCCTAGAAAAATCATCTAAAAACTCTATTTACTCAATAAAAATTATCTAGGGAATTTTCTAATAAAGAAAATGTAGAAAAGGACGGGCGATAAATATAACTCCACTTAAGCTTTCTAACATTGTGACACTAGAGGTTTACTAATCCAGAGTTTACTAACCATTTTCAAACTTGTTAAACCTCTGTAAACTATAATGAATCCTATTTTTTTTCTTGTGCCAAAACACACACTAGAATACCGCATAAACTAGGATTTTATCGTAAGCAAAGTTAGGGTTTTCAATCTTGGCCGAGATTAGGGTTTCTCCTTAGCCCTAAAACCTTAATTTGACCGTACAAAATAATGAATAACCCTAATCTCAACGTATGAACGGACTAGGTCCTCACAATCTCCCCCACTTAAAAGAATTTCGTCCTCGAAATTCCAACTTGCACTAATCAGATCAAATAATCCTCAAAAGCAGTCAAGTACACAACAGGCAATGCCTCAAAAGTTCAACCACACGAGTAGTAGCCGGTCTACAACCACGCAAGTACTCAAATAAGTTCAAAAGCCGGGTTCAAACAAATAAGCTCAAAAGATTATACTCAAATATACATATTTTTACAAAGTCACACTAAAAATATACAAGTTATCCGACATCCGGTTGGTGCAAAATCCATTATTTACGTGAGCACTACGGCTCCAAAAATGTAGTCAATCACCGGGTAACAAAAGAAACCAGGCATGCTGGTTATAACAAAATAAACATGGCAGATATAACAAAATAAACATATCAGATAGTCAAAAGGAAATCCCATCAACGGCCCTACGCGCCTCCCCTACGGAACCTACCTAATCCACTAGCACCGCCCCGGCGGCCCTAGGGTGCAAACCTAAAGAATAGGTCCAAATAGCTAACTTCAATATTAAGTAAGAACCAAATCGATTCACACTGGGACTGGCCATCTCCAAGTGCAATCAACTCAATCCCCACTTTGCCTTATGGAAAAATTACAAAAGTCAATATCAAAATCTTAGCATTCAATATTTACCTTAATAGCCAAGTATCCCACAGTCCAGCATCCTAAACTTCAAGCCTAGGATACACTACAGAAATCTGAAGCCTAAGCTCTGATACCAACTGTGACGACCCCACTTCTCCCAAGGGCGAACCCTAGGGTATCGGCGGGCCGCCTGCCTAGCTCGCGCCAGGACTCGAAACTTAAAACACTAAAAGCCAGAAAATTCAAAAGAGTACTATATACAACCCCAAAAGGGTTATAAGTACATTTCCCCAAAAGTACCTGCTCAAACTATTACATCCTTATAATTACAGCCAAAACCAAAAGGTAGACCCTAAGAAGGGTCCTTATACAAACCACCACAATAAAAACAAACATCCTAATTGTCCGCTATTACAAGCAAGTCTAACTATACTATACTAGTGTAAGTGCCCAAACGTACCCGCGTCGGCCCCTGCTAAGGAAAACAAAAGGAATGGGGTAAGCTATATGCTTAGTAAGTAAACAGGGGCGAAAGCATAAATTTCACGTAACAGTTACACAATAAGAGTAAAGCAAAAGCAGAAAAGTAACATCACATAATAAGGATACAGGTGGCTCCAAAGCCAACTCATGTGCCATGCGTGATCTCCTGCCGACACTCCGTCGACTGCAAATAATAGTCCGTAGAACTTCACTTGTACACCCACCGACACCTTATCACCCTCACTGGCCAGTCACCTCACAAACTTGCCCGGGCGAACGAAATCACAAACTTGAGCTTGAGTCACAAGCTCGGGTCACAAACTTGGTCACCTTCTCGGTGAACCGGATTCACAAAATTGGTTCATAAAATGAACCTACAAACTTGGTGACCTCAGCCTAAGTTGGACTGCCTTCGACCAAGCCCTAACCGGCTCGAATAGTCCAACCAGGTCAAGAGTTCGCCCCAAACTCACAAACTTCACAAAATTATTCAAAATCACAAACTTTGCAAACTTCACAAACTTTATTCGAAAGTCGCCCCGAGCCACAAGCTCAAGGGTTTTGGTTCCAAAAGGTTCATATACATATGCCAAGTACAATTATACATTCAAATTAGGGTTTAGGTCGAGTGCGATAAAGTACACCCTCGCCTAAGTGCCCTTTTCACATATCTCAAACACATAGCAAAGAAAACACACCAAACCGGCCTGAATACTTACCCAAAATACCGAAAGTAGTACTAAAGCAAAATCGCTTCGCGCGTTCGCTAGTAGTGGGCCCCACCGGCTCCGCCTAGCTCACCGCTGTCTGAAATGGAAGATTTTATCACAAACGGCCACTAACATGCCCAAAACAAGCAAAACGGCAAAACAACACGCGCGCACGTAAATATGACAGACGGAAACGGAAACGGCAAATTTGACACTCGTTTCTAGTTTACTCATAAGTTGAGCTACGAATATCGGATTAAGGCATATGAGACGCCATATCGAAGCTTAAAGGATGAAAAACAACTGTTATGAAGACATCCAGAACTGAAACTGGAGGCTTTAGTCCCAAATGAACCAAACACAATCACTTACGAAATCTGGCCAATGCACAAATGGTCAGTTTTGAGTGCTAACTGTTTTCTATGCTACACATGGTCAAAAGAGATGAAAATTGGCAGTTAGATAGTTCATTCCAAATGGAACAACTTTCATGAAGGTCGGCAATCCAAATTCGGAACGAAAATTGGTCATCAGGACCAAAACAGATTTCTGGTCATTTTCACGGGCAGGCCTTGTTTGCTCGGCTATATCTCAGGTTTTATAAATCCGATTCATGAAATTCCAAGGGCGTTAGAAAGCCCTGATATAGGGCTATAAGTTTGATGTTTTGGTCGGAAGCCCAAACAGCTTGTAACTCAGTCAAATGTGAAGCCAAACTTCCAGCCATAAACTTTCCAAAAACGTACCATAATCACAAACCGTATTTGACCTCAATATGCGGTAATGGCACCAAATTCACTACGATTATCGGATGGGGGTGTAAGACCCACCGTTTCGAAGCTATGAAACAGGGATACAACAATGTAGAAGGTCACTCAATCCAGTTCCTAGCTTAACTAGGTCGAAAATGCCAAATACTATACCAGAATTACCAAAACAGGTTTGCAAATCACACAAAACTGTAATTACTATAACTTAGTCTATACAAGTCCAAATGCCGAAATTCCAAAGGTATATGTTAGCTAAGACATCCTGCTACATTTCATCAGAAGACACCAACATCCAAATCCAAAGCAATTCCAGTCAAAATGGCCAATTACCAGTACAGTTTTCGCATTCTGTCCAAAGCAGAACAGCTACAGTAATTTCGTCATAACTCATTCTACATTAATCCAAATGACCTGAAATTTTGCAGGCATCTCAATCACATCAATACCTACAACTTTCATGTTTTGAGCAAAGTCAAATTCGGCCTCTAACCCTATGATCCAAAACCGGACAGAATTGGGGATTTAAGAACCCTAGCTTTGCAATTTTCACACCAAATCCAAAATTGGTTGCATTTATCCACATTTCACATCCACTAGAGCCATTATAGTCCATTGCCAATCATCACAAACAACCACACCATCATAATCCAATTAAACCAGAAAAATCATCATAAAATGGAAAACTTCACCAAATCAATTCAAACCAAGATAAAAACCAGAAATTTCAGCACTCTTATCACTAATAAGCACAACATAAGCATCATTAGGTGTAGTAGGATGTTTCAAGCTTCACTTACCAAAAACCAAGAGAGAGGAAGATGTTGTGCACCTTAGTCCTTCAAACAAAGTTCACCAAACAACTTACTAGCACTAGAAGGAAGAATTTTATGGAGTGAAAACCAAGTTAAGTAAGTGGTTTAGTTGATTTGAGCTAGAAGTTTGCTAGAATGTTGAAGAGTTTTGTCTTTCTTCTTGCTTAGAGAGGGCCGGCCATAAGGAGGAGAAAAATGGTGAATTTTGTGAAATTTTTGGATATTTAACCTTTGGTCAAAAAGTCAAGAAAGTGAATAGTAATTCTTAAGTCTTCTACAATGAAATGGTGACACTTGTCACCACCATTAATGCATTCCTATCCTTTCTTTTCTCTCTCACATCAATCATATCTCACTCTCTACTTATCTCTTAACACCCGATAAATTTTACACAGTATCCGGAATTTAACCTAATTGACCGAATTTTTCCGAACTTTTCGCACTAGCGGGTCCCACTTCCGATATACGTTCTTAATTTCTCAAAAACAAACTAATCCTAGAAAAATCATCTAAAAACTCTATTTACTCAATAAAAATTATCTAGGGAATTTTCTAATAAAGAAAATGTAGAAAAGGACGGGCGATAAATATAACTCCACTTAAGCTTTCTAACATTGTGACACTAGAGGTTTACTAATCCAGAGTTTACTAACCATTTTCAAACTTGTTAAACCTCTGTAAACTATAATGAATCCTATTTTTTTTCTTGTGCCAAAACACACACTAGAATACCGCATAAACTAGGATTTTATCGTAAGCAAAGTTAGGGTTTTCAATCTTGGCCGAGATTAGGGTTTCTCCTTAGCCCTAAAACCTTAATTTGACCGTACAAAATAATGAATAACCCTAATCTCAACGTATGAACGGACTAGGTCCTCACAATCTCCCCCACTTAAAAGAATTTCGTCCTCGAAATTCCAACTTGCACTAATCAGATCAAATAATCCTCAAAAGCAGTCAAGTACACAACAGGCAATGCCTCAAAAGTTCAACCACACGAGTAGTAGCCGGTCTACAACCACGCAAGTACTCAAATAAGTTCAAAAGCCGGGTTCAAACAAATAAGCTCAAAAGATTATACTCAAATATACATATTTTTACAAAGTCACACTAAAAATATACAAGTTATCCGACATCCGGTTGGTGCAAAATCCATTATTTACGTGAGCACTACGGCTCCAAAAATGTAGTCAATCACCGGGTAACAAAAGAAACCAGGCATGCTGGTTATAACAAAATAAACATGGCAGATATAACAAAATAAACATATCAGATAGTCAAAAGGAAATCCCATCAACGGCCCTACGCGCCTCCCCTACGGAACCTACCTAATCCACTAGCACCGCCCCGGCGGCCCTAGGGTGCAAACCTAAAGAATAGGTCCAAATAGCTAACTTCAATATTAAGTAAGAACCAAATCGATTCACACTGGGACTGGCCATCTCCAAGTGCAATCAACTCAATCCCCACTTTGCCTTATGGAAAAATTACAAAAGTCAATATCAAAATCTTAGCATTCAATATTTACCTTAATAGCCAAGTATCCCACAGTCCAGCATCCTAAACTTCAAGCCTAGGATACACTACAGAAATCTGAAGCCTAAGCTCTGATACCAACTGTGACGACCCCACTTCTCCCAAGGGCGAACCCTAGGGTATCGGCGGGCCGCCTGCCTAGCTCGCGCCAGGACTCGAAACTTAAAACACTAAAAGCCAGAAAATTCAAAAGAGTACTATATACAACCCCAAAAGGGTTATAAGTACATTTCCCCAAAAGTACCTGCTCAAACTATTACATCCTTATAATTACAGCCAAAACCAAAAGGTAGACCCTAAGAAGGGTCCTTATACAAACCACCACAATAAAAACAAACATCCTAATTGTCCGCTATTACAAGCAAGTCTAACTATACTATACTAGTGTAAGTGCCCAAACGTACCCGCGTCGGCCCCTGCTAAGGAAAACAAAAGGAATGGGGTAAGCTATATGCTTAGTAAGTAAACAGGGGCGAAAGCATAAATTTCACGTAACAGTTACACAATAAGAGTAAAGCAAAAGCAGAAAAGTAACATCACATAATAAGGATACAGGTGGCTCCAAAGCCAACTCATGTGCCATGCGTGATCTCCTGCCGACACTCCGTCGACTGCAAATAATAGTCCGTAGAACTTCACTTGTACACCCACCGACACCTTATCACCCTCACTGGCCAGTCACCTCACAAACTTGCCCGGGCGAACGAAATCACAAACTTGAGCTTGAGTCACAAGCTCGGGTCACAAACTTGGTCACCTTCTCGGTGAACCGGATTCACAAAATTGGTTCATAAAATGAACCTACAAACTTGGTGACCTCAGCCTAAGTTGGACTGCCTTCGACCAAGCCCTAACCGGCTCGAATAGTCCAACCAGGTCAAGAGTTCGCCCCAAACTCACAAACTTCACAAAATTATTCAAAATCACAAACTTTGCAAACTTCACAAACTTTATTCGAAAGTCGCCCCGAGCCACAAGCTCAAGGGTTTTGGTTCCAAAAGGTTCATATACATATGCCAAGTACAATTATACATTCAAATTAGGGTTTAGGTCGAGTGCGATAAAGTACACCCTCGCCTAAGTGCCCTTTTCACATATCTCAAACACATAGCAAAGAAAACACACCAAACCGGCCTGAATACTTACCCAAAATACCGAAAGTAGTACTAAAGCAAAATCGCTTCGCGCGTTCGCTAGTAGTGGGCCCCACCGGCTCCGCCTAGCTCACCGCTGTCTGAAATGGAAGATTTTATCACAAACGGCCACTAACATGCCCAAAACAAGCAAAACGGCAAAACAACACGCGCGCACGTAAATATGACAGACGGAAACGGAAACGGCAAATTTGACACTCGTTTCTAGTTTACTCATAAGTTGAGCTACGAATATCGGATTAAGGCATATGAGACGCCATATCGAAGCTTAAAGGATGAAAAACAACTGTTATGAAGACATCCAGAACTGAAACTGGAGGCTTTAGTCCCAAATGAACCAAACACAATCACTTACGAAATCTGGCCAATGCACAAATGGTCAGTTTTGAGTGCTAACTGTTTTCTATGCTACACATGGTCAAAAGAGATGAAAATTGGCAGTTAGATAGTTCATTCCAAATGGAACAACTTTCATGAAGGTCGGCAATCCAAATTCGGAACGAAAATTGGTCATCAGGACCAAAACAGATTTCTGGTCATTTTCACGGGCAGGCCTTGTTTGCTCGGCTATATCTCAGGTTTTATAAATCCGATTCATGAAATTCCAAGGGCGTTAGAAAGCCCTGATATAGGGCTATAAGTTTGATGTTTTGGTCGGAAGCCCAAACAGCTTGTAACTCAGTCAAATGTGAAGCCAAACTTCCAGCCATAAACTTTCCAAAAACGTACCATAATCACAAACCGTATTTGACCTCAATATGCGGTAATGGCACCAAATTCACTACGATTATCGGATGGGGGTGTAAGACCCACCGTTTCGAAGCTATGAAACAGGGATACAACAATGTAGAAGGTCACTCAATCCAGTTCCTAGCTTAACTAGGTCGAAAATGCCAAATACTATACCAGAATTACCAAAACAGGTTTGCAAATCACACAAAACTGTAATTACTATAACTTAGTCTATACAAGTCCAAATGCCGAAATTCCAAAGGTATATGTTAGCTAAGACATCCTGCTACATTTCATCAGAAGACACCAACATCCAAATCCAAAGCAATTCCAGTCAAAATGGCCAATTACCAGTACAGTTTTCGCATTCTGTCCAAAGCAGAACAGCTACAGTAATTTCGTCATAACTCATTCTACATTAATCCAAATGACCTGAAATTTTGCAGGCATCTCAATCACATCAATACCTACAACTTTCATGTTTTGAGCAAAGTCAAATTCGGCCTCTAACCCTATGATCCAAAACCGGACAGAATTGGGGATTTAAGAACCCTAGCTTTGCAATTTTCACACCAAATCCAAAATTGGTTGCATTTATCCACATTTCACATCCACTAGAGCCATTATAGTCCATTGCCAATCATCACAAACAACCACACCATCATAATCCAATTAAACCAGAAAAATCATCATAAAATGGAAAACTTCACCAAATCAATTCAAACCAAGATAAAAACCAGAAATTTCAGCACTCTTATCACTAATAAGCACAACATAAGCATCATTAGGTGTAGTAGGATGTTTCAAGCTTCACTTACCAAAAACCAAGAGAGAGGAAGATGTTGTGCACCTTAGTCCTTCAAACAAAGTTCACCAAACAACTTACTAGCACTAGAAGGAAGAATTTTATGGAGTGAAAACCAAGTTAAGTAAGTGGTTTAGTTGATTTGAGCTAGAAGTTTGCTAGAATGTTGAAGAGTTTTGTCTTTCTTCTTGCTTAGAGAGGGCCGGCCATAAGGAGGAGAAAAATGGTGAATTTTGTGAAATTTTTGGATATTTAACCTTTGGTCAAAAAGTCAAGAAAGTGAATAGTAATTCTTAAGTCTTCTACAATGAAATGGTGACACTTGTCACCACCATTAATGCATTCCTATCCTTTCTTTTCTCTCTCACATCAATCATATCTCACTCTCTACTTATCTCTTAACACCCGATAAATTTTACACAGTATCCGGAATTTAACCTAATTGACCGAATTTTTCCGAACTTTTCGCACTAGCGGGTCCCACTTCCGATATACGTTCTTAATTTCTCAAAAACAAACTAATCCTAGAAAAATCATCTAAAAACTCTATTTACTCAATAAAAATTATCTAGGGAATTTTCTAATAAAGAAAATGTAGAAAAGGACGGGCGATAAATATAACTCCACTTAAGCTTTCTAACATTGTGACACTAGAGGTTTACTAATCCAGAGTTTACTAACCATTTTCAAACTTGTTAAACCTCTGTAAACTATAATGAATCCTATTTTTTTTCTTGTGCCAAAACACACACTAGAATACCGCATAAACTAGGATTTTATCGTAAGCAAAGTTAGGGTTTTCAATCTTGGCCGAGATTAGGGTTTCTCCTTAGCCCTAAAACCTTAATTTGACCGTACAAAATAATGAATAACCCTAATCTCAACGTATGAACGGACTAGGTCCTCACAATCTCCCCCACTTAAAAGAATTTCGTCCTCGAAATTCCAACTTGCACTAATCAGATCAAATAATCCTCAAAAGCAGTCAAGTACACAACAGGCAATGCCTCAAAAGTTCAACCACACGAGTAGTAGCCGGTCTACAACCACGCAAGTACTCAAATAAGTTCAAAAGCCGGGTTCAAACAAATAAGCTCAAAAGATTATACTCAAATATACATATTTTTACAAAGTCACACTAAAAATATACAAGTTATCCGACATCCGGTTGGTGCAAAATCCATTATTTACGTGAGCACTACGGCTCCAAAAATGTAGTCAATCACCGGGTAACAAAAGAAACCAGGCATGCTGGTTATAACAAAATAAACATGGCAGATATAACAAAATAAACATATCAGATAGTCAAAAGGAAATCCCATCAACGGCCCTACGCGCCTCCCCTACGGAACCTACCTAATCCACTAGCACCGCCCCGGCGGCCCTAGGGTGCAAACCTAAAGAATAGGTCCAAATAGCTAACTTCAATATTAAGTAAGAACCAAATCGATTCACACTGGGACTGGCCATCTCCAAGTGCAATCAACTCAATCCCCACTTTGCCTTATGGAAAAATTACAAAAGTCAATATCAAAATCTTAGCATTCAATATTTACCTTAATAGCCAAGTATCCCACAGTCCAGCATCCTAAACTTCAAGCCTAGGATACACTACAGAAATCTGAAGCCTAAGCTCTGATACCAACTGTGACGACCCCACTTCTCCCAAGGGCGAACCCTAGGGTATCGGCGGGCCGCCTGCCTAGCTCGCGCCAGGACTCGAAACTTAAAACACTAAAAGCCAGAAAATTCAAAAGAGTACTATATACAACCCCAAAAGGGTTATAAGTACATTTCCCCAAAAGTACCTGCTCAAACTATTACATCCTTATAATTACAGCCAAAACCAAAAGGTAGACCCTAAGAAGGGTCCTTATACAAACCACCACAATAAAAACAAACATCCTAATTGTCCGCTATTACAAGCAAGTCTAACTATACTATACTAGTGTAAGTGCCCAAACGTACCCGCGTCGGCCCCTGCTAAGGAAAACAAAAGGAATGGGGTAAGCTATATGCTTAGTAAGTAAACAGGGGCGAAAGCATAAATTTCACGTAACAGTTACACAATAAGAGTAAAGCAAAAGCAGAAAAGTAACATCACATAATAAGGATACAGGTGGCTCCAAAGCCAACTCATGTGCCATGCGTGATCTCCTGCCGACACTCCGTCGACTGCAAATAATAGTCCGTAGAACTTCACTTGTACACCCACCGACACCTTATCACCCTCACTGGCCAGTCACCTCACAAACTTGCCCGGGCGAACGAAATCACAAACTTGAGCTTGAGTCACAAGCTCGGGTCACAAACTTGGTCACCTTCTCGGTGAACCGGATTCACAAAATTGGTTCATAAAATGAACCTACAAACTTGGTGACCTCAGCCTAAGTTGGACTGCCTTCGACCAAGCCCTAACCGGCTCGAATAGTCCAACCAGGTCAAGAGTTCGCCCCAAACTCACAAACTTCACAAAATTATTCAAAATCACAAACTTTGCAAACTTCACAAACTTTATTCGAAAGTCGCCCCGAGCCACAAGCTCAAGGGTTTTGGTTCCAAAAGGTTCATATACATATGCCAAGTACAATTATACATTCAAATTAGGGTTTAGGTCGAGTGCGATAAAGTACACCCTCGCCTAAGTGCCCTTTTCACATATCTCAAACACATAGCAAAGAAAACACACCAAACCGGCCTGAATACTTACCCAAAATACCGAAAGTAGTACTAAAGCAAAATCGCTTCGCGCGTTCGCTAGTAGTGGGCCCCACCGGCTCCGCCTAGCTCACCGCTGTCTGAAATGGAAGATTTTATCACAAACGGCCACTAACATGCCCAAAACAAGCAAAACGGCAAAACAACACGCGCGCACGTAAATATGACAGACGGAAACGGAAACGGCAAATTTGACACTCGTTTCTAGTTTACTCATAAGTTGAGCTACGAATATCGGATTAAGGCATATGAGACGCCATATCGAAGCTTAAAGGATGAAAAACAACTGTTATGAAGACATCCAGAACTGAAACTGGAGGCTTTAGTCCCAAATGAACCAAACACAATCACTTACGAAATCTGGCCAATGCACAAATGGTCAGTTTTGAGTGCTAACTGTTTTCTATGCTACACATGGTCAAAAGAGATGAAAATTGGCAGTTAGATAGTTCATTCCAAATGGAACAACTTTCATGAAGGTCGGCAATCCAAATTCGGAACGAAAATTGGTCATCAGGACCAAAACAGATTTCTGGTCATTTTCACGGGCAGGCCTTGTTTGCTCGGCTATATCTCAGGTTTTATAAATCCGATTCATGAAATTCCAAGGGCGTTAGAAAGCCCTGATATAGGGCTATAAGTTTGATGTTTTGGTCGGAAGCCCAAACAGCTTGTAACTCAGTCAAATGTGAAGCCAAACTTCCAGCCATAAACTTTCCAAAAACGTACCATAATCACAAACCGTATTTGACCTCAATATGCGGTAATGGCACCAAATTCACTACGATTATCGGATGGGGGTGTAAGACCCACCGTTTCGAAGCTATGAAACAGGGATACAACAATGTAGAAGGTCACTCAATCCAGTTCCTAGCTTAACTAGGTCGAAAATGCCAAATACTATACCAGAATTACCAAAACAGGTTTGCAAATCACACAAAACTGTAATTACTATAACTTAGTCTATACAAGTCCAAATGCCG
Source organism: Coffea arabica (assembly GCF_036785885.1). Lineage (NCBI taxonomy): Eukaryota > Viridiplantae > Streptophyta > Magnoliopsida > Gentianales > Rubiaceae > Coffea > Coffea arabica. The sequence continues at coordinate 23,556,394 of NC_092314.1, forward strand.
AAATTCCAAAGGTATATGTTAGCTAAGACATCCTGCTACATTTCATCAGAAGACACCAACATCCAAATCCAAAGCAATTCCAGTCAAAATGGCCAATTACCAGTACAGTTTTCGCATTCTGTCCAAAGCAGAACAGCTACAGTAATTTCGTCATAACTCATTCTACATTAATCCAAATGACCTGAAATTTTGCAGGAATCTCAATCACATCAATACCTACAACTTTCATGTTTTGAGCAAAGTCAAATTCGGCCTCTAACCCTATGATCCAAAACCGGACAGAATTGGGGATTTAAGAACCCTAGCTTTGCAATTTTCACACCAAATCCAAAATTGGTTGCATTTATCCACATTTCACATCCACTAGAGCCATTATAGTCCATTGCCAATCATCACAAACAACCACACCATCATAATCCAATTAAACCAGAAAAATCATCATAAAATGGAAAACTTCACCAAATCAATTCAAACCAAGATAAAAACCAGAAATTTCAGCACTCTTATCACTAATAAGCACAACATAAGCATCATTAGGTGTAGTAGGATGTTTCAAGCTTCACTTACCAAAAACCAAGAGAGAGGAAGATGTTGTGCACCTTAGTCCTTCAAACAAAGTTCACCAAACAACTTACTAGCACTAGAAGGAAGAATTTTATGGAGTGAAAACCAAGTTAAGTAAGTGGTTTAGTTGATTTGAGCTAGAAGTTTGCTAGAATGTTGAAGAGTTTTGTCTTTCTTCTTGCTTAGAGAGGGCCGGCCATAAGGAGGAGAAAAATGGTGAATTTTGTGAAATTTTTGGATATTTAACCTTTGGTCAAAAAGTCAAGAAAGTGAATAGTAATTCTTAAGTCTTCTCCAATGAAATGGTGACACTTGTCACCACCATTAATGCATTCCTATCCTTTCTTTTCTCTCTCACATCAATCATATCTCACTCTCTACTTATCTCTTAACACCCGATAAATTTTACACAGTATCCGGAATTTAACCTAATTGACCGAATTTTTCCGAACTTTTCGCACTAGCGGGTCCCACTTCCGATATACGTTCTTAATTTCTCAAAAACAAACTAATCCTAGAAAAATCATCTAAAAACTCTATTTACTCAATAAAAATTATCTAGGGAATTTTCTAATAAAGAAAATGTAGAAAAGGACGGGCGATAAATATAACTCCACTTAAGCTTTCTAACATTGTGACACTAGAGGTTTACTAATCCAGAGTTTACTAACCATTTTCAAACTTGTTAAACCTCTGTAAACTATAACGAATCCTATTTTTTTTCTTGTGCCAAAACACACACTAGAATACCGCATAAACTAGGATTTTATCGTAAGCAAAGTTAGGGTTTTCAATCTTGGCCGAGATTAGGGTTTCTCCTTAGCCCTAAAACCTTAATTTAACCGTACAAAATAATGAATAACCCTAATCTCAACGTATGAACGGACTAGGTCCTCGTAACCTCTAGCCTATAAAAGGGCTGGCTTTGTAAGGGTTTTGGACACAAGTTGGAACAATAAAGTTTGATTAATTTCGATTCTTAAAGTTAAGAGAGATCGAGCCTTTTTACTTGCCTTGGCATGGGTTGTGAGCAATCTTGCGTCTCGTCTTAGATTGTTCTACCGACATATCGATTAGAGTAATCACCTCGGTGGAGTCGTCATTCTATCGCCTATCATCAAATCATGTCGTCCCGTTTGATTCTAGGTTCCGCAATCCAAGCGTTGGACCACCTCGCTGGATCCTTGGGCAAACGTGCTACGTTTTTCGAAACGAGTTGTTCGAGATGTATCCATTAGAGTAATCCCCTCTGTGGAGTCGTCGTTCTACCGCCGATAATAATATCGTGTCGTTGTTTGGCTCTAGGTTCCGCATTCCAAATCATCTGGCGTCTCGTCCACGATTGTTCTACCCACCTATCCATTAGAGTAGTCACCTCTGTGGAGTCATCGTTCTACCGTCTATAATCAAATCGTGTTGTCCGTTTGATTCTAGGTTCCGCAATCCGAGTGTTGGACCACCTCGCTAGATCCTTGCGCAAACATGCTACGTGTCTCGAAAAGAGTTGATCGACGACCGTATCAGTGATTTGTGGATGGATCAGGGCCCACGCCATGACCCTGTCCGAGTTCCATTGGGCCCAGTCACACGTGCACGAGCCAAGCTCTACAAGGGTTCCTTCCAAGGCCTTGTTCGAATGGTCCAAAACTAGCATGGAGTCCATAGGGATATTGAAAGACTAGAAGGAGACAAGCAAATCATCTACTCCATGATCCAAGCCCGTGGAGAGTCGAGCGGGCCTCCAATTGATTGGACAGAGCGTGGTATTTTGGACTTAATTTTGCTTAGGGTTAGATTAACTACACCCGGCCCATCTCGACACCAAGATGGCCGACTGCTCTTTTAGGGTTTCCTTAGGATTTTAGTAACCTCTAGCCTACAAAAGGGCTTGCATTGTAAGGGTTTTGACCACAAGCTGGATCAATAAAGTTTGATTAATTTCAATTCTTCTTGTTAAGAGAGATTCGAGCCTTTTTACTTGCCTTGGCAAGGGTTGTGAGCAATCTTGCGTCTCGTCGTAGATGGTTCTACCGACTTGTCCATTAGAGTACTCATATCTGTGGTGTCGTCGTTCTACCGCCTACAATCAAATTGTGTCTTTCGTTTGATTCTGGGTTTCGTAATCCAAGCGTTGGACCATCTCGCTAGATCCTTGGGCAAACATGCTACGTGTCACGAAACGAGTTGATCTAGGACCGTATCAGTGATGTAAGCATGGATCAGGGCCCACTCAATGATTCGGTCCGAGTTCCATTGGGCCTAGTCACACGTGCATGAGCCAAGCTCTTCAAGGAATCCCTCCAAGGCCTTGTTCGAATGGTCCAAGACCAACATGGAGTCCATTGGGATGTTGAAGGCTTAGAAGGAGACAAGCAAATCATCTACACCATGATGCAAGCCCATGGTGAGTCAAGCGGGCCTCCAATTGATTGGGCAGAGTGTGGTCTTTAGGCCTTAATGTTGCTTAGGGTTAGATTAACTGCGTAGTAGAAGCATGGGCCGGCCCATCTCGACATCAAGATGGCCGACTGCTCTTTTAGAGTTTCCTTAGGGTTTTAATAACCTCTAGCCTATAAAAGGGCTGGCTTTGTAAAGGTTTTGGACACAAGTTGGAACAATAAAGTTTGATTAATTCCGATTCTTAAAATTAAGAGAGATCGAGCCTTTTTACTTGCTTTGGCATGGGTTGTGAGCAATCTTACGTCTCGTCTTAGATTGTACTATCGACCTATCCATTAGAGTAATCACCTCGGTGGAGTCGTCGTTCTACCGCCTATAATCAAATTGTGTCGTCCCGTTTGATTCTAGGTTCCGCAATCCAAGCGTTGGACCACCTCGCTAGATCCTTGGGCAAACGTGCTACGTGTCTCGAAACAAGTTGTTCGAGATGTATCCATTAGAGTAATCCCCTCTGTGCTGTCGTCGTTCTACCGCCTATAATTATATCGTATCGTCGTTTGGTTCTAGGTTCCGCTTTCCAACTCATCTTGCGTCTCATCCACGATTGTTCTACCCACCTATCCATTAGAGTAGTCATCTCTGTGGAGTCATCGTTCTACCGTCTATAATCAAATCGTGTTGTCCGTTTGATTCTAGTTTCCGCAATCCGAGCGTTGGACCACCTCGTTAGATCCTTGCGCAAACATGCTACGAGTCACGAAAAGAGTTGATCGAGGACCGTATCAGTGATTTGTGCATGGATCAGGGCCCACGCCATGACACCGTCCGAGTTCCATTGGGCCCAATCACACGTGCACGAGCCAAGCTCTTCCAGGGTTCCCTCCAAGGCCTTGTTCGAATGGTCCAAGACTAACATGGAGTCCATAGGGATATTGAAAGCCTAGAAGGAGACAAGCAAATCATCTACTCCGTGATCCAAGCCCGTGGAGAGTCAAGCGGGCCTCCAATTGATTGGACAGAGCATGGTATTTTGGCATTAATTTTGCTTAGGGTTAGATTAACTACACCCGGCCCATCTCGACACCAAGATGGCCGACTCCTCTTTTAGGGTTTCCTTAGGATTTTAGTAACCTCTAACCTATAAAAGGGCTTGCACTGTAAGGGTTTTGGACACAAGTTGGATCAATAAAGTTTGATTAATTTCGATTCTTCTTGTTAAGAGAGATTCGAGACTTTTTACTTGCCTTGGCAAGGGTTGTGAGCAATCTTGCGTCTCGTCGTAGATGGTTCTACCGACTTGTCCATTAGAGTACACATATCTGTGGTGTCGTCGTTCTATCGCCTACAATCAAATTGTGTCTTTCGTTTGATTCTGGGTTTCGTAATCCAAGCGTTGGACCATCTCGCTAGATCCTTGGGCAAACATGCTACGTGTCACGAAACGAGTTGATCTAGGACCGTATCGGTGATGTAAGCATGGATCAGGGCCCACTCAATGATTCGGTCCGAGTTCCATTGGGCCTAGTCACACGTGCACGAGCCAAGCTTTTCAAGGAATCCCTCCAAGGCCTTGTTCGAATGGTCCAAGACCAACATGGAGTCCATTGGGATGTTGAAGGCTTAGAAGGAGACAAGCAAATCATCTACACCGTGATGCAAGCCCATGGTGAGTCAAGCGGGCCTCCAATTGATTGGGCAGAGTGTGGTCTTTAGGCCTTAATGTTGCTTAGGGTTAGATTAACTGCGTAGTAGAAGCATGGGCCGGCCCATCTCGACATCAAGATGGCCGACTGCTCTTTTAGAGTTTCCTTAGGGTTTTAATAACCTCTAGCCTAAAAAAGGGCTGGCTTTGTAAGGGTTTTGGACACAAGTTGGAACAATAAAGTTTGACTAATTCCGATTCTTAAAGTTAAGAGAGATCGAGCCTTTTTACTTGCTTTGGCATGGGTTGTGAGCAATCTTGCGTCTCGTCTTAGATTGTACTATCGACCTATCCATTAGAGTAATCACCTCGGTGGAGTCGTCGTTCTACCGCCTATAATCAAATTGTGTCGTCCCGTTTGATTCTAAGTTCCGCAATCCAAGCGTTGGACCACCTCGCTAGATCCTTGGGCAAACGTGCTACGTGCCTCGAAACGAGTTGTTCGAGATGTATCCATTAGAGTAATCCCCTCTGTGGTGTCGTCGTTCTACCGCCTATAATTATATCGTGTCGTCGTTTGGTTCTAGGTTCCGCTTTCCAAATCATCTTGCGTCTCGTCCACGATTGTTCTACCGACCTATCCATTAGAGTAGTCACCTCTGTGGAGTCATCGTTCTACCGTCTATAATCAAATCGTGTTGTCCGTTTGATTCTAGGTTCCGCAATCCGAGCGTTGGACCACCTCGCTAGATCCTTGCGCAAACATGCTACGAGTCACGAAAAGAGTTGATCGAGGACCGTATCAGTGATTTGTGCATGGATCAGGGCCCACGCCATGACACCGTCCGAGTTCCATTGGGCCCAATCACACGTGCACGAGTCAAGCTCTTCCAGGGTTCCCTCCAAGGCCTTGTTAGAATGGTCAAGACTAACATGGAGTCCATAGGGATATTGAAAGCCTAGAAGGAGACAAGCAAATCATCTACTCCGTGATCCAAGCCCGTGGAGAGTCAAGCGGGCCTCCAATTGATTGGACAGAGCGTGGTATTTTGGCCTTAATTTTGCTTAGGGTTAGATTAACTACACCCGGCCCATCTCGACACCAAGATGGCCGACTCCTCTTTTAGGGTTTCCTTAGGATTTTAGTAACCTCTAGCCTATAAAAGGGCTTGCATTGTAAGGGTTTTGGACACAAGTTGGATCAATAAAGTTTGATTAATTTCGATTCTTCTTGTTAAGAGAGATTCGAGCCTTTTTACTTGCCTTGGCAAGGGTTGTGAGCAATCTTGCGTCTCGTCGTAGATGGTTCTACCGACTTGTCCATTAGAGTACTCATATTTGTGGTGTCGTCGTTCTACCGCCTACAATCAAATCGTGTCTTTCGTTTGATTCTAGGTTTCGTAATCCAAGCATTGGACCATCTCGCTAGATCCTTGGGCAAACATGCTACGTGTCACGAAACGAGTTGATCTAGGACCGTATCAGTGATGTAAGCATGGATAAGGGCCCACTCAATGATCCGGTCCGAGATCCAATGGGCCTAGTCACACGTGCTCGAGCCAAGCTCTTCAAGGAATCCCTCCAAGGCCTTGTTCGAATGGTCCAAGACCAACATGGAGTCCATTGGGATATTGAAGGCTTAGATGGAGACAAGCAAATCATCTACACCATGATGCAAGCCCATGGAGAGTCAAGCGGGCCTCCAATTGATTGGGCAGAGTGTGGTCTTTAGGCCTTAATGTTGCTTAGGGTTAGATTAACTGTGTAGTAGAAGCATGGGCCGGCCCATCTCGACATCAAGATGGCCGACTGCTCTTTTAGAGCTTCCTTAGGGTTTTAGTAACCTCTAGCCTATAAAAGGGCTGGCTTTGTAAGGGTTTTGGACACAAGTTGGAATAATAAAGTTTGATTAATTTCGATTCTTAAAGTTAAGAGAGATCGAGCCTTTTTACTTGCCTTGGCATGGGTTGTGAGCAATCTTGCGTCTCGTCTTAGATTGTTCTACCGACCTATCGATTAGAGTAATCACCTCGGTGGAGTCGTCGTTCTATCGCCTATCATCAAATCATGTCGTCCCGTTTGATTCTAGGTTCCGCAATCCAAGCGTTGGACCACCTCGCTGGATCCTTGGGCAAACGTGCTACGTTTTTCGAAACGAGTTGTTCGAGATGTATCCATTAGAGTAACCCCCTCTGTGGAGTCGTCGTTCTACCGCCTATAATAATATCGTGTCGTTGTTTGGCTCTAGGTTCCGCATTCCAAATCATCTGGCGTCTCGTCCACGATTGTTCTACCCACCTATCCATTAGAGTAGTCACCTCTGTGGAGTCATCGTTCTACCGTCTATAATCAAATCGTGTTGTCCGTTTGATTCTAGGTTCCGCAATCCGAGTGTTGGACCACCTCGCTAGATCCTTGCGCAAACATGCTACGTGTCTCGAAAAGAGTTGATCGAGGACCGTATCAGTGATTTGTGCATGGATCAGGGCCCACGCCATGACACCGTCCGAGTTCCATTGGGCCCAATCACACGTGCACGAGCCAAGCTCTTCCAGGGTTCCCTCCAAGGCCTTGTTCGAATGGTCCAAGACTAACATGGAGTCCATAGGGATATTGAAAGCCTAGAAGGAGACAAGCAAATCATCTACTCCGTGATCCAAGCCCGTGGAGAGTCAAGCGGGCCTCCAATTGATTGGACAGAGCGTGGTATTTTGGCCTTAATTTTGCTTAGGGTTAGATTAACTACACCCGGCCCATCTCGACACCAAGATGGCCGACTGCTCTTTTAGGGTTTCCTTAGGATTTTAGTTACCTCTAGCCTACAAAAGGGCTTGCATTGTAAGGGTTTTGACAACAAGTTGGATCAATAAAGTTTGATTAATTTCGATTCTTCTTGTTAAGAGAGATTCGAGCCTTTTTACTTGCCTTGGCAAGGGTTGTAAGCAATCTTGCGTCTCGTCGTAGATGGTTCTACCGACTTGTCCATTAGAGTACACATATCTGTGGTGTCGTCGTTCTACCGCCTACAATCAAATTGTGTCTTTCGTTTGATTCTGGGTTTCGTAATCCAAGCGTTGGACCATCTCGCTAGATCCTTGGGCAAACATGCTACGTGTCACGAAACGAGTTGATCTAGGACCGTATTGGTGATGTAAGCATGGATCAGGGCCCACTCAATGATTCGGTCCGAGTTCCATTGGGCCTAGTCACACGTGCACGAGCCAAGCTTTTCAAGGAATCCCTCCAAGGCCTTGTTCGAATGGTCCAAGACCAACATGGAGTCCATTGGGATGTTGAAGGCTTAGAAGGAGACAAGCAAATCATCTACACCGTGATGCAAGCCCATGGTGAGTCAAGCGGGCCTCCAATTGATTGGGCAGAGTGTGGTCCTTAGGCCTTAATGTTGCTTAGGGTTAGATTAACTGCGTAGTAGAAGCATGGGCCGGCCCATCTCGACATCAAGATGGCCGACTGCTCTTTTAGAGTTTCCTTAGGGTTTTAATAACCTCTAGCCTAAAAAAGGGCTGGCTTTGTAAGGGTTTTGGACACAAGTTGGAACAATAAAGTTTGACTAATTCCGATTCTTAAAGTTAAGAGAGATCGAGCCTTTTTACTTGCTTTGGCATGGGTTGTGAGCAATCTTGCGTCTCGTCTTAGATTGTACTATCGACCTATCCATTAGAGTAATCACCTCGGTGGAGTCGTCGTTCTACCGCCTATAATCAAATTGTGTCGTCCCGTTTGATTCTAAGTTCCGCAATCCAAGCGTTGGACCACCTCGCTAGATCCTTGGGCAAACGTGCTACGTGCCTCGAAACGAGTTGTTCGAGATGTATCCATTAGAGTAATCCCCTCTGTGGTGTCGTCGTTCTACCGCCTATAATTATATCGTGTCGTCGTTTGGTTCTAGGTTCCGCTTTCCAAATCATCTTGCGTCTCGTCCACGATTGTTCTACCGACCTATCCATTAGAGTAGTCACCTCTGTGGAGTCATCGTTCTACCGTCTATAATCAAATCGTGTTGTCCGTTTGATTCTAGGTTCCGCAATCGGAGCGTTGGACCACCTCGCTAGATCCTTGCGCAAACATGCTACGAGTCACGAAAAGAGTTGATCGAGGACCGTATCAGTGATTTGTGCATGGATCAGGGCCCACGCCATGACACCGTCCGAGTTCCATTGGGCCCAATCACACGTGCACGAGTCAAGCTCTTCCAGGGTTCCCTCCAAGGCCTTGTTAGAATGGTCAAGACTAACATGGAGTCCATAGGGATATTGAAAGCCTAGAAGGAGACAAGCAAATCATCTACTCCGTGATCCAAGCCCGTGGAGAGTCAAGCGGGCCTCCAATTGATTGGACAGAGCGTGGTATTTTGGCCTTAATTTTGCTTAGGGTTAGATTAACTACACCCGGCCCATCTCGACACCAAGATGGCCGACTCCTCTTTTAGGGTTTCCTTAGGATTTTAGTAACCTCTAGCCTATAAAAGGGCTTGCATTGTAAGGGTTTTGGACACAAGTTGGATCAATAAAGTTTGATTAATTTCGATTCTTCTTGTTAAGAGAGATTCGAGCCTTTTTACTTGCCTTGGCAAGGGTTGTGAGCAATCTTGCGTCTCGTCGTAGATGGTTCTACCGACTTGTCCATTAGAGTACTCATATTTGTGGTGTCGTCGTTCTACCGCCTACAATCAAATTGTGTCTTTCGTTTGATTCTAGGTTTCGTAATCCAAGCATTGGACCATCTCGCTAGATCCTTGGGCAAACATGCTACGTGTCACGAAACGAGTTGATCTAGGACCGTATCAGTGATGTAAGCATGGATAAGGGCCCACTCAATGATCCCGTCCGAGATCCAATGGGCCTAGTCACACGTGCTCGAGCCAAGCTCTTCAAGGAATCCCTCCAAGGCCTTGTTCGAATGGTCCAAGACCAACATGGAGTCCATTGGGATATTGAAGGCTTAGATGGAGACAAGCAAATCATCTACACCATGATGCAAGCCCATGGAGAGTCAAGCGAGCCTCCAATTGATTGGGCAGAGTGTGGTCTTTAGGCCTTAATGTTGCTTAGGGTTAGATTAACTGTGTAGTAGAAGCATGGGCCGGCCCATCTCGACATCAAGATGGCCGACTGCTCTTTTAGAGCTTCCTTAGGGTTTTAGTAACCTCTAGCCTATAAAAGGGCTGGCTTTGTAAGGGTTTTGGACACAAGTTGGAACAATAAAGTTTGATTAATTTCGATTCTTAAAGTTAAGAGAGATCGAGCCTTCTTACTTGCCTTGGCATGGGTTGTGAGCAATCTTACGTCTCGTCTTAGATTGTTCTACCGACCTATCGATTAGAGTAATCACCTCGGTGGAGTCGTCGTTCTATCGCCTATCATCAAATCATGTCGTCCCGTTTGATTCTAGGTTCCGCAATCCAAGCGTTGGACCACCTCGCTGGATCCTTGGGCAAACGTGCTACGTTTTTCGAAACGAGTTGTTCGAGATGTATCCATTAGAGTAACCCCCTCTGTGGAGTCGTCGTTCTACCGCCTATAATAATATCGTGTCGTTGTTTGGCTCTAGGTTCCGCATTCCAAATCATCTGGCGTCTTGTCCACGATTGTTCTACCCACCTATCCATTAGAGTAGTCACCTCTGTGGAGTCATCGTTCTACCGTCTATAATCAAATCGTGTTGTCCGTTTGATTCTAGGTTCCGCAATCCGAGTGTTGGACCACCTCGCTAGATCCTTGCGCAAACATGCTACGTGTCTCGAAAAGAGTTGATCGAGGACCGTATCAGTGATTTGTGCATGGATCAGGGCCCACGCCATGACACCGTCCGAGTTCCATTGGGCCCAATCACACGTGCACGAGCCAAGCTCTTCCAGGGTTCCCTCCAAGGCCTTGTTCGAATGGTCCAAGACTAACATGGAGTCCATAGGGATATTGAAAGCCTAGAAGGCGACAAGCAAATCATCTACTCCGTGATCCAAGCCCGTGGAGAGTCAAGCGGGCCTCCAATTGATTGGACAGAGTGTGGTTTTTAGCCTTAATTTTGCTTAGGGTTAGATTAACTACACCCGGCCTACACTACAAGAAAATTGATCATCAGTGACAACACAAAGTCATCACAGAACATACAAATATCGTCACAAATACCTTTTATTGACGACTTTTTAATCGTCACAAAGTCGTCACTAAATCCCCGTCGGTAAAAGTAAACAGTGACAACCTAAAATGTCGTCACTAAATGGTTCTCATTAGTTACGACTTTAAGTAGAGCATTTTTGACAAAAGATCAAGTCGTCAATAAAACACTTCCAGATTGTCGTCACTAATGACAACTATTTAGTGACGACCTAAAATGTCGTCACTAAATAGTTGTCATTAGTGACAACAATCCGGAAGTGTTTTATTGACGAATTGACCTTTTGTCAAAAATGCTCTATTTAAGGTCGTCACTAAAAAGCACCGAAAGCCATTGTATATAACTATTTTACTGACAACAATTGTCGTCACAAATTTAGCTTAGATTTAGTGACAGTCTCTGTTGTGACAAGGAGTTTTTATTTTCTATTTTATAACAACTTTTTTTTGTCATTAGATAATTTCTCAATAGCTTAATAGTCATAATTTGGCTTGTAATCATTGCTAAATCATTGATTTTAAACAAATCATACAAATAAACATGAACGATTGATAACCAAAAGTATTTGCATTAGATTACATGGTAATAATATAGCATTCTCAAATGCCAAATTCAAGTGTACATTACCCAACTAATGCCTACAAAAATAACATTTGTCCAAAATATCACTTGTACATAAGGTACATTTACAAAAGCAATCATAGTTTAAGTAATTGAAGAACATTTAAATGAACCACTCCATGAGCAAAAGGCAATTTTGTCTTCAACATTCTTCAACCATAACCATAGATATCTTCCAAAAGCTAGTATGAATAGCATTTATCTGTCATAAAAGAGTAAAAGAAGTAGGTAAGGGGAGGAGTACAATAATAAAGAACAAGTAATGAGACTTAGATTATTAAGACAAAAATTACAATTCATTAAGAATCTCATATAATTTGGGCCCACATATTACAACACCAGCAAGAAGTTAGAAATCACAGTCCAATCTATACAAATACAACACTGCATAAGCTCAACTAAAGAGCTCTCTAAAACAGTTTTTTTTTTATTTTCTTTCTTCTTCTTTAAATAGCTCAACTTATTGAACAATTAAATTGGACTCCCACAGTAATTATTGTTTAATCTTTATGCTTTTGGTTGTTTATATATTAAAACACAGAAAGCAACTTATTGTACGAGGTGTGAATATAGGAGGTGCTAGCCCTCTTTGATTTTAGGAGTTTATGTTTCATAAATCATGAAGGAAACGATGCCTCTGTAGGATTAAACTGTGCAAAGAGAATGAGCTATTTGCCTCACAATGTGAAAGTGAAGACCATCTAAACAGGTGAAACCAATCAAAGTTCACAAACGCCCCCTTTGCATTATATTCATTTCTTTCAAGTCACTACATAGGCAAAAAGAAGATTGCTATCCATGCATGGTCTGTCGCTTGTACTTGGAAATAATATACTATTGCAGATGAACAATCAGATTTTTACCTCTCTATTGATAAATCAAGGACTCCATCAAAAGAGAACAAATATAATCGAGGGCACCAATAGAAAACCTCGGCCAAACTAGACTGGTTTCTAGTCAATTTCTTCGCTGGCTTTCACCAAGTTTCATAGACTTTTAGTCTTCTCTGAGTTTGCATTCGACCAGATCGAACAGCTGAAAATTCCTGGATGAACCAATTGAACCATTCAAAGGTTGAATATTTCCTAGGCAGATTTCCTGCAAAAAATACATAACTCAATTATCCAATTAAAAAATAAAACCCACCATTAAAGGAAAACCATGGCTGTAACATGTCAAATTTGTCTTCTTTTTCTGCTGCATTAGGGAAGCTAAAGAACAAGTTTTACTTTAAAAATATGTCTGGTGACCTTAAAATCTTATTGAGGTTCAATTACTTACTGAAGGGATTATGATGACGAACCAGGCTTTAAATATAAATGTTCATAATAAAAAATATAGACACTGAAAGAGAAAGAGAGACTGAGATATTGTCTATGCAGGTCTGTGGTAAATTTATAGCTCTGTCCTTTAGAAAATGGAAGGCTTTAATGATCATAACAGCTGTAGCCAACTTCCTTTACCGGCATCATTTACTGAGTGGAGCAAATATACCGACAAACACGCAATAGTTATCTGATTCCACTCAATCAGGTGTTTGGTAACACATTTATTGTGTTACAAGAATACATCAACACTAGATTTCCAATTGTACTAAGAGAAGCTCAAGGTAAAAAGGCTACAGCTCACAATGTATTTAACCTTTTAAACTCAGTAAACAACTTCAGTTAATTTGGTTACAGGTGGTGATACCATTCCATTCATATAAAATGCAAATTCCGTTAATCCGAAGAAGTTAATGAACAAATCTAACTGTGTTGTATTAAATTTATACGTTGTATTAACAAGTTTAGTGTTTCTGTGCATAAATTACCTGGGTTACTTACTTAGAGATGTTACATTCATCATCATCAGCTTCACTATGAATTTGAATTAGGCAAGACCAGAGTTAATTTGAAAAGGTTGAAAGTATTCAAGAGACCAAAGTTAATTTTTCCAGGTAACACAGCAAGACCAGAATGCAAGTGATATGAAAAAAGTTGAAAAGGAAAAAATTTTAATTTAAAATTAGAAAAGCAAAAATGAGCCAAAGTGGAGTATATCTTAGTATTGTCAACTGAACAGCAGCCCCAAGTTCAAAACAATTTAAGGGGCAATTTTGGCAAGTTTTGTGAAACGGTCAAATATATGCCCTCAGGTGAGGTAACACAATCAAGACCAGATTCCAGTTTCACAAAAGAACAATCAAAAGACGTCACAAGGTTGAAAATATGAAGAAAAAGAAAAGGCAGCAAAAGGAAAAGATCTTAGAATTGTCAACTGAACAGCATCACCTACACAAGTACAAAATAGTTGAAGAGCCAATTTTGGCATGTTTTAGGAAACACTCAACAGTTGCTCACAAATAGGCCTACTGAATAGTGCTTCAGAGACAATTTCAAATATATGGCTTTATTGGGTAACTTTTAGATACTTCAAATGACAAATTACATTTCAAAGGATGAAAATGTACTTCTAAAGAAAGGTGGTTAGTCATCCGCATAGATCACCTCTTTGGAGGCAACATTGGGAGCATCTTATGTTTCACTTCTCATGGCTATATACTCTCATTCACGGAAAGAAAACAAGATTGACCAAGAAAACCGAAAAGTAGCATGTCGAATTCTCTCCAGCGGTGGATTTGCATATTTACCTTATATATGAAGCTTCATATTAACATACGAATGATGTTGAAAACTCAAAAACAGTGAATAGTATGTTATGCTCTTTCTTGATAAATAGCTAGAGAAAAAAAACTATTTTCCCAATTGTTTTGTCAAATAAAATCAAATTTCTCGACACAAGGGGACATTGATTCCATATTTGGAAAAATATATGCTTTGGACTGGCCAGAGTCTCTCTCAAATTAAAAAAACATAAAATCTCCTCTTTTGGTTCAAGATTTCCGTTCGGGCATTTTATCAAACACTAAATGGGCGTGAAAAACTTCAGCATATTGTGCTCAATTGAGGTTATGACTAGCCCAAAATTTGTTATAAACACGAGATAAATCAGTCCAATCGACACCTAGAGCCTGTATATTCTAAAACCATAAACAATCAACAAGAAAATTGTACTAACAGAGACACGGAAAACATGCTTTGGGAGCTCAGACGTTTGTGCTTGAATGGGAACTGAAGTTCAAAGAGGGAAGACGACTTACAAGGCTTTCCTGGTGAAATTCGCAGGCGGCAATGGATATCCGATGGGTGGTGACGGCTCGGTGAGTTGGAAATCTCCGCTGCTGTTGCTGCTCAAGCCATCCACGGAAGAGGAGCAAGTGGAGAAGAATTTGATGAGAGTCTCGACGTCGTAGCTGTTCTTGCCCTTTTCACCGAGAACAGAAAGGTTGCTGAGGATGAGTTTTATTTTGGGCTTGGCGCGGACAGAGACGGCGGTAAAGGGGAAGGACTGTGGTGGAGGCGTTGGCAGAAAAGGCTTGTATTAGAAGTGGGGAGGAGCAGAATGGGAAATGAGGGGTTTTTGTGGAGGATTCGTTTGGGGAAATTGGGGGGAATTTGAGGACGGAGGGTGGAAAGAGAGTGGTGGCAGCCGGCAGCCGGCAGCCGGTTGAGGTGGTGGGAAATTTGGCAGTGGTGATTGGAAAAATTTTTATCGGATGATTGAAGCTGAAACCCCCATTTCCCTTTTGTGTGTTTTTTTCGTTGCTTGTTTCCTCCATTTTTTGCTCAGCCCGCCGCCTGGTTCCTCTTTTCCCTCTGCTTTTCCTTTTTATCCCTCGCGCTCTTCTTCTTTTTTCTTTCTTTCCCAGTTCGCCGAAGCTTTCATGCCCAAAACCTAGCCGCCCCTCTCTGTTTTTCTCCCTCTGCTCCCTTTGCTTAGCTTTCTTTCCCTCTTTTTTTTTGTGTCCGAAGCCTCTCCTTGCTCTCTTTCTCCTTTGGCCCTAAAAACTCATCTTTTCCTTTTTTCCTTTTTTCATTTTTTTCCCCCAAAAATTCCTTAAACTTACCAAGTGTCCCTAACATAAAAGAGACACTTGTCCAAATGCATGCCTCCCCACTTGTCACTTTCACTCTTTTTTTTCTTTTCTCTTTTTTTCCTTTTTTTCTTTGTTTTCTGAAATTTAGTATGATGACAAAAAATAAAATAAACCAGAACAAAAATAAAAAAATAAAATAAAAAATAAAAAAACCCTAGAATTGAAACAAATAAACCTATTAAATTAATTAAACAAATAAAGTTAAAAAATCAAAAATTTGGTGTCTACAATGTAATTGAAAATAATTAAACTCAAATAATATGGTTATAACATAGTTTCAATAAAAATAATCATTTTCCCAACATTTGAGACCAATCATCATGCTTTTTTTATTTTTAATTTGGTTTGAAGCATAGATTTTATTGCTATAGTATCATTCTTTATTTTTTAGTACAAAAACACAAATTTTCATCAATATAAGTGGCAAAATTTGTTAATTACATATAAGTGAAAATATACTTTTATAATTTGCAAATATTTTAGCCATGCAATTTTTTATAATTGCAGCACTAAAATACATCATTAATTGAAAATAACGAAAGTCAAATTCTATGGTTATAACAGACTTTCATTAAAAATAATCAAATGCTATTAATAAGACATTATTGTTAAGTCAAAATCAAAGAAAATTTAGTGATGACATAATGTTATCACTAATTTATTCAAGATTATAATGACAAGAAAAGTCATCACTAATTAAATTGCTAGTTTTTAATATTGTCAATTGCTAGTTTTTAATACTTTTGTGAAAATATTGATAATGGTTGAGAAAATTTTGTTACATTACTGCAAGTGATAAATGTACTTTTGTTCTTTTTCAAACATTTATTTTAATGTTTAATTTTGTTTAAAACTATTGTACTAGTATAGATTTGCAAGACAAAACTTAAGTTCTCAATAGTTAAAAAATTCATTACAGAGAAAACACAAAGTAGTAGTTGCAAAATGTGTATAAATTACAGATATTTTAATGTGTATAAATTACAGTTTATTTTAATGTTTAATTTTGTTTGAAACTATTTTACTAGTATAGATTTGCAAGACATAGATTTATGGGTAATTTCTTTTCTTTTTTTGCTTTCACATATTTAATTTATGTTAAATACAAAACCTACCAGTTTCCCTTTCATAAAAATATTACTGCAACACTTTTTGAATTTTACTTACAAACATTTATGTATTTAACATAAATAAAATGATTTAGAGTGAAATGCCCATAAAGAGCAGAATATTTGTTCATGTAATGGAAGAAACCCACAAAGAGTTGGTACTTTATGGGCCATTTCTTTTTTTAAAAAAATTTAATTTATGTTGAAAAGATAACCTGCCAGTTTTCGTTTGTAAGAAATCAGTGTAACACTTTTTGAATTTTACTTACAAACATTTATAAATTTATCATAAATTATATGTTTGAGAGTAAAATGCCCATAAAAAGTTGGTACTTTGAATAGATAATGCTCATTTGCCCATAAACTACACTCCTTGAAGGCTATTTTGTTAATTACTTTGTAGTACTTTGTTATTCCTTTGCTAATACTACTTGGCATGTAGTACAGAGGATAAATCTGGCATAAATTTCTTATTCCATTGATAAAAAGACCTGCCTGCCTTATAACTATTATAATGAAAGATATATCTTTAGAGTTTATAACAAATTATTACTTAAGTTTGAGAAAATTATAAAATATTTATGCATAGTTTATCAAGATACCATTCGCAATTTCCTAATAAAAAAATAGGAGCTAAATTGTAAAATCTAGGGTGCCATAATAGAAATAATAAAATTGGTGTATTACATATGGGGGTTAAATTGCAAAAGTTAGAGTGCCATAGTAAAATTAATGAAATTGGTGAATTACATATGGGGCTAAATTACAAAAGTTAGGGAGTAATAATAGAATTAAAGAAATCGGTGTACTACATATGGGGCTAAATTGTAAAAGTTAAGGTATTATAATGGAATTAATGGAATTTTTTACAACATTTAGGGCTAAATCGCAAAAGTTAGGGTGGCACAGTAGAATTAATGAAAGTGACTTAGAAATAAGTACTTTAAACAGTGATGATTAATTCTTGTCACTAAATCCGAATCGGTAGAGTGACAGTGACGATATTAGAAGTTGTCACTATATAGATCATTTTAGTGACAACGTTTTTCAAGGTCGTCACTGAAGACTTAGTTACTTTAAGCAATTATGACAACTTTCCTTGTCGTCACTAAACAACCACGTTTTGTGACAACTTTTGTCGTCACTAGAAAATGTTGTCACTAATGACCATATTTCTTGCAGTGTAGTTTGTGACGAAAATAACGGGTCGTCACTAAACATTTAGTTACTTTGATGCAATTGTGACAACTTTAGGTATCGCGACTAAAGAAACTCCTTTTGTGACGACTTATTGTCATCACTACAAAATGTTGTCACTAATAACTTTTTTTTTTAGTGATCAGTGACGACAACAAAAAATCGTCCGTAAATAGGCCAAGCAATAGTGATGATGTTCTTAATGTCGTCACTATTGTGTGTTCTAAACACTCCCGCGCTCTTGCTAAATCTTGGCGGGAATTTACTAGTGACAACTTTTCTAAGTCGTCACAAATGAGTTGGCTCCCATTAGAGGTTTGTGACGAGTTAGAAAGTTGTCAATAAAGGATCTCCTTTTGTGACAACTTTTTTTCGTCACAGAGAAAAGTTGTCACTGATGACCAATTTTCTTGTAGTGCCATCTCGACACCAAGATGGCCGACTGCTCTTTTAGGGTTTCCTTAGGATTTTAGTAACCTCTAGCCTACAAAAGGGCTTGCATTGTAAGGGTTTTGACCACAAGTTGGATCAATAAAGTTTGATTAATTTCGATTCTTCTTGTTAAGAGAGATTCGAGCCTTTTTACTTGCCTTGGCAAGGGTTGTGAACAATCTTGCGTCTCGTCGTAGATGGTTCTACCGACTTGTCCATTAGAGTACTCATATCTGTTGTGTCGTCGTTCTACCGCCTACAATCAAATCGTGTCTTTCGTTTGATTCTAGGTTTCGTAATCCAAGCATTGGACCATCTCGCTATATCCTTGGGCAAACATGCTACGTGTCACGAAACGAGTTGATCTAGGACCGTATCAGTGATGTAAGCATGGATAAGGGCCCACTCAATGATCCCGTCCGAGATCCAATGGGCCTAGTCACACGTGCACGAGCCAAGCTCTTCAAGGAATCCCTCCAAGGCCTTGTTCAAATGGTCCAAGACCAACATGGAGTCCATTGGGATATTGAAGGCTTAGAAGGAGACAAGCAAATCATCTACACCATGATGCAAGCCCATGGAGAGTCAAGCGGGCCTCCAATTGATTGGGCAAGTGTGGTCTTTAGGCCTTAATGTTGCTTAGGGTTAGATTAACTGTGTAGTAGAAGCATGGGCCGGCCCATCTCGACATCAAGATGGCCGACTGCTCTTTTAGAGCTTCCTTAGGGTTTTAGTAACCTCTAGCCTATAAAAGGGCTGGCTTTGTAAGGGTTTTGGACACAAGTTGGAACAATAAAGTTTGATTAATTTCGATTCTTAAAGTTAAGAGAGATCGAGCCTTTTTACTTGCCTTGGCATGGGTTGTGAGCAATCTTGCGTCTCGTCTTAGATTGTTCTACCGACCTATCGATTAGAGTAATCACCTCGGTGGAGTCGTCGTTCTATCGCCTATAATCAAATCATGTCGTCCCGTTTGATTCTAGGTTTCGCAATCCAAGCGTTGGACCACCTCGCTGGATCCTTGGGCAAACGTGCTACGTTTTTCGAAACGAGTTGTTCGAGATGTATCCATTAGAGTAATCCTGATACGAACCAAGAGACACCAGTGCGAACTATTCGAGTTCCCCTAGGACCCGTAACTCGAGCACGAGCTAACAAGATGAGGAAGGAACTCCAAGGACTTGTTCATGAGATACAAGGCCAAGAAATTGTCCCCAAGGTCATTGAGGGGCTTGAGCATGAAGGAATGAAAGTCATCCATGTAGTGCACGCCAAAGAGAACCATGTGCGACCCTTCTCTAGTCACATTTGCTGTTTTAGTTAAGTCATTGTAATAAGGGCTTAATGGTCCATAGCCTTGCTTTATTTACCTAAGCGATTCAAGTCAAATTTCCCAACCTATTCAAGTCAAATTTTCCAACCTGTTCAAGTCAAATTTTCCACCCTTGTTCCCAAAAACAACCAAATCAGTTCCAATCTTGAACTTGACCTTAGAATTTATGGGAACCAGCAAATAGGAAGACTAATCCTTGTTTCCAAAGGATTAAAGAAGAAAAGTCAGCCTTGGGTTTCCAAAACAGTCCTACCACAACACAAATTCATCTTCCATTCGGATTCCATCTTTGCAACCATTGGGGAATTTCTGTCCAATCATTAATTCTGGAAATTTTCGTGCATCATTAGGTTAGTTTTAAGTGTCATTCTGAATCCTCTAAGTGTCCATTTATCTACCAAAACACTGCCCAGAAATGCAGCAACCAGCAGCTCAAAATTCCAGTTTTGGGTAGAGTTTTTGTCTAGGATCCTTAAAATTCAACTTTGAGTCATTCATTGAGTCGTGGTCAGTCCCTTCATCTTTTGTTCTTTTTTCGTTCAAAGTGCTACAATCTTGTGACCCTGGTTGGTAAGTCGATCCACACTAGAAGGAGTTCTAACTTCTTCGAGGAGTTGACCGAGGAGCCTTGAAAATACCTTGGTGAGTTCTTAGAGTGTTCAAACACGAGAGCGAGAGTAAACACGTGAGGAAGTGTGCGAGATAAACTTTGCTTCTTTCCATTATTATTTTTTTTACCCTACCATGGCTAACGAGGGGGGAGCAAGCTCCCAAGCTTTTGATCTTAAACTTTTCACAGAAGCAATCAAAGGCGAATTGGGACGCATGATGGACCAAAAACTTGAACTGATGCACCAACGCATTGACAGCTTAGAGTTGTCTCATGGAAGCTCCAAAGGCAGCCGTGGAAAGGCTTATGCACATGAGTCTAGCGACTCTAACTCAGA
Organism: Coffea arabica; assembly: GCF_036785885.1. Classification (NCBI taxonomy): domain Eukaryota; kingdom Viridiplantae; phylum Streptophyta; class Magnoliopsida; order Gentianales; family Rubiaceae; genus Coffea; species Coffea arabica. The sequence goes on from NC_092314.1 coordinate 23,576,756, forward strand.
CAACAACTATGAGCATAAGCAAAGTAGGTCCAAGCGTGATGCTAGGCCTTCAAATGACCACATTCCGGGCATAAAGATGAAAATTCCGCCTTTCCAAGGACGATCAGACCCTGATGCCTACTTAGAGTGGGAGAAGCGGATTGAACTTGTTTTCGACTGCAATACTTACTCGGAAGAGCAAAAGGTCAAGTTGGCCGTGGTCGAATTCACCGACTACGCCGTTGTGTGGTGGGATCAACTCTCCACTAGTCGAAGGAGGAGTCGTGAACCTACCATACAAACTTGGACAGAGCTAAGACGACTAATGAGGAAGCGTTTCGTACCTAGTCACTACTACCGTGACTTGTACCAAAAGCTTCAAAGCCTCAACCAAGGAGCACGAAGTGTCGAGGACTATCACAAAGAAATGGAAATACTCATGCTACGGGCAGACATCATGGAGGATCGAGAAGCAACAATGGCACGCTTCTTGAACGGACTAAGGCCCGAAATCGCTGACCAAGTAGAGTTACACCACTATGTGGAACTTGGGGATTTGGTGGAAAAGGCCATCAAGATTGAAAGGAGGATTAAGAGGAGGGGTTCGACTCGGAGTTACTCCAACTTTTCACCCTCTTATCTCCGAACTACACCACCAAAGAAAGAGGATAAAGGGCCGAGTAATTCCATCCCTTCAAGACCAAGGCCGGATATGACTAAGTGGGAGTCTACGGCAACACCAAAGACTGCCATTGAGTCGAGCATGGGGCGAAATCGAGATACTAGATGCTTCAAATGCCAAGGCCGAGGGCATATTGCTAGCCAATGCCCGAACCAACGCACTATGATCATCTTACCCAATGGTGAGTTTTTCACCGATGATGAGGATGAGAAGGAGGAGTTGCCATCCCTTGAGGAAGAAGAGGAAGAAGAGGAAGCATTACCCGTCGATGAACGAGTTGGACTCGTTGTCAGACGAGCCTTAGCAACCCAAGTGAAAGCTGCCGACCATGCACAAAGGGAGAACATTTTCTACACCCGTTGCTATATCAAAGGCAAGGTATGTAGTTTGATCATAGATGGAGGTAGTTGTGCTAACGTCGCTAGTGCCTTGATGGTGGAGAAACTAGCACTACCCACTCTACGACATCCAACACCTTATCGTTTGCAATGGTTGAATGATAGTGGGGATGTTCGTGTGACCAAGCAAGTCCAAGTACCTTTCCGAATTGGAAAGTATGAGGACGTGGTGTTATGCGACGTGGTCCCTATGCAAGCATGTCACATACTATTGGGGAGACCATGGCAATTCGACAAGGGAGTTACATTCGATGGCATTACCAATAAATACTCCTTCAAGCAAGGCGAGAAGAGGATTGTGCTTGTGCCACTCACTCCTATCCAAGTTCGTGAAGATCAAGAAAGCCTGAACAAGGAGAGCGAGCTTGAGAATGAGAAGAAAAAAATAGAAAAAATCGAGAGCTCAACAGGAAATGATAAGGCCGAGAAAATTGAGAGGAAAAAGACATATAGTGAGCCGGCCAAAATTGAAAAGAGAGAGAAAAGGCAAAGTCTATTGATAAAAGCCAATGTAGTAAGAAAAGCTTTGAGTGTTAATACACCCATCTTTGTACTTTTGTGCAAAGAGGTGTTGGTTGTTACAAGTGATCTTACTAACACTCTACCATCTAGTATTGTCTCTCTTTTGCAGGATTATGAGGATGTCTTTCCCGATGAGATTCCAAATGGACTACCACCAATAAGGGGAATTGAGCATCAAATTGACTTGGTTCCAGGTGCCCCACTTCCTAACAGACCAGCCTACAAAATGGGTCCAGATGAGACAAAGGAGCTCCAACGCCAAATCGAAGAGCTTCTAACAAAGGGATGGGCACGAGAAAGCTTGAGCCCATGTGCGGTTCCCGTCATCTTGGTGCCTAAAAAGGATGGAAGTTGGCGAATGTGCACTGACTGTAGGGCCGTTAATGCAATAACGGTAAAATATCGTCACCCTATTCCTAGACTTGATGATATGTTAGATGAGCTATATGGTGCTGTGATTTTCACTAAAATTGATCTAAAAAGCGGTTATCATCAAATTAGGATGAAAGAGGGGGATGAATGGAAAACGGCCTTTAAAACCAAACATGGCTTGTACGAGTGGTTAGTTATGCCATTTGGACTAACTAATGCACCTAGTACGTTCATGAGGTTGATGAACCACGTACTTCGTCCATTCCTTGGAAAATTTGTAGTTGTATATTTTGACGATATCCTGATTTATAGTAGGAGCTTAGATGAGCATGTTGAACATGTGAAGCTTGTTCTTGATGTACTTCGAAGGGAAAAGCTCTATGCTAACCTTAAGAAGTGCTCCTTTTGTACTGATCAACTTGTCTTCCTAGGCTTTGTTGTGAGTAAACAGGGAATCAAAGTGGACGAGGAGAAGGTTAAAGCAATTCGAGAATGGCCTACTCCAAGCACGGTGGGTGAGGTACGTAGCTTCCATGGTCTTGCTAGTTTTTATAGACGATTTGTTAAAGATTTTAGTACCATTGCTGCACCTCTAACTGCTGTAATTAAGAAAAATGAGCCATTTGTGTGGAGAGATGCTCAAGTACGTGCTTTCCAAATGCTTAAACATCAACTCACACATGCACCACTACTTGCATTACCATGCTTTGACAAGATGTTTGAAATAGAGTGTGATGCATCTGGGGTGGGTATTGGAGCTGTCCTAATGCAAGAGGGCAAACCAATTGCATACTTTAGTGAAAAACTCAATGGGGCAGCTTTGAACTATTCCACTTATGATAAGGAGTTGTACTCCTTAATCCGTGCTTTAGAAACTTGGCAACATTACTTGAGACCAAGGGAATTTGTCATACACACTGACCATGAGTCGCTTAAGCACATTAAGTCACAACACAAGTTGAATAAGCGTCATGTTAGGTGGATTGCATTTATTGAAACCTTCCCTTATGTGATTAAGTACAAAGTGGGGAAAACTAATGTTGTTGCTGATGCATTATCACGTCGGTACTCTTTGCTCACTCAACTTGATGCAAGGTTGTTAGGATTTGAATTAGTCAAAGAGTTATACACCAATGACCCAGATTTCTCAGGTATTTATGACTCTTGTGGTTCAGCAACTCAAGGTAAATTCTACATCCTTGATGGATTTCTTTTCTACCTCAATCGACTATGTATACCTAACTGCTCTATTCGCTCTTTACTTGTTAGGGAAGCACACGGAGGTGGCTTGATGGGACACTTTGGCGTAGCTAAAACCTTAGCTATCCTTCAAGAGCACTTCCATTGGCCAAGGATGAAACGAGATGTGGAGCGAATGGTGGCTAAATGCATTACTTGCCACAAAGCTAAGTCTAAACTTCAACCCTATGGCCTTTATAGTCCTTTACCTGTACCTAAGGAACCTTGGACCGACATTTCCATGGATTTTGTTTTAGGGTTGCCTAGGTCAAAGAGGGGAAATGATAGCATCTTTGTTATTGTTGACAGATTTTCAAAAATGGCACATTTTATACCATGTCACAAAACAGATGATGCATCGCACATTGCTGATTTGTTTTTCAAAGAAATCATTAGATTGCATGGCATGCCTAGGACAATTGTCTCTGATAGGGATGTCAAATTTTTGAGTTACTTTTGGAAAACTTTGTGGGGAAAATTGGGTACCAAATTGCTATTTTCTACTACTAGTCACCCACAAACTGATGGCCAAACTGAGGTTGTCAATCGTACACTATCTACACTCTTGCGTGCCATCATTAGAAAAAACATTAGAACCTGGGAAGAGTGTTTACCCCATGTTGAGTTTGCATACAATCGCACGGTGCATAGTTCTACTCATTTTTCACCATTTGAAATAGTCTATGGTTTTAATCCTTTAACACCACTAGACTTATCACCTTTACCTTCTTCTGAGCACATTAACATGGATGGTGCTAAACGAGCAGATTTTGTCAAGAAATTACACGAGCAGGTACGCCTAAACATTGAGCGAAGGATGGACCAAGTTGCTCAACGGGTTAACAAGGGACGCCAACGCGTTGTGTTTGAACCTGGTGACTGGGTGTGGTTACATCTACGCAAGGAAAGGTTCCCAGTCCAAAGGCGCAATAAATTACTTCCCCGAGGAGATGGGCCGTTCCAAGTCATCAAGCGCATCAATGACAATGCTTACAAACTGGACCTACCCGGTGAGTACAATGTGAGCGCTACATTCAATGTCTCTGATCTATCTCCTTTTCTTGCAGACGATGAAGCTGATTTGAGGACAAATCCTTTTGAAGAGGAGGGGGATGATACGAACCAAGAGACACCAGTGCGAACTATTCGAGTTCCCCTAGGACCCGTAACTCGAGCACGAGCTAACAAGATGAGGAAGGAACTCCAAGGACTTGTTCATGAGATACAAGGCCAAGAAATTGTCCCCAAGGTCATTGAGGGGCTTGAGCATGAAGGAATGAAAGTCATCCATGTAGTGCACGCCAAAGAGAACCATGTGTGACCCTTCTCTAGTCACATTTGCTGTTTTAGTTAAGTCATTGTAATAAGGGCTTAATGGTCCATAGCCTTGCTTTATTTACCTAAGCGATGATCTCATAAGGTTATTTACCTAAGCAATGACCTCATAAGGTTGTTTACCTAAGGGATGACCTCATAAGGTTTGGTCAAGCCCACAATTCTTAGTCTTATGGAATAGTCAAGCCTACAATTGTTAGTCTTAGTCAAGACCACAACTCTAGACTAGTTCCACATTTAGTTGTTCATCTCTATGTAAGGCTATAAATAGCCCACACTTCCAATGGTTTAGGCATTCAATCAATAAATCAGATTTTGAGAGTTTTCTTGGTTTCTCCAAGGCTTCTTGAATACCTTAGAATTTCTCTAGGTGTTCGTGACTTATCAATCTAGAATCGCACTAGGTTGTGGCGTCTTCTACCATTATACCAAGGTTCGTTAACCACGTGATTAACGGGTTGAGGTCATCCGCTTCAAACTTGGTGTCCTCTTGTCGATCCTGAAGCTAATCTTTTACGGGTTTCGTCACAAGGTTGGCGACGTTCGTATCAGCAGCCGTGGAAAGGCTTATGCACATGAGTCTAGCGACTCTAACTCAGACAACAACTATGAGCATAAGCAAAGTAGGTCCAAGCGTGATGCTAGGCCTTCAAATGACCACATTCCGGGCATAAAGATGAAAATTCCGCCTTTCCAAGGACGATCAGACCCTGATGCCTACTTAGAGTGGGAGAAGCGGATTGGACTTGTTTTCGACTGCAATACTTACTCGGAAGAGCAAAAGGTCAAGTTGGCCGTGGTCGAATTCACCGACTACGCCGTTGTGTGGTGGGATCAACTCTCCACTAGTCGAAGGAGGAGTCGTGAACCTACCATACAAACTTGGACAGAGCTAAGACGACTAATGAGGAAGCGTTTCGTACCTAGTCACTACTACCATGACTTGTACCAAAAGCTTCAAAGCCTCAACCAAGGAGCACGAAGTGTCGAGGACTATCACAAAGAAATGGAAATACTCATGCTACGGGCAGACATCATGGAGGATCGAGAAGCAACAATGGCACGCTTCTTGAACGGACTAAGGCCCGAAATCGCTGACCAAGTAGAGTTACACCACTATGTGGAACTTGGGGATTTGGTGGAAAAGGCCATCAAGATTGAAAGGAGGATTAAGAGGAGGGGTTCGACTCGGAGTTACTCCAACTTTTCACCCTCTTATCTCCGAACTACACCACCAAAGAAAGAGGATAAAGGGCCGAGTAATTCCATCCCTTCAAGACCAAGGCCGGATATGACTAAGTGGGAGTCTACGGCAACACCAAAGACTGCCATTGAGTCGAGCATGGGGCGAAATCGAGATACTAGATGCTTCAAATGCCAAGGCCGAGGGCATATTGCTAGCCAATGCCCGAACCAAGCATGGATAAGGGCCCACTCAATGATCCGGTCCGAGATCCAATGGGCCTAGTCACACGTGCTCGAGCCAAGCTCTTCAAGGAATCCCTCCAAGGCCTTGTTCGAATGGTCCAAGACCAACTTGGAGTCCATTGGGATATTGAAGGCTTAGAAGGAGACAAGCAAATCATCTACACCATGATGCAAGCCCATGGAGAGTCAACCGGGCCTCCAATTGATTGGGCAGAGTGTGGTCTTTTGGCCTTAATGTCGCTTAGAGTTAGATTAACTGCGTATTAGAAGCATGGGCCGGCCCATCTCGACATCAAGATGGCCGACTGCTCATTTAGAGCATCCTTAGGGTTTTAGTAACCTCTAGCCTATAAAAGGGCTGGCTTTGTAAGGGTTTTGGACACAAGTTGGAACAATAAAGTTTGATTAATTTCGATTCTTAAAGTTAAGAGAGATCGAGCCTTTTTACTTGCCTTGGCATGGGTTGTGAGCAATCTTGCGTCTCGTCTTAGATTGTTCTACCGACCTATCGATTAGAGTAATCACCTCGGTGGAGTCGTCGTTCTATCGCCTATAATCAAATCATGTCGTCCCGTTTGATTCTAGGTTCCGCAATCCAAGCGTTGGACCACCTCGCTGGATCCTTGGGCAAACGTGCTACGTTTTTCGAAACGAGTTGTTCGAGATGTATCCATTAGAGTAATCCCCTCTGTGGAGTCGTCGTTCTACCGCCTATAATAATATCGTGTCATTGTTTGGCTCTAGGTTCCGCATTCCAAATCATCTTGCGTCTCATCCACGATTGTTCTACCCACCTATCCATTAGAGTAGTCACCTCTGTGGAGTCATCGTTCTGCCGTCTATAATCAAATTGTGTTGTCCGTTTGATTCTAGGTTCCGCAATCCGAGTGTTGGAGCACCTCGCTAGATCCTTGCGCAAACATGCTACGTTTCTTGAAAAGGGTTGATCGAGGACCGTATCAGTGATTTGTGGATGGATCAGGGCCCACGCCATGACCCTGTCCGAGTTCCATTGGGCCCAGTCACACGTGCACGGGCCAAGCTCTACAAGGGTTCCTTCCACGGCCTTGTTCGAATGGTCCAAAACTAGCATGGAGTCCATAGGGATATTGAAAGCCTAGAAGGAGACAAGCAAATCATCTACTCCATGATCCAAGCCCGAGGAGAGTCAAGCGGGCCTCCAATTGATTGGACAGAGCGTGGTATTTTGGACTTAATTTTGCTTAGGGTTAGATTAACTACACGACTGCTCTTTTAGGGTTTCCTTAGGATTTTAGTAACCTCTAGCCTACAAAAGGGCTTGTATTGTAAGGATTTTGGCCACAAGTTGGATCAATAAAGTTTGATTAATTTCGATTCTTCTTGTTAAGAGAGATTCGAGCCTTTTTACTTGCCTTGGCAAGGGTTGTGAGCAATCTTGCGTCTCGTCGTAGATGGTTCTACCGACTTGTCCATTAGAGTACTCATATCTGTGGTGTCGTCGTTCTACCGCCTACAATCAAATCGTGTCTTTCGTTTGATTCTGGGTTTCGTAATCCAAGCGTTGGACCATCTCGCTAGATCCTTGGGCAAACATGCTACGTGTCACGAAACGAGTTGATCTAGGACTGTATCGGTGATGTAAGCATGGATCAGGGCCCACTCAATGATTCGGTCCGAGTTCCATTGGGCCTAGTCACACGTGCACGAGCCAAGCTCATCAAGGAATCCCTCCAAGGCCTTGTTCGAATGGTCCAAGACCAACATGGAGTCCATTGGGATGTTGAAGGCTTAGAATGAAACAAAGAAATCATCTACACCGTGATGCAAGCCCATGGTAAGTCAAGCGGGCCTCCAATTGATTGGGCAGAGTGTGGTCTTTAGGCCTTAATGTTGCTTAGGGTTAGATTAACTGCGTATTAGAAGCATGGGCCGGCCCATCTCGACATCAAGATGGCCGACTGCTCTTTTAGAGTTTCCTTAGGGTTTTAATAACCTCTAGCCTAAAAAAGGGCTGGCTTTGTAAGGGTTTTGGACACAAGTTGGAACAATAAAGTTTGATTAATTCCGATTCTTAAAGTTAAGAGAGATCGAGCCTTTTTACTTGCTTTGGCATGGGTTGTAAGCAATCTTGCGTCTCGTCTTAGATTGTACTATCGACCTATTCATTAGAGTAATCACCTCGGTGGAGTCGTCATTCTACCGTCTATAATCAAATTGTGTCGTCCCGTTTGATTCTAGGTTCCGCAATCCAAGCGTTGGACCACCTCGCTAGATCCTTGGGCAAACGTGCTACGTGTCTCGAAACGAGTTGTTCGAGATGTATCCATTAGAGTAATCCCCTCTGTGGTGTCGTCGTTCTACCGCCTATAATTATATCGTGTCGTCGTTTGGTTCTAGGTTCCGCTTTCCAAATCATCTTGCGTCTCGTCCACGATTGTTCTACCGACCTATCCATTAGAGTAGTCACCTCTGTGGAGTCATCGTTCTACCGTCTATAATCAAATCGTGTTGTCCGTTTGTTTCTAGGTTCCGCAATCCGAGCGTTGGACCACCTCGCTAGATCCTTGCGCAAACATGCTACGAGTCACGAAAAGAGTTGATCGAGGACCGTATCAGTGATTTGTGCATGGATCAGGGCCCACGCCATGACACCGTCCGAGTTCCATTGGGCCCAATCACACGTGCACGAGCCAAGCTCTTCCAGGGTTCCCTCCAAGGCCTTGTTCGAATGGTCCAAGACTAACATGGAGTCCATAGGGATATTGAAAGCCTAGAAGGAGACAAGCAAATCATCTACTCCGTGATCCAAGCCCGTGGAGAGTCAAGCGGGCCTCCAATTGATTGGACAGAGCGTGGTATTTTGGCCTTAATTTTGCTTAGGGTTAGATTAACTACACCCGGCCCATATCAACACCAAGATGGCCGACTCCTCTTTTAGGGTTTCCTTAGGATTTTAGTAACCTCTAGCCTATAAAAGGGCTTGCATTGTAAGGGTTTTGGACACAAGTTGCATCAATAAAGTTTGATTAATTTCGATTCTTCTTGTTAAGAGAGATTCGAGCCTTTTTACTTGCCTTGGCAAGGGTTGTGAGAAATCTTGCGTCTCGTCGTAGATGGTTCTACCGACTTGTCCATTAGAGTACTCATATCTGTGGTGTCGTCGTTCTACCGCCTACAATCAAATCGTGTCTTTCGTTTGATTCTAGTTTTCGTAATCCAAGTATTGGACCATCTCGCTAGATCCTTGGGCAAACATGCTACGTGTCACGAAACGAGTTGATGTAGGACCGTATCAGTGATGTAAGCATGGATAAGGGCCCACTCAATGATCCGGTCCGAGATCCAATGGGCCTAGTCACACGTGCACGAGCCAAGCTCTTCAAGGAATCCCTCCAAGGCCTTGTTCGAATGGTCCAAGACCAACATGGAGTCCATTGGGATATTGAAGGCTTAGAAGAAGACAAGCAAATCATCTACACCATGATGCAAGCCCATGGAGAGTCAACCGGGCCTCCAATTGATTGGGCAGAGTGTGGTCTTTAGGCCTTGATGTTGCTTAGGGTTAGATTAACTGTGTAGTAGAAGCATGGGCCGGCCCATCTCGACATCAAGATGGCCGACTGCTCTTTTAGAGCTTCCTTAGGGTTTTAGTAACCTCTAGCCTATAAAAGGGCTTGCTTTGTAAGGGTTTTGGACACAAGTTGGAACAATAAAGTTTGATTAATTTCGATTCTTAAAGTTAAGAGAGATCGAGCCTTTTTACTTGTCTTGGCATGGGTTGTGAGCAATCCTGCGTCTCGTCTTAGATTGTTCTACCGACCTATCGATTAGAGTAATCACCTCGGTGGAGTCGTCGTTCTATCGCCTATCATCAAATCATGTCGTCCCGTTTGATTCTAGGTTCCGCAATCCAAGCGTTGGACCACCTCGCTGGATCCTTGGGCAAACGTGCTACGTTTTTCGAAACGAGTTGTTCGAGATGTATCCATTGGAGTAATCCCCTCTGTGAAGTCGTCGTTCTGCCGCCTATAATAATATCGTGTCGTTGTTTGGCTCTAGGTTCCACATTCCAAATCATCTTGCGTCTCGTCCACGATTGTTCAACCCACCTATCCATTAGAGTAGTCACCTTTGTGGAGTCATCGTTCTACCGTCTATAATCAAATCGCGTTGTCCGTTTGATTCTAGCTTCCGCAATCCGAGTGTTGGACCACCTCGCTAGATCTTTGCGCAAACATGCTACGTGTCTTGAAAAGAGTTGATCGAGGACCGTATCAATGATTTGTGGATGGATCAGGGCCCACGCCATGACCCTGTCCGAGTTCCATTGGGCCCAGTCACACGTGCACGAGCCAAGATCTACAAGGGTTCCTTCCAAGGCCTGGTTCGAATGGTCCAAAACTAGCATGGAGTCCATAGGGATATTGAAAGCCTAGAAGGAGACAAGCAAATCATCTACTCCGTGATCCAAGCCCGTGGAGAGTCAAGCGGGCCTCCAATTGATTGGACAGAGCGTGGTATTTTGGCCTTAATTTTGCTTAGGGTTAGATTAACTACACCCGGCCCATCTCGACACCAATATGGCCGACTGCTCTTTTAGGGTTTCCTTAGGATTTTAGTAACCTCTAGCTTACAAAAGGGCTTGCATTGTAAGGGTTTTGACCACAAGTTGGATCAATAAAGTTTGATTAATTTCGATTCTTCTTGTTAAGAGAGATTCGAGCCTTTTTACTTGCCTTGGCAAGGGTTGTGAGCAATCTTGCGTATCGTCGTAGATGGTTCTACCGACTTGTCCATTAGAGTACTCATATCTGTGGTGTCGTCGTTCTACCGCCTACAATCAAATCGTGTCTTTCGTTTGATTCTGGGTTTCGTAATCCAAGCGTTGGACCATCTCGCTAGATCCTTGGGCAAACATGCTACGTGTCACGAAACGAGTTGATCTAGGACCGTATCGGTGATGTAAGCATGGATCAGGGCCCACTCAATGATTCGGTCCGAGTTCCATTGGGCCTAGTCACACGTGCACGAGCCAAGCTCTTCAAGGAATCCCTCCAAGGTCTTGTTCGAATGGTCCAAGACCAACATGGAGTCCATTGGGATGTTGAAGGCTTAGAAGGAGACAAGCAAATCATCTACACCGTGATGCAAGCCCATGGTGAGTCAAGCGGGCCTCCAATTGATTGGGCAGAGTGTGGTCTTTAGGCCTTAATGTTGCTTAGGGTTAGATTAACTGCGTAGTAGAAGCATGGGCCGGCCCATCCCGACATCAAGATGGCCGATTGCACTTTTAGAGTTTCCTTAGGGTTTTAATTACCTCTAGCCTAAAAAAGGGATGGCTTTGTAAGGGTTTTGGACACAAGTTGGAATAATAAAGTTTGATTAATTCCGATTCTTAAAGTTAAGAGAGATCGAGCCTTTTTACTTGCCTTGGCATGGGTTGTGAGCAATCTTGCGTCTCGTCTTAGATTGTACTATCGACCTATCCATTAGAGTAATCACCTCGGTGGAGTCGTCATTCTACCGCCTATAATCAAATTGTGTCGTCCCGTTTGATTCTAGGTTCTGCAATCCAAGCATTGGACCACCTCGCTAGATCCTTGGGCAAACGTGCTAAGTGTCTCGAAACGAGTTGTTCGAGATGTATCCATTAGAGTAATCCCCTCTGTGGTGTCGTCGTTCTACCGCCTATAATTATATCGTGTCGTCGTTTGGTTCTAGGTTCCGCTTTCCAAATCATCTTGCGTCTCGTCCACGATTGTTCTACCGACCTATCCATTAGAGTAGTCACCTCTGTGGAGTCATCGTTCTACAGTCTATAATCAAATCGTGTTGTCCGTTTGTTTCTAGGTTCCGCAATCCGAGCGTTGGACCACCTCGCTAGATCCTTGCGCAAACATGCTACGAGTCACGAAAAGAGTTGATCGAGGACCGTATCAGTGATTTGTGCATGGATCAGGGCCCACGCCATGACACCGTCCGAGTTCCATTGGGCCCAATCACACGTGCACGAGCCAAGCTCTTCCAGGGTTCCTCCAAGGCCTTGTCCGAATGGTCCAAGACTAACATGGAGTTCATAGGGATATTGAAAGCCTAGAAGGAGACCAGCAAATCATCTACTCCGTGATCCAAGCCCGTGGAGAGTCAAGCGGGCCTCCAATTGATTGGACAAAGCGTGGTATTTTGGCCTTAATTTTGCTTAGGGTTAGATTAACTACACCCGGCACATCTCGACACCAAGATGGCCGACTCCTCTTTTAGGGTTTCCTTAGGATTTTAGTAACCTCTAGCCTATAAAAGGGCTTGCATTGTAAGGGTTTTGGACACAAGTTGGATCAATAAAGTTTGATTAATTTCGATTCTTCTTGGTAAGAGAGATTCGAGACTTTTTACTTGCCTTGGCAAGGGTTGTGAGCAATCTTGCGTCTCGTCGTAGATGGTTCTACCGACTTGTCCATTAGAGTACTCATATCTGTGGTGTCGTCGTTCTACCGCGTACAATCAAATCGTGTCTTTCGTTTGATTCTAGGTTTCGTAATCCAAGCATTGGACCATCTCGCTAGATCCTTGGGCAAACATGCTACGTGTCACGAAACGAGTTGATCTAGGACCGTATCAGTGATGTAAGCATGGATAAGGGCCCACTCAATGATCCGGTCCGGGATCCAATGGGCCTAGTCACACGTGCACGAGCCAAGCTCTTCAAGGAATCCCTCCAAGGCCTTGTTCGAATGGTCCAAGACCAACATGGAGTCCATTGGGATATTGAAGGCTTAGAAGGAGACAAGCAAATCATCTACACCATGATGCAAGCCCATGGAGAGTCAACCGGGCCTCCAATTGATTGGGCAGAGTGTGGTCTTTAGGCCTTAATGTTGCTTAGGGTTAGATTAACTGTGTAGTAGAAGCATGGGCCGGCCCATCTCGACATCAAGATGGCCGACTGCTCTTTTAGAGCTTCCTTAGGGTTTCAGTAACCTCTAGCCTATAAAAGGGCTGGCTTTGTAAGGGTTTTGGACACAAGTTGGAACAATAAAGTTTGATTAATTTCGATTCTTAAAGTTAAGAGAGATCGAGCCTTTTTACTTGCCTTGGCATGGGTTGTGAGCAATCTTGCGTCTCGTCTTAGATTGTTCTACCGACCTATCGATTAGAGTAATCACCTCGGTGGAGTCGTCGTTCTATCGCCTATCATCAAATCATGTCGTCCCGTTTGATTCTAGGTTCCGCAATCCAAGCGTTGGACCACCTCGCTGGATCCTTGGGCAAACGTGCTACGTTTTTCGAGACGAGTTGTTCGAGATGTATCCATTGGAGTAATCCCCTCTGTGAAGTCGTTGTTCTGCCGCCTATAATAATATCGTGTCGTTGTTTCGCTCTAGGTTCCGCATTCCAAATCATCTTGCATCTCGTCCATGATTGTTCTACCCACCTATCCATTAGAGTAGTCACCTCTGTGGAGTCATCGTTCTACCGTCTATAATCAAATCGCGTTGTCCGTTTGATTCTAGCTTCCGCAATCCGAGTGTTGGACCACCTCGCTAGATCTTTGCGCAAACATGCTACGTGTCTTGAAAAGAGTTGATCGAGGACCGTATCAATGATTTGTGGATGGATCAGGGCCCACGCCATGACCCTGTCCGAGTTCCATTGGGCCCAGTCACACGTGCACGAGCCAAGATCTACAAGGGTTCCTTCCAAGGCCTTCTTCGAATGGTCCAAAACTAGCATGGAGTCCATAGGGATATTGAAAGCCTAGAAGGAGACAAGCAAATCATCTACTCCATGATCCAAGCCCGTGGAGAGTCAAGCGGGCCTCCAATTGATTGGACAGAGCGTGGTATTTTGGCCTTAATTTTGCTTAGGGTTAGATTAACTACACCCGGCCCATCTCGACACCAAGATGGCCGACTGCTCTTTTAGGGTTTTCTTAGGATTTTAGTAACCTCTAGCCTACAAAAGGGCTTGCATTGTAAGGGTTTTGACCACAAGTTGGATCAATAAAGTTTGATTAATTTCGATTCTTCTTGTTAAGAGAGATTCGAGCCTTTTTACTTGCCTTGGCAAGGGTTGTGATCAATCTTGCGTCTCGTCGTAGATGGTTCTACCGACTTGTCCATTAGAGTACTCATATCTGTGGTGTCGTCGTTCTACCGCCTACAATCAAATCGTGTCTTTCGTTTGATTCTGGGTTTCGTAATCCAAGCGTTGGACCATCTCGCTAGATCCTTGGGCAAACATGCTACGTGTCACGAAACGAGTTGATCTAGGACCGTATCGGTGATGTAAGCATGGATCAGGGCCCACTCAATGATTCGGTCCGAGTTCCATTGGGCCTAGTCACACGTGCACGAGCCAAGCTCTTCAAGGAATCCCTCCAAGGTGTTGTTCGAATGGTCCAAGACCAACATGGAGTCCATTGGGATGTTGAAGGCTTAGAAGGAGACAAGCAAATCATCTACACCGTGATGCAAGCCCATGGTGAGTCAAGCGGGCCTCCAATTGATTGGGTAGAGTGTGGTCTTTAGGCCTTAATGTTGCTTAGGGTTAGATTAACTGCGTAGTAGAAGCATGGGCCGGCCCATCTCGACATCAAGATGGCCGATTGCTCTTTTAGAGTTTCCTTAGGGTTTTAATTACCTCTAGCCTAAAAAAGGGCTGGCTTTGTAAGGGTTTTGGACACAAGTTGGAATAATAAAGTTTGATTAATTCCGATTCTTAAAGTTAAGAGAGATCGAGCCTTTTTACTTGCCTTGGCATGGGTTGTGAGCAATCTTGCACGTCTTAGATTGTACTATCGACCTATCCATTAGAGTAATCACCTCGGTGGAGTCGTCGTTCTACCGCCTATAATCAAATTGTGTCGTCCCGTTTGATTCTAGGTTCTGCAATCCAAGCGTTGGACCACCTCGCTAGATCCTTGGGCAAACGTGCTAAGTGTCTCGAAACGAGTTGTTCGAGATGTATCCATTAGAGTAATCCCCTCTGTGGTGTCGTCGTTCTACTGCCTATAATTATATCGTGTCGTCGTTTGGTTCTAGGTTCCGCTTTCCAAATCATCTTGCGTCTCGTCCACGATTGTTCTACCGACCTATCCATTAAAGTAGTCACCTCTGTGGAGTCATCGTTCTACAGTCTATAATCAAATCGTGTTGTCCGTTTGATTCTAGGTTCCGCAATCCGAGCGTTGGACCACCTCGCTAGATCCATGCGCAAACATGCTACGAGTCACGAAAAGAGTTGATCGAGGACCGTATCAGTGATTTGTGCATGGATCAGGGCCCACGCCATGACCCTGTCCGAGTTCCATTGGGCCCAGTCACACGTGCACGAGCCAAGATCTACAAGGGTTCCTTCCAAGGCCTTGTTCGAATGGTCCAAAACTAGCATGGAGTCCATAGGGATATTGAAAGCCTAGAAGGAGACAAGCAAATCATCTACTCCATGATCCAAGCCCGTGGAGAGTCAAGCGGGCCTCCAATTGATTGGACAGAGCGTGGTATTTTGGCCTTAATTTTGCTTAGGGTTAGATTAACTACACCCGGCCCATTTCGACACCAAGATGGCCGACTGCTCTTTTAGGGTTTCCTTAGGATTTTAGTAACCTCTAGCCTACAAAAGGGCTTGCATTGTAAGGGTTTTGACCACAAGTTGGATCAATAAAGTTTGATTAATTTCGATTCTTCTTGTTAAGAGAGATTCGAGCCTTTTTACTTGCCTTGGCAAGGGTTGTGAGCAATCTTGCGTCTCGTCGTAGAAGGTTCTACCGACTTGTCCATTAGAGTACTCATATCTGTGGTGTCGTCGTTCTACCGCCTACAATCAAATCGTGTCTTTCGTTTGATTCTGGGTTTCGTAATCCAAGCGTTGGACCATCTCGCTAGATCCTTGGGCAAACATGCTACGTGTCACGAAACGAGTTGATCTAGGACCGTATCGGTGATGTAAGCATGGATCAGGGCCCACTCAATGATTCTGTCCGAGTTCCATTGGGCCTAGTCACACGTGCACGAGCCAAGCTCTTCAAGGAATCCCTCCAAGGTCTTGTTCGAATGGTCCAAGACCAACATGGAGTCCATTGGGATGTTGAAGGCTTAGAAGGAGACAAGCAAATCATCTACACCGTGATGCAAGCCCATGGTGAGTCAAGCGGGCCTCCAATTGATTGGGCAGAGTGTGGTCTTTTGGCCTTAATGTTGCTTAGGGTTAGATTAACTGCGTAGTAGAAGCATGGGCCGGCCCATCTCGACATCAAGATGGCCGATTGCTCTTTTAGAGTTTCCTTAGGGTTTTAATTACCTCTAGCCTAAAAAAGGGCAGGCTTTGTAAGGGTTTTGGACACAAGTTGGAATAATAAAGTTTGATTAATTCCGATTCTTAAAGTTAAGAGAGATCGAGCCTTTTTACTTGCCTTGGCATGGGTTGTGAGCAATCTTGCGTCTCGTCTTAGATTGTACTATCGACCTATCCATTAGAGTAATCACCTCGGTGGAGTCGTCGTTCTACCGCCTAAAATCAAATTGTGTCGTCCCGATTGATTCTAGGTTCTGCAATCCAAGCGTTGGACCACCTCGCAAGATCCTTGGGCAAACGTGCTAAGTGTCTCGAAACGAGTTGTTCGAGATGTATCCATTAGAGTAATCCCCTCTGTGGTGTCGTCGTTCTACTGCCTATAATTATATCGTGTCGTCGTTTGGTTCTAGGTTCCGCTTTCCGAATCATCTTGCGTCTCGTCCACGATTGTTCTACCGACCTATCCATTAGAGTAGTCACCTCTGTGGTGTCATCGTTCTACAATCTATAATCAAATCGTGTTGTCCGTTTGATTCTAGGTTCCGCAATCCGAGCGTTGGACCACCTCGCTAGATCCATGCGCAAACATGCTACGAGTCACGAAAAGAGTTGATCGAGGACCGTATCAGTGATTTGTGCATGGATCAGGGCCCACGCCATGACACCGTCCGAGTTCCATTGGGCCCAATCACACGTGCACGAGCCAAGCTCTTCCAGGGTTCCCTCCAAGGCCTTGTCCGAATGGTCCAAGACTAACATGGAGTCCATAGGGATATTGAAAGCCTAGAAGGAGACAAGCAAATCATCTACTCCGTGATCCAAGCCCGTGGAGAGTCAAGCGGGCCTCCAATTGATTGGACAGAGCGTGGTATTTTGGCCTTAATTTTGCTTAGGGTTAGATTAACTACACCCGGAACATCTCGACACCAAGATGGCCGACTCCTCTTTTAGGGTTTCCTTAGGATTTTAGTAACCTCTAGCCTATAAAAGGGCTTGCATTGTAAGGGTTTTGGACACAAGTTGGATCAATAAAGTTTGATTAATTTCGATTCTTCTTGTTAAGAGAGATTCGAGACTTTTTACTTGCCTTGGCAAGGGTTGTGAGCAATCTTGCGTCTCGTCGTAGATGGTTCTACCGACTTGTCCATTAGAGTACTCATATCTGTGGTGTCGTCGTTCTACCGCCTACAATCAAATCGTGTCTTTCGTTTGATTCTAGGTTTCGTAATCCAAGCATTGGACCATCTCGCTAGATCCTTGGGCAAACATGCTACGTGTCACGAAACGAGTTGATCTAGGACCGTATCAGTGATGTAAGCATGGATAAGGGCCCACTCAATGATCCGGTCCGAGATCCAATGGGCCTAGTCACACGTGCACGAGCCAAGCTCTTCAAGGAATCCCTCCAAGGCCTTGTTCGAATGGTCCAAGACCAACATGGAGTCCATTGGGATATTGAAGGCTTAGAAGGAGACAAGCAAATCATCTACACCATGATGCAAGCCCATGGAGAGTCAACCGGGCCTCCAATTGATTGGGCAGAGTGTGGTCTTTAGGCCTTAATGTTGCTTAGGGTTAGATTAACTGTGTAGTAGAAGCATGGGCCGGCCCATCTCGACATCAAGATGGCCGACTGCTCATTTAGAGCTTCCTTAGGGTTTGAGTAACCTCTAGCCTATAAAAGGGCTGGCTTTGTAAGGGTTTTGGACACAAGTTGGAACAATAAAGTTTGATTAATTTCGATTCTTAAAGTTAAGAGAGATCGAGCCTTTTTACTTGCCTTGGCATAGGTTGTGAGCAATCTTGCGTCTCGTCTTAGATTGTTCTACCGACCTATCGATTAGAGTAATCACCTCGGTGGAGTCGTCGTTCTATCGCCTATCATCAAATCATGTCGTCCTGTTTGATTCTAGGTTCCGCAATCCAAGCGTTGGACCACCTCGCTGGATCCTTGGGCAAACGTGCTACGTTTTTCGAAACGAGTTGTTCGAGATGTATCCATTGGAGTAATCCCCTCTGTGGAGTCGTCGTTCTACCGCCTATAATAATATCGTGTCATTGTTTGGCTCTAGGTTCCGCATTCCAAATCATCTTGCGTCTCGTCCACGATTGTTCTACCCACCTATCCATTAGAGTAGTCACCTCTGTGGAGTCATCGTTCTACCGTCTATAATCAAATCGTGTTGTCCGTTTGATTCTAGGTTTCGCAATCCGAGTGTTGGACCACCTCGCTAGATCCTTGCGCTAACATGCTACGTGTCTCGAAAAAAGTTGATCGAGGACCGTATCAGTGATTTGTGGATGGATCAGGGCCCACGCCATGACCCTGTCCGAGTTCTATTGGGCCCAATCACACGTGCACGAGCCAAGCTCTACAAGTGTTCCTTCCAAGGCCTTGTTCGAATGGTCCAAGACTAACATGGAGTCCATAGGGATATTGAAAGCCTAGAAGGAGACAAGCAAATCATCTACTACGTGATCCAAGCCCGTGGAGAGTCAAGCGGGCCTCCAATTGATTGGACAGAACGTGGTATTTTGGCCTTAATTTTGCTTAGGGTTAGATTAACTACACCCGGCCCATCTCGACACCAAGATGGCCGACTCCTCTTTTAGGGTTTCCTTAGGATTTTAGTAACCTCTAACCTATAAAAGGGCTTGCATTGTAAGGGTTTTGGACACAAGTTGGATCAATAAAGTTTGATTAATTTCGATTCGAGCCTTTTTACTTACCTTGGCAAGGGTTGTGACCAATCTTGCGTCTCGTCGTAGATGGTTCTACCGACTTGTCCATTAGAGTACTCATATCTGTGGTGTCGTCGTTCTACCGCCTACAATCAAATCGTGTCTTTCGTTTGATTCTGGGTTTCGTAATCCAAGCGTTGGACCATCTCGCTAGATCCTTGGGCAAACATGCTACGTGTCACGAAACGAGTTGATCTAGGACCGTATCGGTGATGTAAGCATGGATCAGGGCCCACTCAATGATTCGGTCCGAGTTCCATTGGGCCTTGTCACACGTGCACGAGCCAAGCTCTTCAAGGAATCCCTCCAAGGCCTTGTTCGAATGGTCCAAGACCAACATGGAGTCCATTGGGATGTTGAAGGCTTAGAATGAGACAAGCAAATCATCTACACCGTGATGCAAGCCCATGGTGAGTCAAGCGGGCCTCCAATTGATTGGGCAGAGTGTGGTCTTTAGGCCTTAATGTTGCTTAGGGTTAGATTAACTGCGTAGTAGAAGCATGGGCCGGCCCATCTCGACATCAAGATGGCCGACTGCTCTTTTAGAGTTTCCTTAGGGTTTTAAGAACCTCTAGCCTAAAAAAGGGCTGGCTTTGTAAGGGTTTTGGACACAAGTTGGAACAATAAAGTTTGATTAATTCCGATTCTTAAAGTTAAGAGAGATCGAGCCTTTTTACTTGCTTTGGCATGGGTTGTGAGCAATCTTGCGTCTCGTCTTAGATTGTACTATCGACCTATCCATTAGAGTAATCACCTCGGTGGAGTCGTCGTTCTACCGCCTATAATCAAATTGTATCGTCCCGTTTGATTCTAGGTTCCGCAATCCAAGCGTTGGACCACCTCGCTAGATCCTTGGGCAAACGTGCTAAGTGTCTCGAAACGAGTTGTTCGAGATGTATCCATTAGAGTAATCCCCTCTGTGGTGTCGTCGTTCTACCGCCTATAATTATATCGTGTCGTCGTTTGGTTCTAGGTTCCGCTTTCCAAATCATCTTGCGTCTCGTCCACGATTGTTCTACCGACCTATCCATTAGAGTAGTCACCTCTGTGGAGTCATCGTTCTACCGTCTATAATCAAATCGTGTTGTCCGTTTGATTCTAGGTTCCGCAATCCGAGCGTTGGACCACCTCGCTAGATCCTTGCGCAAACATGCTACGAGTCACGAAAAGAGTTGATCGAGGACCGTATCAGTGATTTGTGCAAGGATCAGGGCCCACGCCATGACACCGTCCGAGTTCCATTGGGCCCAATCACTCGTGCACGAGCCAAGCTCTTCCAGGGTTCCCTCCAAGGCCTTGTTGGAATGGTCCAAGACTAACATGGAGTCCATAGGGATATTGAAAGCCTAGAAGGAGACAAGCAAATCATCTACTCCGTGATCCAAGCCCGTGGAGAGTCAAGCGGGCCTCCAATTGATTGGACAGAGCGTGGTATTTTGGCCTTAATTTTGCTTAGGGTTAGATTAACTACACCCGGCCCATCTCGACACCAAGATGGCCGACTCCTCTTTTAGGGTTTCCTTAGGATTTTAGTAACCTCTAGCCTATAAAAGGGCTTGCATTGTAAGGGTTTTGGACACAAGTTGGATCAATAAAGTTTGATTAATTTCGATTCTTCTTGTTAAGAGAGATTCGAGCCTTTATACTTGCCTTGGCAAGGGTTGTGAGCAATCTTGCATCTCGTCGTAGATGGTTCTACCGACTTGTCCATTAGAGTACTCATATCTGTGGTGTCGTCGTTCTACCGCCTACAATCAAATCGTGTCTTTCGTTTGATTCTAGGTTTCGTAATCCAAGCATTGGACCATCTCGCTAGATCCTTGGGCAAACATGCTACGTGTCACGAAACGAGTTGATCTAGGACCGTATCAGTGATGTAAGCATGGATAAGGGCCCACTCAATGATCCGGTCCGAGATCCAATGGGCCTAGTCACACGTGCACGAGCCAAGCTCTTCAAGGAATCCCTCCAAGGCCTTGTTCGAATGGTCCAACACCAACATGGAGTCCATTGGGATATTGAAGGCTTAGAAGGAGACAAGCAAATCATCTACACCATGATGCAAGCCCATGGGGAGTCAAGCGGGCCTCCAATTGATTGGGCAGAGTGTGGTCTTTAGGCCTTAATGTTGCTTAGGGTTAGATTAACTGTGTAGTAGAAGCATGGGCCGGCCCATCTCGACATCAAGATGGCCGACTGCTCTTTTAGAGCTTCCTTAGGGTTTTAGTAACCTCTAGCCTATAAAAGGGCTGGCCTTGTAAGGGTTTTGGACACAAGTTGGAACAATAAAGTTTGATTAATTTCGATTCTTCTTGTTAAGAGAGATCGAGCCTTTTTACTTGCCTTGGCATGGGTTGTGAGCAATCTTGCGTCTCGTCTTAGATTGTTATACCGACCTATCAATTAGAGTAATCACCTCGGTGGAGTCGTCGTTCTATCGCCTATCATCAAATCATGTCGTCCCGTTTGATTTTAGGTTCCGCAATCCAAGCGTTGGACCACCTCGCTGGATCCTTGGGCAAACGTGCTACGTTTTTCGAAACGAGTTGTTCGAGATGTATCCATTAGAGTAATCCCCTCTGTGGAGTCGTCGTTCTACCGCCTCTAATAATATCGTGTCGTTGTTTGGCTCTAGGTTCCGCATTCCAAATCATCTTGCGTCTCGTCCACGATTGTTCTACCCACCTATCCATTAGAGTAGTCACCTCTGTGGAGTCATCGTTCTACCGTCTATAATCAAATCGTGTTGTCCGTTTGATTCTAGGTTTCGCAATCCGAGTGTTGGACCACCTCGCTAGATCCTTGCGCAAACATGCTACGTTTCTCGAAAAGAGTTGATCGAGGACCGTATCAGTGATTTGTGCAAGGATCAGGGCCCACGCCATGACACCGTCCGAGTTCCATTGGGCCCAATCACTCGTGCACGAGCCAAGCTCTTCCAGGGTTCCCTCCAAGGCCTTGTTTGAATGGTCCAAGACTAACATGGAGTCCATAGGGATATTGAAAGCCTAGAAGGAGACAAGCAAATCATCTACTCCGTGATCCAAGCCCGTGGAGAGTCAAGCGGGCCTCCAATTGATTGGACAGAGCGTGGTATTTTGGCCTTAATTTTGCTTAGGGTTAGATTAACTACACCCGGCCCATCTCGACACCAAGATGGTCGACTCCTCTTTTAGGGTTTCCTTAGGATTTTAGTAACCTCTAGCCTATAAAAGGGCTTGCATTGTAAGGGTTTTGGACACAAGTTGGATCAATAAAGTTTGATTAATTTCGATTCTTCTTGTTAAGAGAGATTCGAGCCTTTTTACTTGTCTTGGCAAGGGTTGTGAGCAATCTTGCGTCTCGTCGTAGATGGTTCTTCCGACTTGTCCATTAGAGTACTCATATCTGTGGTGTCGTCGTTCTACCGCCTACAATCAAATCGTGTCTTTCGTTTGATTTTAGGTTTCGTAATCCAAGCATTGGACCATCTCGCTAGATCCTTGGGCAAACATGCTACGTGTCACGAAACGAGTTGATCTAGGACCGTATCAGTGATGTAAGCATGGATAAGGGCCCACTCAATGATCCGGTCCGAGATCCAATGGGCCTAGTCACACGTGCACGAGCCAAGCTCTTCAAGGAATCCCTCCAAGGCCTTGTTCGAATGGTCCAAGACCAACATGGAGTCCATTGGGATATTGAAGGCTTAGAAGGAGACAAGCAAATCATCTACACCATGATGCAAGCCCATGGGGAGTCAAGCGGGCCTCCAATTGATTGGGCAGAGTGTGGTCTTTAGGCCTTAATGTTGCTTAGGGTTAGATTAACTGTGTAGTAGAAGCATGGGCCGGCCCAGCTCGACATCAAGATGGCCGACTGCTCTTTTAGAGCTTCCTTAGGGTTTTAGTAACCTCTAGCCTATAAAAGGGCTGGCCTTGTAAGGGTTTTGGACACAAGTTGGAACAATAAAGTTTGATTAATTTCGATTCTTAAAGTTAAGAGAGATCGAGCCTTTTTACTTGCCTTGGCATGGGTTGTGAGCAATCTTGCGTCTCGTCTTAGATTGTTATACCGACCTATCGATTAGAGTAATCACCTCGGTGGAGTCGTCGTTCTATCGCCAATCATCAAATCATGTCGTCCCGTTTGATTCTAGGTTCCGCAATCCAAGCGTTGGACCACCTCGCTGGATCCTTGGGCAAACGTGCTACGTTTTTCGAAACGAGTTGTTCGAGATGTATCCATTGGAGTAATCCCCTCTGTGGAGTCGTCGTTCTACCGCCTATAATAATGTCGTGTCATTGTTTGGCTCTAGGTTCCGCATTCCAAATCATCTTGCGTCTCGTCCACGATTGTTCTACCCACCTATCCATTAGAGTAGTCACCTCTGTGGAGTCATCGTTCTACCGTCTATAATCAAATCGTGTTGTCCGTTTGATTCTAGGTTTCGCAATCCGAGTGTTGGACCACCTCGCTAGATCCTTGCGCTAACATGCTACGTGTCTCGAAAAAAGTTGATCGAGGACCGTATCAGTGATTTGTGGATGGATCAGGGCCCACGCCATGACCCTGTCCGAGTTCTATTGGGCCCAGTCACACGTGCACGAGCCAAGCTCTACAAGTGTTCCTTCCAAGGCCTTGTTCGAATGGTCCAAGACTAACATGGAGTCCATAGGGATATTGAAAGCCTAGAAGGAGACAAGCAAATCATCTACTACGTGATCCAAGCCCGTGGAGAGTCAAGCGGGCCTCCAATTGATTGGACAGAACGTGGTATTTTGGCCTTAATTTTGCTTAGGGTTAGATTAACTACACCCGGCCCATCTCGACACCAAGATGGCCGACTCCTCTTTTAGGGTTTCCTTAGGATTTTAGTAACCTCTAACCTATAAAAGGGCTTGCATTGTAAGGGTTTTGGACACAAGTTGGATCAATAAAGTTTGACTAATTTCGATTCGAGCCTTTTTACTTACCTTGGCAAGGGTTGTGACCAATCTTGCGTCTCGTCGTAGATGGTTCTACCGACTTGTCCATTAGAGTACTCATATCTGTGGTGTCGTCGTTCTACCGCCTACAATCAAATCGTGTCTTTCGTTTGATTCTGGGTTTCGTAATCCAAGCGTTGGACCATCTCGCTAGATCCTTGGGCAAACATGCTACGTGTCACGAAACGAGTTGATCTAGGACCGTATCGGTGATGTAAGCATGGATCAGGGCCCACTCAATGATTCGGTCCGAGTTCCATTGGGCCTTGTCACACGTGCACGAGCCAAGCTCTTCAAGGAATCCCTCCAAGGCCTTGTTCGAATGGTCCAAGACCAACATGGAGTCCATTGGGATGTTGAAGGCTTAGAATGAGACAAGCAAATCATCTACACCGTGATGCAAGCCCATGGTGAGTCAAGCGGGCCTCCAATTGATTGGGCAGAGTGTGGTCTTTAGGCCTTAATGTTGCTTAGGGTTAGATTAACTGCGTAGTAGAAGCATGGGCCGGCCCATCTCGACATCAAGATGGCCGACTGCTCTTTTAGAGTTTCCTTAGGGTTTTAAGAACCTCTAGCCTAAAAAAGGGCTGGCTTTGTAAGGGTTTTGGACACAAGTTGGAACAATAAAGTTTGATTAATTCCGATTCTTAAAGTTAAGAGAGATCGAGCCTTTTTACTTGCTTTGGCATGGGTTGTGAGCAATCTTGCGTCTCGTCTTAGATTGTACTATCGACCTATCCATTAGAGTAATCACCTCGGTGGAGTCGTCGTTCTACCGCCTATAATCAAATTGTATCGTCCCGTTTGATTCTAGGTTCCGCAATCCAAGCGTTGGACCACCTCGCTAGATCCTTGGGCAAACGTGCTAAGTGTCTCGAAACGAGTTGTTCGAGATGTATCCATTAGAGTAATCCCCTCTGTGGTGTCGTCGTTCTACCGCCTATAATTATATCGTGTCGTCGTTTGGTTCTAGGTTCCGCTTTCCAAATCATCTTGCGTCTCGTCCACGATTGTTCTACCGACCTATCCATTAGAGTAGTCACCTCTGTGGAGTCATCGTTCTACCGTCTATAATCAAATCGTGTTGTCCGTTTGATTCTAGGTTCCGCAATCCGAGCGTTGGACCACCTCGCTAGATCCTTGCGCAAACATGCTACGAGTCACGAAAAGAGTTGATCGAGGACCGTATCAGTGATTTGTGCAAGGATCAGGGCCCACGCCGTGACACCGTCCGAGTTCCATTGGGCCCAATCACTCGTGCACGAGCCAAGCTCTTCCAGGGTTCCCTCCAAGGCCTTGTTGGAATGGTCCAAGACTAACATGGAGTCCATAGGGATATTGAAAGCCTAGAAGGAGACAAGCAAATCATCTACTCCGTGATCCAAGCCCGTGGAGAGTCAAGCGGGCCTCCAATTGATTGGACAGAGCGTGGTATTTTGGCCTTAATTTTGCTTAGGGTTAGATTAACTACACCCGGCCCATCTCGACACCAAGATGGCCGACTCCTCTTTTAGGGTTTCCTTAGGATTTTAGTAACCTCTAGCCTATAAAAGGGCTTGCATTGTAAGGGTTTTGGACACAAGTTGGATCAATAAAGTTTGATTAATTTCGATTCTTCTTGTTAAGAGAGATTCGAGCCTTTTTACTTGTCTTGGCAAGGGTTGTGAGCAATCTTGCGTCTCGTCGTAGATGGTTCTTCCGACTTGTCCATTAGAGTACTCATATCTGTGGTGTCGTCGTTCTACCGCCTACAATCAAATCGTGTCTTTCGTTTGATTTTAGGTTTCGTAATCCAAGCATTGGACCATCTCGCTAGATCCTTGGGCAAACATGCTACGTGTCACGAAACGAGTTGATCTAGGACCGTATCAGTGATGTAAGCATGGATAAGGGCCCACTCAATGATCCGGTCCGAGATCCAATGGGCCTAGTCACACGTGCACGAGCCAAGCTCTTCAACGAATCCCTCCAAGGCCTTGTTCGAATGGTCCAAGACCAACATGGAGTCCATTGGGATATTGAAGGCTTAGAAGGAGACAAGCAAATCATCTACACCATGATGCAAGCCCATGGGGAGTCAAGCGGGCCTCCAATTGATTGGGCAGAGTGTGGTCTTTAGGCCTTAATGTTGCTTAGGGTTAGATTAACTGTGTAGTAGAAGCATGGGCCGGCCCATCTCGACATCAAGATGGCCGACTGCTCTTTTAGAGCTTCCTTAGGGTTTTAGTAACCTCTAGCCTATAAAAGGGCTGGCCTTGTAAGGGTTTTGGACACAAGTTGGAACAATAAAGTTTGATTAATTTCGATTCTTCTTGTTAAGAGAGATCGAGCCTTTTTACTTGCCTTGGCATGGGTTGTGAGCAATCTTGCGTCTCGTCTTAGATTGTTATACCGACCTATCAATTAGAGTAATCACCTCGGTGGAGTCGTCGTTCTATCGCCTATCATCAAATCAGGTCGTCCCGTTTGATTCTAGGTTCCGCAATCCAAGCGTTGGACCACCTCGCTGGATCCTTGGGCAAACGTGCTACGTTTTTCGAAACGAGTTGTTCGAGATGTATCCATTAGAGTAATCCCCTCTGTGGAGTCGTCGTTCTACCGCCTCTAATAATATCGTGTCGTTGTTTGGCTCTAGGTTCCGCATTCCAAATCATCTTGCGTCTCGTCCACGATTGTTCTACCCACCTATCCATTAGAGTAGTCACCTCTGTGGAGTCATCGTTCTACCGTCTATAATCAAATCGTGTTGTCCGTTTGATTCTAGGTTCCGCAATCCGAGCGTTGGACCACCTCGCTAGATCCTTGCGCAAACATGCTACGAGTCACGAAAAGAGTTGATCGAGGACCGTATCAGTGATTTGTGCATTGATCAGGGCCCACGCCATGACACCGTCCGAGTTCCATTGGGCCCAATCACACGTGCACGAGCCAAGCTCTTCCAGGGTTCCCTCCAAGGCCTTGTTGGAATGGTCCAAGACTAACATGGAGTCCATAGGGATATTGAAAGCCTAGAAGGAGACAAGCAAATCATCTACTCCGTGATCCAAGCCCGTGGAGAGTCAAGCGGGCCTCCAATTGATTGGACAGAGCGTGGTATTTTGGCCTTAATTTTGCTTAGGGTTAGATTAACTACACCTGGCCCATATCGACACCAAGATGGCCGACTCCTCTTTTAGGGTTTCCTTAGGATTTTAGTAACCTCTAGCCTATAAAAGGGCTTGCATTGTAAGGGTTTTGGACACAAGTTGGATCAATAAAGTTTGATTAATTTCGATTCTTCTTGTTAAGAGAGATTCGATCCTTTTTACTTGCCTTGGCAAGGGTTGTGAGAAATCTTGCGTCTCGTCGTAGATGGTTCTACCGACTTGTCCATTAGAGTACTCATATCTGTGGTGTCGTCGTTCTACCGCCTACAATCAAATCGTGTCTTTCGTTTGATTCTAGGTTTCGTAATCCAAGCATTGGACCATCTCGCTAGATCCTTGGGCAAACATGCTACGTGTCACGAAACGAGTTGATCTAGGACCGTATCAGTGATGTAAGCATGGATAAGGGCCCACTCAATGATCCGGTCCGAGATCCAATGGGCCTAGTCACACGTGCACGAGCCAAGCTCTTCAAGGAATCCCTCCAAGGCCTTGTTCGAATGGTCCAAGACCAACATGGAGTCCATTGGGATATTGAAGGCTTAGAAGGAGACAAGCAAATCATCTACACCATGATGCAAGCCCATGGGGAGTCAAGCGGGCCTCCAATTGATTGGGCAGAGTGTGGTCTTTAGGCCTTAATGTTGCTTAGGGTTAGATTAACTGTGTAGTAGAAGCATGGGCCGGCCCATCTCGACATCAAGATGGCCGACTGCTCTTTTAGAGCTTCCTTAGGGTTTTAGTAACCTCTAGCCTATAAAAGGGCTGGCCTTGTAAGGGTTTTGGACACAAGTTGGAACAATAAAGTTTGATTAATTTCGATTCTTCTTGTTAAGAGAGATCGAGCCTTTTTACTTGCCTTGGCATGGGTTGTGAGCAATCTTGCGTCTCGTCTTAGATTGTTATACCGACCTATCAATTAGAGTAATCACCTCGGTGGAGTCGTCGTTCTATCGCCTATCATCAAATCAGGTCGTCCCGTTTGATTCTAGGTTCCGCAATCCAAGCGTTGGACCACCTCGCTGGATCCTTGGGCAAACGTGCTACGTTTTTCGAAACGAGTTGTTCGAGATGTATCCATTAGAGTAATCCCCTCTGTGGAGTCGTCGTTCTACCGCCTATAATAATATCGTGTCGTTGTTTGGCTCTAGGTTCCGCATTCCAAATCATCTTGCGTCTCGTCCACGATTGTTCTACCCACCTATCCATTAGAGTAGTCACCTCTGTGGAGTCATCGTTCTACCGTCTATAATCAAATCGTGCTGTCCGTTTGATTCTAGGTTCCGCAATCCGAGTGTTGGACCACCTCGCTAGATCCTTGCGCAAACATGCTACGAGTCACGAAAAGAGTTGATCGAGGACCGTATCAGTGATTTGTGCAAGGATCAGGGCTCACGCCATGACACCGTCCGAGTTCCATTGGGCCCAATCACTCGTGCACGAGCCAAGCTCTTCCAGGGTTCCCTCCAAGGCCTTGTTTGAATGGTCCAAGACTAACATGGAGTCCATAGGGATATTGAAAGCCTAGAAGGAGACAAGCAAATCATCTACTCCGTGATCCAAGCCCGTGGAGAGTCAAGCGGGCCTCCAATTGATTGGACAGAGCGTGGTATTTTGGCCTTAATTTTGCTTAGGGTTAGATTAACTACACCCGGCCCATCTCGACACCAAGATGGCCGACTCCTCTTTTAGGGTTTCCTTAGGATTTTAGTAACCTCTAGCATATAAAAGGGCTTGCATTGTAAGGGTTTTGGACACAAGTTGGATCAATAAAGTTTGATTAATTTCGATTCTTCTTGTTAACAGAGATTCGAGCCTTTTTACTTGTCTTGGCAAGGGTTGTGAGCAATCTTGCGTCTCGTCGTAGATGGTTCTTCCGACTTGTCCATTAGAGTACTCATATCTGTGGTGTCGTCGTTCTACCGCCTACAATCAAATCGTGTCTTTCGTTTGATTCTAGGTTTCGTAATCCAAGCATTGGACCATCTCGCTAGATCCTTGGGCAAACATGCTACGTGTCACGAAACGAGTTGATCTACGACCGTATCAGTGATGTAAGCATGGATAAGGGCCCACTCAATGATCCGGTCCGAGATCCAATGGGCCTAGTCACACGTGCACGAGCCAAGCTCTTCAAGGAATCCCTCCAAGGCCTTGTTCGAATGGTCCAAGACCAACATGGAGTCCATTGGGATATTGAAGGCTTAGAAGGAGACAAGCAAATCATCTACACCATGATGCAAGCCCATGGGGAGTCAAGCGGGCCTCCAATTGATTGGGCAGAGTGTGGTCTTTAGGCCTTAATGTTGCTTAGGGTTAGATTAACTGTGTAGTAGAAGCATGGGCCGGCCCATCTCGACATCAAGATGGCCGACTGCTCTTTTAGAGCTTCCTTAGGGTTTTAGTAACCTCTAGCCTATAAAAGGGCTGGCCTTGTAAGGGTTTTGGACACAAGTTGGAACAATAAAGTTTGATTAATTTCGATTCTTCTTGTTAAGAGAGATCGAGCCTTTTTACTTGCCTTGGCATGGGTTGTGAGCAATCTTGCGTCTCGTCTTAGATTGTTATACCGACCTATCAATTAGAGTAATCACCTCGGTGGAGTCGTCGTTCTATCGCCTATCATCAAATCAGGTCGTCCCGTTTGATTCTAGGTTCCGCAATCCAAGCGTTGGACCACCTCGCTGGATCCTTGGGCAAACGTGCTACGTTTTTCGAAACGAGTTGTTCGAGATGTATCCATTAGAGTAATCCCCTCTGTGGAGTCGTCGTTCTACCGCCTCTAATAATATCGTGTCGTTGTTTGGCTCTAGGTTCCGCATTCCAAATCATCTTGCGTCTCGTCCACGATTGTTCTACCCACCTATCCATTAGAGTAGTCACCTCTGTGGAGTCATCGTTCTACCGTCTATAATCAAATCGTGTTGTCCGTTTGATTCTAGGTTCCGCAATCCGAGCGTTGGACCACCTCGCTAGATCCTTGCGCAAACATGCTACGAGTCACGAAAAGAGTTGATCGAGGACCGTATCAGTGATTTGTGCATTGATCAGGGCCCACGCCATGACACCGTCCGAGTTCCATTGGGCCCAATCACACGTGCACGAGCCAAGCTCTTCCAGGGTTCCCTCCAAGGCCTTGTTGGAATGGTCCAAGACTAACATGGAGTCCATAGGGATATTGAAAGCCTAGAAGGAGACAAGCAAATCATCTACTCCGTGATCCAAGCCCGTGGAGAGTCAAGCGGGCCTCCAATTGATTGGACAGAGCGTGGTATTTTGGCCTTAATTTTGCTTAGGGTTAGATTAACTACACCCGGCCCATATCGACACCAAGATGGCCGACTCCTCTTTTAGGGTTTCCTTAGGATTTTAGTAACCTCTAGCCTATAAAAGGGCTTGCATTGTAAGGGTTTTGGACACAAGTTGGATCAATAAAGTTTGATTAATTTCGATTCTTCTTGTTAAGAGAGATTCGATCCTTTTTACTTGCCTTGGCAAGGGTTGTGAGAAATCTTGCGTCTCGTCGTAGATGGTTCTACCGACTTGTCCATTAGAGTACTCATATCTGTGGTGTCGTCGTTCTACCGCCTACAATCAAATCGTGTCTTTCGTTTGATTCTAGGTTTCGTAATCCAAGCATTGGACCATCTCGCTAGATCCTTGGGCAAACATGCTACGTGTCACGAAACGAGTTGATCTAGGACCGTATCAGTGATGTAAGCATGGATAAGGGCCCACTCAATGATCCGGTCCGAGATCCAATAGGCCTAGTCACACGTGCACGAGCCAAGCTCTTCAAGGAATCCCTCCAAGGCCTTGTTCGAATGGTCCAAGACCAACATGGAGTCCATTGGGATATTGAAGGCTTAGAAGGAGACAAGCAAATCATCTACACCATGATGCAAGCCCATGGGGAGTCAAGCGGGCCTCCAATTGATTGGGCAGAGTGTGGTCTTTAGGCCTTAATGTTGCTTAGGGTTAGATTAACTGTGTAGTAGAAGCATGGGCCGGCCCATCTCGACATCAAGATGGCCGACTGCTCTTTTAGAGCTTCCTTAGGGTTTTAGTAACCTCTAGCCTATAAAAGGGCTGGCCTTGTAAGGGTTTTGGACACAAGTTGGAACAATAAAGTTTGATTAATTTCGATTCTTCTTGTTAAGAGAGATCGAGCCTTTTTACTTGCCTTGGCATGGGTTGTGAGCAATCTTGCGTCTCGTCTTAGATTGTTATACCGACCTATCAATTAGAGTAATCACCTCGGTGGAGTCGTCGTTCTATCGCCTATCATCAAATCAGGTCGTCCCGTTTGATTCTAGGTTCCGCAATCCAAGCGTTGGACCACCTCGCTGGATCCTTGGGCAAACGTGCTACGTTTTTCGAAACGAGTTGTTCGAGATGTATCCATTAGAGTAATCCCCTCTGTGGAGTCGTCGTTCTACCGCCTATAATAATATCGTGTCGTTGTTTGGCTCTAGGTTCCGCATTCCAAATCATCTTGCGTCTCGTCCACGATTGTTCTACCCACCTATCCATTAGAGTAGTCACCTCTGTGGAGTCATCGTTCTACCGTCTATAATCAAATCGTGTTGTCCGTTTGATTCTAGGTTTCGCAATCCGAGTGTTGGACCACCTCGCTAGATCCTTGCGCAAACATGCTACGTTTCTCGAAAAGAGTTGATCGAGGACCGTATCAGTGATTTGTGCAAGGATCAGGGCCCACGCCATGACACCGTCCGAGTTCCATTGGGCCCAATCACTCGTGCACGAGCCAAGCTCTTCCAGGGTTCCCTCCAAGGCCTTGTTTGAATGGTCCAAGACTAACATGGAGTCCATAGGGATATTGAAAGCCTAGAAGGAGACAAGCAAATCATCTACTCCGTGATCCAAGCCCGTGGAGAGTCAAGCGGGCCTCCAATTGATTGGACAGAACGTGGTATTTTGGCCTTAATTTTGCTTAGGGTTAGATTAACTACACCCGGCCCATCTCGACACCAAGATGGCCGACTCCTCTTTTAGGGTTTCCTTAGGATTTTAGTAACCTCTAACCTATAAAAGGGCTTGCATTGTAAGGGTTTTGGACACAAGTTGGATCAATAAAGTTTGATTAATTTCGATTCGAGCCTTTTTACTTACCTTGGCAAGGGTTGTGACCAATCTTGCGTCTCGTCGTAGATGGTTCTACCGACTTGTCCATTAGAGTACTCATATCTGTGGTGTCGTCGTTCTACCGCCTACAATCAAATCGTGTCTTTCGTTTGATTCTGGGTTTCGTAATCCAAGCGTTGGACCATCTCGCTAGATCCTTGGGCAAACATGCTACGTGTCACGAAACGAGTTGATCTAGGACCGTATCGGTGATGTAAGCATGGATCAGGGCCCACTCAATGATTCGGTCCGAGTTCCATTGGGCCTTGTCACACGTGCACGAGCCAAGCTCTTCAAGGAATCCCTCCAAGGCCTTGTTCGAATGGTCCAAGACCAACATGGAGTCCATTGGGATGTTGAAGGCTTAGAATGAGACAAGCAAATCATCTACACCGTGATGCAAGCCCATGGTGAGTCAAGCGGGCCTCCAATTGATTGGGCAGAGTGTGGTCTTTAGGCCTTAATGTTGCTTAGGGTTAGATTAACTGCGTAGTAGAAGCATGGGCCGGCCCATCTCGACATCAAGATGGCCGACTGCTCTTTTAGAGTTTCCTTAGGGTTTTAAGAACCTCTAGCCTAAAAAAGGGCTGGCTTTGTAAGGGTTTTGGACACAAGTTGGAACAATAAAGTTTGATTAATTCCGATTCTTAAAGTTAAGAGAGATCGAGCCTTTTTACTTGCTTTGGCATGGGTTGTGAGCAATCTTGCGTCTCGTCTTAGATTGTACTATCGACCTATCCATTAGAGTAATCACCTCGGTGGAGTCGTCGTTCTACCGCCTATAATCAAATTGTATCGTCCCGTTTGATTCTAGGTTCCGCAATCCAAGCGTTGGACCACCTCGCTAGATCCTTGGGCAAACGTGCTAAGTGTCTCGAAACGAGTTGTTCGAGATGTATCCATTAGAGTAATCCCCTCTGTGGTGTCGTCGTTCTACCGCCTATAATTATATCGTGTCGTCGTTTGGTTCTAGGTTCCGCTTTCCAAATCATCTTGCGTCTCGTCCACGATTGTTCTACCGACCTATCCATTAGAGTAGTCACCTCTGTGGAGTCATCGTTCTACCGTCTATAATCAAATCGTGTTGTCCGTTTGATTCTAGGTTCCGCAATCCGAGCGTTGGACCACCTCGCTAGATCCTTGCGCAAACATGCTACGAGTCACGAAAAGAGTTGATCGAGGACCGTATCAGTGATTTGTGCAAGGATCAGGGCCCACGCCGTGACACCGTCCGAGTTCCATTGGGCCCAATCACTCGTGCACGAGCCAAGCTCTTCCAGGGTTCCCTCCAAGGCCTTGTTGGAATGGTCCAAGACTAACATGGAGTCCATAGGGATATTGAAAGCCTAGAAGGAGACAAGCAAATCATCTACTCCGTGATCCAAGCCCGTGGAGAGTCAAGCGGGCCTCCAATTGATTGGACAGAGCGTGGTATTTTGGCCTTAATTTTGCTTAGGGTTAGATTAACTACACCCGGCCCATCTCGACACCAAGATGGCCGACTCCTCTTTTAGGGTTTCCTTAGGATTTTAGTAACCTCTAGCCTATAAAAGGGCTTGCATTGTAAGGGTTTTGGACACAAGTTGGATCAATAAAGTTTGATTAATTTCGATTCTTCTTGTTAAGAGAGATTCGAGCCTTTTTACTTGTCTTGGCAAGGGTTGTGAGCAATCTTGCGTCTCGTCGTAGATGGTTCTTCCGACTTGTCCATTAGAGTACTCATATCTGTGGTGTCGTCGTTCTACCGCCTACAATCAAATCGTGTCTTTCGTTTGATTCTAGGTTTCGTAATCCAAGCATTGGACCATCTCGCTAGATCCTTGGGCAAACATGCTACGTGTCACGAAACGAGTTGATCTAGGACCGTATCAGTGATGTAAGCATGGATAAGGGCCCACTCAATGATCCGGTCCGAGATCCAATGGGCCTAGTCACACGTGCACGAGCCAAGCTCTTCAAGGAATCCCTCCAAGGCCTTGTTCGAATGGTCCAAGACCAACATGGAGTCCATTGGGATATTGAAGGCTTAGAAGGAGACAAGCAAATCATCTACACCATGATGCAAGCCCATGGGGAGTCAAGCGGGCCTCCAATTGATTGGGCAGAGTGTGGTCTTTAGGCCTTAATGTTGCTTAGGGTTAGATTAACTGTGTAGTAGAAGCATGGGCCGGCCCATCTCGACATCAAGATGGCCGACTGCTCTTTTAGAGCTTCCTTAGGGTTTTAGTAACCTCTAGCCTATAAAAGGGCTGGCCTTGTAAGGGTTTTGGACACAAGTTGGAACAATAAAGTTTGATTAATTTCGATTCTTCTTGTTAAGAGAGATCGAGCCTTTTTACTTGCCTTGGCATGGGTTGTGAGCAATCTTGCGTCTCGTCTTAGATTGTTATACCGACCTATCAATTAGAGTAATCACCTCGGTGGAGTCGTCGTTCTATCGCCTATCATCAAATCAGGTCGTCCCGTTTGATTCTAGGTTCCGCAATCCAAGCGTTGGACCACCTCGCTGGATCCTTGGGCAAACGTGCTACGTTTTTCGAAACGAGTTGTTCGAGATGTATCCATTAGAGTAATCCCCTCTGTGGAGTCGTCGTTCTACCGCCTATAATAATATCGTGTCGTTGTTTGGCTCTAGGTTCCGCATTCCAAATCATCTTGCGTCTCGTCCACGATTGTTCTACCCACCTATCCATTAGAGTAGTCACCTCTGTGGAGTCATCGTTCTACCGTCTATAATCAAATCGTGCTGTCCGTTTGATTCTAGGTTCCGCAATCCGAGTGTTGGACCACCTCGCTAGATCCTTGCGCAAACATGCTACGAGTCACGAAAAGAGTTGATCGAGGACCGTATCAGTGATTTGTGCAAGGATCAGGGCTCACGCCATGACACCGTCCGAGTTCCATTGGGCCCAATCACTCGTGCACGAGCCAAGCTCTTCCAGGGTTCCCTCCAAGGCCTTGTTTGAATGGTCCAAGACTAACATGGAGTCCATAGGGATATTGAAAGCCTAGAAGGAGACAAGCAAATCATCTACTCCGTGATCCAAGCCCGTGGAGAGTCAAGCGGGCCTCCAATTGATTGGACAGAGCGTGGTATTTTGGCCTTAATTTTGCTTAGGGTTAGATTAACTACACCCGGCCCATCTCGACACCAAGATGGCCGACTCCTCTTTTAGGGTTTCCTTAGGATTTTAGTAACCTCTAGCATATAAAAGGGCTTGCATTGTAAGGGTTTTGGACACAAGTTGGATCAATAAAGTTTGATTAATTTCGATTCTTCTTGTTAACAGAGATTCGAGCCTTTTTACTTGTCTTGGCAAGGGTTGTGAGCAATCTTGCGTCTCGTCGTAGATGGTTCTTCCGACTTGTCCATTAGAGTACTCATATCTGTGGTGTCGTCGTTCTACCGCCTACAATCAAATCGTGTCTTTCGTTTGATTCTAGGTTTCGTAATCCAAGCATTGGACCATCTCGCTAGATCCTTGGGCAAACATGCTACGTGTCACGAAACGAGTTGATCTACGACCGTATCAGTGATGTAAGCATGGATAAGGGCCCACTCAATGATCCGGTCCGAGATCCAATGGGCCTAGTCACACGTGCACGAGCCAAGCTCTTCAAGGAATCCCTCCAAGGCCTTGTTCGAATGGTCCAAGACCAACATGGAGTCCATTGGGATATTGAAGGCTTAGAAGGAGACAAGCAAATCATCTACACCATGATGCAAGCCCATGGGGAGTCAAGCGGGCCTCCAATTGATTGGGCAGAGTGTGGTCTTTAGGCCTTAATGTTGCTTAGGGTTAGATTAACTGTGTAGTAGAAGCATGGGCCGGCCCATCTCGACATCAAGATGGCCGACTGCTCTTTTAGAGCTTCCTTAGGGTTTTAGTAACCTCTAGCCTATAAAAGGGCTGGCCTTGTAAGGGTTTTGGACACAAGTTGGAACAATAAAGTTTGATTAATTTCGATTCTTCTTGTTAAGAGAGATCGAGCCTTTTTACTTGCCTTGGCATGGGTTGTGAGCAATCTTGCGTCTCGTCTTAGATTGTTATACCGACCTATCAATTAGAGTAATCACCTCGGTGGAGTCGTCGTTCTATCGCCTATCATCAAATCAGGTCGTCCCGTTTGATTCTAGGTTCCGCAATCCAAGCGTTGGACCACCTCGCTGGATCCTTGGGCAAACGTGCTACGTTTTTCGAAACGAGTTGTTCGAGATGTATCCATTAGAGTAATCCCCTCTGTGGAGTCGTCGTTCTACCGCCTCTAATAATATCGTGTCGTTGTTTGGCTCTAGGTTCCGCATTCCAAATCATCTTGCGTCTCGTCCACGATTGTTCTACCCACCTATCCATTAGAGTAGTCACCTCTGTGGAGTCATCGTTCTACCGTCTATAATCAAATCGTGTTGTCCGTTTGATTCTAGGTTCCGCAATCCGAGCGTTGGACCACCTCGCTAGATCCTTGCGCAAACATGCTACGAGTCACGAAAAGAGTTGATCGAGGACCGTATCAGTGATTTGTGCATTGATCAGGGCCCACGCCATGACACCGTCCGAGTTCCATTGGGCCCAATCACACGTGCACGAGCCAAGCTCTTCCAGGGTTCCCTCCAAGGCCTTGTTGGAATGGTCCAAGACTAACATGGAGTCCATAGGGATATTGAAAGCCTAGAAGGAGACAAGCAAATCATCTACTCCGTGATCCAAGCCCGTGGAGAGTCAAGCGGGCCTCCAATTGATTGGACAGAGCGTGGTATTTTGGCCTTAATTTTGCTTAGGGTTAGATTAACTACACCCGGCCCATATCGACACCAAGATGGCCGACTCCTCTTTTAGGGTTTCCTTAGGATTTTAGTAACCTCTAGCCTATAAAAGGGCTTGCATTGTAAGGGTTTTGGACACAAGTTGGATCAATAAAGTTTGATTAATTTCGATTCTTCTTGTTAAGAGAGATTCGATCCTTTTTACTTGCCTTGGCAAGGGTTGTGAGAAATCTTGCGTCTCGTCGTAGATGGTTCTACCGACTTGTCCATTAGAGTACTCATATCTGTGGTGTCGTCGTTCTACCGCCTACAATCAAATCGTGTCTTTCGTTTGATTCTAGGTTTCGTAATCCAAGCATTGGACCATCTCGCTAGATCCTTGGGCAAACATGCTACGTGTCACGAAACGAGTTGATCTAGGACCGTATCAGTGATGTAAGCATGGATAAGGGCCCACTCAATGATCCGGTCCGAGATCCAATGGGCCTAGTCACACGTGCACGAGCCAAGCTCTTCAAGGAATCCCTCCAAGGCCTTGTTCGAATGGTCCAAGACCAACATGGAGTCCATTGGGATATTGAAGGCTTAGAAGGAGACAAGCAAATCATCTACACCATGATGCAAGCCCATGGGGAGTCAAGCGGGCCTCCAATTGATTGGGCAGAGTGTGGTCTTTAGGCCTTAATGTTGCTTAGGGTTAGATTAACTGTGTAGTAGAAGCATGGGCCGGCCCATCTCGACATCAAGATGGCCGACTGCTCTTTTAGAGCTTCCTTAGGGTTTTAGTAACCTCTAGCCTATAAAAGGGCTGGCCTTGTAAGGGTTTTGGACACAAGTTGGAACAATAAAGTTTGATTAATTTCGATTCTTCTTGTTAAGAGAGATCGAGCCTTTTTACTTGCCTTGGCATGGGTTGTGAGCAATCTTGCGTCTCGTCTTAGATTGTTATACCGACCTATCAATTAGAGTAATCACCTCGGTGGAGTCGTCGTTCTATCGCCTATCATCAAATCAGGTCGTCCCGTTTGATTCTAGGTTCCGCAATCCAAGCGTTGGACCACCTCGCTGGATCCTTGGGCAAACGTGCTACGTTTTTCGAAACGAGTTGTTCGAGATGTATCCATTAGAGTAATCCCCTCTGTGGAGTCGTCGTTCTACCGCCTATAATAATATCGTGTCGTTGTTTGGCTCTAGGTTCCGCATTCCAAATCATCTTGCGTCTCGTCCACGATTGTTCTACCCACCTATCCATTAGAGTAGTCACCTCTGTGGAGTCATCGTTCTACCGTCTATAATCAAATCGTGTTGTCCGTTTGATTCTAGGTTTCGCAATCCGAGTGTTGGACCACCTCGCTAGATCCTTGCGCAAACATGCTACGTTTCTCGAAAAGAGTTGATCGAGGACCGTATCAGTGATTTGTGCAAGGATCAGGGCCCACGCCATGACACCGTCCGAGTTCCATTGGGCCCAATCACTCGTGCACGAGCCAAGCTCTTCCAGGGTTCCCTCCAAGGCCTTGTTTGAATGGTCCAAGACTAACATGGAGTCCATAGGGATATTGAAAGCCTAGAAGGAGACAAGCAAATCATCTACTCCGTGATCCAAGCCCGTGGAGAGTCAAGCGGGCCTCCAATTGATTGGACAGAACGTGGTATTTTGGCCTTAATTTTGCTTAGGGTTAGATTAACTACACCCGGCCCATCTCGACACCAAGATGGCCGACTCCTCTTTTAGGGTTTCCTTAGGATTTTAGTAACCTCTAACCTATAAAAGGGCTTGCATTGTAAGGGTTTTGGACACAAGTTGGATCAATAAAGTTTGATTAATTTCGATTCGAGCCTTTTTACTTACCTTGGCAAGGGTTGTGACCAATCTTGCGTCTCGTCGTAGATGGTTCTACCGACTTGTCCATTAGAGTACTCATATCTGTGGTGTCGTCGTTCTACCGCCTACAATCAAATCGTGTCTTTCGTTTGATTCTGGGTTTCGTAATCCAAGCGTTGGACCATCTCGCTAGATCCTTGGGCAAACATGCTACGTGTCACGAAACGAGTTGATCTAGGACCGTATCGGTGATGTAAGCATGGATCAGGGCCCACTCAATGATTCGGTCCGAGTTCCATTGGGCCTTGTCACACGTGCACGAGCCAAGCTCTTCAAGGAATCCCTCCAAGGCCTTGTTCGAATGGTCCAAGACCAACATGGAGTCCATTGGGATGTTGAAGGCTTAGAATGAGACAAGCAAATCATCTACACCGTGATGCAAGCCCATGGTGAGTCAAGCGGGCCTCCAATTGATTGGGCAGAGTGTGGTCTTTAGGCCTTAATGTTGCTTAGGGTTAGATTAACTGCGTAGTAGAAGCATGGGCCGGCCCATCTCGACATCAAGATGGCCGACTGCTCTTTTAGAGTTTCCTTAGGGTTTTAAGAACCTCTAGCCTAAAAAAGGGCTGGCTTTGTAAGGGTTTTGGACACAAGTTGGAACAATAAAGTTTGATTAATTCCGATTCTTAAAGTTAAGAGAGATCGAGCCTTTTTACTTGCTTTGGCATGGGTTGTGAGCAATCTTGCGTCTCGTCTTAGATTGTACTATCGACCTATCCATTAGAGTAATCACCTCGGTGGAGTCGTCGTTCTACCGCCTATAATCAAATTGTATCGTCCCGTTTGATTCTAGGTTCCGCAATCCAAGCGTTGGACCACCTCGCTAGATCCTTGGGCAAACGTGCTAAGTGTCTCGAAACGAGTTGTTCGAGATGTATCCATTAGAGTAATCCCCTCTGTGGTGTCGTCGTTCTACCGCCTATAATTATATCGTGTCGTCGTTTGGTTCTAGGTTCCGCTTTCCAAATCATCTTGCGTCTCGTCCACGATTGTTCTACCGACCTATCCATTAGAGTAGTCACCTCTGTGGAGTCATCGTTCTACCGTCTATAATCAAATCGTGTTGTCCGTTTGATTCTAGGTTCCGCAATCCGAGCGTTGGACCACCTCGCTAGATCCTTGCGCAAACATGCTACGAGTCACGAAAAGAGTTGATCGAGGACCGTATCAGTGATTTGTGCAAGGATCAGGGCCCACGCCGTGACACCGTCCGAGTTCCATTGGGCCCAATCACTCGTGCACGAGCCAAGCTCTTCCAGGGTTCCCTCCAAGGCCTTGTTGGAATGGTCCAAGACTAACATGGAGTCCATAGGGATATTGAAAGCCTAGAAGGAGACAAGCAAATCATCTACTCCGTGATCCAAGCCCGTGGAGAGTCAAGCGGGCCTCCAATTGATTGGACAGAGCGTGGTATTTTGGCCTTAATTTTGCTTAGGGTTAGATTAACTACACCCGGCCCATCTCGACACCAAGATGGCCGAC
Source organism: Coffea arabica (assembly GCF_036785885.1). Classification (NCBI taxonomy): domain Eukaryota; kingdom Viridiplantae; phylum Streptophyta; class Magnoliopsida; order Gentianales; family Rubiaceae; genus Coffea; species Coffea arabica. Next base: position 23,617,118 of record NC_092314.1, read on the forward strand.
TCCTCTTTTAGGGTTTCCTTAGGATTTTAGTAACCTCTAGCCTATAAAAGGGCTTGCATTGTAAGGGTTTTGGACACAAGTTGGATCAATAAAGTTTGATTAATTTCGATTCTTCTTGTTAAGAGAGATTCGAGCCTTTTTACTTGTCTTGGCAAGGGTTGTGAGCAATCTTGCGTCTCGTCGTAGATGGTTCTTCCGACTTGTCCATTAGAGTACTCATATCTGTGGTGTCGTCGTTCTACCGCCTACAATCAAATCGTGTCTTTCGTTTGATTCTAGGTTTCGTAATCCAAGCATTGGACCATCTCGCTAGATCCTTGGGCAAACATGCTACGTGTCACGAAACGAGTTGATCTAGGACCGTATCAGTGATGTAAGCATGGATAAGGGCCCACTCAATGATCCGGTCCGAGATCCAATGGGCCTAGTCACACGTGCACGAGCCAAGCTCTTCAAGGAATCCCTCCAAGGCCTTGTTCGAATGGTCCAAGACCAACATGGAGTCCATTGGGATATTGAAGGCTTAGAAGGAGACAAGCAAATCATCTACACCATGATGCAAGCCCATGGGGAGTCAAGCGGGCCTCCAATTGATTGGGCAGAGTGTGGTCTTTAGGCCTTAATGTTGCTTAGGGTTAGATTAACTGTGTAGTAGAAGCATGGGCCGGCCCATCTCGACATCAAGATGGCCGACTGCTCTTTTAGAGCTTCCTTAGGGTTTTAGTAACCTCTAGCCTATAAAAGGGCTGGCCTTGTAAGGGTTTTGGACACAAGTTGGAACAATAAAGTTTGATTAATTTCGATTCTTCTTGTTAAGAGAGATCGAGCCTTTTTACTTGCCTTGGCATGGGTTGTGAGCAATCTTGCGTCTCGTCTTAGATTGTTATACCGACCTATCAATTAGAGTAATCACCTCGGTGGAGTCGTCGTTCTATCGCCTATCATCAAATCAGGTCGTCCCGTTTGATTCTAGGTTCCGCAATCCAAGCGTTGGACCACCTCGCTGGATCCTTGGGCAAACGTGCTACGTTTTTCGAAACGAGTTGTTCGAGATGTATCCATTAGAGTAATCCCCTCTGTGGAGTCGTCGTTCTACCGCCTCTAATAATATCGTGTCGTTGTTTGGCTCTAGGTTCCGCATTCCAAATCATCTTGCGTCTCGTCCACGATTGTTCTACCCACCTATCCATTAGAGTAGTCACCTCTGTGGAGTCATCGTTCTACCGTCTATAATCAAATCGTGTTGTCCGTTTGATTCTAGGTTTCGCAATCCGAGTGTTGGACCACCTCGCTAGATCCTTGCGCAAACATGCTACATTTCTCGAAAAGAGTTGATCGAGGACCGTATCAGTGATTTGTGCAAGGATCAGGGCCCACGCCATGACACCGTCCGAGTTCCATTGGGCCCAATCACTCGTGCACGAGCCAAGCTCTTCCAGGGTTCCCTCCAAGGCCTTGTTTGAATGGTCCAAGACTAACATGGAGTCCATAGGGATATTGAAAGCCTAGAAGGAGACAAGCAAATCATCTACTCCGTGATCCAAGCCCGTGGAGAGTCAAGCGGGCCTCCAATTGATTGGACAGAGCGTGGTATTTTGGCCTTAATTTTGCTTAGGGTTAGATTAACTACACCCGGCCCATCTCGACACCAAGATGGTCGACTCCTCTTTTAGGGTTTCCTTAGGATTTTAGTAACCTCTAGCCTATAAAAGGGCTTGCATTGTAAGGGTTTTGGACACAAGTTGGATCAATAAAGTTTGATTAATTTCGATTCTTCTTGTTAAGAGAGATTCGAGCCTTTTTACTTGTCTTGGCAAGGGTTGTGAGCAATCTTGCGTCTCGTCGTAGATGGTTCTTCCGACTTGTCCATTAGAGTACTCATATCTGTGGTGTCGTCGTTCTACCGCCTACAATCAAATCGTGTCTTTCGTTTGATTTTAGGTTTCGTAATCCAAGCATTGGACCATCTCGCTAGATCCTTGGGCAAACATGCTACGTGTCACGAAACGAGTTGATCTAGGACCGTATCAGTGATGTAAGCATGGATAAGGGCCCACTCAATGATCCGGTCCGAGATCCAATGGGCCTAGTCACACGTGCACGAGCCAAGCTCTTCAAGGAATCCCTCCAAGGCCTTGTTCGAATGGTCCAAGACCAACATGGAGTCCATTGGGATATTGAAGGCTTAGAAGGAGACAAGCAAATCATCTACACCATGATGCAAGCCCATGGGGAGTCAAGCGGGCCTCCAATTGATTGGGCAGAGTGTGGTCTTTAGGCCTTAATGTTGCTTAGGGTTAGATTAACTGTGTAGTAGAAGCATGGGCCGGCCCAGCTCGACATCAAGATGGCCGACTGCTCTTTTAGAGCTTCCTTAGGGTTTTAGTAACCTCTAGCCTATAAAAGGGCTGGCCTTGTAAGGGTTTTGGACACAAGTTGGAACAATAAAGTTTGATTAATTTCGATTCTTAAAGTTAAGAGAGATCGAGCCTTTTTACTTGCCTTGGCATGGGTTGTGAGCAATCTTGCGTCTCGTCTTAGATTGTTATACCGACCTATCGATTAGAGTAATCACCTCGGTGGAGTCGTCGTTCTATCGCCTATCATCAAATCATGTCGTCCCGTTTGATTCTAGGTTCCGCAATCCAAGCGTTGGACCACCTCGCTGGATCCTTGGGCAAACGTGCTACGTTTTTCGAAACGAGTTGTTCGAGATGTATCCATTGGAGTAATCCCCTCTGTGGAGTCGTCGTTCTACCGCCTATAATAATATCGTGTCCTTGTTTGGCTCTAGGTTCCGCATTCCAAATCATCTTGCGTCTCGTCCACGATTGTTCTACCCACCTATCCATTAGAGTAGTCACCTCTGTGGAGTCATCGTTCTACCGTCTATAATCAAATCGTGTTGTCCGTTTGATTCTAGGTTTCGCAATCCGAGTGTTGGACCACCTCGCTAGATCCTTGCGCTAACATGCTACGTGTCTCGAAAAAAGTTGATCGAGGACCGTATCAGTGATTTGTGGATGGATCAGGGCCCACGCCATGACCCTGTCCGAGTTCTATTGGGCCCAGTCACACGTGCACGAGCCAAGCTCTACAAGTGTTCCTTCCAAGGCCTTGTTCGAATGGTCCAAGACTAACATGGAGTCCATAGGGATATTGAAAGCCTAGAAGGAGACAAGCAAATCATCTACTACGTGATCCAAGCCCGTGGAGAGTCAAGCGGGCCTCCAATTGATTGGACAGAACGTGGTATTTTGGCCTTAATTTTGCTTAGGGTTAGATTAACTACACCCGGCCCATCTCGACACCAAGATGGCCGACTCCTCTTTTAGGGTTTCCTTAGGATTTTAGTAACCTCTAACCTATAAAAGGGCTTGCATTGTAAGGGTTTTGGACACAAGTTGGATCAATAAAGTTTGATTAATTTCGATTCGAGCCTTTTTACTTACCTTGGCAAGGGTTGTGACCAATCTTGCGTCTCGTCGTAGATGGTTCTACCGACTTGTCCATTAGAGTACTCATATCTGTGGTGTCGTCGTTCTACCGCCTACAATCAAATCGTGTCTTTCGTTTGATTCTGGGTTTCGTAATCCAAGCGTTGGACCATCTCGCTAGATCCTTGGGCAAACATGCTACGTGTCACGAAACGAGTTGATCTAGGACCGTATCGGTGATGTAAGCATGGATCAGGGCCCACTCAATGATTCGGTCCGAGTTCCATTGGGCCTTGTCACACGTGCACGAGCCAAGCTCTTCAAGGAATCCCTCCAAGGCCTTGTTCGAATGGTCCAAGACCAACATGGAGTCCATTGGGATGTTGAAGGCTTAGAATGAGACAAGCAAATCATCTACACCGTGATGCAAGCCCATGGTGAGTCAAGCGGGCCTCCAATTGATTGGGCAGAGTGTGGTCTTTAGGCCTTAATGTTGCTTAGGGTTAGATTAACTGCGTAGTAGAAGCATGGGCCGGCCCATCTCGACATCAAGATGGCCGACTGCTCTTTTAGAGTTTCCCTAGGGTTTTAAGAACCTCTAGCCTAAAAAAGGGCTGGCTTTGTAAGGGTTTTGGACACAAGTTGGAACAATAAAGTTTGATTAATTCCGATTCTTAAAGTTAAGAGAGATCGAGCCTTTTTACTTGCTTTGGCATGGGTTGTGAGCAATCTTGCGTCTCGTCTTAGATTGTACTATCGACCTATCCATTAGAGTAATCACCTCGGTGGAGTCGTCGTTCTACCGCCTATAATCAAATTGTATCGTCCCGTTTGATTCTAGGTTCCGCAATCCAAGCGTTGGACCACCTCGCTAGATCCTTGGGCAAACGTGCTAAGTGTCTCGAAACGAGTTGTTCGAGATGTATCCATTAGAGTAATCCCCTCTGTGGTGTCGTCGTTCTACCGCCTATAATTATATCGTGTCGTCGTTTGGTTCTAGGTTCCGCTTTCCAAATCATCTTGCGTCTCGTCCACGATTGTTCTACCGACCTATCCATTAGAGTAGTCACCTCTGTGGAGTCATCGTTCTACCGTCTATAATCAAATCGTGCTGTCCGTTTGATTCTAGGTTCCGCAATCCGAGTGTTGGACCACCTCGCTAGATCCTTGCGCAAACATGCTACGAGTCACGAAAAGAGTTGATCGAGGACCGTATCAGTGATTTGTGCAAGGATCAGGGCTCACGCCATGACACCGTCCGAGTTCCATTGGGCCCAATCACTCGTGCACGAGCCAAGCTCTTCCAGGGTTCCCTCCAAGGCCTTGTTTGAATGGTCCAAGACTAACATGGAGTCCATAGGGATATTGAAAGCCTAGAAGGAGACAAGCAAATCATCTACTCCGTGATCCAAGCCCGTGGAGAGTCAAGCGGGCCTCCAATTGATTGGACAGAGCGTGGTATTTTGGCCTTAATTTTGCTTAGGGTTAGATTAACTACACCCGGCCCATCTCGACACCAAGATGGCCGACTCCTCTTTTAGGGTTTCCTTAGGATTTTAGTAACCTCTAGCCTATAAAAGGGCTTGCATTGTAAGGGTTTTGGACACAAGTTGGATCAATAAAGTTTGATTAATTTCGATTCTTCTTGTTAAGAGAGATTCGAGCCTTTTTACTTGTCTTGGCAAGGGTTGTGAGCAATCTTGCGTCTCGTCGTAGATGGTTCTTCCGACTTGTCCATTAGAGTACTCATATCTGTGGTGTCGTCGTTCTACCGCCTACAATCAAATCGTGTCTTTCGTTTGATTCTAGGTTTCGTAATCCAAGCATTGGACCATCTCGCTAGATCCTTGGGCAAACATGCTACGTGTCACGAAACGAGTTGATCTACGACCGTATCAGTGATGTAAGCATGGATAAGGGCCCACTCAATGATCCGGTCCGAGATCCAATGGGCCTAGTCACACGTGCACGAGCCAAGCTCTTCAAGGAATCCCTCCAAGGCCTTGTTCGAATGGTCCAAGACCAACATGGAGTCCATTGGGATATTGAAGGCTTAGAAGGAGACAAGCAAATCATCTACACCATGATGCAAGCCCATGGGGAGTCAAGCGGGCCTCCAATTGATTGGGCAGAGTGTGGTCTTTAGGCCTTAATGTTGCTTAGGGTTAGATTAACTGTGTAGTAGAAGCATGGGCCGGCCCATCTCGACATCAAGATGGCCGACTGCTCTTTTAGAGCTTCCTTAGGGTTTTAGTAACCTCTAGCCTATAAAAGGGCTGGCCTTGTAAGGGTTTTGGACACAAGTTGGAACAATAAAGTTTGATTAATTTCGATTCTTCTTGTTAAGAGAGATCGAGCCTTTTTACTTGCCTTGGCATGGGTTGTGAGCAATCTTGCGTCTCGTCTTAGATTGTTATACCGACCTATCAATTAGAGTAATCACCTCGGTGGAGTCGTCGTTCTATCGCCTATCATCAAATCATGTCGTCCCGTTTGATTCTAGGTTCCGCAATCCAAGCGTTGGACCACCTCACTGGATCCTTGGGCAAACGTGCTACGTTTTTCGAAACGAGTTGTTCGAGATGTATCCATTAGAGTAATCCCCTCTGTGGAGTCGTCGTTCTACCGCCTCTAATAATATCGTGTCGTTGTTTGGCTCTAGGTTCCGCATTCCAAATCATCTTGCGTCTCGTCCACGATTGTTCTACCCACCTATCCATTAGAGTAGTCACCTCTGTGGAGTCATCGTTCTACCGTCTATAATCAAATCGTGTTGTCCGTTTGATTCTAGGTTTCGCAATCCGAGTGTTGGACCACCTCGCTAGATCCTTGCGCAAACATGCTACGTTTCTCGAAAAGAGTTGATCGAGGACCGTATCAGTGATTTGTGCAAGGATCAGGGCCCACGCCATGACACCGTCCGAGTTCCATTGGGCCCAATCACTCGTGCACGAGCCAAGCTCTTCCAGGGTTCCCTCCAAGGCCTTGTTTGAATGGTCCAAGACTAACATGGAGTCCATAGGGATATTGAAAGCCTAGAAGGAGACAAGCAAATCATCTACTCCGTGATCCAAGCCCGTGGAGAGTCAAGCGGGCCTCCAATTGATTGGACAGAGCGTGGTATTTTGGCCTTAATTTTGCCTAGGGTTAGATTAACTACACCCGGCCCATCTCGACACCAAGATGGCCGACTCCTCTTTTAGGGTTTCCTTAGGATTTTAGTAACCTCTAGCCTATAAAAGGGCTTGCATTGTAAGGGTTTTGGACACAAGTTGGATCAATAAAGTTTGATTAATTTCGATTCTTCTTGTTAAGAGAGATTCGAGCCTTTTTACTTGTCTTGGCAAGGGTTGTGAGCAATCTTGCGTCTCGTCGTAGATGGTTCTTCCGACTTGTCCATTAGAGTACTCATATCTGTGGTGTCGTCGTTCTACCGCCTACAATCAAATCGTGTCTTTCGTTTGATTTTAGGTTTCGTAATCCAAGCATTGGACCATCTCGCTAGATCCTTGGGCAAACATGCTACGTGTCACGAAACGAGTTGATCTAGGACCGTATCAGTGATGTAAGCATGGATAAGGGCCGACTCAATGATCCGGTCCGAGATCCAATGGGCCTAGTCACACGTGCACGAGCCAAGCTCTTCAAGGAATCCCTCCAAGGCCTTGTTCGAATGGTCCAAGACCAACATGGAGTCCATTGGGATATTGAAGGCTTAGAAGGAGACAAGCAAATCATCTACACCATGACGCAAGCCCATGGGGAGTCAAGCGGGCCTCCAATTGATTGGGCAGAGTGTGGTCTTTAGGCCTTAATGTTGCTTAGGGTTAGATTAACTGTGTAGTAGAAGCATGGGCCGGCCCAGCTCGACATCAAGATGGCCGACCGCTCTTTTAGAGCTTCCTTAGGGTTTTAGTAACCTCTAGCCTATAAAAGGGCTGGCCTTGTAAGGATTTTGGACACAAGTTGGAACAATAAAGTTTGATTAATTTCGATTCTTAAAGTTAAGAGAGATCGAGCCTTTTTACTTGCCTTGGCATGGGTTGTGAGCAATCTTGCGTCTCGTCTTAGATTGTTATACCGACCTATCGATTAGAGTAATCACCTCGGTGGAGTCGTCGTTCTATCGTCCATCATCAAATCATGTCGTCCCGTTTGATTCTAGGTTCCGCAATCCAAGCGTTGGACCACCTCGCTGGATCCTTGGGCAAACGTGCTACGTTTTTCGAAACGAGTTGTTCGAGATGTATCCATTAGAGTAATCCCCTCTGTGGAGTCGTCGTTCTACCGCCTATAATAATATCGTGTCGTTGTTTGGCTCTAGGTTCCGCATTCCAAATCATCTTGCGTCTCGTCCACGATTGTTCTACCCACCTATCCATTAGAGTTGTCACCTCTGTGGAGTCATCGTTCTACCGTCTATAATCAAATCGTGTTGTCCGTTTGATTCTAGGTTTCGCAATCCGAGTGTTGGACCACCTCGCTAGATCCTTGCGCAAACATTCTACGTTTCTCGAAAAGAGTTGATCGAGGACCGTATCAGTGATTTGTGGATGGATCAGGGCCCACGCCATGACCCTGTCCGAGTTCCATTGGGCCCAGTCACACCTGCACGGGCCAAGCTCTACAAGGGTTCCTTCCAAGGCCTTGTTCGAATGGTCCAAAACTAGCATGGAGTCCATAGGGATATTGAAAGCCTAGAAGGAGACAAGCAAATCATCTACTCCACGATCCAAGCCCGTGGAGAGTTAAACGGGCCTCCAATTGATTGGACAGAGCTTGGTATTTTGGCCTTAATTTTGCTTAGGGTTAGATTAACTACACCCGGCCCATCTCGACACCAAGATGGCCGACTGCTCTTTTAGGGTTTCCTTTGGATTTTAGTAACCTCTAGCCTACAAAAGGGCTTGCATTGTAAGGGTTTTGACCACAAGTTGGATCAATAAAGTTTGATTAATTTCGATTCTTCTTGTTAAGAGAGATTCGAGCCTTTTTACTTGCCTTGGCTAGGGTTGTGAGCAATCTTGCGTCTCGTCGTAGATGGTTCTACCGACTTGTCCATTAGAGTACTCATATCTGTGGTGTCGTCGTTCTACCGCCTACAATCAAATCGTGTCTTTAGTTTGATTCTGGGTTTCGTAATCCAAGCGTTGGAGCATCTCGCTAGATCCTTGGGCAAACATGCTACGTGTCAAGAAACGAGTTGATCTAGGACCGTATCGGTGATGTAAGCATGGATCAGGGCCCACTCAATGATTCGGTCCGAGTTCCATTGGGCCTTGTCACACGTGCACGAGCCAAGCTCTTCAAGGAATCCCTCCAAGGCCTTGTTCGAATGGTCCAAGACCAACATGGAGTCCATTGGGATGTTGAAGGCTTAGAATGAGACAAGCAAATCATCTACACCATGATGCAAGCCCATGGTGAGTCAAGCGGGCCTCCAATTGATTGGGCAGAGTGTGGTCTTTAGGCCTTAATGTTGCTTAGGGTTAGATTAACTGCGTAATAGAAGCATGGGCCGGCCCATCTCGACATCAAGATGGTCGACTGCTCTTTTAGAGTTTCCTTAGGGTTTTAATAACCTCTAGCCTAAAAAAGGGCTGGCTTTGTAAGGGTTTTGGACACAAGTTGGAACAATAAAGTTTGATTAATTCCGATTCTTAAAGTTAAGAGAGATCGAGCCTTTTTACTTGCTTTGGCATGGGTTGTGAGCAATCTTGCGTCTCGTCTTAGATTGTACTATCGACCTATCCATTAGAGTAATCACCTCGGTGGAGTCGTCGTTCTACCGCCTATAATCAAATTGTGTCGTCCCGTTTGATTCTAGGTTCCGCAATCCAAGCGTTGGACCACCTCGCTGGATCCTTGGGCAAACGTGCTACGTTTTTCGAAACGAGTTGTTCGAGATGTATCCATTAGAGTAATCCCCTCTATGGAGTCGTCGTTCTACCGCCTATAATAATATCGTGTCGTTGTTTGGCTCTAGGTTCCGCATTCCAAATCATCTTGCGTCTCAGACGTCCACGATTGTTCTACCCACCTATCCATTAGAGTTGTCACCTCTGTGGAGTCATCGTTCTACCGTCTATAATCAAATCGTGTTGCCCGTTTGATTCTAGGTTTCGCAATCCGAGTGTTGGACCACCTCGCTAGATCCTTGCGCAAACATGCTACGTGTCTCGAAAAGAGTTGATCGAGGACCGTATCAGAGATTTGTGGATGGATCAGGGCTCACGCCATGACCCTGTCCGAGTTCCATTGGGCCCAGTCACACGTGCACGAGCCAAGCTCTACAAGGGTTCCTTCCAAGGCCTTGTTCGAATGGTCCAAAACTAGCATGGAGTCCATAGGGATATTGAAAGCCTAGAAGGAGACAAGCAAATCATCTGCTCCATGATCCAAGCCCGTTGAGAGTAAAGCGGGCCTCCAATTGATTGGACAGAGCATGGTATTTTGGCCTTAATTTTGCTTAGGGTTAGATTAACTACACCCGGCCCATCTCGACACCAAGATGGCCGACTGCTCTTTTAGGGTTTCCTTAGGATTTTAGTAACCTCTAGCCTACAAAAGGGCTTGCATTGTAAGGGTTTTGACCACAAGTTGGATCAATAAAGTTTGATTAATTTCGATTCTTCTTGTTAAGAGAGATTCAAGCCTTTTTACTTGCCTTGGCAAGGGTTGTGAGCAATCTTGCATCTCGTCGTAGATGGTTCTACCGACTTGTCCATTAGAGTACTCATATCTGTGGTGTCGTCGTTCTACCGCCTACAATCAAATCGTGTCTTTCGTTTGATTTTAGGTTTCGTAATCCAAGCATTGGACCATCTCGCTAGATCCTTGGGCAAACATGCTACGTGTCACGAAACGAGTTGATCTAGGACCGTATCGGTGATGTAAGCATGGATCAGGGCCCACTCAATGATTCGGTCCGAGTTCCATTGGGTCTTGTCACACGTGCACGAGCCAAGCTCTTCAAGGAATCCCTCCAAGGCCTTGTTCGAATGGTCCAAGACCAACATGGAGTCCATTGGGATGTTGAAGGCTTAGAATGAGACAAGCAAATCATCTACACCGTGATGCAAGCCCATGGTGAGTCAAGCGGGCCTCCAATTGATTGGGCAGAGTGTGGTCTTTAGGCCTTAATGTTGCTTAGGGTTAGATTAACTGCGTAGTAGAAGCATGGGCCGGCCCATCTCGACATCAAGATGGCCGACTGCTCTTTTAGAGCTTCCTTAGGGTTTTAGTAACCTCTAGCCTATAAAAGGGCTGGCCGTGTAAGGGTTTTGGACACAAGTTGGAACAATAAAGTTTGATTAATTCCGATTCTTAAAGTTAAGAGAGATCGAGCCTTTTTACTTGCTTTGGCATAGGTTGTGAGCAATCTTGCGTCTCGTCTTAGATTGTACTATCGACCTATCCATTAGAGTAATCACCTCGGTGGAGTCGTCGTTCTATCGTCTATCATCAAATCATGTCGTCCCGTTTGATTCTAGGTTCCGCAATCCAAGCGCTGGACCACCTCGCTAGATCCTTGGGCAAACGTGCTACGTTTTTCGAAACGAGTTGTTCGAGATGTATCCATTAGAGTAATCCCCTCTGTGGAGTCGTCGTTCTACCGCCTATAATAATATCGTGTCGTTGTTTGGCTCTAGGTTCCGCATTCCAAATCATCTTGCGTCTCGTCCACGATTGTTCTACCCACCTATCCATTAGAGTTGTCACCTCTGTGGAGTCATCGTTCTACCGTCTATAATCAAATCGTGTTGTCCGTTTGATTTTAGGTTCCGCAATCCGAGTGTTGGACCACCTCGCTAGATCCTTGCGCAAACATGCTACGAGTCACGAAAAGAGTTGATCGAGGACCGTATCAGTGATTTGTGGATGGATCAGGGCCCACGCCATGACCCGGTCCGAGTTCCATTGGGCCCAATCACGCCTGCACGGGCCAAGCTCTACAAGGGTTCCTTCCAAGGCCTTGTTCGAATGGTCCAAAACTAGCATGGAGTCCATAGGGATATTGAAAGCCTAGAAGGAGACAAGCAAATCATCTACTCCACGATCCAAGCCCGTGGAGAGTTAAACGGGCCTCCAATTGATTGGACAGAGCTTGGTATTTTGGCCTTAATTTTGCTTAGGGTTAGATTAACTACACCCGGCCCATCTCGACACCAAGATGGCCGACTGCTCTTTTAGGGTTTCCTTTGGATTTTAGTAACCTCTAGCCTACAAAAGGGCTTGCATTGTAAGGGTTTTGACCACAAGTTGGATCAATAAAGTTTGATTAATTTCGATTCTTCTTGTTAAGAGAGATTCGAGCCTTTTTACTTGCCTTGGCTAGGGTTGTGAGCAATCTTGCGTCTCGTCGTAGATGGTTCTACCGACTTGTCCATTAGAGTACTCATATCTGTGGTGTCGTCGTTCTACCGCCTACAATCAAATCGTGTCTTTAGTTTGATTCTGGGTTTCGTAATCCAAGCGTTGGAGCATCTCGCTAGATCCTTGGGCAAACATGCTACGTGTCAAGAAACGAGTTGATCTAGGACCGTATCGGTGATGTAAGCATGGATCAGGGCCCACTCAATGATCCGGTCCGAGTTCCATTGGGCCTTGTCACACGTGCACGAGCCAAGCTCTTCAAGGAATCCCTCCAAGGCCTTGTTCGAATGGTCCAAGACCAACATGGAGTCCATTGGGATGTTGAAGGCTTAGAATGAGACAAGCAAATCATCTACACCATGATGCAAGCCCATGGTGAGTCAAGCGGGCCTCCAATTGATTGGGCAGAGTGTGGTCTTTAGGCCTTAATGTTGCTTAGGGTTAGATTAACTGCGTAATAGAAGCATGGGCCGGCCCATCTCGACATCAAGATGGCCGACTGCTCTTTTAGAGCTTCCTTAGGGTTTTAGTAACCTCTAGCCTATAAAAGGGCTGGCCTTGTAAGGGTTTTGGACACAAGTTGGAACAATAAAGTTTGATTAATTTCGATTCTTAAAGTTAAGAGAGATCGAGCCTTTTTACTTGCTTTGGCATGGGTTGTGAGCAATCTTGCGTCTCGTCTTAGATTGTACTATCGACCTATCCATTAGAGTAATCACCTCGGTGGAGTCGTCGTTCTACCGCCTATAATCAAATTGTGTCGTCCCGTTTGATTCTAGGTTCCGCAATCCAAGCGTTGGACCACCTCGCTGGATCCTTGGGCAAACGTGCTACGTTTTTCGAAACGAGTTGTTCGAGATGTATCCATTAGAGTAATCCCCTCTGTGGAGTCGTCGTTCTACCGCCTATAATAATATCGTGTCGTTGTTTGGCTCTAGGTTCCGCATTCCAAATCATCTTGCGTCTCGTCCACGATTGTTCTACCCACCTATCCATTAGAGTTGTCACCTCTGTGGAGTTATCGTTCTACCGTCTATAATCAAATCGTGTTGTCCGTTTGATTCTAGGTTTCGCAATCCGAGTGTTGGACCACCTCGCTAGATCCTTGCGCAAACATTCTACGTTTCTCGAAAAGAGTTGATCGAGGACCGTATCAGTGATTTGTGGATGGATCAGGGCCCACGCCATGACCCTGTCCGAGTTCCATTGGGCCCAGTCACACCTGCACGGGCCAAGCTCTACAAGGGTTCCTTCCAAGGCCTTGTTCGAATGGTCCAAAACTAGCATGGAGTCCATAGGGATATTGAAAGCCTAGAAGGAGACAAGCAAATCATCTACTCCACGATCCAAGCCCGTGGAGAGTTAAACGGGCCTCCAATTGATTGGACAGAGCTTGGTATTTTGGCCTTAATTTTGCTTAGGGTTAGATTAACTACACCCGGCCCATCTCGACACCAAGATGGCCGACTGCTCTTTTAGGGTTTCCTTTGGATTTTAGTAACCTCTAGCCTACAAAAGGGCTTGCATTGTAAGGGTTTTGACCACAAGTTGGATCAATAAAGTTTGATTAATTTCGATTCTTCTTGTTAAGAGAGATTCGAGCCTTTTTACTTGCCTTGGCTAGGGTTGTGAGCAATCTTGCGTCTCGTCGTAGATGGTTCTACCGACTTGTCCATTAGAGTACTCATATCTGTGGTGTCGTCGTTCTACCGCCTACAATCAAATCGTGTCTTTAGTTTGATTCTGGGTTTCGTAATCCAAGCGTTGGAGCATCTCGCTAGATCCTTGGGCAAACATGCTACGTGTCAAGAAACGAGTTGATCTAGGACCGTATCGGTGATGTAAGCATGGATCAGGGCCCACTCAATGATCCGGTCCGAGTTCCATTGGGCCTTGTCACACGTGCACGAGCCAAGCTCTTCAAGGAATCCCTCCAAGGCCTTGTTCGAATGGTCCAAGACCAACATGGAGTCCATTGGGATGTTGAAGGCTTAGAATGAGACAAGCAAATCATCTACACCATGATGCAAGCCCATGGTGAGTCAAGCGGGCCTCCAATTGATTGGGCAGAGTGTGGTCTTTAGGCCTTAATGTTGCTTAGGGTTAGATTAACTGCGTAATAGAAGCATGGGCCGGCCCATCTCGACATCAAGATGGCCGACTGCTCTTTTAGAGCTTCCTTAGGGTTTTAGTAACCTCTAGCCTATAAAAGGGCTGGCCTTGTAAGGGTTTTGGACACAAGTTGGAACAATAAAGTTTGATTAATTTCGATTCTTAAAGTTAAGAGAGATCGAGCCTTTTTACTTGCTTTGGCATGGGTTGTGAGCAATCTTGCGTCTCGTCTTAGATTGTACTATCGACCTATCCATTAGAGTAATCACCTCGGTGGAGTCGTCGTTCTACCGCCTATAATCAAATTGTGTCGTCCCGTTTGATTCTAGGTTCCGCAATCCAAGCGTTGGACCACCTCGCTGGATCCTTGGGCAAACGTGCTACGTTTTTCGAAACGAGTTGTTCGAGATGTATCCATTAGAGTAATCCCCTCTGTGGAGTCGTCGTTCTACCGCCTATAATAATATCGTGTCGTTGTTTGGCTCTAGGTTCCGCATTCCAAATCATCTTGCGTCTCGTCCACGATTGTTCTACCCACCTATCCATTAGAGTTGTCACCTCTGTGGAGTTATCGTTCTACCGTCTATAATCAAATCGTGTTGTCCGTTTGATTCTAGGTTTCGCAATCCGAGTGTTGGACCACCTCGCTAGATCCTTGCGCAAACATTCTACGTTTCTCGAAAAGAGTTGATCGAGGACCGTATCAGTGATTTGTGGATGGATCAGGGCCCACGCCATGACCCTGTCCGAGTTCCATTGGGCCCAGTCACACCTGCACGGGCCAAGCTCTACAAGGGTTCCTTCCAAGGCCTTGTTCGAATGGTCCAAAACTAGCATGGAGTCCATAGGGATATTGAAAGCCTAGAAGGAGACAAGCAAATCATCTACTCCACGATCCAAGCCCGTGGAGAGTTAAACGGGCCTCCAATTGATTGGACAGAGCTTGGTATTTTGGCCTTAATTTTGCTTAGGGTTAGATTAACTACACCCGGCCCATCTCGACACCAAGATGGCCGACTGCTCTTTTAGGGTTTCCTTTGGATTTTAGTAACCTCTAGCCTACAAAAGGGCTTGCATTGTAAGGGTTTTGACCACAAGTTGGATCAATAAAGTTTGATTAATTTCGATTCTTCTTGTTAAGAGAGATTCGAGCCTTTTTACTTGCCTTGGCTAGGGTTGTGAGCAATCTTGCGTCTCGTCGTAGATGGTTCTACCGACTTGTCCATTAGAGTACTCATATCTGTGGTGTCGTCGTTCTACCGCCTACAATCAAATCGTGTCTTTAGTTTGATTCTGGGTTTCGTAATCCAAGCGTTGGAGCATCTCGCTAGATCCTTGGGCAAACATGCTACGTGTCACGAAACGAGTTGATCTAGGACCGTATCGGTGATGTAAGCATGGATCAGGGCCCACTCAATGATTCGGTCCGAGTTCCATTGGGCCTTGTCACACGTGCACGAGCCAAGCTCTTCAAGGAATCCCTCCAAGGCCTTGTTCGAATGGTCCAAGACCAACATGGAGTCCATTGGGATGTTGAAGGCTTAGAATGAGACAAGCAAATCATCTACACCGTGATGCAAGCCCATGGTGAGTCAAGCGGGCCCCCAATTGATTGGGCAGAGTGTGGTCTTTAGGCCTTAATGTTGCTTAGGGTTAGATTACTTGCGTAGTAGAAGCATGGGCCGGCCCATCTCGACATCAAGATGGCCGACTGCTCTTTTAGAGTTTCCTTAGGGTTTTAATAACCTCTAGCCTAAAAAAGGGCTGGCTTTGTAAGGGTTTTGGACACAAGTTGGAACAATAAAGTTTGATTAATTCCGATTCTTAAAGTTAAGAGAGATCGAGCCTTTTTACTTGCTTTGGCATAGGTTGTGAGCAATCTTGCGTCTCGTCTTAGATTGTACTATCGACGTATCCATTAGAGTAATCACCTCGGTGGAGTCGTCGTTCTACCGCCTATAATCAAATTGTGTCGTCCCGTTTGATTCTAGGTTCCGCAATCCAAGCGCTGGACCACCTCGCTAGATCCTTGGGCAAACGTGCTACGTGTCTCGAAACGAGTTGTTCGAGATGTATCCATTAGAGTAATCCCCTCTGTGGTGTCGTCATTCTACCGCCTATAATTATATCGTGTCGTCGTTTGGTTCTATGTTCCGCTTTCCAAATCATCATGCGTCTCGTCCACGATTGTTCTACCGACCTATCCATTAGAGTAGTCACCTCTGTGGAGTCATCGTTCTACCGTCTATAATCAAATCGTGTTGTCCGTTTGATTTTAGGTTCCGCAATCCGAGTGTTGGACCACCTCGCTAGATCCTTGCGCAAACATGCTACGAGTCACGAAAAGAGTTGATCGAGGACCGTATCAGTGATTTGTGCATGGATCAGGGCCCACGCCATGACACCGTCCAAGTTCCATTGGGCCCAATCACGCGTGCACGAGCCAAGCTCTTCCAGGGTTCCCTCTAAGGCCTTGTTCGAATGGTCCAAGACTAACATGGAGTCCATAGGGATATTGAAAGCCTAGAAGGGGACAAGCAAATCATCTACTCCGTGATCCAAGCCCGTGGAGAGTCAAGCGGGCCTCCAATTGATTGGACAGAGCGTGGTATTTTGGCCTTAATTTTGCTTAGGGTTAGATTAACTACACCCGGCCCATCTCGACACCAAGATGGCCGAATCCTCTTTTAGGGTTTCCTTAGGATTTTAGTAACCTCTAGCCTATAAAAGGGCTTGCATTATAAGGGTTTTGGACACAAGTTGGATCAATAAAGTTTGATTAATTTCGATTCTTCTTGTTAAGAGAGATTCGAGCCTTTTTACTTGCCTTGGCAAGGGTTGTGAGCAATCTTGCGTCTCGTCGTAGATGGTTCTACCGACTTGTCCATTAGAGTACTCATATCTGTGGTGTCGTCGTTCTACCGCCTACAATCAAATCGTGTCTTTCGTTTGATTCTAGGTTTCGTAATCCAAGCATTGGACCATCTCGCTAGATCCTTGGGCAAACATGCTACGTGTCACGAAACGCGTTGATCTAGGACCGTTTCAGTGATGTAAGCATGGATCAAGGCCCACTCAATGATCCGTTCCGAGTTACATTGGGCCTAGTCACACGTGCACGAGCCAAGCTTTTCAAGGAATCCCTCCAAGGCCTTGTTTGAATGGTCCAAGACCAACATGGAGTCCATTGGGATATTGAAGGCTTAGAAGGAGACAAGCAAATCATCTACACCATGATGCACGCCCATGGAGAGTCAAGCGGGCCTCCAATTGATTGGGCAGAGTGTGGTTTTTAGACCTTAATGTTGCTTAGGGTTAGATTACCTGTGTAGTAGAAGCATGGGCCGGCCCATCTCGAAATCAAGATGGCCGACTGCTCTTTTAGAGTTTTCTTAGGGGTTTAGTAACCTCTAGCCTAAAAAAGGGCTGGCTTTGTAAGGGTATTGGACACAAGTTGGAACAATAAAGTTTGATTAATTCCGATTCTTAAAGTTAAGAGAGATCGAGCCTTTTCACTTGCTTTGGCAATCTTGCGTCTCGTCTTAGATTGTACTATCGACCTATCCATTAGAGTAATCACCTCGGTGGAGTCGTCGTTCTACCGCCTATAATCAAATTGTGTCGTACCGTTTGATTCTAGGTTCCGCAATCCAAGCGTTGGACCACCTCGCTAGATCCTTGGGCAAACGTGCTACGTGTCTCGAAACGAGTTGTTCGAGATGTATCCATTAGAGTAATCCCCTCTGTGGTGTCGTCGTTCTACCACCTATAATTATATCGTGTCGTCGTTTGGTTCTAGGTTCCGCTTTTCAAATCATCTTGCGTCTCGTCCACGATTGTTCTACCGACCTATCCATTAGAGTAGTCACCTCTGTGGAGTCATCGTTCTACCGTCTATAATCAAATCGTATTGTCCGTTTGATTCTAGGTTCCGCAATCCGAGCGTTGGACCACCTCGCTAGATCCTTGCGCAAACATGCTACGAGTCACGAAAAGAGTTGATCGAGGACCGTATCAGTGATTTGTGCATGGATCAGGGCCCACGCCGTGACACCGTCCGAGTTCCATTGGGCCCAATCACACGTGCACGAGCCAAGCTCTTCCAGGGTTCCCTCTAAGGCCTTGTTCGAATGGTCCAAGACTAACATGGAGTCCATAGGGATATTGAAAGCCTAGAAGGAGACAAGCAAATCATCTACTCCGTGATCCAAGCCCGTGGAGAGTCAAGCGGGCCTTCAATTGATTGGACAGAGCGTGGTATTTTGGCCTTAATTTTGCTTAGGGTTAGATTAACTACACCCGGCCCATCTCGACACCAAGATGGCCGACTCCTCTTTTAGGGTTTCCTTAGGATTTTAGTAACCTCTAGCCTATAAAAGGGCTTGCATTGTAAGGGTTTTGGACACAAGTTGGATCAATAAAGTTTGATTAATTTCGATTCTTCTTGTTAAGAGAGATTCGAGCCTTTTTACTTGCCTTGGCAAGGGTTGTGAGCAATCTTGCGTCTCGTCGTAGATGGTTCTACCGACTTGTCCATTAGAGTACTCATATCTGTGGTGTCGTCGTTCTACCGCCTACAATCATATCGTGTCTTTCGTTTGATTCTGGGTTTCGTAATCCAAGCGTTGGACCATCTCGCTAGATCGTTGGGCAAACATGCTACGTGTCACGAAACGAGTTGATCTAGGACCGTATCGGTGATGTAAGCATGGATCAGGGCCCACTCAATGATTCGGTCCGAGTTCCATTGGGTCTTGTCACACGTGCACGAGCCAAGCTCTTCAAGGAATCCCTCCAAGGCCTTGTTCGAATGGTCCAAGACCAACATGGAGTCCATTGGGATGTTGAAGGCTTAGAATGAGACAAGCAAATCATCTACACCGTGATGCAAGCCCATGGTGAGTCAAGCGGGCGTCCAATTGATTGGGCAGAGTGTGGTCTTTAGGCCTTAATGTTGCTTAGGGTTAGATTAACTGCGTAGTAGAAGCATGGGCCGGCCCATCTCGACATCAAGATGGCCTACTGCTCTTTTAGAGCTTCCTTAGGGTTTTAGTAACCTCTAGCCTATAAAAGGGCTGGCCTTGTAAGGGTTTTGGACACAAGTTGGAACAATAAAGTTTGATTAATTTCGATTCTTAAAGTTAAGAGAGATCGAGCCTTTTTACTTGCTTTGGCATGGGTTGTGAGCAATCTTGCGTCTCGTCTTAGATTGTACTATCGACCTATCCATTAGAGTAATCACCTCGGTGGAGTCGTCGTTCTACCGCCTATAATCAAATTGTGTCGTCCCGTTTGATTCTAGGTTCCGCAATCCAAGCGTTGGACCACCTCGCTGGATCCTTGGGCAAACGTGCTACGTTTTTCGAAACGAGTTGTTCGAGATGTATCCATTAGAGTAATCCCCTCTGTGGAGTCGTCGTTCTACCGCCTATAATAATATCGTGTCGTTGTTTGGCTCTAGGTTCCGCATTCCAAATCATCTTGCGTCTCGTCCACGATTGTTCTACCCACCTATCCATTAGAGTTGTCACCTCTGTGGAGTTATCGTTCTACCGTCTATAATCAAATCGTGTTGTCCGTTTGATTCTAGGTTTCGCAATCCGAGTGTTGGACCACCTCGCTAGATCCTTGCGCAAACATTCTACGTTTCTCGAAAAGAGTTGATCGAGGACCGTATCAGTGATTTGTGGATGGATCAGGGCCCACGCCATGACCCTGTCCGAGTTCCATTGGGCCCAGTCACACCTGCACGGGCCAAGCTCTACAAGGGTTCCTTCCAAGGCCTTGTTCGAATGGTCCAAAACTAGCATGGAGTCCATAGGGATATTGAAAGCCTAGAAGGAGACAAGCAAATCATCTGCTCCACGATCCAAGCCCGTGGAGAGTTAAACGGGCCTCCAATTGATTGGACAGAGCTTGGTATTTTGGCCTTAATTTTGCTTAGGGTTAGATTAACTACACCCGGCCCATCTCGACACCAAGATGGCCGACTGCTCTTTTAGGGTTTCCTTTGGATTTTAGTAACCTCTAGCCTACAAAAGGGCTTGCATTGTAAGGGTTTTGACCACAAGTTGGATCAATAAAGTTTGATTAATTTCGATTCTTCTTGTTAAGAGAGATTCGAGCCTTTTTACTTGCCTTGGCTAGGGTTGTGAGCAATCTTGCGTCTCGTCGTAGATGGTTCTACCGACTTGTCCATTAGAGTACTCATATCTGTGGTGTCGTCGTTCTACCGCCTACAATCAAATCGTGTCTTTAGTTTGATTCTGGGTTTCGTAATCCAAGCGTTGGAGCATCTCGCTAGATCCTTGGGCAAACATGCTACGTGTCACGAAACGAGTTGATCTAGGACCGTATCGGTGATGTAAGCATGGATCAGGGCCCACTCAATGATTCGGTCCGAGTTCCATTGGGCCTTGTCACACGTGCACGAGCCAAGCTCTTCAAGGAATCCCTCCAAGGCCTTGTTCGAATGGTCCAAGACCAACATGGAGTCCATTGGGATGTTGAAGGCTTAGAATGAGACAAGCAAATCATCTACACCGTGATGCAAGCCCATGGTGAGTCAAGCGGGCCCCCAATTGATTGGGCAGAGTGTGGTCTTTAGGCCTTAATGTTGCTTAGGGTTAGATTACTTGCGTAGTAGAAGCATGGGCCGGCCCATCTCGACATCAAGATGGCCGACTGCTCTTTTAGAGTTTCCTTAGGGTTTTAATAACCTCTAGCCTAAAAAAGGGCTGGCTTTGTAAGGGTTTTGGACACAAGTTGGAACAATAAAGTTTGATTAATTCCGATTCTTAAAGTTAAGAGAGATCGAGCCTTTTTACTTGCTTTGGCATAGGTTGTGAGCAATCTTGCGTCTCGTCTTAGATTGTACTATCGACGTATCCATTAGAGTAATCACCTCGGTGGAGTCGTCGTTCTACCGCCTATAATCAAATTGTGTCGTCCCGTTTGATTCTAGGTTCCGCAATCCAAGCGCTGGACCACCTCGCTAGATCCTTGGGCAAACGTGCTACGTGTCTCGAAACGAGTTGTTCGAGATGTATCCATTAGAGTAATCCCCTCTGTGGTGTCGTCATTCTACCGCCTATAATTATATCGTGTCGTCGTTTGGTTCTATGTTCCGCTTTCCAAATCATCATGCGTCTCGTCCACGATTGTTCTACCGACCTATCCATTAGAGTAGTCACCTCTGTGGAGTCATCGTTCTACCGTCTATAATCAAATCGTGTTGTCCGTTTGATTTTAGGTTCCGCAATCCGAGTGTTGGACCACCTCGCTAGATCCTTGCGCAAACATGCTACGAGTCACGAAAAGAGTTGATCGAGGACCGTATCAGTGATTTGTGCATGGATCAGGGCCCACGCCATGACACCGTCCAAGTTCCATTGGGCCCAATCACGCGTGCACGAGCCAAGCTCTTCCAGGGTTCCCTCTAAGGCCTTGTTCGAATGGTCCAAGACTAACATGGAGTCCATAGGGATATTGAAAGCCTAGAAGGGGACAAGCAAATCATCTACTCCGTGATCCAAGCCCGTGGAGAGTCAAGCGGGCCTCCAATTGATTGGACAGAGCGTGGTATTTTGGCCTTAATTTTGCTTAGGGTTAGATTAAGCCCATGGAGAGTCAAGCGGGCCTCCAATTGATTGGGCAGAGTGTGGTTTTTAGACCTTAATGTTGCTTAGGGTTAGATTACCTGTGTAGTAGAAGCATGGGCCGGCCCATCTCGAAATCAAGATGGCCGACTGCTCTTTTAGAGTTTTCTTAGGGGTTTAGTAACCTCTAGCCTAAAAAAGGGCTGGCTTTGTAAGGGTATTGGACACAAGTTGGAACAATAAAGTTTGATTAATTCCGATTCTTAAAGTTAAGAGAGATCGAGCCTTTTCACTTGCTTTGGCAATCTTGCGTCTCGTCTTAGATTGTACTATCGACCTATCCATTAGAGTAATCACCTCGGTGGAGTCGTCGTTCTACCGCCTATAATCAAATTGTGTCGTACCGTTTGATTCTAGGTTCCGCAATCCAAGCGTTGGACCACCTCGCTAGATCCTTGGGCAAACGTGCTACGTGTCTCGAAACGAGTTGTTCGAGATGTATCCATTAGAGTAATCCCCTCTGTGGTGTCGTCGTTCTACCACCTATAATTATATCGTGTCGTCGTTTGGTTCTAGGTTCCGCTTTTCAAATCATCTTGCGTCTCGTCCACGATTGTTCTACCGACCTATCCATTAGAGTAGTCACCTCTGTGGAGTCATCGTTCTACCGTCTATAATCAAATCGTATTGTCCGTTTGATTCTAGGTTCCGCAATCCGAGCGTTGGACCACCTCGCTAGATCCTTGCGCAAACATGCTACGAGTCACGAAAAGAGTTGATCGAGGACCGTATCAGTGATTTGTGCATGGATCAGGGCCCACGCCGTGACACCGTCCGAGTTCCATTGGGCCCAATCACACGTGCACGAGCCAAGCTCTTCCAGGGTTCCCTCTAAGGCCTTGTTCGAATGGTCCAAGACTAACATGGAGTCCATAGGGATATTGAAAGCCTAGAAGGAGACAAGCAAATCATCTACTCCGTGATCCAAGCCCGTGGAGAGTCAAGCGGGCCTTCAATTGATTGGACAGAGCGTGGTATTTTGGCCTTAATTTTGCTTAGGGTTAGATTAACTACACCCGGCCCATCTCGACACCAAGATGGCCGACTCCTCTTTTAGGGTTTCCTTAGGATTTTAGTAACCTCTAGCCTATAAAAGGGCTTGCATTGTAAGGGTTTTGGACACAAGTTGGATCAATAAAGTTTGATTAATTTCGATTCTTCTTGTTAAGAGAGATTCGAGCCTTTTTACTTGCCTTGGCAAGGGTTGTGAGCAATCTTGCGTCTCGTCGTAGATGGTTCTACCGACTTGTCCATTAGAGTACTCATATCTGTGGTGTCGTCGTTCTACCGCCTACAATCATATCGTGTCTTTCGTTTGATTCTGGGTTTCGTAATCCAAGCGTTGGACCATCTCGCTAGATCGTTGGGCAAACATGCTACGTGTCACGAAACGAGTTGATCTAGGACCGTATCGGTGATGTAAGCATGGATCAGGGCCCACTCAATGATTCGGTCCGAGTTCCATTGGGTCTTGTCACACGTGCACGAGCCAAGCTCTTCAAGGAATCCCTCCAAGGCCTTGTTCGAATGGTCCAAGACCAACATGGAGTCCATTGGGATGTTGAAGGCTTAGAATGAGACAAGCAAATCATCTACACCGTGATGCAAGCCCATGGTGAGTCAAGCGGGCGTCCAATTGATTGGGCAGAGTGTGGTCTTTAGGCCTTAATGTTGCTTAGGGTTAGATTAACTGCGTAGTAGAAGCATGGGCCGGCCCATCTCGACATCAAGATGGCCGACTGCTCTTTTAGAGTTTCCTTAGGGTTTTAATAACCTCTAGCCTAAAAAAGGGCTGGCTTTGTAAGGGTTTTGGACACAAGTTGGAACAATAAAGTTTGATTAATTCCGATTCTTAAAGTTAAGAGAGATCGAGCCTTTTTACTTGCTTTGGCATGGGTTGTGAGCAATCTTGCGTCTCGTCTTAGATTGTACTATCGACCTATCCATTAGAGTAATCACCTCGGTGGAGTCGTCGTTCTACCGCCTATAATCAAATTGTGTCGTCCCGTTTGATTCTAGGTTCCGCAATCCAAGCGTTGGACCACCTCGCTGGATCCTTGGGCAAACGTGCTACGTTTTTCGAAACGAGTTGTTCGAGATGTATCCATTAGAGTAATCCCCTCTGTGGAGTCGTCGTTCTACCGCCTATAATAATATCGTGTCGTTGTTTGGCTCTAGGTTCCGCATTCCAAATCATCTTGCGTCTCGTCCACGATTGTTCTACCCACCTATCCATTAGAGTAGTCACCTCTGTGGAGTCATCGTTCTACCGTCTATAATCAAATCGTGTTGTCCGTTTGATTCTAGGTTTCGCAATCCGAGTGTTGGACCACCTCGCTAGATCCTTGCGCAAACATGCTACGTGTCTCGAAAAGAGTTGATCGAGGACCGTATCAGAGATTTGTGGATGGATCAGGGCTCACGCCATGACCCTGTCCGAGTTCCATTGGGCCCAGTCACACGTGCACGAGCCAAGCTCTACAAGGGTTCCTTCCAAGGCCTTGTTCGAATGGTCCAAAACTAGCATGGAGTCCATAGGGATATTGAAAGCCTAGAAGGAGACAAGCAAATCATCTGCTCCATGATCCAAGCCCGTGGAGAGTAAAGCGGGCCTCCAATTGATTGGACAGAGCATGGTATTTTGGCCTTAATTTTGCTTAGGGTTAGATTAACTACACCCGGCCCATCTCGACACCAAGATGGCCGACTGCTCTTTTAGGGTTTCCTTAGGATTTTAGTAACCTCTAGCCTACAAAAGGGCTTGCATTGTAAGGGTTTTGACCACAAGTTGGATCAATAAAGTTTGATTAATTTCGATTCTTCTTGTTAAGAGAGATTCAAGCCTTTTTACTTGCCTTGGCAAGGGTTGTGAGCAATCTTGCATCTCGTCGTAGATGGTTCTACCGACTTGTCCATTAGAGTACTCATATCTGTGGTGTCGTCGTTCTACCGCCTACAATCAAATCGTGTCTTTCGTTTGATTCTGGGTTTCGTAATCCAAGCGTTGGACCATCTCGCTAGATCCTTGGGCAAACATGCTACGTGTCACGAAACGAGTTGATCTAGGACCATATCGGTGATGTAAGCATGGATCAGGGCCCACTCAATGATTCGGTCCGAGTTCCATTGGGTCTTGTCACACGTGCACGAGCCAAGCTCTTCAAGGAATCCCTCCAAGGCCTTGTTCGAATGGTCCAAGACCAACATGGAGTCCATTGGGATGTTGAAGGCTTAGAATGAGACAAGCAAATCATCAACACCGTGATGCAAGCCCATGGTGAGTCAAGCGGGACTCCAATTGATTGGGTAGAGTGTGGTCTTTAGGCCTTAATGTTGCTTAGGGTTAGATTAACTGCGTAGTAGAAGCATGGGCCGGCCCATCTCGACATCAAGATGGCTGACTGCTCTTTTAGAGTTTCCTTAGGGTTTTAATAACCTCTAGCCTAAAAAAGGGCTGGCTTTGTAAGGGTATTGGACACAAGTTGGAACAATAAAGTTTGATTAATTCCGATTCTTAAAGTTAAGAGAGATCGAGCCTTTTTACTTGCTTTGGCAATCTTGCGTCTCGTCTTAGATTGTACTATCGACCTATCCATTAGAGTAATCACCTCGGTGGAGTCGTCGTTCTACCGCCTATAATCAAATTGTGTCGTACCGTTTGATTCTAGGTTCCGCAATCCAAGCGTTGGACCACCTCGCTAGATCCTTGGGCAAACGTGCTACGTGTCTCGAAACGAGTTGTTCGAGATGTATCCATTAGAGTAATCCCCTCTGTGGTGTCGTCGTTCTACCGCCTATAATTATATCGTGTCGTCGTTTGGTTCTAGGTTCCGCTTTTCAAATCATCTTGCGTCTCGTCCACGATTGTTCTACCGACCTATCCATTAGAGTAGTCACCTCTGTGGAGTCATCGTTCTACCGTCTATAATCAAATCGTATTGTCCGTTTGATTCTAGGTTCCGCAATCCGAGCGTTGGACCACCTCGCTAGATCCTTGCGCAAACATGCTACGAGTCACGAAAAGAGTTGATCGAGGACCGTATCAGTGATTTGTGCATGGATCAGGGCCCACGCCGTGACACCGTCCGAGTTCCATTGGGCCCAATCACACGTGCACGAGCCAAGCTCTTCCAGGGTTCCCTCTAAGGCCTTGTTCGAATGGTCCAAGACTAACATGGAGTCCATAGGGATATTGAAAGCCTAGAAGGAGACAAGCAAATCATCTACTCCGTGATCCAAGCCCGTGGAGAGTCAAGCGGGCCTTCAATTGATTGGACAGAGCGTGGTATTTTGGCCTTAATTTTGCTTAGGGTTAGATTAACTACACCCGGCCCATCTCGACACCAAGACGGCCGACTCCTCTTTTAGGGTTTCCTTAGGATTTTAGTAACCTCTAGCCTATAAAAGGGCTTGCATTGTAAGGGTTTTGGACACAAGTTGGATCAATAAAGTTTGATTAATTTCGATTCTTCTTGTTAAGAGAGATTCGAGCCTTTTTACTTGCCTTGGCAAGGGTTGTGAGCAATCTTGCGTCTCGTCGTAGATGGTTCTACCGACTTGTCCATTAGAGTACTCATATCTGTGGTGTCGTCGTTCTACCGCCTACAATCATATCGTGTCTTTCGTTTGATTCTGGGTTTCGTAATCCAAGCGTTGGACCATCTCGCTAGATCCTTGGGGAAACATGCTACGTGTCACGAAACGAGTTGATCTAGGACCGTATCGGTGATGTAAGCATGGATCAGGGCCCACTCAATGATTCGGTCCGAGTTCCATTGGGCCTTGTCACACGTGCACGAGCCAAGCTCTTCAAGGAATCCCTCCAAGGCCTTGTTCGAATGGTCCAAGACCAACATGGAGTCCATTGGGATGTTGAAGGCTTAGAATGAGACAAGCAAATCATCTACACCGTGATGCAAGCCCATGGTGAGTCAAGCGGGCCTCCAATTGATTGGGCAGAGTGTGGTCTTTAGGCCTTAATGTTGCTTAGGGTTAGATTAACTGCGTAGTAGAAGCTTGGGCCGGCCCATCTCGACATCAAGATGGCCGACTGCTCTTTTAGAGTTTCCTTAGGGTTTTAATAACCTCTAGCCTAAAAAAGGGCTGGCTTTGTAAGGGTTTTGGACACAAGTTGGAACAATAAAGTTTGATTAATTCCGATTCTTAAAGTTAAGAGAGATCGAGCCTTTTTACTTGCTTTGGCATGGGTTGTGAGCAATCTTGCGTCTCGTCTTAGATTGTACTATCGACCTATCCATTAGAGTAATCACCTCGGTGGAGTCGTCGTTCTACCGCCTATAATCAAATTGTGTCGTCCCGTTTGATTCTAGGTTCCGCAATCCAAGCGTTGGACCACCTCGCTGGATCCTTGGGCAAACGTGCTACGTTTTTCGAAACGAGTTGTTCGAGATGTATCCATTAGAGTAATCCCCTCTGTGGAGTCGTCGTTCTACCGCCTATAATAATATCGTGTCGTTGTTTGGCTCTAGGTTCCGCATTCCAAATCATCTTGCGTCTCGTCCACGATTGTTCTACCCACCTATCCATTAGAGTAGTCACCTCTGTGGAGTCATCGTTCTACCGTCTATAATCAAATCGTGTTGTCCGTTTGATTCTAGGTTTCGCAATCCGAGTGTTGGACCACCTCGCTAGATCCTTGCGCAAACATGCTACGTGTCTCGAAAAGAGTTGATCGAGGACCGTATCAGAGATTTGTGGATGGATCAGGGCTCACGCCATGACCCTGTCCGAGTTCCATTGGGCCCAGTCACACGTGCACGAGCCAAGCTCTACAAGGGTTCCTTCCAAGGCCTTGTTCGAATGGTCCAAAACTAGCATGGAGTCCATAGGGATATTGAAAGCCTAGAAGGAGACAAGCAAATCATCTGCTCCATGATCCAAGCCCGTGGAGAGTAAAGCGGGCCTCCAATTGATTGGACAGAGCATGGTATTTTGGCCTTAATTTTGCTTAGGGTTAGATTAACTACACCCGGCCCATCTCGACACCAAGATGGCCGACTGCTCTTTTAGGGTTTCCTTAGGATTTTAGTAACCTCTAGCCTACAAAAGGGCTTGCATTGTAAGGGTTTTGACCACAAGTTGGATCAATAAAGTTTGATTAATTTCGATTCTTCTTGTTAAGAGAGATTCAAGCCTTTTTACTTGCCTTGGCAAGGGTTGTGAGCAATCTTGCATCTCGTCGTAGATGGTTCTACCGACTTGTCCATTAGAGTACTCATATCTGTGGTGTCGTCGTTCTACCGCCTACAATCAAATCGTGTCTTTCGTTTGATTCTGGGTTTCGTAATCCAAGCGTTGGACCATCTCGCTAGATCCTTGGGCAAACATGCTACGTGTCACGAAACGAGTTGATCTAGGACCGTATCGGTGATGTAAGCATGGATCAGGGCCCACTCAATGATTCGGTCCGAGTTCCATTGGGTCTTGTCACACGTGCACGAGCCAAGCTCTTCAAGGAATCCCTCCAAGGCCTTGTTCGAATGGTCCAAGACCAACATGGAGTCCATTGGGATGTTGAAGGCTTAGAATGAGACAAGCAAATCATCAACACCGTGATGCAAGCCCATGGTGAGTCAAGCGGGCCTCCAATTGATTGGGTAGAGTGTGGTCTTTAGGCCTTAATGTTGCTTAGGGTTAGATTAACTGCGTAGTAGAAGCATGGGCCGGCCCATCTCGACATCAAGATGGCTGACTGCTCTTTTAGAGTTTCCTTAGGGTTTTAATAACCTCTAGCCTAAAAAAGGGCTGGCTTTGTAAGGGTATTGGACACAAGTTGGAACAATAAAGTTTGATTAATTCCGATTCTTAAAGTTAAGAGAGATCGAGCCTTTTTACTTGCTTTGGCAATCTTGCGTCTCGTCTTAGATTGTACTATCGACCTATCCATTAGAGTAATCACCTCGGTGGAGTCGTCGTTCTACCGCCTATAATCAAATTGTGTCGTACCGTTTGATTCTAGGTTCCGCAATCCAAGCGTTGGACCACCTCGCTAGATCCTTGGGCAAACGTGCTACGTGTCTCGAAACGAGTTGTTCGAGATGTATCCATTAGAGTAATCCCCTCTGTGGTGTCGTCGTTCTACCGCCTATAATTATATCGTGTCGTCGTTTGGTTCTAGGTTCCGCTTTTCAAATCATCTTGCGTCTCGTCCACGATTGTTCTACCGACCTATCCATTAGAGTAGTCACCTCTGTGGAGTCATCGTTCTACCGTCTATAATCAAATCGTATTGTCCGTTTGATTCTAGGTTCCGCAATCCGAGCGTTGGACCACCTCGCTAGATCCTTGCGCAAACATGCTACGAGTCACGAAAAGAGTTGATCGAGGACCGTATCAGTGATTTGTGCATGGATCAGGGCCCACGCCGTGACACCGTCCGAGTTCCATTGGGCCCAATCACACGTGCACGAGCCAAGCTCTTCCAGGGTTCCCTCTAAGGCCTTGTTCGAATGGTCCAAGACTAACATGGAGTCCATAGGGATATTGAAAGCCTAGAAGGAGACAAGCAAATCATCTACTCCGTGATCCAAGCCCGTGGAGAGTCAAGCGGGCCTTCAATTGATTGGACAGAGCGTGGTATTTTGGCCTTAATTTTGCTTAGGGTTAGATTAACTACACCCGGCCCATCTCGACACCAAGATGGCCGACTCCTCTTTTAGGGTTTCCTTAGGATTTTAGTAACCTCTAGCCTATAAAAGGGCTTGCATTGTAAGGGTTTTGGACACAAGTTGGATCAATAAAGTTTGATTAATTTCGATTCTTCTTGTTAAGAGAGATTCGAGCCTTTTTACTTGCCTTGGCAAGGGTTGTGAGCAATCTTGCGTCTCGTCGTAGATGGTTCTACCGACTTGTCCATTAGAGTACTCATATCTGTGGTGTCGTCGTTCTACCGCCTACAATCATATCGTGTCTTTCGTTTGATTCTGGGTTTCGTAATCCAAGCGTTGGACCATCTCGCTAGATCCTTGGGCAAACATGCTACGTGTCACGAAACGAGTTGATCTAGGACCGTATCGGTGATGTAAGCATGGATCAGGGCCCACTCAATGATTCGGTCCGAGTTCCATTGGGCCTTGTCACACGTGCACGAGCCAAGCTCTTCAAGGAATCCCTCCAAGGCCTTGTTCGAATGGTCCAAGACCAACATGGAGTCCATTGGGATGTTGAAGGCTTAGAATGAGACAAGCAAATCATCTACACCGTGATGCAAGCCCATGGTGAGTCAAGCGGGCCTCCAATTGATTGGGCAGAGTGTGGTCTTTAGGCCTTAATGTTGCTTAGGGTTAGATTAACTGCGTAGTAGAAGCATGGGCCGGCCCATCTCGACATCAAGATGGCCGACTGCTCTTTTAGAGTTTCCTTAGGGTTTTAATAACCTCTAGCCTAAAAAAGGGCTGGCTTTGTAAGGGTTTTGGACACAAGTTGGAACAATAAAGTTTGATTAATTCCGATTCTTAAAGTTAAGAGAGATCGAGCCTTTTTACTTGCTTTGGCATGGGTTGTGAGCAATCTTGCGTCTCGTCTTAGATTGTACTATCGACCTATCCATTAGAGTAATCACCTCGGTGGAGTCGTCGTTCTACCGCCTATAATCAAATTGTGTCGTCCCGTTTGATTCTAGGTTCCGCAATCCAAGCGTTGGACCACCTCGCTGGATCCTTGGGCAAACGTGCTACGTTTTTCGAAACGAGTTGTTCGAGATGTATCCATTAGAGTAATCCCCTCTGTGGAGTCGTCGTTCTACCGCCTATAATAATATCGTGTCGTTGTTTGGCTCTAGGTTCCGCATTCCAAATCATCTTGCGTCTCGTCCACGATTGTTCTACCCACCTATCCATTAGAGTAGTCACCTCTGTGGAGTCATCGTTCTACCGTCTATAATCAAATCGTGTTGTCCGTTTGATTCTAGGTTTCGCAATCCGAGTGTTGGACCACCTCGCTAGATCCTTGCGCAAACATGCTACGTGTCTCGAAAAGAGTTGATCGAGGACCGTATCAGAGATTTGTGGATGGATCAGGGCTCACGCCATGACCCTGTCCGAGTTCCATTGGACCCAGTCACACGTGCACGAGCCAAGCTCTACAAGGGTTCCTTCCAAGGCCTTGTTCGAATGGTCCAAAACTAGCATGGAGTCCATAGGGATATTGAAAGCCTAGAAGGAGACAAGCAAATCATCTGCTCCATGATCCAAGCCCGTGGAGAGTAAAGCGGGCCTCCAATTGATTGGACAGAGCATGGGATTTTGGCCTTAATTTTGCTTAGGGTTAGATTAACTACACCCGGCCCATCTCGACACCAAGATGGCCGACTGCTCTTTTAGGGTTTCCTTAGGATTTTAGTAACCTCTAGCCTACAAAAGGGCTTGCATTGTAAGGGTTTTGACCACAAGTTGGATCAATAAAGTTTGATTAATTTCGATTCTTCTTGTTAAGAGAGATTCAAGCCTTTTTACTTGCCTTGGCAAGGGTTGTGAGCAATCTTGCATCTCGTCGTAGATGGTTCTACCGACTTGTCCATTAGAGTACTCATATCTGTGGTGTCGTCGTTCTACCGCCTACAATCAAATCGTGTCTTTCGTTTGATTCTGGGTTTCGTAATCCAAGCGTTGGACCATCTCACTAGATCCTTGGGCAAACATGCTACGTGTCACGAAACGAGTTGATCTAGGACCGTATCGGTGATGTAAGCATGGATCAGGGCCAACTCAATGATTCGGTCCGAGTTCCATTGGGTCTTGTCACACGTGCACGAGCCAAGCTCTTCAAGGAATCCCTCCAAGGCCTTGTTCGAATGGTCCAAGACCAACATGGAGTCCATTGGGATGTTGAAGGCTTAGAATGAGACAAGCAAATCATCAACACCGTGATGCAAGCCCATGGTGAGTCAAGCGGGCCTCCAATTGATTGGGTAGAGTGTGGTCTTTAGGCCTTAATGTTGCTTAGGGTTAGATTAACTGCGTAGTAGAAGCATGGGCCGGCCCATCTCGACATCAAGATGGCTGACTGCTCTTTTAGAGTTTCCTTAGGGTTTTAATAACCTCTAGCCTAAAAAAGGGCTGGCTTTGTAAGGGTATTGGACACAAGTTGGAACAATAAAGTTTGATTAATTCCGATTCTTAAAGTTAAGAGAGATCGAGCCTTTTTACTTGCTTTGGCAATCTTGCGTCTCGTCTTAGATTGTACTATCGACCTATCCATTAGAGTAATCACCTCGGTGGAGTCGTCGTTCTACCGCCTATAATCAAATTGTGTCGTCCCGTTTGATTCTAGGTTCCGCAATCCAAGCGTTGGACCACCTCGCTAGATGCTTGGGCAAACGTGCTACGTGTCTCGAAACGAGTTGTTCGAGATGTATCCATTAGAGTAATCCCCTCTGTGGTGTCGTCGTTCTACCGCCTATAATTATATCGTGTCGTCGTTTGGTTCTAGGTTCCGCTTTTGAAATCATCTTGCGTCTCGTCCACGATTGTTCTACCGACCTATCCATTAGAGTAGTCACCTCTGTGGAGTCATCGTTCTACCGTCTATAATCAAATCGTGTTGTCCGTTTGATTCTAGGTTTCACAATCCGAGTGTTGGACCACCTCGCTAGATCCTTGCGCAAACATGCTACGAGTCACGAAAAGAGTTGATCGAGGACCGTATCAGTGATTTGTGCATGGATCAGGGCCCACGCCATGACACCGTCCGAGTTCCATTGGGCCCAATCACACGTGCACGAGCCAAGCTCTTCCAGGGTTCCCTCCAAGGCCTTGTTCGAATGGTCCAAAACTAACATGGAGTCCATAGGGATATTGAAAGCCTAGAAGGAGACAAGCAAATCATCTACTCCGTGATCCAAGCCCGTGGAAAGTCAAGCGGGCCTCCAATTGATTGGACAGAGCGTGGTATTTTGGCCTTAATTTTGCTTAGGGTTAGATTAACTACACCCGGCCCATCTCGACACCAAGATGGCCGACTCCTCTTTTGGGGTTTCCTTAGGATTTTAGTAACCTCTAGCCTATAAAAGGGCTTGCATTGTAAGGGTTTTGGACACAAGTTGGATCAATAAAGTTTGATTAATTTCGATTCTTCTTGTTAAGAGAGATTCGAGCCTTTTTACTTGCCTTGACAAGGGTTGTGAGCAATCTTGCGTCTCGTCGTAGATGGTTCTACCGACTTGTCCATTAGAGTACTCATATCTGTGGTGTCGTCGTTCTACCGCCTACAATCAAATCGTGTCTTTCGTTTAATTCTGGGTTTCGTAATCCAAGCGTTGGACCATCTCGCTAGATCCTTGGGCAAACATGCTACGTGTCACGAAACGAGTTGATCTAGGACCGTATCGGTGATGTAAGCATGGATCAGGGCCCACTCAATGATTCGGTCCGAGTTCCATTGGGCCTTGTCACACGTGCACGAGCCAAGCTCTTCAAGGAATCCCTCCAAGGCCTTGTTCGAATGGTCCAAGACCAACATGGAGTCCATTGGGATGTTGAAGGCTTAGAATGAGACAAGCAAATCATCTACACCGTGATGCAAGCCCATGGTGAGTCAAGCGGGCCTCCAATTGATTGGGTAGAGTGTGGTCTTTAGGCCTTAATGTTGCTTAGGGTTAGATTAACTGCGTAGTAGAAGCATGGGCCGGCCCATCTCGACATCAAGATGGCTGACTGCTCTTTTAGAGTTTCCTTAGGGTTTTAATAACCTCTAGCCTAAAAAAGGGCTGGCTTTGTAAGGGTATTGGACACAAGTTGGAACAATAAAGTTTGATTAATTCCGATTCTTAAAGTTAAGAGAGATCGAGCCTTTTTACTTGCTTTGGCAATCTTGCGTCTCGTCTTAGATTGCACTATAGACCTATCCATTAGAGTAATCACCTCGGTGGAGTCGTCGTTCTACCGCCTATAATCAAATTGTGTCGTCCCGTTTGATTCTAGGTTCCGCAATCCAAGCGTTGGACCACCTCGCTGGATCCTTGGGCAAACGTGCTACGTTTTTCGAAACGAGTTGTTCGAGATGTATCCATTAGAGTAATCCCCTCTGTGGAGTCGTCGTTCTACCGCCTATAATAATATCGTGTCGTTGTTTGGCTCTAGGTTCCGCATTCCAAATCATCTTGCGTCTCGTCCACGATTGTTCTACCCACCTATCCATTAGAGTAGTCACCTCTGTGGAGTCATCGTTCTACCGTCTATAATCAAATCGTGTTGTCCGTTTGATTCTAGGTTTCGCAATCCGAGTGTTGGACCACCTCGCTAGATCCTTGCGCAAACATGCTACGTGTCTCGAAAAGAGTTGATCGAGGACCGTATCAGAGATTTGTGGATGGATCAGGGCTCACGCCATGACCCTATCCGAGTTCCATTGGGCCCAGTCACACGTGCACGAGCCAAGCTCTACAAGGGTTCCTTCCAAGGCCTTGTTCGAATGGTCCAAAACTAGCATGGAGTCCATAGGGATATTGAAAGCCTAGAAGGAGACAAGCAAATCATCTGCTCCATGATCCAAGCCCGTGGAGTGTAAAGCGGGCCTCCAATTGATTGGACAGAGCATGGTATTTTGGCCTTAATTTTGCTTAGGGTTAGATTAACTACACCCGGCCCATCTCGACACCAATATGGCCGACTGCTCTTTTAGGGTTTCCTTAGGATTTTAGTAACCTCTAGCCTACAAAAGGGCTTGCATTGTAAGGGTTTTGACCACAAGTTGGATCAATAAAGTTTGATTAATTTCGATTCTTCTTGTTAAGAGAGATTCGAGCCTTTTTACTTGCCTTGGCAAGGGTTGTGAGCAATCTTGCGTCTCGTCGTAGATGGTTCTACCGACTTGTCCATTAGAGTACTCATATCTGTGGTGTCGTCGTTCTACCGCCTACAATCAAATCGTGTCTTTCGTTTGATTCTGGGTTTCGTAATCCAAGCGTTGGACCATCTCGCTAGATCCTTGGGCAAACATGCTACGTGTCACGAAACGAGTTGATCTAGGACCGTATCGGTGATGTAAGCATGGATCAGGGCCCACTCAATTATTCGGTCCGAGTTCCATTGGGTCTTGTCACACGTGCACGAGCCAAGCTCTTCAAGGAATCCCTCCAAGGCCTTGTTCGAATGGTCCAAGACCAACATGGAGTCCATTGGGATGTTGAAGGCTTAGAATGAGACAAGCAAATCATCTACACCGTGATGCAAGCCCATGGTGAGTCAAGCGGGCCTCCAATTGATTGGGCAGTGTGTGGTCTTTAGGCCTTAATGTTGCTTAGGGTTAGATTAACTGCGTAGTAGAAGCATGGGCCGGCCCATCTCGACATCAAGATGGCTGACTGCTCTTTTAGAGTTTTTTTAGGGTTTTAATAACCTCTAGCCTAAAAAAGGGCTGGCTTTGTAAGGGTATTGGACACAAGTTGGAACAATAAAGTTTGATTAATTCCGATTCTTAAAGTTAAGAGAGATCGAGCCTTTTTACTTGCTTTGGCAATCTTGCGTCTCGTCTTAGATTGTACTATCGACCTATCCATTAGAGTAATCACCTCGGTGGAGTCGTCGTTCTACCGCCTATAATCAAATTGTGTCGGCCCGTTTGATTCTAGGTTCCGCAATCCAAGCGTTGGACCACCTCGCTAGATGCTTGGGCAAACGTGCTACGTGTCTCGAAACGAGTTGTTCGAGATGTATCCATTAGAGTAATCCCCTCTGTGGTGTCGTCGTTCTACCGCCTATAATTATATCGTGTCGTCGTTTGGTTCTAGGTTCCGCTTTTGAAATCATCTTGCGTCTCGTCCACGATTGTTCTACCGACCTATCCATTAGAGTAGTCACCTCTGTGGAGTCATCGTTCTACCGTCTATAATCAAATCGTATTGTCCGTTTGATTCTTGGTTCCGCAATCCGAGCGTTGGACCACCTCGCTAGATCCTTGCGCAAACATGCTACGAGTCACGAAAAGAGTTGATCGAGGACCGTATCAGTGATTTGTGCATGGATCAGGGCCCACGCCATGACACCGTCCGAGTTCCATTGGGCCCAATCACACGTGCACGAGCCAAGCTCTTCCAGGGTTCCCTCCAAGGCCTTGTTCGAATGGTCCAAAACTAACATGGAGTCCATAGGGACATTGAAAGCCTAGAAGGAGACAAGCAAATCATCTACTCCGTGATCCAAGCCCGTGGAGAGTCAAGCGGGCCTCCAATTGATTGGACAGAGCGTGGTATTTTGGCCTTAATTTTGCTTAGGGTTAGATTAACTACACCCGGCGCATCTCGACACCAAGATGGCCGACTCCTCTTTTGGGGTTTCCTTAGGATTTTAGTAACCTCTAGCCTATAAAAGGGCTTGCATTGTAAGGGTTTTGGACACAAGTTGGATCAATAAAGTTTGATTAATTTCGATTCTTCTTGTTAAGAGAGATTCGAGCCTTTTTACTTGCCTTGACAAGGGTTGTGAGCAATCTTGCGTCTCGTCGTAGATGGTTCTACCGACTTGTCCATTAGAGTACTCATATCTGTGGTGTCGTCGTTCTACCGCCTACAATCAAATCGTGTCTTTCGTTTGATTCTGGGTTTCGTAATCCAAGCGTTGGACCATCTCGCTAGATCCTTGGGCAAACATGCTACGTGTCACGAAACGAGTTGATCTAGGACCGTATCGGTGATGTAAGCATGGATCAGGGCCCACTCAATGATTCGGTCCGAGTTCCATTGGGCCTTGTCACACGTGCACGAGCCAAGCTCTTCAAGGAATCCCTCCAAGGCCTTGTTCGAATGGTCCAAGACCAACATGGAGTCCATTGGGATGTTGAAGGCTTAGAATGAGACAAGCAAATCATCTACACCGTGATGCAAGCCCATGGTGAGTCAAGCGGGCCTCCAATTGATTGGGCAGAGTGTGGTCTTTAGGCCTTAATGTTGCTTAGGGTTAGATTAACTGCGTAGTAGAAGCATGGGCCGGCCCATCTCGACATCAAGATGGCCGACTGCTCTTTTAGAGTTTCCTTAGGGTTTTAATAACCTCTAGCCTAAAAAAGGGCTGGCTTTGTATGGGTTTTGGACACAAGTTGGAACAATAAAGTTTGATTAATTCCGATTCTTAAAGTTAAGAGAGATCGAGCCTTTTTACTTGCTTTGGCATGGGTTGTGAGCAATCTTGCGTCTCGTCTTAGATTGTACTATCGACCTATCCATTAGAGTAATCACCTCGGTGGAGTCGTCGTTCTACCGCCTATAATCAAATTGTGTCGTCCCGTTTGATTCTAGGTTCCGCAATCCAAGCGTTGGACCACCTCGCTGGATCCTTGGGCAAACGTGCTACGTTTTTCGAAACGAGTTGTTCGAGATGTATCCATTAGAGTAATCCCCTCTGTGGAGTCGTCGTTCTACCGCCTATAATAATATCGTGTCGTTGTTTGGCTCTAGGTTCCGCATTCCAAATCATCTTGCGTCTCGTCCACGATTGTTCTACCCACCTATCCATTAGAGTAGTCACCTCTGTGGAGTCATCGTTCTACCGTCTATAATCAAATCGTGTTGTCCGTTTGATTCTAGGTTTCGCAATCCGAGTGTTGGACCACCTCGCTAGATCCTTGCGCAAACATGCTACGTGTCTCGAAAAGAGTTGATCGAGGACCGTATCAGAGATTTGTGGATGGATCAGGGCTCACGCCATGACCCTGTCCGAGTTCCATTGGGCCCAGTCACACGTGCACGAGCCAAGCTCTACAAGGGTTCCTTCCAAGGCCTTGTTCGAATGGTCCAAAACTAGCATGGAGTCCATAGGGATATTGAAAGCCTAGAAGGAGACAAGCAAATCATCTGCTCCATGATCCAAGCCCGTGGAGAGTAAAGCGGGCCTCCAATTGATTGGACAGAGCATGGTATTTTGGCCTTAATTTTGCTTAGGGTTAGATTAACTACACCCGGCCCATCTCGACACCAAGATGGCCGACTGCTCTTTTAGGGTTTCCTTAGGATTTTAGTAACCTCTAGCCTACAAAAGGGCTTGCATTGTAAGGGTTTTGACCACAAGTTGGATCAATAAAGTTTGATTAATTTCGATTCTTCTTGTTAAGAGAGATTCAAGCCTTTTTACTTGCCTTGGCAAGGGTTGTGAGCAATCTTGCATCTCGTCGTAGATGGTTCTACCGACTTGTCCATTAGAGTACTCATATCTGTGGTGTCGTCGTTCTACCGCCTACAATCAAATCGTGTCTTTCGTTTGATTCTGGGTTTCGTAATCCAAGCGTTGGACCATCTCGCTAGATCCTTGGGCAAACATGCTACGTGTCACGAAACGAGTTGATCTAGGACCGTATCGGTGATGTAAGCATGGATCAGGGCCCACTCAATGATTCGGTCCGAGTTCCATTGGGTCTTGTCACACGTGCACGAGCCAAGCTCTTCAAGGAATCCCTCCAAGGCCTTGTTCGAATGGTCCAAGACCAACATGGAGTCCATTGGGATGTTGAAGGCTTAGAATGAGACAAGCAAATCATCAACACCGTGATGCAAGCCCATGGTGAGTCAAGCGGGCCTCCAATTGATTGGGTAGAGTGTGGTCTTTAGGCCTTAATGTTGCTTAGGGTTAGATTAACTGCGTAGTAGAAGCATGGGCCGGCCCATCTCGACATCAAGATGGCTGACTGCTCTTTTAGAGTTTCCTTAGGGTTTTAATAACCTCTAGCCTAAAAAAGGGCTGGCTTTGTAAGGGTATTGGACACAAGTTGGAACAATAAAGTTTGATTAATTCCGATTCTTAAAGTTAAGAGAGATCGAGCCTTTTTACTTGCTTTGGCAATCTTGCGTCTCGTCTTAGATTGTACTATCGACCTATCCATTAGAGTAATCACCTCGGTGGAGTCGTCGTTCTACCGCCTATAATCAAATTGTGTCGTCCCGTTTGATTCTAGGTTCCGCAATCCAAGCGTTGGACCACCTCGCTAGATGCTTGGGCAAACGTGCTACGTGTCTCGAAACGAGTTGTTCGAGATGTATCCATTAGAGTAATCCCCTCTGTGGTGTCGTCGTTCTACCGCCTATAATTATATCGTGTCGTCGTTTGGTTCTAGGTTCCGCTTTTGAAATCATCTTGCGTCTCGTCCACGATTGTTCTACCGACCTATCCATTAGAGTAGTCACCTCTGTGGAGTCATCGTTCTACCGTCTATAATCAAATCGTGTTGTCCGTTTGATTCTAGGTTTCACAATCCGAGTGTTGGACCACCTCGCTAGATCCTTGCGCAAACATGCTACGAGTCACGAAAAGAGTTGATCGAGGACCGTATCAGTGATTTGTGCATGGATCAGGGCCCACGCCATGACACCGTCCGAGTTCCATTGGGCCCAATCACACGTGCACGAGCCAAGCTCTTCCAGGGTTCCCTCCAAGGCCTTGTTCGAATGGTCCAAAACTAACATGGAGTCCATAGGGATATTGAAAGCCTAGAAGGAGACAAGCAAATCATCTACTCCGTGATCCAAGCCCGTGGAAAGTCAAGCGGGCCTCCAATTGATTGGACAGAGCGTGGTATTTTGGCCTTAATTTTGATCCAAGCGTTGGACCATCTCGCTAGATCCTTGGGCAAACATGCTACGTGTCACGAAACGAGTTGATCTAGGACCGTATCGGTGATGTAAGCATGGATCAGGGCCCACTCAATGATTCGGTCCGAGTTCCATTGGGCCTTGTCACACGTGCACGAGCCAAGCTCTTCAAGGAATCCCTCCAAGGCCTTGTTCGAATGGTCCAAGACCAACATGGAGTCCATTGGGATGTTGAAGGCTTAGAATGAGACAAGCAAATCATCTACACCGTGATGCAAGCCCATGGTGAGTCAAGCGGGCCTCCAATTGATTGGGCAGAGTGTGGTCTTTAGGCCTTAATGTTGCTTAGGGTTAGATTAACTGCGTAGTAGAAGCATGGGCCGGCCCATCTCGACATCAAGATGGCTGACTGCTCTTTTAGAGTTTCCTTAGGGTTTTAATAACCTCTAGCCTAAAAAAGGGCTGGCTTTGTAAGGGTATTGGACACAAGTTGGAACAATAAAGTTTGATTAATTCCGATTCTTAAAGTTAAGAGAGATCGAGCCTTTTTACTTGCTTTGGCAATCTTGCGTCTCGTCTTAGATTGCACTATAGACCTATCCATTAGAGTAATCACCTCGGTGGAGTCGTCGTTCTACCGCCTATAATCAAATTGTGTCGTCCCGTTTGATTCTAGGTTCCGCAATCCAAGCGTTGGACCACCTCGCTGGATCCTTGGGCAAACGTGCTACGTTTTTCGAAACGAGTTGTTCGAGATGTATCCATTAGAGTAATCCCCTCTGTGGAGTCGTCGTTCTACCGCCTATAATAATATCGTGTCGTTGTTTGGCTCTAGGTTCCGCATTCCAAATCATCTTGCGTCTCGTCCACGATTGTTCTACCCACCTATCCATTAGAGTAGTCACCTCTGTGGAGTCATCGTTCTACCGTCTATAATCAAATCGTGTTGTCCGTTTGATTCTAGGTTTCGCAATCCGAGTGTTGGACCACCTCGCTAGATCCTTGCGCAAACATGCTACGTGTCTCGAAAAGAGTTGATCGAGGACCGTATCAGAGATTTGTGGATGGATCAGGGCTCACGCCATGACCCTGTCCGAGTTCCATTGGGCCCAGTCACACGTGCACGAGCCAAGCTCTACAAGGGTTCCTTCCAAGGCCTTGTTCGAATGGTCCAAAACTAGCATGGAGTCCATAGGGATATTGAAAGCCTAGAAGGAGACAAGCAAATCATCTGCTCCATGATCCAAGCCCGTGGAGAGTAAAGCGGGCCTCCAATTGATTGGACAGAGCATGGTATTTTGGCCTTAATTTTGCTTAGGGTTAGATTAACTACACCCGGCCCATCTCGACACCAAGATGGCCGA
The DNA here is from genome assembly GCF_036785885.1 of Coffea arabica. Lineage (NCBI taxonomy): Eukaryota > Viridiplantae > Streptophyta > Magnoliopsida > Gentianales > Rubiaceae > Coffea > Coffea arabica. The sequence continues at coordinate 23,657,598 of NC_092314.1, forward strand.
CTGCTCTTTTAGGGTTTCCTTAGGATTTTAGTAACCTCTAGCCTACAAAAGGGCTTGCATTGTAAGGGTTTTGACCACAAGTTGGATCAATAAAGTTTGATTAATTTCGATTCTTCTTGTTAAGAGAGATTCGAGCCTTTTTACTTGCCTTGGCAAGGGTTGTGAGCAATCTTGCATCTCGTCGTAGATGGTTCTACCGACTTGTCCATTAGAGTACTCATATCTGTGGTGTCGTCGTTCTACCGCCTACAATCAAATCGTGTCTTTCGTTTGATTCTGGGTTTCGTAATCCAAGCGTTGGACCATCTCGCTAGATCCTTGGGCAAACATGCTACGTGTCACGAAACGAGTTGATCTAGGACCGTATCGGTGATGTAAGCATGGATCAGGGCCCACTCAATGATTCGGTCCGAGTTCCATTGGGTCTTGTCACACGTGCACGAGCCAAGCTCTTCAAGGAATCCCTCCAAGGCCTTGTTCGAATGGTCCAAGACCAACATGGAGTCCATTGGGATGTTGAAGGCTTAGAATGAGACAAGCAAATCATCTACACCGTGATGCAAGCCCATGGTGAGTCAAGCGGGCCTCCAATTGATTGGGCAGAGTGTGGTCTTTAGGCCTTAATGTTGCTTAGGGTTAGATTAACTGCGTAGTAGAAGCATGGGCCGGCCCATCTCGACATCAAGATGGCTGACTGCTCTTTTAGAGTTTCCTTAGGGTTTTAATAACCTCTAGCCTAAAAAAGGGCTGGCTTTGTAAGGGTATTGGACACAAGTTGGAACAATAAAGTTTGATTAATTCCGATTCTTAAAGTTAAGAGAGATCGAGCCTTTTTACTTGCTTTGGCAATCTTGCGTCTCGTCTTAGATTGTACTATCGACCTATCCATTAGAGTAATCACCTCGGTGGAGTCGTCGTTCTACCGCCTATAATCAAATTGTGTCGTCCCGTTTGATTCTAGGTTCCGCAATCCAAGCGTTGGACCACCTCGCTAGATGCTTGGGCAAACGTGCTACGTGTCTCGAAACGAGTTGTTCGAGATGTATCCATTAGAGTAATCCCCTCTGTGGTGTCGTCGTTCTACCGCCTATAATTATATCGTGTCGTCGTTTGGTTCTAGGTTCCGCTTTTGAAATCATCTTGCGTCTCGTCCACGATTGTTCTACCGACCTATCCATTAGAGTAGTCACCTCTGTGGAGTCATCGTTCTACCGTCTATAATCAAATCGTATTGTCCGTTTGATTCTTGGTTCCGCAATCCGAGCGTTGGACCACCTCGCTAGATCCTTGCGCAAACATGCTACGAGTCACGAAAAGAGTTGATCGAGGACCGTATCAGTGATTTGTGCATGGATCAGGGCCCACGCCATGACACCGTCCGAGTTCCATTGGGCCCAATCACACGTGCACGAGCCAAGCTCTTCCAGGGTTCCCTCCAAGGCCTTGTTCGAATGGTCCAAAACTAACATGGAGTCCATAGGGATATTGAAAGCCTAGAAGGAGACAAGCAAATCATCTACTCCGTGATCCAAGCCCGTGGAGAGTCAAGCGGGCCTCCAATTGATTGGACAGAGCGTGGTATTTTGGCCTTAATTTTGCTTAGGGTTAGATTAACTACACCCGGCCCATCTCGACACCAAGATGGCCGACTCCTCTTTTGGGGTTTCCTTAGGATTTTAGTAACCTCTAGCCTATAAAAGGGCTTGCATTGTAAGGGTTTTGGACACAAGTTGGATCAATAAAGTTTGATTAATTTCGATTCTTCTTGTTAAGAGAGATTCGAGCCTTTTTACTTGCCTTGACAAGGGTTGTGAGCAATCTTGCGTCTCGTCGTAGATGGTTCTACCGACTTGTCCATTAGAGTACTCATATCTGTGGTGTCGTCGTTCTACCGCCTACAATCAAATCGTGTCTTTCGTTTGATTCTGGGTTTCGTAATCCAAGCGTTGGACCATCTCGCTAGATCCTTGGGCAAACATGCTACGTGTCACGAAACGAGTTGATCTAGGACCGTATCGGTGATGTAAGCATGGATCAGGGCCCACTCAATGATTCGGTCCGAGTTCCATTGGGCCTTGTCACACGTGCACGAGCCAAGCTCTTCAAGGAATCCCTCCAAGGCCTTGTTCGAATGGTCCAAGACCAACATGGAGTCCATTGGGATGTTGAAGGCTTAGAATGAGACAAGCAAATCATCTACACCGTGATGCAAGCCCATGGTGAGTCAAGCGGGCCTCCAATTGATTGGGCAGAGTGTGGTCTTTAGGCCTTAATGTTGCTTAGGGTTAGATTAACTGCGTAGTAGAAGCATGGGCCGGCCCATCTCGACATCAAGATGGCCGACTGCTCTTTTAGAGTTTCCTTAGGGTTTTAATAACCTCTAGCCTAAAAAAGGGCTGGCTTTGTAAGGGTTTTGGACACAAGTTGGAACAATAAAGTTTGATTAATTCCGATTCTTAAAGTTAAGAGAGATCGAGCCTTTTTACTTGCTTTGGCATGGGTTGTGAGCAATCTTGCGTCTCGTCTTAGATTGTACTATCGACCTATCCATTAGAGTAATCACCTCGGTGGAGTCGTCGTTCTACCGCCTATAATCAAATTGTGTCGTCCCGTTTGATTCTAGGTTCCGCAATCCAAGCGTTGGACCACCTCGCTGGATCCTTGGGCAAACGTGCTACGTTTTTCGAAACGAGTTGTTCGAGATGTATCCATTAGAGTAATCCCCTCTGTGGAGTCGTCGTTCTACCGCCTATAATAATATCGTGTCGTTGTTTGGCTCTAGGTTCCGCATTCCAAATCATCTTGCGTCTCGTCCACGATTGTTCTACCCACCTATCCATTAGAGTAGTCACCTCTGTGGAGTCATCGTTCTACCGTCTATAATCAAATCGTGTTGTCCGTTTGATTCTAGGTTTCGCAATCCGAGTGTTGGACCACCTCGCTAGATCCTTGCGCAAACATGCTACGTGTCTCGAAAAGAGTTGATCGAGGACCGTATCAGAGATTTGTGGATGGATCAGGGCTCACGCCATGACCCTGTCCGAGTTCCATTGGGCCCAGTCACACGTGCACGAGCCAAGCTCTACAAGGGTTCCTTCCAAGGCCTTGTTCGAATGGTCCAAAACTAGCATGGAGTCCATAGGGATATTGAAAGCCTAGAAGGAGACAAGCAAATCATCTGCTCCATGATCCAAGCCCGTGGAGAGTAAAGCGGGCCTCCAATTGATTGGACAGAGCATGGTATTTTGGCCTTAATTTTGCTTAGGGTTAGATTAACTACACCCGGCCCATCTCGACACCAAGATGGCCGACTGCTCTTTTAGGGTTTCCTTAGGATTTTAGTAACCTCTAGCCTACAAAAGGGCTTGCATTGTAAGGGTTTTGACCACAAGTTGGATCAATAAAGTTTGATTAATTTCGATTCTTCTTGTTAAGAGAGATTCGAGCCTTTTTACTTGCCTTGGCAAGGGTTGTGAGCAATCTTGCGTCTCGTCGTAGATGGTTCTACCGACTTGTCCATTAGAGTACTCATATCTGTGGTGTCGTCGTTCTACCGCCTACAATCAAATCGTGTCTTTCGTTTGATTCTGGGTTTCGTAATCCAAGCGTTGGACCATCTCGCTAGATCCTTGGGCAAACATGCTACGTGTCACGAAACGAGTTGATCTAGGACCGTATCGGTGATGTAAGCATGGATCAGGGCCCACTCAATGATTCGGTCCGAGTTCCATTGGGTCTTGTCACACGTGCACGAGCCAAGCTCTTCAAGGAATCCCTCCAAGGCCTTGTTCGAATGGTCCAAGACCAACATGGAGTCCATTGGGATGTTGAAGGCTTAGAATGAGACAAGCAAATCATCTACACCGTGATGCAAGCCCATGGTGAGTCAAGCGGGCCTCCAATTGATTGGGCAGAGTGTGGTCTTTAGGCCTTAATGTTGCTTAGGGTTAGATTAACTGCGTAGTAGAAGCATGGGCCGGCCCATCTCGACATCAAGATGGCTGACTGCTCTTTTAGAGTTTCCTTAGGGTTTTAATAACCTCTAGCCTAAAAAAGGGCTGGCTTTGTAAGGGTATTGGACACAAGTTGGAACAATAAAGTTTGATTAATTCCGATTCTTAAAGTTAAGAGAGATCGAGCCTTTTTACTTGCTTTGGCAATCTTGCGTCTCGTCTTAGATTGCACTATAGACCTATCCATTAGAGTAATCACCTCGGTGGAGTCGTCGTTCTACCGCCTATAATCAAATTGTGTCGTCCCGTTTGATTCTAGGTTCCGCAATCCAAGCGTTGGACCACCTCGCTGGATCCTTGGGCAAACGTGCTACGTTTTTCGAAACGAGTTGTTCGAGATGTATCCATTAGAGTAATCCCCTCTGTGGAGTCGTCGTTCTACCGCCTATAATAATATCGTGTCGTTGTTTGGCTCTAGGTTCCGCATTCCAAATCATCTTGCGTCTCGTCCACGATTGTTCTACCCACCTATCCATTAGAGTAGTCACCTCTGTGGAGTCATCGTTCTACCGTCTATAATCAAATCGTGTTGTCCGTTTGATTCTAGGTTTCGCAATCCGAGTGTTGGACCACCTCGCTAGATCCTTGCGCAAACATGCTACGTGTCTCGAAAAGAGTTGATCGAGGACCGTATCAGAGATTTGTGGATGGATCAGGGCTCACGCCATGACCCTGTCCGAGTTCCATTGGGCCCAGTCACACGTGCACGAGCCAAGCTCTACAAGGGTTCCTTCCAAGGCCTTGTTCGAATGGTCCAAAACTAGCATGGAGTCCATAGGGATATTGAAAGCCTAGAAGGAGACAAGCAAATCATCTGCTCCATGATCCAAGCCCGTGGAGAGTAAAGCGGGCCTCCAATTGATTGGACAGAGCATGGTATTTTGGCCTTAATTTTGCTTAGGGTTAGATTAACTACACCCGGCCCATCTCGACACCAAGATGGCCGACTGCTCTTTTAGGGTTTCCTTAGGATTTTAGTAACCTCTAGCCTACAAAAGGGCTTGCATTGTAAGGGTTTTGACCACAAGTTGGATCAATAAAGTTTGATTAATTTCGATTCTTCTTGTTAAGAGAGATTCGAGCCTTTTTACTTGCCTTGGCAAGGGTTGTGAGCAATCTTGCATCTCGTCGTAGATGGTTCTACCGACTTGTCCATTAGAGTACTCATATCTGTGGTGTCGTCGTTCTACCGCCTACAATCAAATCGTGTCTTTCGTTTGATTCTGGGTTTCGTAATCCAAGCGTTGGACCATCTCGCTAGATCCTTGGGCAAACATGCTACGTGTCACGAAACGAGTTGATCTAGGACCGTATCGGTGATGTAAGCATGGATCAGGGCCCACTCAATGATTCGGTCCGAGTTCCATTGGGTCTTGTCACACGTGCACGAGCCAAGCTCTTCAAGGAATCCCTCCAAGGCCTTGTTCGAATGGTCCAAGACCAACATGGAGTCCATTGGGATGTTGAAGGCTTAGAATGAGACAAGCAAATCATCTACACCGTGATGCAAGCCCATGGTGAGTCAAGCGGGCCTCCAATTGATTGGGCAGAGTGTGGTCTTTAGGCCTTAATGTTGCTTAGGGTTAGATTAACTGCGTAGTAGAAGCATGGGCCGGCCCATCTCGACATCAAGATGGCTGACTGCTCTTTTAGAGTTTCCTTAGGGTTTTAATAACCTCTAGCCTAAAAAAGGGCTGGCTTTGTAAGGGTATTGGACACAAGTTGGAACAATAAAGTTTGATTAATTCCGATTCTTAAAGTTAAGAGAGATCGAGCCTTTTTACTTGCTTTGGCAATCTTGCGTCTCGTCTTAGATTGTACTATCGACCTATCCATTAGAGTAATCACCTCGGTGGAGTCGTCGTTCTACCGCCTATAATCAAATTGTGTCGTCCCGTTTGATTCTAGGTTCCGCAATCCAAGCGTTGGACCACCTCGCTAGATGCTTGGGCAAACGTGCTACGTGTCTCGAAACGAGTTGTTCGAGATGTATCCATTAGAGTAATCCCCTCTGTGGTGTCGTCGTTCTACCGCCTATAATTATATCGTGTCGTCGTTTGGTTCTAGGTTCCGCTTTTGAAATCATCTTGCGTCTCGTCCACGATTGTTCTACCGACCTATCCATTAGAGTAGTCACCTCTGTGGAGTCATCGTTCTACCGTCTATAATCAAATCGTATTGTCCGTTTGATTCTTGGTTCCGCAATCCGAGCGTTGGACCACCTCGCTAGATCCTTGCGCAAACATGCTACGAGTCACGAAAAGAGTTGATCGAGGACCGTATCAGTGATTTGTGCATGGATCAGGGCCCACGCCATGACACCGTCCGAGTTCCATTGGGCCCAATCACACGTGCACGAGCCAAGCTCTTCCAGGGTTCCCTCCAAGGCCTTGTTCGACTGGTCCAAAACTAACATGGAGTCCATAGGGATATTGAAAGCCTAGAAGGAGACAAGCAAATCATCTACTCCGTGATCCAAGCCCGTGGAGAGTCAAGCGGGCCTCCAATTGATTGGACAGAGCGTGGTATTTTGGCCTTAATTTTGCTTAGGGTTAGATTAACTACACCCGGCCCATCTCGACACCAAGATGGCCGACTCCTCTTTTGGGGTTTCCTTAGGATTTTAGTAACCTCTAGCCTATAAAAGGGCTTGCATTGTAAGGGTTTTGGACACAAGTTGGATCAATAAAGTTTGATTAATTTCGATTCTTCTTGTTAAGAGAGATTCGAGCCTTTTTACTTGCCTTGACAAGGGTTGTGAGCAATCTTGCGTCTCGTCGTAGATGGTTCTACCGACTTGTCCATTAGAGTACTCATATCTGTGGTGTCGTCGTTCTACCGCCTACAATCAAATCGTGTCTTTCGTTTGATTCTGGGTTTCGTAATCCAAGCGTTGGACCATCTCGCTAGATCCTTGGGCAAACATGCTACGTGTCACGAAACGAGTTGATCTAGGACCGTATCGGTGATGTAAGCATGGATCAGGGCCCACTCAATGATTCGGTCCGAGTTCCATTGGGCCTTGTCACACGTGCACGAGCCAAGCTCTTCAAGGAATCCCTCCAAGGCCTTGTTCGAATGGTCCAAGACCAACATGGAGTCCATTGGGATGTTGAAGGATTAGAATGAGACAAGCAAATCATCTACACCGTGATGCAAGCCCATGGTGAGTCAAGCGGGGCTCCAATTGATTGGGCAGAGTGTGGTCTTTAGGCCTTAATGTTGCTTAGGGTTAGATTAACTGCGTAGTAGAAGCATGGGCCGGCCCATCTCGACATCAAGATGGCCGACGGCTCTTTTAGAGTTTCCTTAGGGTTTTAATAACCTCTAGCCTAAAAAAGGGCTGGCTTTGTAAGGGTTTTGGACACAAGTTGGAACAATAAAGTCTGATTAATTCCGATTCTTAAAGTTAAGAGAGATCGAGCCTTTTTACTTGCTTTGGCATGGGTTGTGAGCAATCTTGCGTCTCGTCTTAGATTGTACTATCGACCTATCCATTAGAGTAATCACCTCGGTGGAGTCGTCATTCTACCGCCTATAATCAAATTGTGTCGTCCCGTTTGATTCTAGGTTCCGCAATCCAAGCGTTGGACCACCTCGCTGGATCCTTGGGCAAACGTGCTACGTTTTTCGAAACGAGTTGTTCGAGATGTATCCATTAGAGTAATCCCCTCTGTGGAGTCGTCGTTCTACCGCCTATAATAATATCGTGTCGTTGTTTGGCTCTAGGTTCCGCATTCCAAATCATCTTGCGTCTCGTCCACGATTGTTCTACCCACCTATCCATTAGAGTAGTCACCTCTGTGGAGTCATCGTTCTACCGTCTATAATCAAATCGTGTTGTCCGTTTGATTCTAGGTTTCGCAATCCGAGTGTTGGACCACCTCGCTATATCCTTGCGCAAACATGCTACGTGTCTCGAAAAGAGTTGATCGAGGACCGTATCAGAGATTTGTGGATGGATCAGGGCTCACGCCATGACCCTGTCCGAGTTCCATTGGGCCCAGTCACACGTGCACGAGCCAAGCTCTACAAGGGTTCCTTCCAAGGCCTTGTTCGAATGGTCCAAAACTAGCATGGAGTCCATAGGGATATTGAAAGCCTAGAAGGAGACAAGCAAATCATCTGCTCCATGATCCAAGCCCGTGGAGAGTAAAGCGGGCCTCCAATTGATTGGACAGAGCATGGTATTTTGGCCTTAATTTTGCTTAGGGTTAGATTAACTACACCCGGCCCATCTCGACACCAAGATGGCCGACTGCTCTTTTAGGGTTTCCTTAGGATTTTAGTAACCTCTAGCCTACAAAAGGGCTTGCATTGTAAGGGTTTTGACCACAAGTTGGATCAATAAAGTTTGATTAATTTCGATTCTTCTTGTTAAGAGAGATTCGAGCCTTTTTACTTGCCTTGGCAAGGGTTGTGAGCAATCTTGCGTCTCGTCGTAGATGGTTCTACCGACTTGTCCATTAGAGTACTCATATTTGTGGTGTCGTCGTTCTACCGCCTACAATCAAATCGTGTCTTTCGTTTGATTCTGGGTTTCGTAATCCAAGCATTGGACCATCTCGCTAGATCCTTGGGCAAACATGCTACGTGTCACGAAACGAGTTGATCTAGGACCGTATCGGTGATGTAAGCATGGATCAGGGCCCACTCAATGATTCGGTCCGAGTTCCATTGGGTCTTGTCACACGTGCACGAGCCAAGCTCTTCAAGGAATCCCTCCAAGGCCTTGTTCGAATGGTCCAAGACCAACATGGAGTCCATTGGGATGTTGAAGGCTTAGAATGAGACAAGCAAATCATCTACACCGTGATGCAAGCCCATGGTGAGTCAAGCGGGCCTCCAATTGATTGGGCAGAGTGTGGTCTTTAGGCCTTAATGTTGCTTAGGGTTAGATTAACTGCGTAGTAGAAGCATGGGCCGGCCCATCTCGACATCAAGATGGCTGACTGCTCTTTTAGAGTTTCCTTAGGGTTTTAATAACCTCTAGCCTAAAAAAGGGTTGGCTTTGTAAGGGTATTGGA